>NC_091690.1:48867500-49492500 GCF_041296265.1 Equus caballus
TTTCTGATGTCTAATGAGGTTTTTGTGGGTAATCTAAATATACAGATTAAGAACAAGCAAATTAAAGAGATGTAAGATTAAAAGTTCAAAGGTGAACATCTTAAAGAGTCTCGTCAAATCTTTTTGGTAAGCTGTAACCTTAAAGTTTTGCTAAGTTAAATGAGAAGTTAAATTCATTGAACATCCAGGTCATTTCTAAATAAGAGGAAATACTCAAACATTACTTACTGAATGTACTTTTATCCATTTTTTGCTTCCTTCTATAGAGGAATAAAAGATCTTTGGATCTATTAGCGAACACGTCTTGTGGCATACTGAAAAATTTACTCTGAGGAAGCACATGTTCCTAGAAAGTATAAAGTGTTTTTATGATAAATCTGTCAATCCACAGAACGCTAATGTGAAAGACCATTCATAATTGCTTCGTTCTTAGTTTTCACTAGAAATTAAAAATATTGAAGTGCTTAAGAATTCTAATGTATGCAATTAAAACTACCAAAAATAATAAGGAAAAGGAATTCTATGTGTGGTCAGGGCTGGCTAAGACTAGAATAAATTTAACTGTGTAAGTGAGTTTTAATATAAAAGTAAGCTGCTGCAACATTAGTATTTGGTTTTCTCTCTAACAGACCATGTTCTTAAACTCTTGGTCTGCTCTAGATGATCAGAAATTATAAAAGGTTTGTTTCTTTTCCTTTATAAGTAATCTGCCTGGAGAAAAACACAAAGATTTTGTATCTTATCAAAATAAACATCTATGTTCCGTGTTGACTTAATCAGGTCTTTGATTAATTAAATTCAGTACTCTCTTGCTGCCTGGCAACAAGAACATCAGCTCCTTATCCAAGGTCACCCTTTTGGGAGAAAGCACTCTGGATAGTCTTGTTCATAATTACTCAAATACAAAAGAAGATCACACATGTCTCTGCATGGATGAAATCCCAGAGCCTCACCTCAACCCTCAGGCTAATAAATTGGTTACAATTTCTGAGACACACACTGACACCTCACCTGTACTGAGAAGAAGAGAAAAGCAACAGGGTGGGGGAGGTGGGCTTTAGGGTATCAAGATAGTGAGGTGCCCCTATGCTCCCATGGGAGGATGTGAACAGCTTATTTGAATAATTTTCTGGACAGACATGGTAATGTTACCCACTATGCTACAGAATGATGACAGTAATATTATTATGTAAAAGTATAGCACTATAGTATACACTAGAAAGCTGAATATACATATGTTAACTATAGAATATATTCTACTTACATATAATAATTACTTATAATACTATACTATATACTACCTATAGTATATACAGGTTACATACACCATATAAAAATAAATATATATGTCTTGCATTCTACATTTTTTCTATATCTACATACACATATACACAGAAAGATATATACTATATGCACCATTATTTTATACTATATATATATTACAGTAAACAAACACCAATTTTTAATATAGGTATAGAAGCATCAAAAAATAGTAATACACTGAATCTGGAAATATATAAAATGAACTAAACACCCTGACCACGTGGGATTTAACCTAGGACAAAAATATTAGTTTTACCTCTGAAAATGAATTAACATAAGAAACCACTAATAGAATCAACATCAAAAACTACAGGATCATTTCAATAGATATAAACAAGCATTAGACCAAGTTCAACTCCCCTTCACAAGGAAAACACTCAAGAAACTAGGAGAAACTCCCTCAGTAAATGCCCTCAACCTGAAACAAAGCATCAGTGAAGAACCCACAGCTGACGTCACTCTTGATGGTGAAGGACTGTGGGCTTTCTCTCTCAGATCAGAGAGAAGACAGAGATGTCTGCTCTCACCAGCTCTACCCAACGTGGTGAGAAAGGAGCTACCAGGGCAGTTAGGCAAGAACATGGGAAAAACCAACCACTCCAGAATTCAAAGGACACACACATATAGCTCCACAGACAGACATGCAAAATCACACAGGCTTTCTTTTGGCACATATAGGAGGACACACACAGACACGGATGCAAACTCACAACTCTCAGAGTTAATGGCTCAGAGAGACAAAGATGTTCCCAGACACACAGAGCCCAGGCCCTCTGCACTTCTCCCCACTTTTCTTTACTAGTTCGGGCCAAACATCATCAGATACACTGTATAATTTTACTTATATATCTTCTTTCTTCTCTCCTAAAATGTCAGCTTTAAAGTGAACAAGGATATTTGCTCTGCTTTGTTCACCAAAGCATCTACCAGAAGGCCTATCACACCAATATTTATTGCATATCAGGGCTCACAGAGAAACAGACACACACACTCACATGGAAGCTTTACACAAACCTCATCACAGGCCCAGAACTTACAAAGTGCGTTATTCTCACTCCCATCCCACCTGGTAGAGGGGTGTCTCCTGGCTCCCAAACCAATCCCCAAAGAGGGGGTCTCAGCTCCTCCAGATGCGGAAGGGATTTCACCCCTCCTGACACCACAGTACAAACAGGACATCTCTACAAAAAACACAAAATGGGAGACTGGATGGCAGTCAGGGCCCAAAATGGCTGGAGTCATGATGTTCCAGGCCCTCTCACTGCTATAGATGCATCCAGAAACCCCCTCAACATGAATTGTCCGTTTGTCACTTTGCTTTTCTATTGTGAGCTCAGTGAGGGGACCAAAGGTGAGCATCTCCTCGCTCAGCCCCCATGTCCCCTGCTGCAGGCTCCCTGGGAAACATCAGCTCTGCTGTGGACTCACATTCCCACAGACCTCACTCCGTCCTCCCACGGTGGCTCCACCATCTTCACTGAACACTTTCTCTTTAGGATCAGGGTCTAATTTGTATCCCTGAGATTTTAATTTATAGAGGTGACTAGTGACAACACAACAAGCCAATGTCATTGAAAGATTTTTATTTCTTAGATTTCCCAAGATAAGGGCACACCATGCCAGGCAGGGTCACAGGGCTGCTCAGGAGGCAGAATCAGGAGAGGGACACAAACCTAGGCCACAGCCTTCATTTGGGTCCCACAGGAAATGTGAGTCAGGGCAGAGTGAGCAGCTCAGGACTGGCTGCTTTGAACAGTTCCAGCAGCCTTTGGGGCCTAGGGACAGTCCTCAGTGATCTGGTTCCTGGCCCTGGGTGGGTTTAGGGCAGGGAATACTGTCTGGCGTGTGAGAGGCAGATAAGGAGGTCTGTAGGGACAGGGCACTGGATCGGGCGGGATGCATACAAGAAGCCCGCTGCAGACAAGCTGTCCACTGCCAACGTGGAATGAGGTGCCCCTGGGAGGGGCAGGGTCTCCCTATGTCCGAGAGGCCCCACAAGATGTCAAAACATTTTGAGACAAAATAAAACACAGGACTAATACAATCAGAAAGAAGACAAGGATTTGTCTGCTCACGTCAGTTCAATCCAACATGGTGAGGGAGGGGCTACCAGGGCAGTCAGGCACCAAATGAAATAACAGCATTCCAGATTTTAAGGACATACACACACAGCCCCCCAGACAGACAGACAAAAATCATACAGGCTTCCTCACTGGACACACATGTGCCCACACCCACACACAGACCCTCAGAGATAACGGCCCAGAGACACACAGCCCAGGCCCTGAAGAGGGAGAGTCAGGGCCCGCGATGGCTGCAGTGATCACCGTGTTCCAGCCCCTCACGCTGCTATGATCATTTCCAGAAACGTGTCCTCACCATGTGACCCTTCCTCACTTTGCTTTCCCATTGGAAGCTGAGTACAGACAACAAAGGTCTGTGCGTCCTCAGTCAGCCACCATGTCCCCCACTGCCATCTCTCCAGTCTGGGATCCATCACCGCCTGAGTCTCATCTGCATGCAGACCTCATGTGTGCCAGCCCAGTGGGCAGTCCTCACCAAGGCCCTGATCACTGCTTTTCCCTGGAACATTCACGGAAGGGGGTGGAAGCCTCGGGACTTGAGACTGCAGGTATTCCAGCACAGAGACATCACTTTGGGGACACAGGAATGCACTGGAAGTTGTTGAAAGAGCATGCTGGGACATGGTTTGATGCACAACTGCCTCTTCTCTTCAACAAAGAGTGGATGTGGCCTCTGACAAAGGGGAGGACACCACATCCTGCATCTGCACACTTCAGAAAAAGTGGAAATCCCTGCCATTTCTGCCACTTCCTTTGGCGGGGTGCCCATTGCATTCTGGGAGCCATGTGAGGAGAGCAGGCCTCGTGACGGTGGAGGGTCTGGCTGAGATCACCATTTCCCAGAGTGCCAGGGCTGGAACTCTACAGGGTGAGTCCTGTTCTAGAAAAAGTAAGCACCGGCCTTGGTGGGTGGGCTCCAAACTCACTCTGGAAGCAGGTTCTGAGGTGAAGGAGCTGGGGTGGTCAGTGCATGAGCCATTGAAACCACAGGGTGGAAGATGCCAGAGATCTCAGGGAGAGTGATTTAGGTACAGCCAGGCGCCTGAGGGACTCCCAGAGCTAGGACAAGGCAGGACATCTCTTAGACACTATTGGTGGAACTGAAACTATCATGAAACTGTGTGTGTTGGTGCAGAGATGATGTGTATGTGACAGTGGGGAGTATTGTGTTCCAGGGGCTTGTGTCTTGTGACATGGGTTCTGCCCCTGTCTCACCTCACAGTCGCCTGGGGTTGCAAATGTGAAAATAAATACAGGAAATCTCATTTAAAATGGGCTAGGAAGCCCCAAAGCAGGAGCGCTCATGAACTAGTACTCACCATACACTGTAGACACCGAACAGGAAGAAGCGTCCTTTCCATCCCCCAAGAGGAAGCAGCTTACTTCACAGACCACTGAAGGAGGAAGGAAGAACTTCTCCTGCCCAGGAACAGCCCAGCCAATGAGAAACCACCACCCTCGGCCACTGACAGCACCTTGATCTCTCATTCTCCTTCCATGGACTTCTGTTCCAAACAGCCCCTCCCAGCTTCCTTCCTGTCCTCTATAAAAGCAAACCCATCTGTTCTGTTCTCCCTACTCGCTGATGCTTCACCACAGTTTACATGTCCTGAATCGTACTCCTGAATAAACTCATTTTACTGGTAAAATAAGTGGCTCTTTAATATTTTAAGGTTAACAACAGAGAAAATTTCCAGAGTGGGACAAGTGTTGCATTTAAACATGTTTCCCAGTAAGGAGGCACAAAGTAGGCTTGAGATGGGAAACTTAAGAGCTGGATCCCATGTGGAGATGTGTTAGATGCACCTTTATGTTTCAGACCACCGCATTCCCAGGATATGACCTGAGAAACCTGGTGTCAACTCAAGGATTGAGGCCGGAAGTCCTATCACTTTCTCTGCAGTTATGTGAATAACACGAGGGCAGGTGTAGCCCTAGAGGGAATTTTCTAATTCAGACTGGGTACCAGGAACAGTCTGTAGTGGCCGATGTCCTTCTTCCCCAGTCCTTCCACTTCTTCCTAAGATGAACCCAAGGTGGTGCAAGGAAGTGTTCGACATATAGCAATCAGAGTTCTGGAGAGTTTAATATCCTCCTGGCATGTGAAAACATTTTTGTTTTCTACTGTTTTTAGTATATACACATACTATTTTAAGAGTAGTGGTGAGTTTTCACAAACGTACAGTTATACCGCCATCAGGATGGAGAACGCTCCATCACCCCAAAGGAACACTCTTGTGGTGCCCATTTGTACTGAACCCTCCCACCCTGAAGAGCTGATCTGTTTTAGGTTCCTATACATTTGGATTTTCCAGAACGTCATATCAGTGGAACACCATGTTACCTCAGAAGTCCTATTTTCAAACTTTAATGCCACAGTTGTAAAAGTGCATAATTATATAAAACTTGCAGTGTCCTTGTGAGTTTGAAGTTTTTGACATTGCCCAGGAGAGGGGACACATTATACCTTCCAAACTTCAAAATAAGAGATTCTGCTGTTACGAGCTATGTGAATTTGGGTAAGACCCTGTGTTTAACTTTCGTCATTTGTCTCATGAAAGGAAAGATGGGGTCAGGAGATAAAATGAAATGCAAATAATTTAAAAATCATATACTCTCTACACTGCTAAGAAAACAGAAATTAGCGCTAAGAAAATAGAGAACCAGTCTAGATTTCTGTTGTCGTTTAATGAAACAAAAGCTGTCACGTTTTACCCCATCTTCCATAACATCTGGAAATGTAAACATATGGAAATAATCCCTGAAAAAAGCAAAAACGGGCTTTGAGGTCTTTGTGCCTCATTGAAACAAAAACCTCCCAGCTACTCCTCTTAGAAAAAGGAATAGAGGGGCCGGCCTCGTGGCCAAGTGGTTAAGTTCGTGTGCTCTGCTTCAGCGGCCCAGGGTTTCGCCGGTTTGAATCCTGGGCATGGACAGGGCACCACTCATCAAGCCATGCTGAGGCGGTATCCCACATGCCACAACTAGAAAGACCCACAACTAAAAATTGGAACTATGTACCAGGGGGCTTTGGGGAGAAAAAGGAAAAATAAAATCTTTAGAAAAACAAAAAGGAATGGAAAATTTTATAATGTGAGGATGTGAAATTTACCTCCTTTGCCACCACACAGGATATTATTCCAAACAATACTCCGTCTGTCTACAGCTCACCTCAATTACTGCTTGGATCATTACCCTCTAAACATTCACAGCTCTTTTTAGTATTTTAACCAGGAAATCACATTGACCTTGCACAGATATCAGTCTACTCAGAGGAAAACCCATGATGGGCTACAACTGTGCAGATGACCTGAACGCTTCCTCACACTGGGAGAAACTCGAAGGTTTCATGGGGTACAAATTGTGTCACTCAGTCTGAATAGCAGCAAAATGATATGCTGAATCAAAACGCAATTTCAAATCCTTTCAACTGATGTTAAACAGAAACATAAATACCACAAATACCCATGGCCCAAAGCAATGGAAGTTGAGTTCTAGTTACCCATGTATCTGGATCATGATCGAATAGCACATGCAGGAAAACATTTGGCCACAGCTAAAATGAAGATGAACTCTGTCTATGCCTTTATCTTTACGGGGAACCATCGTGGTTAATCTCAATAAGGCAGGACTTTGGTATTGCTGCCCATTGTTTACATCCACACTGGAGCAGTCCCTTCAACAGTGTTTAAGATACATATGATGTTGGGAAAACAATGATCAATGATGACATCCTCACTCACTGAGGCTGCTGCCTACCACAGAGAAGATATACATCCACCAAAGGACGAATGAATACAGAAGTTCTATGTGTGTGTACATATATATATACACACACACAATGGGTTGTTATTCAGCCATAAAAAACCAGGACATCATACCATTTTCAAAGACATGGATGAAACCTGAAGGCATAATGCTAAGTGCAATAAGTCAGAGAAAGATAAATACTTTATACTCTCACTTATATTTGGATTCTAAAAAAATAAACTCATAGAAAAGGAGATCAGACTTGTGGTTACTAGAGATGGGGGTTGGGGTGTGCTGGAAGGAGCAATTGGAGGAGTGGTCAAAAGGTACAAAATTCCAGTTATAAGAGAAATAAGGACTAGGGATATAATGTATCACATGATTATAGCTAACACTGCTATATGATATATAGGAAAGCTGTTAAGAGAGTAAATCCTAAGAATTCTACTCACAAAGAGAAAATCTATTTTCTTTACGCTTTTCTTCTTCCTTTCATTTTTTATATTACCTATATGAGAAGCGGATGTTAACTGACCTATTGTGGTAATCACTTCACAATTATGTGTAAATCAAACCACCATGTTGTACACTAAGTATATAACGTCATGGAGTCAATTCTTTCTCAATAAAACTGGAAAGAAAGGAGTCAGAGACTTTTGATCTCTGGACTGTCAAGCAAGGAGCTCAGAAGCCAGATTCCAGTTCTCAAAACAAAAAAACCATGCCACAACCAGAAGAACCCACAACGAAGAATATACAACTATGTAACGGGGGGCTTTGGGGAGAAAAAGGAAAAAATAAAATCTTAAAAAAAAAAAATCTAGACACAGACTTTACACTTTTCACAAAAATTAATTAAAAATTAATCAAAGATCTTAGGATAAAATGCAAAACAGACATACTCCTAAAGATAAAATAGGAGAAAATCTAAGTGACCTGGGGTTTGGTGATTTTTAGCTACACCACCAAAAGCAAGGCCCAAGATAGAAAAGCAAATTTGACTTCATTAAAATGACAAGCTTCCGAGGTGGGCGGAGCAAAATGGCGGGGTGAGCTGACCCGGGATTCTCTCCCCTCCAAAATACAACAAAAGATTGGAAGAACTGAATTTCAGAGAATAAACATAATGCCAGCTCGTTAGAGACCTACAATACCAGGAAGGCGGACATCATAATCTTGCTTACACCTTCGGAGGCGCCAGAACGGTAGGAGAGAACATCGCTCCCTCCCCTAGAGTCTGCGATCGCTGCGGCGCGGGTCGGGAAGGAGCGGGGGAGGGGCCGCACAACTGGGGGATAATCCAGGACTCCTGCCGCTGATTCAGTGGAGACCCGCTGACGGGGGGAAAGCTTCCATCCATGGGGACCCTATAAATCAAGGGCCTTGGGAGACCAGAGAACAGAACTGATCTGAACCCAGACCAGCGCCTGTAACAGCCCCTCCCCTCTAACAAAGCCAGTGGGCGCAGCCATCTTGCCCCGAAGGCGGAGAGCTAACGCGCTGCTCTCGACCCCCATCTAGTGGCGACAGGCTGTAACTGCAACTGAATTCTACCACCATGAGAAAAAACCGCTCCTCTACCATCCAGCAATTTATAAAAGCCCCAGACCAGAAGGAAAACAATAAAAACACAGAATTAAGTCCTGAGAACTTGGAACTAGGTAAACTAAGTGATAATGAATTCAGATCAGCTATAATCAAAAAACTCAATGAGGTGGAGAGAAAGATAGAGAAACAAGCCGAGTTCTGGAGTTACTTCACAAAAGAGATTGAGATCATAAAGAAGAATCAAACAGAATTACTTGAGATGAAAAACACAATGGACCAGATAAAACAGAATACGGATTCCCTGAATGCCCGTGTAGACAACCTAGAGGAGCAAATCAGCATAATCGAGGACAGACAGGCTGAATGGCGCCAGACAAAGAAAGAGAACTAAGAATTTTAAAAAATGAGGAAAATCTCCGAGAGATAATGGATTCAATGAGGAGTAAGAACATAAGGATCATAGGAATTCCCGAGAATATGGAAAAGGAAAATGGAGCAGAAAGTGTGCTTAACGAAATTATTGAAGAGAACTTCCCAAATCTAGGGATCGGCGGAGAAATGTGTGTAGAGGAGGGTTTTAGATCTCCTAGACTTGTCAATGTAAAAAGACCCACCGCAAGGCACATAATAGTAAAGTTGGCACATAAAAATGATAAGGAAAGAATACTCAGGGAAGTAAGAAAAAAAAGAGAATAACCTATAAAGGACCCCCTATCAGACTGTCAGCAGATTTCTCTACAGAAACCCTACAAGCTAGGAGAGAATGGAGTGATATATTCAAAGCTTTAAAGGATAAAAACCTTCAGCCAAGAATACTCTATCCAGCAAGAATTTCCTTCAGATATGAGGGAGAAAGTAAATCTTTTCCAGACAAACAAAAGTTAAGGGAATTTGTAATTAAAAGCCCTCCATTACAAGAAATCCTCAAGAAGGCTCTCACACTTGAAAAAAGAAAAAAGGGAGAAAGGGGACACAAGCCACAGACCAGGAAGACCGATGGATAGAAGCAGAACAGGATAGTAAATATTCAACTATAGCATTAGGGTAAAAATAAGGAAACTACCAAAACAAGGATGATCTTAGCACCCTAACTACAAATTAATAAGACGAGTTGGAATAAAAAATGAAAATAATTATTTACGAGGGGAAGAGCAAAGGGTCTAAATCAGTATTGGTTGAGTAAGTAAGAGACCACCAGAGAATAGACTATATTATACACGAGATTCTAAATACAAACTTCAAGGTAGACACTAAAATAAAGTACAGAACAGAGTCACAAATCATAGATAAGGAAAAATCTAAGAAACCCAGCATAAGAAATTGCAGTATTAAATGGGTCATCTAAAGCACACAGGAAAAGAAACGCAGGAAAACAAGATAATGAGCGACAGATTAACAGCACTAAGTCCACATGCATCAATAATCACTCTCAATGTGAACGGACTGAACTCTCCAATAAAAAGACACAGAGTGGCAAAATGGATTAAAGAACAAGATCCAACAATTTGTTGCCTCCAGGAAACACACCTCAGCCCCAAGGACAAACACAGACTCAGGGTGAAGGGGTGGAGGACAATACTTCAAGCAAATAGCAAGGAAAAAAAGGCAGGTGTTGCAATTCTCATATCAGACCAAGTGGATTTCAAAATAAGACAGGTAAAGAGAGACACAGAGGGACAATATATAATGATCAAAGGGACACTTCATCAAGAAGAAATAACGCTTATAAATATCTATGCACCCAACACAGGAGCACCAAGATTCATAAAGCAACTATTAACAGACCTAAAGGAAGATGTTAAAAACAACACAATAATAGTAGGGGACCTCAACACTCCACTCACATCAATGGACAGATCATCCAGACAGAAAATCAACAAGGAAATAGTGGAGCTGAATGAAAAACTAAAACAATTGGGCTTAAAAGACATATATAGATCACTCCACCCTGAAGGAGCTGAATACACATTCTTCTCAAGTGCACATGGAACATTCTCTAGGATAGACCATATGTTGGGAAACAAGACAAGCCTCTACAAATTTAAAAAAATTGAAATAATAACAAGCATCTTCTCAGATCATAGTGCTATAAGGCTAGAAATTAATTACAAGAAAAAAGCTGAGAAAGGCACAAAGATGTGGAGACTAAACAACACACTACTGAACAAGCAATGGATCATTGAAGAAATTAAAGAAGAAATAAAAAACTACCTGGAAACAAATGAAAATGATAGCATGCCATACCAACTCATATGGGATACAGCAAAAGCTGTATTAAGAGGAAAATTCATCGCAATACAGGCACATCTTAACAAACAAGAAAAATCCCAAATAAGCAACCTTAAAGCACACCTAACTGAACTAGAGAAAAAAGAACAAATGAAGCCCAAACTCAGCAGAAGGAGAGAAATAATAAAAATCAGAGCAGAAATAAATACTATTGAAACGAGAAAGGCAGTAGAAAGGATCAATGAGACAAAGAGCTGGTTTTTTGAGAAGATAAATAAAATTGACAAACCACTAGCCAGACTTACAAAGAAAAAAAGGGAGAAAGCTCAAATAAACAAAATCAGAAATGAGCGAGGAGAAATAACAACAGACTCTGCAGAAATACAACAGATTATAAGAGAATACTACAAAAAACTATATGCCAACAGAATGGATAACCTAGAGGAAATGGATAAATTCCTGGACTCCTACAATCTCCCAAAGCTCACTCAAGAAGAGGCAGACAATTTGAACAGACCAACCACAAGGAAAGAGATTGAAACAGCAATCAAAAACATCCCAAAGAGGGGCTGGCCCCGTGGCCGAGTGGTTAAGTTCGCACGCTCCGCTGCAGGCAGCCCAGTGTTTCATTGGTTCGAATCCTGGGCGCGGACATGGCACTGCTCATCAAAACCACGCTGAGGCAGCGTCCCACATACCACAACTAGAAGAATCCACAACGAAGAATATACAACTATGTACCGGGGGGCTTTGGGGAGAAAAAGGAAATAATAAAATCTTTAAAAAAAAAAAAATCCCAAAGAATAAAACCCCAGGACCAGATGGCTTTCCTGGGGAATTCTACCAAACTTTCAGAGAGAAGTTAATACCTATCCTTTTCAAGCTATTCCAAAAAATTAGGGAAGATGGAACACTTCCTAACACATTCTATGAGGCCAACATCACGCTGATCCCAAAACCTGACAAGGACACCACGAAAAAAGAGAACTACAGGCCAATATCACTGATGAACATAGATGCAAAAATTCTAAACAAAATTTTGGCAACCAGAATTCAGCAATTCATCAAAAGAATCATACATCAGGATCAGGTGGGATTCATACCAGGGACACAGGGATGGTTCAACATCTGCAAATCAATCAACGTGATACACCACATCAACAAACTGAGGAATAAAAACCACATGATCATCTCAATAGATGCAGAGAAGGCATTTGACAAGATCCAACAGCCATTTATGATAAAAACTCTGAACAAAATGGGCATAGAAGGAAACTACCGCAACATAATAAAGGCCATATACGACAAACCCATAGCCAACATCATACTCAATGGGCAAATACTGAACGCCATCCCCCTGAAAACAGGAACGAGACAAGGATGGCCTCTATCACCACTCTTATTTAACATAGTACTGGAGGTCCTGGCCAGAGCAATCAGGCAAGAAAAAGGAATAAAAGGAATCCAAATAGGGAGGGAAGAAGTGAAACTCTCGCTGTTTGCAGACGACATGATCTTAGATATAGAAAACCCCAAAGAATCCATTGGAAAACTGTTAGAAGTAATCAACAACTACAGCAAAGTTGCAGGGTATAAAATCAATTTGCATAAATCAGTAGCATTTCTATATTCCAGTAATGAACCAACAGAAAAAGAACTCAAGAATACAATACCATTCACAATCGCAACAAAAAGAATAAAATACCTTGGGGTAAATTTAACTAAGGAAGTGAAGGACCTATATAATGAAAATTACAAGGCCTTTCTGAGAGAATTGGATGACAACATAAGGAGATGGAAAGACATTCCATGTACATGGATTGGAAGAATAAACATAGTTAAAATGTCCTTTCTACCTAAAGCAAACTACAGATTCAACGCCATCCCAATCAGAATCCCAATGACATTCTTTACAGAATTAGAACAAAGAATCCTAAAATTCATATGGGGCAACAAAAGACCCCGAATTGCTAAAGCAATCCTGAGAAAAAAGAACAAAACGGGAGGCATCACAATCCCTGACTTCAAAACATACTACAAAGCTACAGTAATCGAAACAGCATGGTACTGGTACAAAAACAGGTGCACAGATCAATGGAACAAAATTGAAAGCCCAGAAATAAAACCACACATTTATGGACGGCTTATCTTTGACAAAGGAGCTGAGGGCATACAATGGAGAAAAGAAAGTCTTTTCAACAAATGGTGCTGGGAAAACTGGAAAGCCACATGTACAAGAATGAAAATTGACCATACTTTTTCACCATTCACCAAAATAAACTCAAAATGGATTAAAGACCTAAAGGCGAGACCTGAAACCATAAGGCTTCTGGAAGAAAACGTAGGCAGTACACTCTTTGACATCAGTATTAAAAGGATCTTTTCGGACACCATGCCTTCTCAGAGAAGGGAAACAATAGAAAGAATAAACAAATGGGACTTCATCAGATTAAAGAGCTTCTTCAAGGCAAATGAAAACAGGATTGAAACAAAAAAACAACCCACTAACTGGGAAAAAATATTTGCAAGTCATATATCTGACAAAGGCTTAATATCCTTAATATATAAAGAACTCTCGCAACTCAAGCACAAAACATCAAACAACCCAATCAAAAAATGGGCTGGAGACATGAACAGACATTTCTCCAAAGAAGATATACGGATGGCCAATAGGCACATGAAAAGATGCTCATCATCGCTGATCATCAGGGAAACGCAAATCAAAACTACACTAAGATATCACCTTACACCCGTTAGAATGACAAAAATATCTAAAACTAATAGCAACAAATGTTGGAGAGGTTGCGGAGAAAAAGGAACCCTCATACACTGCTGGTGGGAATGCAAACTGGTGCAGCCACTATGGAAAACAGTATGGAGATTCCTCAAAAAACTAAAAATAGAACTACCATACGATCCAGCCATCCCACTACTGGGTATTTATCCAAAGAGCCTGAAGTCAGCAATCCCAAAAGTCCTGTGCACCCCAATGTTTATTGCAGCACTGTTTACAATAGCCAAGACGTGGAAGCAACCTAAGTGCCCATGAACAGACGAATGGATAAAGAAGATGTGGTACATATATACAATGGAATACTACTCAGCTGCAAAACAGAACAAAATCATTCCATTTGCAATAACATGGATGGACCTTGAGAGAATTATGTTAAGTGAAATAAGCCAGCAAGAGAAAGATAATCTGTGTATGACTCCACTCATATGAGGAATTTAAAACTATGGACCAAGAACAGTTTAATAGATACCAGGGGAAAGATGGAGTGGGGGGTGGGCACAAAGGGTGAAGTGGTGCACCTACAACATGACTGACAAACATTAATGTACAACTGAAATTTCACAAGATTGTAACCTATCAATAACTCAATAAAAAAAATATTAAAAATAAATAAATAAAAAATAAAAAAAAAAAATGACAAGCTTCCACTTGGTGAAACACAATGTTAAGAGAATGAACAGAAGCCACAAACTGGGAGAAAATCTTTAAAATTCACTTATCTGATAAAGGACTCTTGCCCAAAACATCCAAAGAACTCTGAAAACTCAACAGAGGGGCCGGCCCCATGACCCAGAGGTTAAGTTCACATGCTCTGCTTCAGCAGCCCAGGGTTTCGCTGGTTCGAATCCTGGGCACGGACATGGCACCACTCATCCGGCCATGCTGAGGTGGCGTCCCACATGCCACAACTAGAAAGACCCACAACTAAAAATACACAACTATGTATCGGAGGGCTTTGGGGAGAAAAGGAAAAATAAAATCTTTAAAAAAACAAACTCAATAGAAAGAAGACAAATAACCCACTTAAAAATGGGCAAATGTTGTGAATACACACTTCAGCAATGGTACACAAATGGTAAATAAGCCCATGAAAAGATGCTCAAAATCATGTGTCACTAGGAAATTGCAAATAAAAGAAAAGTGAGGGGCTGGCCCCGTGGCCGAGCGGTTAAGTTCACGCGCTCTGCTTCGGCGGCCCAGGGTTTCACCAGTTCGGATCCTGGGCATGGACGTGGCACTGCTCATCAGGCCACGCTGAGGGGGCATCCCACATGCCACAACTAGAAGGACCCACAACTAAAATATACAACTATGTACTGGGGGGCTTGGGGAGAAAGAGCAGAAGAAAAAAAAAAGATTGACAACAGTTGTTAGCTCAGGTGCCAATCTTTAAAAAAAAAAGAAGAAAGAAGGAAAGAAAAGTGAGATGTCACCAGACAATACAATGGCTGAAATTAAAAACAGAGAGACACCAAAGGATCACAAAGATAGAAAGCAAGAGGAACCCTCATTCATTGCTGGTAGGAATGGAAAATGGTATGCCTACTTTGTAAGAAAGGCAGTTTCTTAAATCTAAGCCTACGCTTACCACATGGCATAGTAATCAAGTTTTTTGAACTTACCCAAACGAGCTGAAAACTAATATTCACAAAAACTCTGCATGTGAATGTTTACAGAAGCTTTATGCATAACTGTCAAGACCTAGATGTAACCAAGATAATTTCAACAGGAAAATGGATAAACAACAAGTGGTACCTCCATAGGATGAAATATTCTTCAGTGATGAATAGAAATGAGGCTACCAAGCCAAAAAGACATGAAAAAACTTTACAATCATATTGCTAAGTGAAAGAAGCCAGTATGTCGAATATAAATGTGGTGATGCCATCCCAAAAGTCTATGAACTCCCACTGCTTTTCTCTCAAAGAATTCAAGGAGCTTCCCAGGGAGCCTCGGGGTCTGGAAATGGAGTAACCTCCTTCAACACCATGGCACCTGGCAGGAGACTGAGGACAGGGAAGACCACAGCCTCCTGCAGGTAGGATATCCCAGAGGGCCCAGGTTTGCCTCCATTATGTCTCCAGGGGGTCTTGGTAGCCATGCAGACCTCTTAGAGTGCCGTTTCCAGGTTCCAAGGCAAAACGGACTGCTGGATAGAGGGTCCCATGCTCAGGGCTGTCTACATTCAGGATAGCCTCAGAAGTAGAGGTCACTGCAGCTCTAATGCAACACAGTCTGGAGTCTGGGGCAGGTTCTTGCATCAGAAGTCTATGGACAAGTTAAGGCCATCATGGGCACCCTAGAAAGCATGACAAGTCACTGAGGCCGCTATAGTGAAGGACTCTCCGAGGGGACTCAGGATTGTTGGTTATATGACGATATGAAGAGTCTCCAGACTTTTGCAGTAGAGGTGCCCATTCTAGGTGGGAAATTTGCAAGTAAAAGCACAAATAGACTCAAGCAAAACTTGTAAATAATGAATATACTGCCTCCCAAACATAAAGAGAACCTAGCAGATGTGGGTGCTGAGGGGAACAATAGCTATTTCTTCATGGTGTCAGAGAAGGGGCGGGTCTCAGATTATCACATAATTTCCAGAAATTTAAGTAAGTTGTCAGGGCCTCACATTTTACGCATGGCAATGTCCCATCCACTTTTTTTTTTTTTTTGAGGAAGATTAGCCCTGAGCTAACATCTGCTGCCAATCCTCCTCTTTTTGCTGAGGAAGACTGGCCCTGAGCTAACATCTGTGCCCATCTTCCTCTACTTTACACGTGGGATGCTAACCACAGCATAGCTTGCCAAGCAGTGCCATGTCCACACCTGGGATCCAAACTGGCGAACCTGGGACCCCCGAAGCAGAATGTGCAAACTTAACCACTGCGCCACCGGGCCAGCCCCCTTTTTTGTTTTTTAAAGATTTTATTTTCCTTTTTCTCCCCAGAACCCCCCAGTACACAGTTGTATATTTTTAGCTGTGGGTCTTTCTAGTTCTGGCACATGGGATGCCACCTCAGCATGGCCTGATCAGCGGTGCCATGTCCGTGCCCAGGATCCAAACCTGCGAAACCCTGGGCCACCAAAGCAGAGCGCGTGAACTTAACCACTCAGCCACGGGGTCGGCACCCCCATCCACTTTTTGTGAGCCCTTTCTTTAAATATTTGTATATCCTGAATGCCCTTAGAAGAGATGTCACTAATGTAATGTCATACCTGTGTTCTTGGAGACACCAGGATGAGTTCAGACCCTGCCTGCAATGACTGTGGGAGGGCACAGCTGGGGAAGATCCATGAGGATAACCCAGTAAAGGGGCATCATGTCCCTTCAGAGGGAAGGCCAAGCGCAGCTGAGAGGCTGTGGACACAGGACTGGACGGAAGAGACTCAGCCAAATCTGTGATGGTAGGATATTGATCAATTGCTCATCAGTTGTAGTCAGTAATTTCCATACTGTTGGAGACAGGGTAGAGGTCTGTGCGGTGCAACCACAGCCTCAAGTTGAGGTAAAACACTCTGAGGTGTCATCCTTTCTTTCCAGGTTTAATAAGAGGACTAATTGGCTGTTAAAAGCAGCACTGATTATAATCACCCCTTCACTAACTAGGTCTCCCATACAGTTTCCAATCCTTCAAGGCCCTGTGTCATTTACATTCAGTCATATAACTGTATTATTTGTGGGTAAGGTCCCTGGGTCCCAATTTGTCAAGCCAGTTTGTAAGTGGCAAAGACTTCATTTAACTTTAATTCTTGCTCATTGGGTCAGAGCTTCCCAGCTCACTAAGGGATTTTTAGGATAACAGGTGCTATGACCATGGAGAATTTAGACAAGGCCATAGTTTTGATGGCTAAAGATTAAACATTTATCCTATTTGTCATCTACATGATATTCATCAACACCGCTAAGATAATCAGGGGCATCTTCCTTAAATTTAGTGGGATCCCAGGTATAACTGTAATTTGAGATCTAGTGTTGATTAAGTGCTTTAAGGTTTCTGAACTAGTGCATTACATCGGAGAGCAAAATTAATTCAGAACGGATGTTGTAGAGGCCCAGAAGCCAAGCACTGTACCTTTATCTGTTTTCTTATGTAAATTTTTTCAGTATATTTTGAATTTCCAATTAGGGCAAATTGTGGACCTTTGTTTCAGTGTTTTATCTACTGTTTCCCCCTGATCTTTCCTGTTTTGTTTCCTTCATCATGGGATACACTTCAGGAGGGCAAGTGCCTCTCTACCTTGGTAGTTATAATTTTTCTCCATCCAAGAGTCTCAAAATAGTGCCATCAGTGTTAGGAGGCTCTCTTGTGACAACTGGTTGCTTTATAAGGTTTAAACCCCTGGCTTAAGTCAGGTTTGAACCTTCGGACACAATGGTGCCATGTCTGTTTTCCCCTAAAATCCTGAGAGTCAGGATCTTTGCGGCAGTAGAGGCAGGGGCAGCAGCAGAGGTACTGAAGGGTCATGGGAAGTCCTCTGCTATCACCTACAGCTTGTGTTTCCCTCCCTCTTATCTTTCTTTTAAATGACTGCTGTTTCCACAGTGACCCTCTGATGGACCCACCTCCTGCAAAGGGTATAGTCCCTGTCTAACACCCTCATCCCTCAGGCATGTCAGGCCAACACAGCTTCTGTCACAGCTTCACTCTAATACACAGAAAAATCCCACCAAATCACTGACCCAGGATTCATTTAAGGAGGCCCCAATCTCATATTCCTGCTCTCAAATGCCTATAGAGTCTTGAAACTGCCAACACTGGTCAGGTGAACCTAGAACTGTGGCCTGGTAAGGTCAACAATGCAACACAGGGCAGCACAGCTCCCAGCACGAGCTCCCCAGCAAGCAGCAGCCCACAGTGCATGCCGTCACCAGGCAGCAGAGATGGGGAGCAAGTCAGAGCAAGAGAAGACGGACCCAGGGGTGGGGTTATGTCTGGACATGCTGCTCAGGGCGCCAACCGTTATGGTCACCTGCAGAGCGGTGGTTCCCTTGTGGAGAACGATGCCAGGGTGGCACAAACACACAGAGCAGGAAAAGGCTTAGGACTCACATAATAGAGGTCTGAGGGGAGGGCAGGGCCGGCCTCTCAAGCAGCTCTCACAGGGCTCAGAAAGCAAGGAATGCAGCCTGGCCTGGGGCTTCACTGGGCCTGGGGGCGGGGCCGGGGCAAGAGCTCTGCACACAGGCAGGGGCTGGGGTGGTGGGAATCTCCTGCCTGCTCTAGAGGAGAGAGCACCCAGGCTTCCTCCTCAGCTTGTCCAGGTTGGGGCACAAGGGGAAGAGGGTGGGTGAGGCTTAAGCTGTGAGCAGTCACCCAAAAATGTGGAGTCTGACTGCTCATTACAAGGACAAAGTGGGTAAGAAAAATATGCATTGTTGATCAATTTATAAAGAAACACAAACAGAAGATGCAAAAATGATCAAAACTGTACTTGAGGGTGGCTGGAGTTACAGTGCTGGAGAGGACCAGAATATGTTGGCACTGAGTCTTCTTAAGTTAGGCTTTGCTAACTTACAGATTGATTTCAAGTAAACAGAAATTTGTGCATACTATTTTACTATTTAACAGTCTTTAACTTTTGCATACAAGAAACCATTCTAACATTTAATTCCTCCAAAGACTACCGATTACAGAGTGTACACCATTCAAAATTAAAATTTTTAAGTCTCTTTAACTAAAAAGACATGCAGCATCCTAGTTTGTCCTTCCCCTGTATCTCACACCGGGGTATTTTCAGGAATAAGCAGCATATTATAACGCAATGGGGGTTTGAGGTTAGCTGCTTAAATATACTAGTATTTTCAAAGATTAATATAAGCTTCCAGAAGTTTCCCTCACATCAACTGAAATAGAAATTTAATTGCTTTAACCTTTTTAATTTCAAAGTTCTCTAGGGGACATGCAAATATGAAAACTGATGTAATAACGAAACATACACCTGAGAACTTCAATACATTCATCACACATCTTGAGGTTATCTTCCCTAAATGGAACATAAATTCTATTTGTTTCTAGAGTTTTCTTGCTTTCTTCACATCCTCTCTCTCCATCAACTTACAATCTCAGGGCCCGAGTGCTAAGGGAAACTAGAGCCAAAGGGCTGCACTAGTCCATCGATAAAGGAATCCAAAGGAAAGAAACACAAATGCTGGAATCAGCTCAGATGAGCAGCCTGCTTCCCACAGGACAGAAGGAAAGCCACAGTCAGAAGGTCCCATGTTCCTGACTCTCCTGGTGGAGACAGAGCCCTGGGGGGGGGGGGGGGGGGGTCAATCACTGGAGAAGGAGAGGAGGGCACCTGAGCAGCCACAAGAAGGAGCTCTGGGAGCCCCACACACCCTCCTCTCCCCAGGGAACAGTGCACATGCTCCCTCTCTCACGCTCCATTCTCACAGTGAGGAAACTCAGCTGGATCCAGTTTAAGGTTCTGACCCAAATGGACCCCCAGATTAATGTGCCCTAATCCAGGACACAGAGCTCCTGACTCTCACAGACTTTCTCAGTGTAAACAAATTACACTCTGAGCACACCTACACTGTGGATGCAAAACTCCAGTTATGTCTAGAAACAGGCCCAAGGGAACCAGAGCTACAATCTCAGAAAGGGCGTCACTCCCCACCCCATGAGCACGTGCACCCCCAGCTTTCCAGGGCTCTGTAGCTCCTCTCAGGATAAAGGCTCCTCCCATGGGCTGTGAGCAGTAGAACAGCTGCAGGGGAGGTTCCCCAGGAAGAACAGCTGGGCCTTCAAGTCCTTCCCTCTGCAGGCCCAAGGGGGCATTAGCTTAGATCCAGTGCCCTCAGGCCTCTGCCCCCAGTGGAGTTTTTTCCGGCCATCATTGATACCTTAAATGACACAAACCCAGTGTTTGAACAATCCAGCTAAAGGATTCAAACCAGTCTTAATGCGGAAATGAGGGAAGAAAATTGTATGGCACTTTGCTGGCTCAACAAGAAAGCCCTCAAGAACGTATTGCATTGTCAGGAAAAAAAGATGTTAAGTATTATTTCCATGACAGGACATTTTTTATAAACCATTAATCATACTTGAACACTCAGGTTTTCAATCTAAACCCTGGAAATCCATTCAAAGTCACCCAAAATAAAAGAACAGACCTCAGAATATTAGTAACATGCTCAGGGGACGAAAAAGGAAGAATAATTTTTAAATCAGGCAATGTAAAACTGGAATATTTTATTTTTTCCTGAAATTCGCCTCTTTCTTCCCTCTTTGGAGGTATTTTATATTGTCTTTCAATCTGTATTGATTAAATACATTTTATCTATAGGAAAATTGCAACTAAAATAAAGTGAATGTATCTTTTCAAGGTGACAACCCCAGGGTGCAGCAGTGCTGACAGGCCGGATCGCCCCGAAAAGTTTGCCGAGAGGAACCTGCAGCAAAGGACTGCCAGCTGCGCGTCGGCGCCCAGGACGCAGCCTTGAGGAGAGGCGGGAGGAGCTCGCACCACGCGCCTCCAGGGGGATGCGCTACTTTCTCTCAAGAAAAACATCCACGAACGAGGAATAAACCCTCTTGAAAGAGCCGCCCACTGACTACGGAAAAGTGATAAACAACTAAAATATCGGGTCTGTTTGTGGTTGATGACGATGCTGTGACTCGGAGACGGGAAGCTGGCGTTCGGGAACGTGAGGAGGAATCTGGAAATTTAGGGACTTACTGTCGGTCCTGGAAGAGCTGGGGGGACAGGGTCGTGGATCGGAGACCTTGCTCCCCAAACACTTAGAAAACTCAGGAGAAAACGGGTCCCCTCTGAGGAGAAAGGAGGCCCTGGGGACCCACAGACCGCAGCCGCTCCGCGCACGGACCCCGGAACCCGAGGCCCGACTGTCCTGCGGGCCCTCCCGCGGGCCCAGCACCGTCTGGGACACGCGGGGCTGCGGGCGCACAGCGGCCCAGAGACGCTCCGGCCCAAGTCGCCGCGCGCTGGGACCACAGGACGCCCGGGGCCCGGCTGCCGGCCCCGCCCCCACGCTGCGGCCGGAGGGGCCTGAGGCCCAAGCGGCGCCAAAGCGGACTCGGGGCCGCAGACCCCGGAGGGGACCGCGGGAGGCCGGGCCCGCCCCGCCGCTCCAACCAGCCCCTCCTCCCGCGTCCTCACCCCGGGGCCGCACACTCACCATTTCTAGGTCTCCTGGGTCCCCTGAGTTCTTCCTACGGTTCAGGTCAGGTCACAGCGCGACAAAGTCCGTGCAGAGCAACGCGGCGCCTTAAGCGCCAGGCGACCCGCGACCGGAAGGACCGTGGAACGCCAGGAAGTGGAAAGTGATTGCGAGCATCGCCCCGCCCACCTGCCCCGGAGCCGACCTGATTGGACAGTTCGAAAAGCCCCCTCGGTCCTGAGTGACAGCGGGACGGAGATTACGCGTCTGAGCTGACGAGGAGCGGGAAATTGTCCTCTCCGGGGACTTTTCTACTGAAACGCCATGCTGCGAGGCCATTTAGGGAACTGTGACCCTTCTTTGCAAACACACAAAATCACCTCACCATGTGTAAAAATTAGTGCGTCTCCACTTGGATCTTTGATCTTCCACCCAGCTCTTCCCCACCTCCACTCAATTGTACTTTAAACATTCACTTGGTGTAATTTTTTCAGGGAATTCCATGTTGTAGCATGTATCCATACTTCATTGTTTTTTTAAATTGAGATATCATTGAGAAGCGACATTATATTGATTTCAAGTGTACCACAATAAGTCTGGTTAACATCCATCACCACACAGACGTATACGTTTTTTTTTCTTGTGATGAGAACTTTTGAGATCAACTTGATACCGAACCTGAAGTGAGTTCGGTCGCCTGTTGCACAGCAAGCCAATCTCTGACACCGGGTGTGGTGGAAGAAAGGAGGAATTGCAGTTTTGCACAGCGCTGACCAAGGAAAGAGGGCAGCTAACGCTGAAATCCCAAACTCCCCGAAAAGCTAAAAGGAAGGGTTTTCATTTGGGGTTTTAGGTAAGGGAGGGGGAGCATATGGCCTTGCTGGTCAGAGCTTTCCCACCAGCCTGTCTTTGGCCTTGAGACACTTGCAGAGAGGAGGAAGCCTGTGACCTTGCTGGTCAGCAGCTTTCCCACAAGCTTGTATCTCTTTGCCGGAGATAGTCCAGGTGCTCGTCCTTGACAGTGTCTGTCTCTATGGAGGATAGTGGATTCTGGAGCCAGGGATCCAGGGAGTAAGCAGGGAATGAGTGTTTTGATGTTAACCTCATGTATGCTGGGTTTAATGTGGGGAAACTGATATCAGGGTCAGTATCAAACTGTCTTAGCAAATCTTAAAAATGCAATTCAATAATATTAACTATAGTCACCATGCTGACTTTACATTCCCATGACGTTTATTTTATGATGCAGAGTGTGTACACTTTGACCGCCTTCTATACATATTCCATACAAGTTACATCTTACCCATTTTGAAGTGTATAATTGAGTAGTGTGAAGTACATTGACATTGTGAAATCAATCCCCAGAATTCTTCATCATGCAAAACTGCAACTCTGTACACGTTAAACAGCAGCACCCCACAGCCCTTGCTCCCACCCCCCAACTCCCCTGCCCCTGACAATCACCATTCTGCTGTCTCTATGAATTCGACTACTCTAGGCACCTCATAGAAGTAGGATCATACAGTTAGTGTCTTCTTTTTGGCTGGCTTCTTAACTTATCACAATGTCCTCAAGGTTCACCCATGTTGTAGTAAGTGTCAGACTTTCATTTCTTTTTAAAGCTGAGTAATATTCAGTCATATGTGCATACCACACTTTGTTGATCCATTCATCTGTTGATGGATACTTGGATTGCTTCCACCTTTTTCCTGCTGTAAATATTGCTTCAAGAACACAGGTGTATAAATATCTGCTAGAGTTCATGTTTTGAATTCTTTTGGGTATATACTCAGAAATAGGAATTGCTGGATCATATGGTAACACTCTCTATATAACATTTGAAAAACGGCCATACTGCTTTCCGCAATGGCGCCATGGTTTTGCATTCCCACCAGAAGTGCAGAGGGGTTCCCATGGATGTTTTCACTTTCTTCATGGTATCCCGTGATGCACAAAAGTGATTAATTTTGACCAAGTTCAAAAAAATTTTTTTTTTACTGTTTTTGCTTTTGGTGTCATATCTAACAATACTTCACCAAATTCAAGGTCATTTTTCCCCTGTGTTTTTTCTAAGAGTATTATAGTTTTACATCAGATTTATATCTTCGATCCATGTTGGCAAATTATTGCATATGGTGTAATGTAAGGGTCCAACTTCACGCTTTTGCACATTGCTATCCAGTTATCCCAGCACCAATTTTTCAAAAGAATATTCTTACCTCGTTCTTGGTACCTTTTTTGAAAATCAATTGACCATAGGTGAATGGGTTTATATCTGGAATCTCAACTGAATCCACTGATGTGTGTGTCTGTCCTTGTGTTATTACCACGTACTTTGATTACCGTGCCAAGTAGTCAGATTTTAAATCAGGAAGTGTCAATCCTACTACTATGTTTTACTTTTGAAGATTGGTTTGGGTATTCTGTTTTCCCTGCAATTCCATATAAGTTATGAAACGCTTGCCAATTTCTATTGTCAACTTAAAAAAAGCAAATATGTTTATTCCAGAATAGTCAGAAGAATTGCAATTTGGGGTGTCCATGCCATGGCAAACCATAGGCAAATCCAGCAAAAAAAAAGGAGCAGATTTTATAGAGAAAACGAGAGAGAAGTGAGGAGCTATTCCAAATGAAAAGACACTGGGGGAAGTAACAGCCCAGGGCAGCAATGGTGCCTCATTGGCTGAGCTGCGGCGTTTCTCATTGGCTGGGCCACTGCCAAGTGAGGGGAGGATCTTCTTTCTGTAGTAAAGTAGTTTTACTTCCTGTCAAAGATGAAAGCCGTCAATCATCTCTTCCTGTTTGTGTAATTGAGGATGGATGATAGGGCGTGAGAGCTCCCCCTACAGGCCTCCCGACTTCAATTTAGTTAAGATTTCTTCTATTAATAGTATAAAGAAGTTTGCTGAGATTCTCACAGGGATTTTGTTGAAAATCTGTATCGTTCTGGGACTTATTGCCATCTCAACAGTGTTAAATCTAAGGATTTATGAACATGGGCTATTTTCCCTTTTATTTGTTTGTTTGTTTATTTTTAGGGTTCACTTGTTTTCTTGCCACTATTGGTTAGGGAGAAATAAAGAGCAAGAAAAAGGATGGCATCACTCCAAGGCCTTCACTCATCTTTGTTAAAAATTTGCAATGTCTAAATATCCAAAGCCCCTCCCAAATTCACCCCATTCTTTTTAATTTCCAAAAATGCAAATCAAATTTTTGGCAACTGGGGCTGCCCTGGGGCCAAGGGTTAAGTTTGCACACTCCGCTTCGGTGGCCCAGGGTTTCACCGGTTTGGATGCTGGGTGTGGACATGAGACCACTCATCAGGTCATGTTGAGGTGGGGCTCCACATACCACAACCAGAGGAACTCACAACTGGAATACACAACTATGTGCTGGGGGGCTTTGGGGAGAAGAAGAAGAAGGAAAAGAAAAAGATTGGCAAGAGATGTTAGTGCAGGTGCCAATCTTTAAAAAAAAAGTTTAATGATTATTATTACTAGAAATTAGGCTGAGAGAAATGCGGCTAAAAGAGGGGTTTTTTCCACACACCTTCAGAATTCTTGCAGCTCTGTAACTGATATCCCTTTGTGTATATGTACATTCAGTAATGACCATCCAATGACAATGATGTGTAGTTTCTAAATTTAATATATATATATCTGCTCATTTTTCTGTCACTCTGATTATCACAAATATGCATTTTTTGGATACAAATCCCTTTCTGTTTTATTTTACCTTTTGATCCCTTCACTCATTTCCACCACTCCCACTCCCACCACTGGCAAGCACCAGTCTGTTTCTGTATTCATGAGCTTGATGATTTTGTTTGTTTTTTGGGCGTTTTTTAAGATTCCATATGTGAAGCAACACATAATATTTATCTTTCTCTGACATATTTCACTTAGCATAATGCCATCAAGGTCAATCTATGTTGTCACAAATGGTAAGATTTCATTCTTTTCATGGCTGAATGATTTCCACTGTACATATATACAAATTTCCTTATCCATTTATTTATTGATAGATGCTTAGGTTGTTTCCATATCTTGGCTATTGTAAATAGTGTTACAGTGAACATGGGGGTGAACATATCTTTTTGAGTTAGCATTTTTGCTTTCTTTGGATAAATACCCAGAAGTGGAATTACTGAGTCATACGGTAGGTCTATTTTAATTCTTTGATGCACCTCTATACTGTTTTCCATAAAGGCTGCACCAATTTACCTTCCCACCAACAGTACACAAGGATTCCCTTTTCTTCACATCCTCACCAACACTTATTTCACACTTGTAGATCTTTATTAATTTTTTAATATTTTGCAATTTGAGGAGTATTTTCTCCTATTATCAAATTTATTCCTATTTTATTCTTTTAAATGCTATTGTAACTAGATTTCTTTTGTTAATTTCATTATAGATTGTTCATTGCCGTGTATAAAATGTAATTTATTTTTATATACTTACCTTGTATCGTACAAATTTGCTGTACTTGATTATCAGATCTAATAGATGTTTTTGGTGGATTTTTTAGAGTTTTCTATGCAAAAGAAGACAGTTTTACATCTTCCTACCCAGCCTGGATGGTCTTTATTTCCTTTCCTTGCAAAACTATTCTGGCTGAAATCTCTAGCACATTGTCAAATACAAGTGGCAAGAGGGCGTCAGCCCAGTGGCTCAGTGGTTAAATTCACATGTTTCACTTTGGCGGCCCGGAGTTCACCAGTTCAGATCCCGAGCAAGGACATGGCACCGAATGGCAAGCCATGCTGTGGTAGGAATCCCACATATAAAGTGGAGGAAGATGGGCATGAATGTTAGCTGAGGGCCAGTCTTCCTCAGCAAAAAGAGGATTGCCAGCAGATGTTAGCTCAGAGCTGAACTTCCTAAAAAAAAAAAAAAAAAAAAAAGAAGTGGCAAGAACAGACATTCTTGTTTTGTTCCTCATTCGTAGGAGAAAATATCCAGCCTTTCACCTTAAAATATAATGTTAGCTGTGGGTGTCCCTTACTTGCTCATTTTCAGATTCAGAAAATTTCCTTCAAATCCTGTTTTGCCGAGTGTTTCTATCATGAAAGGACATTGGATTTTGTCAAGCACTTCTTCTGAGTCTATTGAGAAGATCAGGTCATTTTTGCTATTCACTCTATTAATATGATGTACTACATTAATGGATTTGGGGAGGTTAACCCAACCCTGCACCACCTGATCTTGGTGTATAACTCTTTTAGGTTGTTGCTGGATTAGGTACTAGTATACGCTGAGGATTTTTGGGTCCATATTCACAAAGGAAACAGGTCTGCAGGGTTTTTTGGTGATTTTAGTACCAGGATAACACTGGCTTCACAAGTGAGATTCAAGTGTTGTGTTGGTTCTGTTTTGCAGAAGAGTTTGTGAGGAATGACTATTAAACCTTAATTGGATGTTTTAGAGAATTCTGCTGTGAAATCCTCTGGGTGTGAGCTTTGCCCCATGGGTAGTTTTTGTTTACTAAATCAACCACCTCTCTTCTTATAATTCTAGTCATATTTTCTGTTTCTTCTTGAGTCACTTTTGGTAGTTTCTGTATTTCCAGGAATTTGTCCATTTCTTCTAAGTTGTCCAACTGGTTTGCATGCGATTGTTCATTGATTTTCTTTATAACCCTTCTCATTTCTATAATCTCGTTGGTAATAGCCCCTCTCTCATACTGATTCTAGGAATTGAAGTTGGCTCTCTTTCTCCTTAGGTCAATCCAGCTAACCTGTCTATTAGTTTTCTGTTGTCAATCTTGTTGTCTTTTCATAAAACTCACTTTTGGTTTCATTGATTTTCTTTATGGGTTTTCTATCCTCTATTTTCTTAATTTTCTTTCTAATTTTTATCATTTCCTTGTCTCCTTACTTTTGGTTTGGTTTCTCATCCTTTCAAATGTTTTAGGTAAAAGGTTAAGTTATTGATTTGAGGTCTTTCTTCTTTTTTTTTTGAGGAAGATTAGCCCTGAGCCAACTGCTGCCAATCCTCCTCTTCTTTCTGAGGAAGGCTGGCCCTGAGCTAACATCTGTGCCCATCTTCCTCCACTCTATATGTGGGATGCCCACCACAGCATGGCGTGCCAAGCGGTGCCATGTCTGCACCTAGAACACGAACCGGCAAACCCTGGGCCGCCGAAGTTGAATGCGTGCACCTAACCACTGTGCCACCGGGCTGGCCTCTAAGGCCTTTCTTCTTTGTTAGTTTAGGCATTTACGGGTATAATTTTTATCTATCTAGTGTTTTCAATGTAGACCATACCTTTGGTATATTGGGGCCAGCCCCAGTGGCCTAGTGCTTACGTTGGGCATACTCCACTTCAGCCACCCAGGTTTTGTTCCCAGGTGGAGACCTACACTACTCATCTGTCAGTGGCCATGCTATGATGGCAGCTCACATACAAAATAGAGGAAGATTGTTAAGGGATGTTAGCTCAGGGGGAATCTTCCTCAGCAAAAACAAATTTAAAAATCTTTGATATATTTTCATTCATTAAAAATGTTTCTAACAGTTCAGTGGTTACCAGGGGAAGAGGGGTGGGGGGGCACAGGGGGTGAAAGGGAGCACTTATGTGGTGACAGTCAAGAAATAATGTACAACTGAAATCTCACATTGATGTAAACTATTATGAACTCAATGAAAAAGTTTTTTAACTTCCTTATTGATTTCTTTTAGCCATTGGTCATTTAAGAGCGTCTTGTTTAATTTCCTCATATTTGCGAATTTCTCCAAATTTTCCCAAGATATTGATTTCTAATTTCATTCCATTGAGGTCAGAGATCTTACTTTGTATTTTAAATTTTAAATTCCCTAGTATTTTAAATTTGTGAGGTTTTATGCTGAGGATTTGATCTACCTTGGAGAAAGGTCCATGTGTGGTTGAGAAGAATATCTATTCTGTTGAGTAAGAATGTGTAAGGAGTTGCACACCAGATGCCACAAGCCTTGTTCATATGCCCCAGTAATGATTCCACATCTGGAAAACAGCTATAATTGACATCGCAACCTCTTTAAGTTTATGATATTCTAAACTCACTCTCCATAGTTTTGTAACAAACAAACATGAAAATTAAAGAAGAAGGTTATAAAAAATCCCTCCATATATCTCAGGTCTTTGGTGATAGAAGTTATCTCTGCTGTTCCTCACAGATAAGGGGTTACTTCTGGGTTACTATCTTTGTTGGGGAAGAGATCAAGAAGCACCCACTTGGCCTTTCCCACCAGAATATGCCTCACTAAAAGGGGTAGGAAAGCAACATACGTATTTTTGCACGTTAATAAGTACATCTAGGTCCGGCTCGTGGCCAAGTGGTTAAGTTCACGTGCTCTGCTTCAGCGGCCTGGGGTTTTACTGGTTCGGATCCTGGGCACGGACATGGCACTGCTGGTCGGGCCACGTTGAGGCGGCACCCCACATGCCACAACCAGAAGGACCCACAACTAAAATATACAACCATGTACTAGGGGGACTTGGGGAAAAAAAGCAGAAAAAGAAAGAAGATTGTCAACAGTTGTTAGTTTAGGTGTCAATCTTTAAAAAAAAAAAAAGTACTTCTATTTTCATTGCATAGCTTGGGCCTAAGGAGCTAATCTATTTTCATAACTTTGTTAGGCATTTATAACTCATAATTTTGTAAGGTTTGTGCATGGCCTTTGAATATCTTTATTGGAACATTCATATTTTGGTTTTGATTATTAAGACCTATTTAAACTGTTAATGATAGTATACATTTCTCTATATTATTATTCAAAATGTTTTCCCAGATAGTGTTTCTATATCTTTTATTGTTATCAATGATATATTTACATGTTTTAGTTTACCAAATCTAACTTTTATTTACATTTTTCTTGTGATGTCATGACTTCTACTGCCTAGGTATACAGAAATACTTTCTGACATTTACTTTTGTATTTTCATATTATTTTTTTAAAGCTAGTTAAGTCAAGCACATGTAATCTTTTTATTTATTTATTTATTTTTTTAAGATTTTATTTTTTCCTTTTTCTCCCCAAAGCCCCCCGGTACATAGTTGTATATTCTTCATTGTGGTCCTTCTAGTTGTGGCATGTGGGACGCTGCCTCAGCGTGGCTTAATGAGCAGTGCCATGTCCGCGCCCAGGATTCGAACCAACAAAACACTGGGCCGCCTGTAGTGGAGAGCATGAACTTAACCACTCGGCCACAGGGCCAGCCCCGCACATGTAATCTTTTTAAATGTTTGAGTTTTTACTCCTTACAGAATTTATATGGATGGAGTAGACAGTAAAATGACAGATTGCCATAATTCATCATCTATTTTGTTCCATCCTTGTGTCTGTTTATAGACCATCAAGGGTTCATCTGACTAGTCTAGTTTCTCAACATTGACACTACTGACATGTATGACAAGATAATACTCTTAGTCAAGGGGACTATTTTGTGTATCACAGGATCCCCAGATGTCTGTAGCAGAGTTCCCCACTTCCCACAGATGCAACACAAATTTTCCTGAGATATCAACAAATATTCCCTGAGGGGCAAAATCACTCCCATGACGAACAACTGGCCAGTTCTTATGGTGGGAACAAACCACTAAAATTATCATTCCTCGTTAATTTTTGACATTGGTGAATCTGGTGAAAATTGCTCTTCTTCGTTCTTTACTTGCAATAAATTCTTGAATACACTTTGAACTTATTTTCAGAAATATGCTTTAGAATTACTGTGTTAGGAGGCAGAAATGAAGATCCTGATGCAAATTTGATTGGAAATGTCTTTAAAAGTCTGGCTGTATGTAGAGAGCCACATCATTGACTTCAGGAGTCTGCCATGCACCAACATTGATTATGTTTCCATGAGGCGATTGTACAGAGTTCATTGACCTCCCCGCCTTCCAAGTACACTGGGCCTGGGCCCTACGCGAAGGAATGTGTTTGGGCTCGGGGCCAAAGGTGGCCACTTCGGCCCTGACTCTAAGGCACAAGTTACAAAGAATATGTCCTGCGTCATGTTCCTTGTCTGGGCTGGCCACCCCGACGGGCACCTGACTGGACTTTAGAAATATCCCAACCGTGGGAACAAAAAAGATAGAAGCACCCCATCCGTGGGAACAAGAAGAAATAACTCAAAGTATCCAAATGGCTGAAACCCGAGTCGGAACCCAGAGGAACCCTAGGATAAAGGGAGTCCCAGGCACAGAACGATTGGGAGTGTCACTGAGGAAAGGACGCTTTGCCTCAGACCCGGACAATGGGCATCCTGCCCGCTGTACAAACTATCGGGACTTCCCGCCTGATTGTTATGTGGATGTTGTGAGTACTGATTTGTTGTTCCCCTTTCTCCCCGCTCCTCGTCCTGTTTCCCTTTATCAATAAACTCTGATTGCTTAAACAACCAAGTAGCCTTGGCGGTACCTGTCATTCCTTGCCCTTTGCGGCTGCGGACAACAGCCATGTTTCTGTCATCTCATCGGGAAACATTCAGACTTGTCTGCACATAGATCTCACACATGGTATTAGCCCCAAACCTCCGAATTTCATCTATATTTTGCAACACAATTGATTTTAATTCAATAATATGTGCTGTGATGTATAATGTGTGTATTTACACAATGTTCAGAAAATTGACTCCATCAGTTGTAGCAATTTTCCAGTTATTTTATCTTTAGCTTGTCAAATAAACAATGCTCTCATCTCCAATAACAGTATCTACTTCTTCCATCTTGTTCACCAGATGGATCATTGTGTTGTCTGTCTTGACGTTAGAGATTAAAGCAGTGGTAAACACTTGGAGTGAAAAGAAACATCTTTGGTTATTTTTGGATTAGTTCCTCCTTTCAGTGGGATGCCTTTCACACACCAAGTTTCTCTTCATGCTCTGCTCCTAAACATCTTCTGTGAGTACCAAGCTGGCCTGCCAGTCATTGTGCCTGGAAGTGAACACAAGATTTTAACACCTAAAAGTGACTAAAAATACTGTGGCACCCTCTTCAGATTTCAACCAAGGGCAAGGGCAATCTATTCCATAGTGGGGATTTTAATAAGGCTGGTGGGGAAGAATAAAGTTGTTTCTGATTCACACAGAAACATCTTGTCAGTCCTAGTTAATGAATCATTTTTCTAATTTCATAATAAGAGATGAAGTGTGCTCAGTGGCAAAGCTTGGTCTGAGTCGGGCAGCCTGGTAATGAATCTGAGCACCCTCCTGACTGCCTGTGTAAAGTCACACAAGTCACTCAGCTCCCCTAAGTCTCAGTTTCCTCTCTTATCAAATAAGATCATGCTGGTGCTTCCCTGTTAGAAGTCTGTGCGAATGAAAAGCAATGAGCCAGTCCCCCTGTGGTGCTGAGTGCCGTGCCTCACACTCAGTAAGCCTTCCTACAGTGCCTTATTATTAGTGTCAGTGTTCCTGTTACTATTCTCACTGTCATTCTCATCAACATTTTCATAACGACTTAGAAAGCAGAATTCTCTCAGTGAATCTACCTTTTACACTGCAGGTGATGCCATGCTTCCTTGACACGTAAGGTTGCAACTGGCTTGTAAGACTACTGAGAACTAATGCTTTAAAAAAGTTCTGTGATGACTATTTTGATTTCTTCTATGGGTGCTTACTTTCCCATACTTTGAAAATTTCACTAAATAAATGCTCTGATAATTAGTTTTTGGCGATTCATGCCTTCCGCACTAGACAGAACAATTTGGTTGATCGTTCCTCCAATTGCTAATTCAAACACCATGTTATAGTTCATAGTTTTAAAAGTGCAAAGACATAGCCTGATGTTGTGCCATTTAGAGGTACTTCATTCTTCCCAGCACAAGGAGGATCAATTACTCTCTTATTTTCATTCAGAGCTAAGAGCATGTTCGTTCACAACCTCGAGAGTTTGGGGGACATCTGAAACTGGCTCCTGTACATGGAGGGCAAGGAGAGACTGAAGAAAGAAGCAGATGACTCCAGATTGGGAAGTGGCAATTTTAACAAGCAATGGAACTAATATATGGGGTTGTCTTAGGTGGTGCAAGATGAGTAGATCTCCGAACCCATCCATCAGAATCTTAAAAGATTATATAGATGCTTTAATGTAGTTCAGTAATGAACACAGTCTAGAGGGTCTCAACAACAAATTATTCTCTCCAGGCTGCATCCTTGAAATGGCTCTTAGTTTGGGAACAGTGGGAGGAATGTATATTCCAAGGACAGGGGAGTGAGCAAGGAGGCTCCAATTGCCTGGGTCCAACTGGAGGGTCAGCCAGTGGTCACATCCTCTCAGCGACCTCCTCTGACAGAGCATCTTCTTGACTCTTGGATAACTCATTCCATTAGGGCCATTATTTAAAGTCATAGAGTAAATCTCTCTCTCCATACCTACAAATAACTCCCTTTGCCTCTTAAAGGGGGCTCTTTATTTGGCTTAGAAAAGTACCTTGTAGGACGTTCTTGAGTTCTCATGGCCTTCATTCAGCACAAGTGGATACAAGAACACTCTGCCTATATTTTGTCCCTCAAGTGTGCCATGACGGGAATAAACAGGAACCACATGCTCTTACCAAAGACAACCTTAAGGCATCATGTGTATTGTGCCAATCACAATGATTACAGGCCCTTTGTGAGGACCATGATGTGACCTCAAGACAGAACCAGACTGTCCCTAATGTTACCTGTGAGAAGCAGAACAATTTACCAATTCATCAGTGCAGGAAGCACATCCCTGCTTTCTGCCCAGATAGGGCCACTACTGGAACTGTACAATTCCCACAGTGCAATGAAAGTAGGGTGGGGGAGGGCAGTGATGAAATGTAGTTTCCTCAGCACCATGTTGCTGACAGTGTGTGAGAGCAGAGCCGGACTCATGCATCTTCCCAGGTGAGTGCACATTCTTAGGGTGGTGTGTCCTTTGTTGGAGGTGGAGATGAGGAGCTGGGAGTTAAAAGAAAAAACAGAGGCATTCCTGACTTAGGAAATCAGAGTGATTTCCTGGAAACTTGCTTCCCGACCATTATTTTCCAGATAGTTCTTAAAGGGAAGATGAAAAACAGATAACGAAGTGGAGGTATCTTCTATCTACATCTCTTGATGCTTGATGCTGAATACCCACAGAACTCTTCTTCCTACTTTGGGTGGGTGACTGACAGATGATGCTACTGCCCAGCAGTGTTGTCCCTTGTATGATGAGCACTAGTTGCAAACTGGGCCTTCCTTTTCTGTTTTCATTGAGGTCACTTATGGTTCTTTGGCTCTGCCCCTCAGTGTCCATCTGTCACATGACCTGCAGGGATCCTTCTGTCCCTGAGCATGGTGGAATTATTGTTGAAGTTCAGCTGGACTTGGGTGGTGCTGTTTGAGTCAGATGATATCAAAGGTGAGCATTTCCCCAGGGAGTTGGGAGAGGAAATGGTCAGAAATGGTATCCGTTCATACTACATGGAGAGGATGCCTGTCATGGAGTGATTCCAACACTGTCAGGATGAACATTACTCCCTAGTATCATAGCCTCACTAATTAGTGAGATGCTTATTTAGATGAAACCAGTTTTCTGATAAGTCTCATTATAGATGGATTAAATAGGATAACCACCAGTAAGAGGTTGATCATGACCACGGAGAGTGATTTAACCACTGGTGAGAAAGAGGCTCTGCTGCATTTTCCATGGGATACAAATATTTTCATGTCAGAAACATTTTCTAAAGTTAACCATTCTGAATAAAAAGAAGTGACTTTTCTTCTGAAATGGTGGCTTGTTTTTTCTCACAATGCTCTTATTCTGAATCTGACTGAAGTGTTGTAAGGATGCCCACCTAATGCATCCCTGATATTGTAACTGAACTCAATGTGTTCACCTCTCTGTTTTTTTTTCTTTTTTTGAGGATGATTAGCCTTCAGCTAACATCCGCCACCAATCCTCCTCTTTTTGCTGAGGAAGATTGGCCCTGAGCTAACTACTCCCAATCCTCCTCTTTTCGCTGAGGCAGGTGGGTGGGGCGAAGCTACCCAAACCCCGGAAGTTGCTGCTGCTCCAGCCGCGCTGGGGACCGCGTCTCCCCGCGGTTAAAGGCTCCACGTGGCTCTGCTGCCTGTTCTGTCGAGTTGTGACCTGTAGCGACCTCGGGAGTCCTAGGAAGGACACCGGGGGACCCAGGAAACCTAGAAAGGTGAGATTTGGGGCCTAGAGTCACGATTTAGGGGAGGAGTGTCTGGCCCAAGGTTGTCTTGTCTTCTCGCTCCTGTTGGGCTCGGGATCACTTGTCACCTGCCGTTAAGGTTCCCTGGTGGCTCTGCCGCAGCCTCAGTCACCCTGTGACCTGCACTAGCCGTGGGGGTCGTAGGAAGGACTCGGGGGACCCGGGAGCCCTAGAAATGGTGAGTGTGCGGCCCGGGGGTGAGGACACGGGAGGAGGGGCTGGTGGGAAGCGGCGGGACGGGCCCGGCCTCCCGCGGTCCCCTCCGGGCTCTGCGGCCCCGAGTCCGCGGTGGCGCCGCTCGGCCCTCAGGCCCCTCTGGCCGCAGCGTGGGGGCGGGGCCGGCAGCCGGGCCCCGGGCGTCCTGCGGTCCCTGCGCGCGGCGACTTGGGCCGGAGCGTCTCTGGGCCGCTGTGCGCCCGCAGCCCCGCGTGTCCCAGACGGTGCGGGGCCCGCGGGAGGGCCCGCAGGACAGTCGGGCGTCGGTCTCCGGGGTCCTTGCGTGGGAGTGATGCGGCTTGGGCAGCCAGGAGTTGAGAGAAAGATTTCTTGGACTCTCAAGGTCTGGCAGTAGTGCTCTTTTATTCAGAGAATAGCGTGGAGTAGCATGGGGACAGGACCCGTGGACAGTGAAGAGCTGCAATGTGTTGAGGGTTAGGGCTAAATAATAAGGCATCGGTACGTGACTTATTTTTACTAGACAAAGGAAAGATGATGTAAAAAGTCATGAAATGGTATCAGTGCAGTTGGGGTCTGGTTATTGTGTGGTCGTATAACTTTAGATATGAATTGGGCCATATAGATCAGCAGGTAGGCCAGGACACCTTGTGCTTCGTCTCCCTGCGGCAGCGTTGATCTACATCAGGAGGAGTTGTAGTCCATGGGGTCCCCAGTCTTTTCTTTCTCCCTGGAGGGCACCTCTTTTCTTCTGTATTTTCCATATATTCAGGGAGCAGGGTCTCAAATCCATGACCCTCTCCCCCAAGTCTAGATCTTCCGAGGGCTGGCAGCGGATGCCTAAATTCCCAATCTCACCCCACATCCCCAGATGTCTCTAATTCACAGCGTTGTTATCCACTGTTTGTTCTCCTGGTGGATTTGAAATGGATACAATATTTTAATTGTTTATCATTTTCTCACAGTTAGTGGACGGCTGTTTTGTTTCTGTGGATATTTTCCATGAGAGAAAAGCAGCCTATAACCACCTGGAACTACGTTGTATGAAATCCTCGTGCGTCTCCCCCAGGATCTTTCTGGGCACAGACATCCTGCGGGAAATCCTCTGCATGCAGGTTCCTCTTCAGAAACTTTCCTGGGAGATCTGTCCTGTCAGCACTGTCCCTACCTGAACTAGTCACCTTTAGAAGATTTATTCACTTCATCTTAGTCTCAGTTTTTCAATAAATAAAAATTTACTTAATCAATATGACTTGAAACACAATATGAAATATTTTGAAAGAGGCAAGAAAGAGGTAAATTTCAGAAAAAATACAGTATTCCAGTTTTACCTTGCATGTGCTATATTCTTCTACCCTTTTCCCCCCTCCCATCATGGGTAGTAACATTCTGAGGTCTGTTCTTTTATTTTGGGTGAATTCAAATGGATTTTCACACCTTCGACTTGCAGACCTGAAGTGTTCAAGTATGATTAACAGTTTATAAAAAAATTTCTTGTCATGGACATAATGCTATATTAACTCCTTTTTTTCAGAATGCAATACATGCCTGTGGGGTTTCTTGTTGAGTCAGCAAAGTGGCGTACAGTTTTCTTCCCTCATTTCCACATAAAGACTGGTTTGAATCCTTTAGCTGGATTGTTCAAAGACCAGGTTTGTGTCATTTAAAATATCAATGGTGGTCCAAAAAACCTCCAGTGGGGGCGGAGGCCTGAGGGCAGTGAATTTAAGCTAAGGCCCCCTTGAGCCTGCAAAGGGAAGGCCTTGCAGGCCCGGTTGTCCTTCCTGGGGAGCCTCCCCCTGCAGGTGTCCTACTGCTCACACCCCCATGGAAGGAGCCTTTATCCTGAGAGGAGCTGCAGAGCCCTGGAAAGCTGGGGGTGCACGTGCTCATGGGGTGGGGAGTGACGCCCTGAGGTTGTAGCTCTGGTTCCCTTGGGCTTGTTTCTAGACATAATTGGAGTTTTGCATCCACAGTGTAGGTGCACTCAGAGTGTAATTTGTTTACACTGAGAAAGTCTGTGAGAGTCAGGAGCTCTGTGTCCTGGATTAGGGCACATTAATCTGGGGGTCCATTTGGGTCAGAACCTTAAACTGGATCCAGCTGAGTTTCCTCACTGTGAGAATGGAGCGTGAGAGAGGGAGCATGTGCACTGTTCCCTGGGGAGAGGAGGGTGTGTGGGGCTCCCAGAGCTCCTTCCTGTGGCTGCTCAGGTGCCCTCCCCTCCTTCTCCAGGGACTGACCCCCTCCGGGGTTCTGTCTCCACCAGAAGAGTCAGGAACATGGGACCTTCTGAGTGTGGCTTTCCTTCTGTCCTGTGGGAAGCAGGCTGCTCATCTGAGCTGATTCCAGTATTTGTGTTTCTTTCCTTTGGATTCCTTTATTGATGAACTAAGGCAGCCCTGTGGCTCTAGTTTCCCTTAGCACTCGGGCCCTGAAACTGTGAGTTGATTGAGAAATACGATGTGAGGGAAGGACGAAAAGTTTTTCATTTTTAGACCAGTTTTTCTATGTGCGTGTCTCTAGATAATATAGAAATTTAAAAGGCTAAAACAATTGAAATTCTGTTTATAATTGACCCGAGTAAACTTCAGAAAGCTTATGTAAATCTTTTAAAATCCATTGCATTTAAGGGTTTAAACTCTTATAATGCTACCTACTCCTGAAAGTGCCCCCAGTGTGAGCTATAGGGGAAGGACAAACTAGGATGCTGCAGATTGTTTTACTTAGAAAGAGATTTGAAAATTTTATTTTGTATAATTTACTCTTTTGTAACTGTTAGCATTTAAAGGAATTAAATCTTAGAATGATTGCCTATGTAGAAGAGTTACAATTAGAAGATATAAATTTCTCTCTATATTTGAAATATATCTGTTAAATAGCAAAGTCTAACTTAAGAAGATTCACTGCCAACATATCCTTGCCCCCTGCAGCACTGTTACTTGAGTTACCCCAAACACACAGTTTTGATCATTTTTGAGTCTCCTATTAGTGTTTCTTTATATAAATCAATCAATGGAGAATGCATATTTTTCTGACACATTTTGTCCTTGTAATGAGCAGTCAGACTCCACATTTTTGGGTGACTGCTCACACCTTAGGCCTCATCCCACCGTCCTCCCCTTGTGCCCCAACCTGGACAAGCTGAGGAGGAAGCCTGAGTGCTCTCTCCTCTAGAGCAGGCAGGAGATTCCCACCACCCCAGCCCCTGCCTGTGTGCAGAGCTCTTGCCCCGGCCCCACCCCCAGGCCCAGTGAAGCCCCAGGCCAGGCTGCATTCCTTGCTTTCTGAGACCTGTCAGAGCTGCTTGAGAGGCCGGCTCTGCCCTCCCTTTAGACCTTATTATGTGAGTCCTAAGCCTTTTCCTACCCTGTGTGTATGTGGGGGTGTGTGTGTATGTGTGTGCACCACCCTGGCATGAGTGTCAACAAGGGAACCACCCTCTGCGGGTGACCATAACAGTTGGCGCCCTGAGCAGCACGTCCAGACATGACCCCACCCGTGGGTCTGTCTTCTCTTGCTCTGACTTGCTCCCCTGCTCTGCTGCCTGGTGGCGGCATGCACTGTGGGCTGCTGCTCGCTGGGGAGCTTGTGCTGTGAGCTGTGCTGCCCCGTGTTGCATTGTTGACCCACCAACCTCAGTTCGAGGTTCAGCTGAGCACAGATGGCAGTTTGAAGAATTTATATGCATTTGGGAGCAGGACACTTAGGTTGGGGCCTCCTCAAGTGAGTCCTGGGTCACTGTCTTTGGGATTTATCTGTATGTTAGAGTGAAGCTGTATCAGAAGCTGTGTTAGCCTGACATACCTCAGGGATGGTGGTGCTGCAGGAGGGACTATGCCCTTTGCAAGAGGTGGGTCCATCAGATGGTCACTCCTGAAAGAACAGTCAATTTAAAAAAAAAAAAGGAGAGGTGGAAAGGCAGACAGTAGGTGGCAGGCTGAGTCCACACTCCTAATACCTGAGGGCTTGCCATGACCCTTCAGTACCTCTGCTGCTGCCCCTGCCTCTACTGCCACAAGGATCCTGACCTTTGGGGTTATAAGGGACAACACCTATGGCACACAGTCCTGTGGGATAAAGGATTAGTTCAAACTGACTTAAGCCCAGGGTTTAAAAGGTGTAAAGCAACCAGTTGTCATGGGGGAGGCTCCTAACCCTGATGGCACTGTGTTAGGCTCTTGGGTGAAAAAAAAATTATAAATACCAGGATACAGAGGCACTACCTCCCCTGAAATATATCCCATGATGAAGAAAATAAAACAGGAAAGATCAGGAGGAAGAAAACAGTAGATAAAATACTGAAACAAAGGTCCACAATTTGACCCAATTGGAAATCCAAAATATACTAAAAGAGTTAACATAACATAACAAAACAGATAAAGGTACACTGCTTGGCTTTTGGGCCTCTACAACATAGGTTCTGAATTAATTTTGCTCTCATTTAATGTGCTAATTTAGAAACCATCAAGCAATTAATCAACACTAGGTGTCAGTTTACACTTATACCTGGGATCCCACGAAATTTAAGGAAGGTGCCCCTGATGATCTTAGGGGTGTTCATGAATATAATATAGAGGACAAATAGGACAAATGTTTCATCTTTAGCCACCAGAACTATGGTCTTGCCTAAATTCTCCGTGGTCGTAACACACTTTGTCCTAAAATATCCCATAGTGAGCTGGGAAGCTCTGAACCAATGATTGAGAACTAAAAGTAAGTGAAGTCTTTCCCACCTACAAAATGGCTTGACGAATTGGGACCCCAGGGACCTAACCCCACAAATAAAGTAGTTAGTATGGCCCAATGTAAATTATCCAGGGCCTTGAAGCATTGAAAACTATACAGAAAACCTAGTAGTGAAGGGGTGATTATAATCAGTGCTTCTTTTAACATCCGAGTTTGTCCTGTTATTAAACCTGGAAAGAACGTCTGACACCTCAGAGTGGTTCACCTCAACTCGAGGCTGTGGCTGCACCACACAGACCTCTGTCCCCACTACCCACAGTCTGGAAATTACTGACCACAGCCAATCAGCAATTGATAAATATCCTGCTCTCACAGGTTTGGCTAAGTCTGCTCTGTCCAGTCCTGTGTCCACAGCCTCTCAGCTGCACTTGGCCTTCCCCTCTGAAGGGACATGATGCCCCTTTACTGGGTTCTCCTCGTGGATCTTCCCCAGCTGTGCCCTCCCACAGTCATGGCAGGCGGGGTCTGAACTGCGCCCTGGTGTCTCCAAGAACACAGGTACAATGTTACATTAATAACATCTCCTCTGAGGACATTTAGGACATACAAATATTTTAAAAGGGAGCTCACAAAAAGTGGATGGGATATTCCCACTCATATGAGGTGACACCCTGACAACTTTGTTAAATTTCTGGAAATTATTTAATAATCTGAATTCTGATCCTTCTCTGATGCCTTGAAGAAAAAGCTATTGTTTCGCTATTGTTACTTGGATATTTGCCTCCCCCTCTAAATGGGCACTCCTACCACAAAAGTCTGGAGAATCTCTTCAGATTGTCGTACAACCAAAATCCCTGTTAGTGCTCTCAGAGGCTCCTTCACTATAGAGGCCTCAGTGACCTTCTGTCATCCTCCTGGGGTACCCATGATGGCCTTTAGTTGTCCATAGGCTTCTGATGCAAGAACCTGCCCTAGGCCCCACACTATATGCCGTTAGAGCTGCAATGACCTCTACTTACGGGGCTCTCCTGACAGTAGATGGCCCTGCACATGGGACCATCTATCCAGCAGTCCATTTTGACTTGGGACCTGGAAACAGCACTCTAAGAGCTCGGCACGGTTACTGAGACCCCCTGGAGACATGATGGAGCCCGACCTGGGCACTCTGGGATATCCTACCTACAGGAGGGGGTGGTCTTCCCTGTCCTCAGTCTCCTGCCAGGTGCCATGTGTTGAAACAGGTCACCCCTTTCCCAGACCCACAGGTTCCATGTGAAACTCCTTTGGACTCCCTGAGTGAAAAGCAATGGGAGTCCATAGATTTTAGGGACAACATCACCTCATTTGTACATGATGGAGCTCAGGCAGAGTTGTTGTTTTTCATGTCTTAGTTGTGACATCTCTCATAAAAGGCCCAGACCCAAGGGTCATCACACTGACCGTACATCAAACAGTCATCTTAGCACTGACCAACAATTGGCTCCAGCTGCAGACATTGCAGACTATGGGCAATTCCCTGAGAGTTGCCCCTTTGTGGTAAAAGGACTCTGGGAATCTCTTGCTTCACAATTACCTTCAATATAAATCAAAATAAAACTTGTCTCTATACATATAAAGGTCACACACAAAGCCTCACCGGGACACTCTTTATCCACGTGGGAGTTCCAGACACTACTGATAATAACAAAGGCATTCATTTCACTTCTCAGAATATACGGTGCTGGGCTCTTAACAAGGTATTCAATGGAAGTTTCTCCTCTCTTCCAAGTCTCGGGGTGCAGGCCTCATAGAGCACCATTATGGCTTATTGAAATAAGGTCAAGTTAGTTGAATGGAAGATGGTCTGTTTCTGTCATCAGCCAGTCATTGGGGGTGAATATTAATGTGTCTGTCCATCTTTTTGTTCCTAGTAGACTTCATTTTTCTTAAGAGTAGTTTTAAGTTTATAGAAAACTTGATTGGAAAGTACAGATTTCCCACATAACCCCTCTGCCTCCACACAGTTTGCCCTATATTTTATATCCTGTGTTACTGGGTTCATTTGTTACATTTGATGAGCCAATTTGATATATGAAAGTTCATAGTTTACATTAGTGTTGACTATGTTATGCAATCTCTGGGCTTTGGCCAAGGTGAAATGACATGTCTCCATCATTTCTGTATCATATGGAACATTTTCACTGTCCTAAAAATCTCCTGTGCTCCATCTATTCATTCTTCCCTCTCTCCCACCCCCAGGTCCCTGGTAACCAATGATCTTTCAGTGTCTTATACTTCTATCTTTTCCAGAATGTCACTTGCTTGGAATCACACAGTGTACAGCCTTGTCATATTGGCTTCTTTTACTTAGCAATATGATTTTAAAGTTTCTCCATGTGATTTTGGCTTGGTAACTCCATTTCTATTCATCACTGAAGTATGGACATACCATGTTTGTTGATCCCTTTTCCTATTGAAATTATCTTGGTTACATCTAGGTCTTGACATTTATGCATAAAGCTCCTATAAATATTCATGTGCAGATATTTTGTGAACATCTGTTTTCAGCTCATCTGGATAAGTTTGAAGAACATGATTGCTGCATCGTATGGTCAGTGTGGGGTTAGTTTTAAGAAACTACTTTTCTCCCAAAGTAGGCATTCCATTCTCCATTCCCACCAACAATGAATGAGGCTCCATCTTCACTGTTGTTTGGTATCTTCAGTGTTTTGTTTTGTTTTTTGAGGAAGATTAGCTCTGAGCTAATATCTGCCGCCAGTCCTCCTCGTTTTCCTCAGGAAGACTGGCCCTGAGCTAACATCCGTGCCCATCTTCCCCTACTTTATATGTGGGATGCCTACCACAGCATAGCTTGATAAGCAGTGCATAGGTCCACACCCAGGATCTGAACTGGCGAACACCGGGCCATCAAAGCAGAGTGGTTAAGTGCAAACTTAACCACTGCACCACCAGGCCAGCCCTGTGTTTTCAGTGTTTTTAATTTCAGCCACTGTAATAAGTATCTCGTGATATGTCATTCTTTTATTTTCATTTTCCTTCTGACACATGATTGTGAGCAAGTTTTCATGTGCTTATTTACCATCTGTATATCATTGTTGAAGTGTGTGTTCAAATCTTTTGCCCATTTTTATTTTGGTTGTTTGTCTTTTTCTTGAGTTTTAAGAGTTCTTTGGATGTTTTGGGTACCAGTCCTTTATCAGATAAGTGATTTTCAAAGATTTTCTGCAAGTTTGTTGTTTCTATCTTTATTCTTTTAACAATGTGTTTCACTAAATGGAAGCTTGTCATTTTAATGAAGTCAAACTTATTTTTTCCTATCTTGGATCTTGCTTTTCATGTTGTATCTAAAAGTTCATCACCAACCCAAGGTCACCTAAATTTTCTGCTGTGTTATCTTTTAGGAGTATTGTAGGTATACATTTTATACTAAGATCTATGATTCGTTTTGAATTAATTTTTGTAAAAAATGTAAAGTCTATGTCTAGATTCTTTTTTTTTGCATGTGGATGGCTAGTTTTTCTGGGAGTATTTGTTGAAAAGACCATGTTTTCCCACTGAATTGCCTTTGGTCCTTTGTGAAAGATGTGTTCACTATATCTGTGTATATCTACAGGAAAACAATTGACTTTTGTATCTTAACATTTTATCTTTCATCCTTCCTCTACACTCTTCTTAGTTCGAGGGATTTTCTTTGCTGTGGAGATACTTTGAGATTTTCTCCATACAGAATCTTGTGCCATGAGGACAGTTTTATTTCCTGCTTCCCAATCTATGTACGTTTTATATCCTTTTCATGTCTAATTGCATTAACGAAGAATTCTAGTCTTAGTTTGACTAGGAGTGGTGGGAGGAGACATCCTTGCCTTCTGCTTGATGTTGTCAGAAAGCATCTCCTTCTTTTACTGTAGTCCACTAATGTTCAGCAAGAGCGTAGTCCATGTAGAGGGAGGTGTGGGCAGAGGGGAAGCATTCATAGTCTGATGTTTTGGTCTCATTCTTTGTTGAGCCTGTGTCCCTGGGCCTGACCTTCTGTGATATAATAAGAGAGATATGTGTTCTTTGTCCTCAGTTCCTGGCAAAAGCCTCTGGAAGCCCTTGGAATTACGTGAGAGATGAGGGAGATAGAGTGTCTTTTGTTTTAATGAGGCAACTCTTGACTTCAGGATGGGGATTGGGCAACAGAAACACCAAGCCTTGATTATAGACTTCGAATTTACACCCCCAGCTCCCAGCCTCTGTGGAGAGGAGAAGGACTGGAGACTGAGTTGACAAAGGGCCAATGGCCGGTGAGTTAATAAATTGTGCCCAGGTAAGGAAGCCTCCATCAGAACCCTTAAAGACAGAATTCAGAGAGTTTCTGGGCTGGTGAACACATCCAGGTGCTGGGAGGGTGGAGTGTCCAGAGAGGATGTGGAATCTCTGCAGCCCCCTCCACCTCCACTCCCCTTACCCATACCACTACCTTACATTGTCCTATGCATCTTTACCTTTTGTCTGTTCCTGAGTTATATCCTTTTTATAAACCAGTAATGTTAAGTAAAGCAGTTTGCTGAGTTCTCAGAATTGTTTCAGTAAAATACCAAATGTAACAAGGTGTGGAGGGAATCTGAATCTATAGGCAGCTGAGTAGAAATGCTGGCAGCCTGGCCACCCCATTTGTGGTTGGCAGCTAAAGAAGGGGCGGTTTGTGGGACTGAGCTCTTAACCTGTGGAGTCTGATGTGAGCTCTGTGTAGTTAATCTTAGAATGTAATTGAACTGTTGGACACCTTTTTGGTGATGCAGAGTTGGAGAAGTTGCACTGGAACAGACATGAAATATTTGGTGTCAGGAATGGAAAGAAAACGTACCATCCTCTCAATTGCCCCACCTCTGAGAGCAAAAAAGGCTGGAAGAGTCTCAAGTTGGCTATTTCGGTGCCCCCTGGTCACTTAGGCTTTGGGAAAATCCACGTCAGTTATCCTCTTGTGAAATAGATTGTTTTTAGGACATGCCTTGTTAAGAACAGAATATTTTGGATATGTTTTAAATCGTACATTTTTGTCTCTTTCTGAATTGTGGTTTACCCTGTGACCTCCATTCTCTTATGCAAGACTTGTTGATTTCAATTTTCTTTGCTTTTTTCATTTGAGTACTGGAATCTGGCTTCTGAGCTCCTTGCATGACAGACCAGAGACCAGAAGTCTCTGACTCCTTTTTTTCTAGGTTTATTGGGAAAAAATTGACATACATGACTGTATAAATGAAAGGTGTACAGCATGGTGGTCTGATTTACTGAAATGGTTACCACGAATTCAGTTAACATTCATCTCATATCGATAAAATAAAAAGAAAAGGAGACCAGCCCAGTGGTGCAGCAGTTAAGTTCTCACGCTCTGCTTCTGCGGCCCAGGGTTCACCACTTTGGATCTCAGATGCGGACCTACACATCGCTTGTCAAGCTGTACTGTGGCAGGCATCCCACATATAAAGTAGAGGAAGATGGGCATGGATGTTAGCTCAGGGCCAGTCTTCCTCAGCAAAAAAACGAGAAGAGGGTGATTGGCGGCAGATGTTAGCTCAGGGCTAATCTTCCTCAAAATAAAATAAAATTTAAAAAAATAAGAAGAAAAGGAAGAAGAAAAGAATAAAGAAATAATTTTTCTCTATGTAATGACAAATTTTAGGATTTACTCTGTTAAAGCTTCCCATTGTATCATATGTCAGTATTAGCTATAGTTGTCACGTTGTACATTACATTCTAGCACTTAGTTATCTTATAACTGGAAGTTTGTGCCTTTTGACACCACTTCCAGTTGCCCAACCCAGCACCCCCACCCCCGTTTCTGGTAACCACAAGTCTGATCTCTTCTTCTGTGAGTTTTTTTGGTTCCACATATAAGTGAGAGCATAAAGTATTTGTCTGTCTCTGTCTCCTTTCTCTTAGCATAGTGCCATCAAGTTTTGTTCATGTTTTCACAAATCATAGGATTTCCCTGGTTTTTGTGGCTGAATAATACTCCGTTGTTTATATATATATACCACAGCTTCTGTGTCCATTCATCCATTGATGGATGTAAATCTTCTCTATGGCAGGTAGGGGCCTCAGTAAGTGAGGATGTCCTCATTGATTATTGTTTTCCCACCATCTAATACATCTTAAGCGCTGTTAAAGGAACTGCTCAGGTGTAAATGTAAACAGTAGACACCAACACCAAAAGTCCTGCATTCTTTGGATTAATAGCCATGGATCGCCATAAAGATAAAGGCATGGACAGAGTTCATCTTCATTTTAGCCATGCTTAAACATTTTTCTGCATATGCTATTTGGTCATGATCCAGATACATGGGTATCTGAATCTTGAGACTTCAAGTCCTTGCTTTAGGCCATGGATATTTGTATTTCTGTTTAACATCAGTTGAAAGGATTTGAAATTGCCCTTTGATTCAGGATATCATTTTCCTGCTATTCAGACTGACACAATTTGTACCCCATGAAACCTTCGAGTTTCTCTCCGTTTGAGGAAGGGTTCTGGTCATCTGCACAGTTGTAGCCCATCATGGGTTTTCCTAGGAGTAGAGTGATACCTGTGCAAGTTCATTGTGATTTCCTGGTTAAAACCTAAAGAGAGTTATGAATCTTTAGAAGGTAATGATCCAAGCAATGACTAAGGTGATCTGTAGACAGACGCAGTATCATTTTGAGTAATATCCTGTGTGGTGTCAAAGGAGGTGAATTTGTCATCCTCAAACTGGGAGATTTTTCTCTGCCTTTTTATAAGAGGAGTGGCTGGGAGGTTATTGTTTCAATGATGGACAAAGCTCCCAAAGCCCATTTTTACTGTTTTCAGGGATCATTTCCGTATGTTTACATTTCTAGGAAATGTTATGGAAGATGTGGGTAAAATGTGACAGGTTTTGCTTCATTAAACATTGCAAATCCAAACTTCTTCCCTTTTATTTCAGTACTAATTTATGTTTTCTTAGCAGTGTAGAAATTAAGCGATTTTATAATTATTATTATCTCATTTGATCCCCTGCCCCCATCCTTACTCCCATGATGCAGATATAGAAAGTTAAGCATGGGGCTTAGCCAAATTCACAGAGCTATAACAGGGGAATCTCTTAGTTTTGAAGGCAAAATATGTGCCCCTCTCCTGGGCAATGTCAAAAATTTCAAGCTTACAAGAAGACTGCAAGTTTTGTATAATTAAGCCCTTTTACAAATGTTGCATCAAAGTTTCCAAACAGGACTCAGAGGGCAACGTGGTGTTCCACTTATATGACATTCTGGAAAAGGCAAAGATATAGGAACATAAAATGATCCATTCTTCAGGATGGGAGGGTTCGGTACAAATGGGCATCATGAGAGTGTTCCTTTGGGGTGATGGAGTGATCTCCATCCTGATGGCGATATGACTGTTCATTTTTGGAAACTCACAACTTCTGATGCCTGAGTCTGATCTTTCATCAGGTGGCCTGTTTGATCTAGGACAGAATGCGGTAACTGCAGCAGACTCCATCATGTGTGGTGGTGGCACACTATCCATAAAGTATATGGACTCCCTGTCATTCATGTGCTCCCAAGTACTCCCCATGTGGCCACTGTGTCTAGAGAGGAGGTGAACTCCTGAACTGACTGCATTCATCAGAGAACAGAAGAAAACACTTCATCTTGTAGGTGGGATATGCCAGACTTGCCATTTTTGGGTCTATCCTGTAAATATCAATATCTTTTCAATGAAGAGGCCTCTGCTTAGCAAGCTTGAAGGGTCTTGCAGTCATGGCTTAAGGCAAAATGGAAGCTGGCTGTGGAGGTTCACCAACTCTGAGCTTAGGAAGGTATCTATTTAGAAAACACTCTGTCAGTTGCCAGCTGTGGCTTTTCTGTGTACAGAGCTGATGGACAATAGTTTTTTGTACAAGAATTTTCTTGGACAACTTACATCCATCATGCGTGGTTTAGAGATTTCTGCATGGATAAGAGTAGGCTGTAAAGCCTCTCTGGTAACAGGGTGTAGGGAGGGAGACACTAATGGAGTGATGGTTAAGAATTCCAGGGCCAAGAATCTAACTCATTGGCACATTGTTACAGATCCTTTGGCCATTGACAGTGATCTAGAGGTCTCATCCCACCAATAGCAGCAACTCCTTATCCACAATTGCCCCATGGCACAGAAGACTCTGAGAAAGTCTTGCCTCACAATATCCAAGTGAAAATCAAGGTCACTCCTCTAACTCTGAGCCTATTAAACCTCAGTGTGCAGAGGCTCATTTCAATGCTAAGGGTGAGAAATTGACTAGAATTTCTGAGACACATACCACAACCTCTGCCCTGATGGTATTAATTTTGTCCCTTTGGGCCCATGTAATAAACCATTTAGAGGCCTCTAACCTAAAGGTCTAGGCATGATTCAAAGGACTTTCCTCTGCCATGGCTAACAGTGACCGATTAATGCACCTGATGTGACAAAACACATCACTTGTAATGAAATCAATGAATGTACTTTCCAGACCAAGGGAGGGACCATACAGCTGATAGCAAACAGACCTCTGACCCATCAAGTACAAACGCATTGCTTTCCTACCATTTGCACTCATGTGCTCATTGTCATGGGAGTGACTGGTACTGACCTAGGCACACATGATGTCATTCAACAAACACATCACTAATGACAATCAAGAAATGTCCCAAACACTCAAAATACCTGTAGCAGACAGCTAGTGTTTGAGATATTTTCCATGAAGGAAAACCCCCCTGGGAGCCGTGGTAGCTGCTGACTCCTTGGGTTTGACTATTTATTAACCAGCCAGGGAGAGTTCTGTTCCGTAAAAGGATGCCTGCTGCACGTGGGCAGGCTGCACTGGCAGGGTGCCTCCAAGAACACAACAAATAAGACAACAAATTAAAATAAATGTTAATAGTACTTAAATATTTGAACAGAGTTCTGGAACCATACTGACACAATTCCCTGGATCTCTCCAACAGTTTTTCATGACTAGATTCAAATGTGTTTTTTTTTGAGGCTTGGTCATTTTAATATGATATATTGCTTTTGCTTTTAACATGGCTTTTTAATTAATATCCAAAACAAATTCATTTAAGTGAGATTTCTCATTATTCAGTCAACTAACCTCAGAGATGAACTCTAATAAAGACATTGATCCCACTTATGATATCTGACTCAGTCAGCTTTAGATATCTGCTCACCCTACCTGGCCCACAATGGGTAAAGAAGTTATGTAGGTTGACCCTGCCCCTTTTCTTTTTGTGTCAGTGGATAGGACGGTCAAACCTTTAACATTGCAGCCTCTATCTCTACACACCTTAAATGGCCAACCCATTGTCCTTTGCACAAGCCACCTGAACCAGCTTTCCCTTGTCCTACTCTCTTTAAAAAGTACCTTTGAGTAAGAGGCATATTTGTATTAACTTGATGCAAATGGCAACATCAGCCTTGATGTCTGCTCCTATTAAGGTAGGGTATTAATATTGCCCTCAAAAGGGCAGTGGTAAGACAGAAGGTATCTGATGGAAAATGTCTTTCACATGATACACAGGATTTCATTGTAAGGAGTATTTAGAAGATGAGGATAAGAAATCCAAATACAGAGAATCCAGTATGATAATGTTTTTAGATTCATTGATCACAGAAGAAAAACTTTGACACCACCCTCAAGAGCTCTAGCAGTACAATCAGTAAGTGAAAATGGTGCAGTCTCACAAGGGAAAATGCAGAGCGACAGGAGTGGATGGTTTCTGTTCTAATATGTAAAGAGCTCTGAGTGATGGTTCTCATCTCCAAAAACAAAAAAAGTGAAGAATCTGAAAAGCAGCACCTCTTCTTAGATCCATGAGAGATTTGAGATTCCGTGCAAACCAATGCCCCCAAAATGAAAGACAGCAGAATATGGAGGATTACCACTTACCTGGGGGGAGAAGTGACTGGAGCCAGCCGCCTCTAGGAATACAAACTGTTAGAGATAAATTTGCTAAAGTATGGACTAGCTTTTCCCCATAAAAGCCCTAAGCCCCTCTCCTGTAATCAGGACACTATTTGGGTTTCTACCTGAATCTGTGCTCCCTGAATTGCAATTCTTTTATACCAAATAAACACTTGCCTCTTGAACTGTTTTTTGTTTTTGTAGGTTGACAGGATACAGCATGAGGAGTACTAAAAGTGAAGTTTATATCAGTAATCATCTATATTAAGAAAAAAGATATCAAATCAACAACCTAAATTTACACCTCAAGGACCTAGAAAAAGAACAACAAACTAAACCCAGAGTTAGGAAAATTACGAAATGAGAAATATAGAACAGAAATAAATAGAGAATAGAAAATCAGTAGTTTTGAGTTTTGTTTTGGTGTTTCTGTTTTTGCTTTTTTTTTTGCTGAGGAAGTTTTACCCTGAGCTAACATCTGTTACCAGTCTTCCCCTATTTTGTATGTGGGTTGCCACCACAGCATGGCCGCCAATGAGTGGTGTAGGCCTGTGCCTGGGAACCAAAACCAGGCCACCGAAGCAGTGTGCACCAAACTTAACCACTAGGCCACGGGGCCAGCTGCTAGTTTTGGGTTTTTGAAAAAATAAAATTGACAAACCCTTAGCTAGACTAACAATGAAAAGAAGAGAGGAGACAGAAGTATGTAAAATCAGAAATGAAAAAGGACATATTACAATGGATGCCTCAAAAATAAAAAGATTCAAAAGGGAATTTCATGAGCATTTAAAAGCTATTGAGTGGGATAACTTAGAAGAAATAGATGAATTTCTAGAACATGCAACCTACAAAGAAAGAATTAAAAAATAGAAAGCCTGAACGAACCAATAACAAATCACAACAAGTTCAAAGTATTGATACCAATCCTTTTTACACTCTTCCAAAAACCAGAAGTACAAGGAATGCTTCCAAACTCATTTTATGGGGCCAGCATCTCCCTGATACCAAAGCCAGACAATGACACCAGAAGAAAACTACAAGCCGATATGTCTGTGTCAACTTGGCTTGGCCATCCTGCCCTATTATTTGGTAAAACATTCTTCTGGATGTTCCTGTTCAGTTTTTCTAATGAGATTAGCATTTCATGCGTGGCGTTTAAGTAAAGGAGATTACTATCCATAATGTGGGTGCGCCTCATCCAATTAGTCGTAATTCTTAATGGAAAAAAGACTGGCCTTCTCTGAATCAGAAGGAATTCTGCCAGTAAACTGGTTTTGTACTTAAACTACAGTCTTTCCCTTGGGTTTCCAGCCTGCCCATCTAGAGTGCAGGTTTTTTACTTAACCAAGCCTTCGTATTCACATGAGCCACTTCCTTAAAACAAAAAAATGAAAAGAAAAAATAATGTATATTTATAAACACACATATGTTTACATACACATATCATATTGGTTCTGTTTCCCTGGGAAACCCTGACTAACAGCATATTTTATTTTTAAGATTTTATAAATTATATGAGTGATTCTTTTTAAAAGGGAAGCCATTTCTGTTTGTGTAATTCTCTAAACAATAATTTTTTTTTTAAAGATTGGCACCTGAGCTAACAACTGTTGCCAATCTTCCTCTTTTTTTTTCTGCTTTTTCTCCCCAAATCCCCCCAGTACATAGTTGTATATTTTAGTTGTAGCTCCTTCTAGTTGTGGGGTGTGGGATGCTGCCTCAGCGTGGCTCGATGAGTGGTGCCATGTCTGTGCCCAGGATCCAAACCGGCGAAACCCTGGGCCACCGAAGCGGAGCGGGCGAACTTAACCACTCGGCCACGGGGCTGGCCCCACTAAACAATAATTTTTATGAAGTGTTCAATACCTTTTTGCAAACCATAAAACAAATTTTCTTGGTTTTGTTCACATATAAAATGTCAAGTGATATTAGAGCTTCTTCCATCCTGTTTCAAACTGGTGAGTATTTACAGGAATACTGTTACTTACATCCTATTTTAAATTGGTGAATATTACTGGAATGGGCTTCATACTAAATGTATTAGGGTGTCATAACAGTGTGTGGAGCTCTGCTGACCTACTCCTCAATAAAACTGGTGAAAATTATTTTAATAGCAAACCTTTGGGTTTTTTTAAAGATTTTAATTTTCGTTTTTCTCCCCACAGTCCCCTGGTACATAGAGTTGTGGGTCCTTCGAGTTGTGGCATGTGGGACGCCGCCTCAGCGTGGCTTGATGAGTGGTGCCATGTCTGCACCCAGAATCCGAACCGTGGAAACCCTGGGCCACTGAAGCAGAGCACCCGAACTTAACCACTTGGCCATGGGGCCTGCCCCAATAGCAAACCTTTGAAGCCTCTGGAAATTGTCCTAAAGGTAAACAGTAAATGAATAACAACTATTCAAGAAAATCTATGAAGTTTTGTAAGAAACACGAGCCTGTGGTATTTGAGCCAAGAGCACTCCCTCCCTAGTGCCTCCCAGCTCACATTGGTGGAGACTCCACTCCAGAGTCCTGATGCGGGCTCGGTGAGTCAAGGAGTTGAAAGAAAGATTTCTTGGACTCTCAAGGTCTGGCAGTAGTGCTCTTTTATTTAGAGAATAGTATGGAATAGCATGGGGACAGGACCCATGGGCAGTAAAGAGCTGCAAACATGGGTTAAGGGTAGGGCTAAATTTAAGGCATAGGTATGTGAGTTATCTCTTTACAAGACAAAGGAAAGATTATGTAAAAAAAAGTCGTTAGAATGGTATCAGTGCAGGTGGGGTCTAGTTATTGGGTGGTCCTATAACTTTAGCTAAGAATCAGATCGGATTAAGTAAATGGCTGAAGCTACCACCTTAAATATCATCTTCAGCTAAAGACAAAGGAGTATGTTGGTGGTGGGGGGAGTCAGTTACCTGAGGTTTCCAGACAAGTACCACAAACAAGAGCAAGATTATTATGTTGTCTTATGTCCTTGGCTTCCCCGTTAAGAGTTTCTAGTGATAAGGTCATCCCCCCTTCTTCCTGGTGCAGAGAGGGAGACACCCTCACAGATGGAGATTTCCTTTACAAATGTACATGTCTCTTAACAAAGAGTAAGTAAATTCTACTTTTCAGAGTTTCTTTCCTGTCTGCAGATTTTAAAAGTAACCAGCCCAAAATAATCCTCATCACTCCCACAGTCTGGAACACATGGCATCCTGCCAAGTCAGCTTCCACTAAGAGGGCTTTCTTCCTGGGAAACACAGGACTTTGACATTTGGGACCCTGCCCCCAGCTACCTGTTGCTGGGGGTTAATAAGTGCTGGGGGAGTGTGCTTGAAAGGTGGGGACACCATTGTTTCATTCCCTACACAAGGAACTGAGGTGATGCCTTTGGAGTGGTGAGCTGACAATACGTGGTTGTCAATTGCCCTTGTTCTGGCTCATGAGGTGGTTGTAACATAAACCATTCCTGAGGAGCCAGGAGGCACAATCAAGATCCTCTGGCTGCTGTCTCCCCATGCACTGAGCCCTCAGCTCCTAAAATGGGATTGTCACTCAAAGAGAGGCTTCTTATTGTCCTAAAACAGCTCCAGGGTCATGGCACAGAGATTTTTCCTGAACGTGGGGGTGAAGCAAGCCATAAAACACATAGCTCTTCATACCTTTCCAAAGAATTAAGGTTGCTGGCAAGAGATCATGAGAAGGTCAAGTCAAAGGACACTCTCAAAAAACTGGAGAATGAGGTAAAAGTCAATTAGGAGTAGATTCATATATTTAATGAAAATATAGTCTAGACTGTAGACGGACTAATTTTCTGGAAAGAACCAGGGAATTAGACTGCTGGGAGGAGGGTTCCAAGGGTCAGAACAAGTATCAAACAGTGACTTCAGAAAGTGTTTCACCAGAGGAACCAGAATTGTATCGAATTGATTGGTAGAGCTAGTTGTGCCTCCTGCAGGACATTGGTGAAAACAATAGAGCAATCAACCAGTAATTAATGGAGTTTACCCACTGGGTGTGCTTCATGAAAGAGGAAGAGAGCCCCGCCAACACCACTGTCTCAGGACGGTCAGCTCACCCCAAACTGGCCCCCACCTGAGGAGCTGTATCAGAGGTTTCACTCTGTATGGGGGAAATAGTGTTCTTTAACATAGTCCAGCCTACTGCCCACCACTGTTATATGCATCTCATGGGTCTTCCTCCTAATAACATCACCTGTGCTCTGTACCCTGGATGTCAGTATTTCATTTTGGGGCATCCACCTTCAAAACCCCCTCTGGCCCATCTCAACACCAATGTGCTGTTTTCCTATCAGTTGCACTCACATTCTCATTGTGGTGAGTCACATGCACTGACCTGGACATACATGTTGTCATTCAACATACTCATGTTAATGCCAATCAAGAAATGTCCAAAACACTCAAAACCCATGTAGCAGGCAGCTAATGTTTTACACGAAGAGAAATTTCCTGGCAGCTGTGGTCCTGATGACCACTTGGCTTGGGACCATTTATTGGCCAGCCAGTGGTTTGTTTGGCTCACAGTGGGTCAACAAGTTGCAAATACGAACACATACCTCTTTTCTTTTTCTGTTATCAGGTAAAGAATCTTAACCTTGAAATCCTGCAGCCTCTAACCCTATACACCGTAAAGGGCCAACCCATTCTCCCTTGCACAAGCCACCCAACCTGCTTACCTTTGCCCTACTCTCCTTAGGAAGTGCCTGTGAGTAACAAATATTGTCCATTAACTTGATGCATGTGGCAACATCGGTCTTGGCATTCAATCCCATTCTAGATAAGGTGTCAATCCTGCCCCCAAATGGGCAATGACAAAATAGAAGTTAACCAATGGAAGATGTCTTTCCAGTCACAAACAGGTATTCAGGCTAGGGAATTTTTAGAAGATGAGGAAAAGGAATGCAAATGTAGATACCCCTGTGTGACAATGATTTAGATGTATTGGTCACAAAAGAAAAACTTTGAAAACACCCACAGGGCTCTAGCAGTAGAATCAATAAGTGAAAATGGTGTAGTCTCAAAAGGGAAAATGCAGAGAAACAGACATGAATGATGGTTTCTCTTCCAATATGTAAAGAATTGGAGTGATCACTCTCATCTTCACAATAAGAAAAAAAACTGACCAGGGCCAGCCTGGAGGCAAAGCGGTTAAGTTGGCATGTTCCACTTCAGTGGCCCGGGGTTTGCCAGTTCAGATCCCAGATGCGGACCTACATACTGCTTGTCAAGCCATGATGTGGCAGGCGTCCCACAGATAAAGTAGAGGAAGATGGGCACGAATGTTAGCTCAGGGCCAGCCTTCCTCAGCAGCAAGAGGAGGATTCGCAGCAGATGTTAGCTCAGGGCTAATCTTCCTCAAAGAAAAAAAACTCCAAAGAAACGTGATCAAACTGAAGAGCAACACCTCTCCTTAGATACACAAGAGATTTGACATTACAGGACAAACTGTTGCCATGCAAAGGGCATGATCTGCTTGCTGCAAGACAAAAGCCAATCAATCAAGAGGCAAGACAGTGTAGAGAAAGGACTTTTATTAAGCAAAAAGCCAGCTAATTGGAAGATGGTGGATTTGTGTCCTAAAGAACTGTTCTTAAAGACAATACAGAATCTTATTTTTTTGGTAAAGATTGGCACTTGAACTAACATCTGTTGCCAATCTTCTTTTTTTTCTTCTTCTTCTTCTCCCCAAAGCCCCCAATACATAGTTGTATATTGCAGTTGTAGGTCCTTCTGGTTGTGCTATGTGGGACGCCGCCTCAGCATGGCCTGATGAGTGGTGCCATGTCTGTGCCCAGGATCTGAACCAGCAAAACCCTGGGATGCTAAAGTGGAGCACGTGAACCTAACCACTCGGCCACCAAGCCAACCCCGAGAATACAGAATCTTGAAGCATTATATAAGGCTAGAGGGCTATGGAGGAAGTGGTCCAGAATGTTGGACATCTGGTGCTGCAGACTGGGGGTTTTCACACCATCTGGCACTGTATGTGGGGCGATGCCATAGCAGTCCTTTCAGCTGTCATTGATGATGTATGCCAGTATAGAATCTCACTCTGGGGGGGTCATTGGAGAAGAGGGTCAAGAATGTTATCCATCTGGTACCATGGACTGGGGGTCACTACATTTCTAAGGAACTCAAAAGAACAAAGTTACTGTCTTATCACAGCTGGGAGGTATAAAGCTAAGCAGAGGTCATAAGTCATGATGCATGCAGTTTTCTTTATGCTTGTTATTTATAATCTAGCCTATTTGCAGGACAGAGTATGTCCAGCTGGGTTAATTACTTAGAGGCTATCTATAGTTACAATATGGCTCCCGTTTTACAAAAATGGCTTCCCTTATGTCAAGCTCATGTCGAGCTGGTATCAAAACCAATGATCCCAAAAGAAGAGACTGGTAGAGAAAAACCACTTACCGAGAATAGAAGCCACTGGAGCAGGCAACATCTAGGAACACATAAACTGTAATATATGAACTGCTAGACACATAGTATAGATTATCTTGAGAGTTAAATGCTCTTGGGGGGCTGGCCTTAGGGAGCCCCCAGAATTCATGAATGTTTCCTTCAGCAGCCCAACCTGGTTCTCATAGTGAAGATGGGAGTAAATTGCCTCCTTCATGCAGGAAATGGGGAAAACATTTTGGAATACACACAAAGTATTTTGTTCTTTGTAACTTGGACCTCCCCTCAAAGGGAATTAATGTTCCAAAGTCTTATCTGATTGGGCAAAGTGCAGATAGACACCTGCAGTCACTTCAGGTTCCTCTCTGACAAAAATGGAGGAAATATAAGTGCTAGGAACGTGTTCTGAAGTTCATAGTCTGGGGATTCTTTACCAACAAACATTGCAGGTTTCATCATAACATAAGAGGACATTTTCCCTTTCAAATACCTGACACCATGTCAGCAGGGCCCCAGGATAAAAACAGTGGATGAAAACAGAGCTGCAAGACACAGACTCTACAAAGAATGAATTCCTAGGGAAACCCAAACACACCAGGGAGATAAGTACAACTGCACCGCAGACTATGAAGCCCCTGACCCCTCCAGCTGCAGCAAACATTAAACATAGTCTAACCCATATTTAAGAAATCATAACACCTCACACTGAAGGCCTATTTACCTGAAATCCTATTTCTTCATATATCATGTCTGGGTTTCAACCAAAAATTAGAGGGCATATGAAAAAGAAAGAAAAAAACACATTTTAAAGAGACAAAGCAATCATCAACACATGACTCGGATACAGCAGAGATTTTTGAGAGACCAGACTAAATTTAAAATTATTATTAATTTCACACAAGTAGACTTCAGAACAGGGAATATATCTGAAGAGGCACATGTATTGAAAATATATAAAGACCTATTATATCATAGTAATAAAAAGTCAACTCAATTAAAAAATGGCAAAGAATCTGCATACACATTTTTCCAAGGAAGGTAGGCAAATGGCCAAGAGCATATGAAAAAGTGCTGGACATTATTTGTCATCAAGGAAATGCAAATCAAAACCCCAATGAGATACTGATGAGGATTATTTTAGGCTGGTTACTTTTAAAAACTGCAGATGGGAAGGAAACTCTGAAAAGTATAATTTACTTGCCCTTTGTTAAGAGACATTTACATTTGTAAAGGAAATCTCCATCTGTGAGGGTGTCTCACTCTCTGCACCAGGAAGAAGGGGGGATGACCTTATCTCCAGAAACTCTTAATGTGGAAGGCAAGGACTTAAGTTTGCATAATAATCTTGCTCTTGTTTGCTGTACTTGTCTGGTAACCTCATGTAACTGACCACCACCCCCCCCCCCAACAACAACATCCTCCTTTGTCTTTAGCTGAAGATGATATTTAACGTCGTGGTTTCAGCCATTTACTTAATCCGATCTGATTCTTGTCTAAAGTCATAGGACCACCCAATAACCAGACTCCACCTGCACTGATACCATTTTAACGACTTTTTTTTTACATATTCTTTCCTTTGTCTTGTAAAGAGATAACTCACATACTTATGCCTTAAATTTAGCCCTACCCTCAACCCATGGGTCCTGTCCCCATGCTATTCCATACTATTCTCTAAATAAAAGAGCACTACTGCCAGACCTTGAGAGTCCAAGAAATCTTTCTTTCAACTCCTCGACTCACCAAGCCACATCAGATACCACTTCCCAACCACTAGGAGGACTGGAATCAAAATTTGAGATAATAACCAATCTTGTGGAGGATCCGTGGAGAAATTGGAACCCTTATACGTGGGTGGTATGACTATAAAATGGTGCAGCCACTCTGGAAAACTGTCTAGGAGCTCCTCAAAACTTAAACCTGCAATTACCATATGATCCATCAATTCCTCTCCTAGGTATATGCCCAATTAAAATGAAAACACATGTTCAGATAAAAACTTTTACATGACTTTTTAGGAACATTATTCATAGCCAAAAGGTGACAACAAATCCAAATATCCTCTAAAGGATGAATAGATAAACAAATGTATTTTAGCCATACACTGGAATTATTCAGCCTTAAAAATGAATTAAGTATCGATGCATGCTACAACATGGATATGCTTTGAAAAATTGTGCTAAGTGACTGAAGTCAATCACAAAGACCATATATAATCCCATTCAGATGTAAGACCTGAATAGGGAAAACTATGGACAGAATGGAGATTAGTGTAGCCCTCACTAGGGCTGAGATTGGAAGAGGAAGACGGAAAGTGGTAGCTAAAGGGCAGAGGAGTTTCTTTTTGAAGTGATGAAATGTTCATAATTTGCTGTGATTATCGCATGTATCTGTGAATATACTGAAAACCAGTGAACTGCACCCTTTAACGGGTGCACTGTGCAGTATATGCATTACATCTCAATAGAGCTGTTGAAGTAAATAAATCAATAAAGTTCTGCAATCCAGGCTTTCAGGCATATAAGAATGTCCAGGTTAATTAACACATCCATCACCTGACATAGTTTCCTCTTCTGTGTGTGTGCGTGTGTGTGTATGTGTGTGTGTTGAGAATGTTTGAGCCATTCTCTTAGTAATTTCAATTATACAACACAGAATAAGTGTATCAAATCATCCCATTGTAATCTTTAAATACAGACACTTTTATTAGTCAATTATACCTTGTTAAAGCTGGGAGAAGAGTTTCCAGGTGCATCCCATATTTACATAACAATATAGCAATGAAAATGGGAATCAATTGTCTTAAGGATGTTATTCCGTTTACATTTCAAACTTCTCTAGGTTCACAGGAAAAAATTGATCCAAAATAAATTTCCTTCCAGTGCAAAACACACACTTGAGAATTTGGTGACCACATCTCATTGCTTGTGGTTGGTGAGAAGAGTTCCTGCACCCCGCTAGGGCTGTGGGGTTCCAACTTCCCAAGAGAGCCCAGGGCCCCGGGATTCTTTATCCTAAGAACCAACTGAGTCGGGGTGGGCCTGGGATGGGTGGAAGGCTGATCGCTGGCAAGGCGGAAAGATCAAAATGGGGCCAGACACTTTATCCCAGCTGGTGAGGTCACATTTAAGTGTCTGCTTTTCTAAACAAGGGTCACAGTTGCATGAGTGGCCTCGCAGCCTTACGCCAAGCCCCTGACTCCTAGAGGCCGTAAGAGCTTCTTTTCCAGTGTGTCCTCGCCTGGGCCACCCACCTGTCTGTACTTGCTCCTTCTTGAAATTGAATCAGGGATTCCCTGTGCACACCTGTAACAACTTATTTTGCACAGCCTTCCAGAAGAACAGAGTCAGCCCCAAGCCAGGAAAAAGTTCTGTTTAAACGTAAATGACCCAGAAAGGACAGATTGCAGCCTACCAAGGGGAAGTGCTTCCCTTGAGGCAAGCGTCTTCCCTCCTTGATGTCACTCAGCGGCGAGGGGGCGGGGGCCTGCGAACTGTCCAATCGGGGGTATCGCTGGGGCCGTGGGTGGAGCTACGCAACGCACCGGCATTCATGTCCCCGTTTCTTCCGGCTTCTCTCAGGATCGCGTGTCCCCTTCTTCAGCGGTTCATGGTGGTTTTGCCGCAGCCTCTGTCGCGCCGTGACCTGCACTGACCGCAGGGGTCATAGGACAATTTCCAGCTCTAGGTCGGCTCAGAAATGTAATCTCCATCCCGCTGTCACTCAGAACTGAGGGGCCTTTTGAACTGTCCAATCAGGGTTGGCTCCGGGGCACGTGGGCGGGGCTACGCTCCGCACCGCCCCCCCACCGCCGGCTTCCTGTCGCTCCACTCTCTTTCCGGTAACGGGTCACGTGCTCTTAAGGGCCTGACGTTGCTCCGCAGCTGGCTCTGTAGGTCTGTGACGTGCGCTGGCCGTGGGGGTCATAAGAAAGACTGAGGGAACCCGGGAGCCCTAGAAATGGTGAGTGTGCGGCCCCGGCGTGAGGACACGGGAGGAGGGGCTGGTGGGAAGCGGCGGGGCGGGCCCGGCCTCCCGCGGTCCCCTCCGGGCTCTGCGGCCCCGAGTCCGCGGTGGCGCCGCTCAGCCGTCAGGCCCCTCCGGCCGCAGCGTGGGGGCGGGGCCCGCAGCCGAGCCCCGGGCGTCCTGCGGTCCCTGCGCCCGGCGGCTTGGGCCGGAGCGTCTCTGGGCCGCTGTGCGCCCGCAGCCCCGCGTGTCCCAGACGGTGCGGGGCCCGCGGGAGGGTCCGCAGGACAGTCGGGCCTCGGTCTCCGGGGTCCGTGCGCGGAGGAGCTGTGGTCTGTGGTGTCCGCAGGGCCTCCTTTCTCCCCACGGGGGACCTGTTTTCCCTGAATTTTCCATATATTGTGGGGGCAGGGTCTCAAACCCACAGCTTTGTTCCCCCAGCCTAGCTCTTCCTGGGACTGGCAGTTAATCGCTAAATTTCCCATCCCTCCCGGCGTTCCCAAAGCCATTTTCTCCTCTCTAGTTCTCAGGATCATTATCAAGTATTTTCCTTCGTGGTGCATTTCAAACAGACTCAGTATTTTAATTGTTCATCCTTTTCCCCAAGAACCTTGGATAGCTCTTTTCTAAAGATATTTGTGGATATTTTACATGATGGAAATGCAACCTATAACCACCTGGAACTGCGTTGTATGAAATCCTCGTGCCTCTCCCCCAGGATCTTTCTGGGCGCAGACATCCTGTGGGAAGTCCTTTGGGTGGAGGTTCCTTTTTTAATTTTCTGGGTGAGCTGTCCTGTCGGCACTGCCCTTTCCTGGGTTTGTCATCTTTGAGTTCATAATAGTTTACATCATTGGGGCGTTTGTGGTAGTATCAGGTCACAGATTCCACCTGCAATCACTGGTGGGAAGCAGGAACTGTGTTTGTGATCCCAGTCTCTCTGTTGGATGTTGTGGGTACAGTGAATGGTCACACCAGCCAGGAAAGCCTTCACATTTGGGCTCAGAGCTTCCCCTTCTCCAATGTTGCTGCTGAGACCAGCTAGGCAGCCAGCTGAAGGGGCTGACACAATTAATGGACAGAACACAGCCTATATAACGGACACAACACAATGTATATTATTCACTGGGACAGGGAACCATCAGCCTCAAGGACTGAGGTGAGGTCCCTCTGATCGCCATGTATTTATTTGCAGCCAAAGAAGTACAAGCACAGCAGGAACTCACGCCAGCAGGGATATGCAAGTCAAAGCTCAGCAGTTCTAGTCTTCCCCGCTTCAGTGTACCCGGCCCTATTCAAGGCCATTTTCTTAGGGAGTGTCCTAGGAACAATCAATCAGTAAGTTATGCAGATGGCGTTCCATTCCTGCAAGGGCCCGGGGTTCCTAAGCCCCTTGCCTTCATGTTTGATAAGATACTCCCTTCTGGCCTTTGATTCAAAAGCACAAACAATCTGGCATGGTAATTTATGAGAATTAGCAGATCGGACATTTCTCAGCCACCCATTTTGTAATTTGTTCTTGCTAAGCTTAAAGCCTTGCAATAATGTTGCTATGCTCTCCTGCAACACAATGTGTATTCCCAGTTTTCGGGCTGCAGTGGTACTGTGGGTGTCTGCACCAGCCAGGGAAGCTTTTGCATGCACGTATATCTGCCGCCTCCTCTTCTTACAGTCATGCCAGCTGCTGTGCTTTTTTGCTGGGGCTTCATTGCGGGGTCTGAGCCTGGGCCATTCATTGGGACCACAGCAGCAGGATGAGGTCTCCCACCAACTGAGAAAGCATTTGCTTGTAGACCCTGGGCTGCTGCTGCCACTTCCCACAGTTGCACTGAGGTGCACTCCCACTTTTGGGACAGTATTATGGGTGCTCAAGCCAGCCAAGAAAGTGTTCGGGCATGCACACAGGGCTGCTGGGGAAGCGAGAGTTTCACTCACCTCTCCACCAATTCCTGAGGGGGCCAGTCTGTCCACCTTCAGATTTATAGCTGCGTGGTCCTCTCAGGTGTCGTCTTGTGCTGTGTGGGTATGCTCTGTTGGTCAATAAATGTCTATTTATTTGTAGTTCAAAGTGGGAGAGAGGAAAGGAACAACTCACTGCTGTGCTGATGACATCTCTCCTAGGCCTGGACATTTCTAGACATTATATTTGAGTTTTGCATCCACAGTGTGGGTTATTCATGGCGTGACTGGTCGACATTGAGAAGCCTGTGAAGATCAGGTGTTCTGTCCTGTGGACAAAGGGTTTATGCATTTGGAGTTCATGTGGGTCAGAATCTCAAACTGAATTAGGCTGAGAGTGTCCTCACTTGTGAGAATGGAAGCCTCAGGGAGGGAGTGCTTCCATGCTCACAGGAGAGGGGAGGGTGTGTGGAGCCCCCAGAGTTCATTCCTGTGGCTGCTTGGGTGTCTCCACCCTCCTTCACCAGGGACTGACCCTCTCCAGGGGTTACATCTCAACCAGGAGAGTCTAGACCCCAAGTTTGGGAACATGTTCAACTTTCTGAATGTGGATTTTCCTGTTCAACTGAGGAGAACCAGGCTGCTTATCCATTTTGATTCTAATATTTGTGTTTCATTCTGTTGGATTCCTTTATCAATTGAAGATTAAAGCCCTTTGATTGTAGTTTCCACTAGCACTTGGGCCCTGAAGCTGTAAGATGATTGAGACATATGATGTAAGGCAGGAATATTGTGGAACCAAGTAGATTTTTTGTTCCATTTAGGCAAGAGAACCTCAAGTTGTGAGATGCGTGTATTTAAGCTCTCGGTGCGTTTTTCATTGTTAGGTCCCTGTTTGTATGTCCATGTCTCTAGAGATCCTTGACGTTTTAATGCCTATACTATACTATACTATACTATCCTAAGGCAAATGAGTTCTTATTTTCATGGATATGAGGGAAAACTGAGTTTCTATTTTAATTGATATGAGGAAAACACTGCAGTTTGTGTAAATCTCTCAAATTCCTATACATTTCAGGACTTAATTGCAAAACCCCTAATGCATTATAGTATGCTACCCATTCCTGAAAATATCCCCAGTGTGAAGTATAGTGGAAGGACAAGGTGTAATGCCCCTTGTCCTTTTACTCAGAAAGGATTTGTGAATTTTTTATGGTTTACAATTTTATATCCACTAGTGTTTAAAGGATTAAATCTTAGAGTGGTTCCTTATGTAGAACAGTTTAAATGAAGTTAAGTAATAATGCAAAATTTAATTAAACGTAATTGTCAAGTATAGGAAAATATGTGTCTTTAAATTTGTCTCCTTATTTTAAATAGTGTATGGGAAGGTTAAAAAATTCCTAAGAGGAAACTAACGCAAGAAGACTCCCCGCCTGCACGTCCTGCCCCACTCCTCTGCTCCTATTCCAGCCTGCCTCACATGGCCAGTTTTGATCACTGCTTCATCATCCTGTTAGTGTTTCTTTTTTTAAAGATTGGCACCTGGGCTAACAATTGTTGCCAATCTTTTTTTTTTTCCCTGCTTTATCTCCCCAAACTCCCCTTGTACATAGTTGTATATCTTAGTCGCAGGTCCTTCCAGTTGTGGGATGTGGGACACCACCTCAACGTGGCCTGATGAGCGGTGCTATGTCTGCGCCCAGGATCCGAACCCTGGGCTGCCGCAGCGGAGCGTGCGAACTTAACCACTCAGCCGCGGAGCCGGCCCCTGTTAGTGTTTCTTAATATAAAAAGAAGACATTGCAGACGCCTATGTGTCTTACCTGGGTCTGTTCTTTTTTGTGTGTGTGTGAAGAAGATTAGACCTGAGCTTACGTCTGTGGCAATCTTCCTCTGTTTTGTATGTGGGATGCGCAACATAGCATGCTTGAGGAGCAGTCTGTAGGTCTGCGGCCGGATCTGAACGTGCAAACATTGGGCCACCAAGGCAGGGCACCGGAACTTGAGCACTTCTCCACCGGGCCAGCCCTGTGTCTATTCTTATACTGAGTAGCCTGGGTCCACATATTTGATGTTTAACTACTGACAACTTAAGCCTCACCCTCCCTCCCCCCACTTCCCAGGCCTCCTTATCTGGTCAGGCTGATGAGAAAGCCTGGAGGCTCCTGCACTGTGGGCTGCTGCTTGCTGGGCAGCTCCTGCTGTGCACTGTGCTGCCCTGTGTTGCATTGTTAACCATAGCGAGCCTGGACTGTATGTACAGAGTTCTCAAACTTGGTAGTCTCATTCCTGTGGAAGCAGGACTCTGGGAATGGGGCCTTCCTTAATGTGGCCCTGGGTTATGTCCTCAGTGGAAACTATCCGTGTGTTTAGAGTGAAGATGTGGCTGAAGTTGGGGTCACCTTGACATTAGGGAGAGTGTAGGGATTTGAGATTATAACCTGTGAATGAGCTGAGCCCACCAGATCATCACTGGTTAAAGACAACTTATTTCAGAGGGAAAGAGGAGAATCAAAAATGCAGCCAGTAGGTGGTGAGGTTACAGGGGGCTCACTGGCACCCCTAAGTAACTACTGCTGGTGCCCCCATGTCTGTTGTAACAAAGATTCTGACCCTCTGCGTTATAGTGGACAACACCCTCAATCTGCGTTTGGCACAACAAATAAGTTGGGTTCAACCCCCACCTAAACTGTGTACCTTAGACTCAATAAAGCAACCAGTTGTGGAGGAGGCCTGTAGCTTTGATCACATGATTTTAGTCTCTGGAGGAGGGCCTTAAGTTATCTATAGGCTTCTGATGCAACAACCTGCCCTAGGCCCCACACTACATGCTCTTAGAGCCGCTCTTGTCACCATGTATGAGATCTCTTGCAGTTAGCGACTCTAACAAGCACTGAGCATGTGACCCTCTACCAAGGTGGCTTTTTTTTTTTTGGAAAGTGGAGAATTCAAATTTTTTTTTTTTTTTTTAAGATTTTATTTTTCCTTTTTCTCCCCAAAGGCCCCTGGTACATAGTTGTGCATTTTTAGTTCTGGGTCCTTCTTCTAGTTGTGGCATGTGGGATGCCGCCTCAGCATGGCCTGATGAGCGGTGCCACGTCTCTGTGCCCAGGATTTGAACCCACAAAACTCTGGGCCGCTGAAGCAGAGCACTCGAACTTAACCACTTGGCCACAGGGCCAGCCCCCCGAGGTGCCTTTTTTGACTTTGGCCCTGTAAACAGCCTCTAACCAGCTCAGCCACCTGATGGGCCCTAAGCTTTCCCCTGTAGTTTATGCCACCTGCTGAGGGGCATGGCCTTTCTTCAGTGCATTGAACAATGCTGGGTTGATGGAGGAGGCCACCCCTCTCCCAGACACCTTGGTTCCCTGGGTAGTTCCTTGCTGTTAACTGAATGCACAACACTGGGGAGTGCACACACTTTAAGGACAATACACATTCGTACATGATGGAGCTCAGTGAAGGGTTGCCAATCTTCATCCCTTAATTGGGATGTTCCTGATGAAGAACAAAACATATTCTAACCAAACATCATGTAGTCATCTTATTAGTGACCTGAAAACTGGGCTCATCAGCATATGTTCGCAAACTCTTGGATGATGGTCTGAGAGATGCCCCTTTATAGTAAAGGAACTCTAGGAATCTCTTGACTCACAGATACCCAAGATAGAAATCAAGGTAACAATTGTGTGAACATGACCAGGTCTACACTACAAGGACATACCAGGATGCTGTTTATGCACCTTGGAATTCTGACACTATTGATAGTGACCATGGCACTTCTCAGAGGATACAGTGCTGTGCTCTCTAACAAGGCAGTTAATGCAAGTTTCCACTCCCTTATGGCTCTCAGGCTCACAGAGCACCATACTGGCTTATTGAGATCAGTTGAATGAGAGATCTCTTGTTTCAGTCATCAGGGGTGAATTGTAATCAGTCTTTCATTTTTTTTTAAAGACTGCGGGGTTTTTTAGAGCACTTTTTGTTAGAAAAATTAACCAGAATTTACAGTTCCCACATAACCCTTATCTCTGCATCCACACATTTTGCAGTCTTTTTCACATTTTGTACTAATGTGGTACATTTGTTAAAATTTGCAAACCCATATTGATGCATTAGAGTGTACAGTGCACATTAGCATTGACTTTGTGTTACACCATGTATGGGTTTTGGCAAATGTATAATGACATAGATCCATCGTTTCTGTATCATATAGTGGAGTTTCACTTGCCTACAAGTCCTCTGTGCTCCGCCTATTGGTTCATCCCTTCCCCAGCCCCCAAATCCTTCATGACCAAATATCTTTTTAGTGGCTCGTACTTTTGTCTTTTCCAAAATGTCATATACTCGGAAGCATACACTGCATAGCCTTGTCACATTGGCTTCTTTCCTTAGGAATATACTTTTAAGGTTCCTCCATGTGTTTTCATGGCTTGATACCTCATTTCTTTTTATCACTGAACAGTATTTCATTCTATTGATACACCACTGTTTGTTTTTGTCTATTTAACTCTTGGAGGACATCTTGCTTAAAACACTAACTCTTGCCAATTATGAATAAAGTGCCCATAAACGTTCATGTAGTTTTCTGTGAACAGAGGGTTTTAATTCATTGGGGAAAATACCAAGGAGTGTGATTGCTGGATCTCACTCTGTATAGTAACAGAATATTTTGGTTTTAAAGAAAGTTCCTGTCTTTCACTGTAGATGGACCTAATTCCATTTCCACCAGCAGTGATTGAGGATTACCTGTAGCTTTGTTTATCTACCAACATTCGGTGTTCTGAGTGTTTTGTTTTACCCATGTAATAAGTTTTTAATGATACCTTGTTGTTTTATTTGCAATTTCCCAAGGATATTTGATGTGGAGCATGTTTTTTCTTTTTTGAAGAAGAAGAATATTAGCCCTGAGCTAACATCTGCTGCCAATCCTCCTCTTTTTGCTGAGGAAGACTGGCCCTGAGCTAACATCTGTGCCCATCTTCCTCTACTTTCTGTGTGGGATGCCTGCCACAGCATGGCTTGACAAGCACAGCGTAGGTCCGCACCGGGGATCTGAACTGGCGAACCCTGGGCCACCAAAGCAGAACATGCAAACTCAACCACTGCACCACCGGGCCGGCCCCTGGAGCATGTTTTCTTATTACTTACTTTCCAGCTTTATGTTTTCTTCAATGAGCTGTCTGTTTAGATCTTCTTCGAGTTTTTTTGTTTGTTTGTTTTTGGGGTTCTTTTGAGGAAGATTAGCCCTGAGCTAACTGCTGCCAATCCTCCTCTTTTTGCTGAGGAAGACTGGCCCTGAGCTAACATCCGTGCCCATCTTCCTCTACTTTTTTTTTTTTTTTTAAGATTTTATTTTTTCTTTTTCCTTTTTCTCCCCAAAGCCCCCCAGTACATAGTTGTATATTCTTCGTTGTGAGTCCTTCTAGTTGTGGCATGTGGGACGCTGCCTCAGCGTGGTTTGATGAGCAGTGCCATGTCTGCGCCCAGGATTCGAACCAACGAAACACTGGGCTGCCTGCAGCGGAGCATGCGAACTTAACCACTCGGCCACAGGGCCAGCCCCTCCAGTGTATTTATTAATGGCATGAACTGCCCTGTAGTCAATGCTTTTGCTGCATCCAAGGACACTTTATGTCATGTTTGTATTTCTTGTAGATCAAAATAATTTTTAGTTCTCTTGAGACTTCTCTTTTGATCTTATGTATTATTTAGAAATGTGTTGTAGAATCTTCACATATTTTGGGGTTTTCCAAATATCTTGCTCTTACTGGCTTCTACATGAATGCCTATATGAAGTGAGAGCATACTTTGTATGATTTCTGTTCTTTCAAATTTCTGTCCCAGAAGTGGTTTATCCTGGTAAATGTTCCATGTGAACTTCAAAAGAACGCACATTCTGCTGTTATTGTATGAAGTATTCCATAAGTTACAATGAAATCCAGTTGTTTCACACTGATGTTCGTTTCACCTCTGTCCTTCCTCATTGACTGCCTACTGGAATTTACAATTCGTGATAACAAGGTATTGAATTTTACAGCTATAGTATAGATGCATCTGTTTTTCCTTGCATTCTATCAATTCGTGCCTCACTTAATTTGCCCCTCTTTCTACAGGTGCACATGAAGGATTGCTGTGCCTTCTTGGACAGTGGAACCCTTTAGCTGTATCCAGTGCCCCTCTGTGCCGCTGAATTTTCCTTGGTTTGATATCTGCATTGTCTCTAGTTCATATAGCTATGGTGGCTTTCTTCTGATTAGTGTTGCCATGGTATATACTTCTCCATGCTTTTACCCTTCATCTCTGTGTGTCTTTATCATTAAACTGGGCTTCTTGTAGACAAAATATAGTTGTGTTTTCTGAAATCCTATAATACTGTGTCTTTCAGTTGTATTGAGACTTGATAAAGTGATTATTGATGTAGTTGAAGTAATATTTACCAAACCTTTCACTGTTTTCATTTTTACCCTTCCTTTTTTCTTTTTGTCTTCCACCTCCTCTTAGCATTATCAGTTACATAGTATTTAAAAACATTTTTTAGTGGTTGGCCATGAGTTTTTATCATGCAGTTACAACTGACACACCTCCTCTGTCAAATAACACTGTGCCACTTCACTATTGTGCAAGTACCTCTTAACGCTATTACCCCTTCCTTGTCCTTTGTCACATTGTTGTCATTTATTTCACTTGTTCATAAGGCTCTCCTTACCAAATATATTGTTGCTAATGTTATTTTACACAGTGTCACCTATGTTACTTATAAGAAATATGAAAGATATTTTTCCTTCATTTTTTCCTTTTCTAATCTTCTACCTTTATCATTTACATGATTTCTAATAAATTTTTGAACGTTTCATTCAAAGTAGGTGTACTCATCACAAATTTCCTTAATTTTTGTCTCAGAAAGTCCTTATTTGGCCTTTATTTTTGAAAGACAATTTTGTTTGACAGAAAATTCTATGACAGTGTTTTTTTTTATTTTCAAAACTCTAAGTATTTCGGTTTACTCGGTTCTTGCTTGCATGGTTTTTGAAAAGAAGTGCAATTTAATTCAAATCTTTGTTTCTTTATAGCTAAGATGTGTTTCTTCTTCAGCACTTCTAAATATATTCTGTCTTCGATTTTTCTCTAGTTTAAGATGATATCCCTGGGGGTGCACTTCTGTAGTTGATCATGTTTAGCGTTCTCTGAGCTTCCTGGATGGACACGTTGCAGGGTATCATCAATTTTATGCTATTTTGGTGATTAATAGTTTACTTGTTCTTCTGATTCTTTCTGTCGTTCTTTCCCTTTAGGTATTCCCATTATGTGTATTTTACCTCTTCTGTGATAGAGGGTTTTCCTGGGCTTCGTGGGTATGGTGTTCTGCATTTTTTGTTCTTTTTCTCTTTGCATTAGAATCTGGGGAAGTAGATGTTTTTGTTTACTTCAGGCCTTCGTAAGACCAATATCTAGGACATATTTCAAAATGCCATCTTTCTTTTGTCTTTCCAAATTTTGGAGACACTGATTTGGTCTATCACTTCAAGGCTCTCATAGATCTAAGAAGAGTTGTTCATTTCTCATTAGTTCATTTGTTTCTTGTGAGATCAAGAATCACACCTTCTAAGTTCCTTACATGCGGGATCAGAAGTTGGCAGAAAATGATCTCGAGTGGCTGATTGAGAAGCACGTCCTTTTGAAGTTGGCAGTGGAGATTTTATGTTCTTTTGGAGGAAAGGTCTGTTAAATCCTTCACATATTTTAGAATAATTGTCAAATTTACCATCAAACCTTCATGGACTTGAATGAACTCCCATGCAATCTGCAGCTTTTAACAAGTTTCTCAAGGGCAGCAAGGCTCAGGGTACACTGTTAGCGTTTGACCAAAAAGAGTTCTTTTGGCACATTATCATCTCCCCATGTGTTCTACAAATTGGTAGGAAGTGGCCTTGAGGCACATGAGTATAGGGATTTGATGGTCTAAGTTGTCGTGCCTTCTTACTTGTGTCTGGGTTCTAAGTTTCAAATAACTTTCTAGCCCCATCAAATTGTACAGAGAGGGGGCCAGCCCCATGGCTGAGTGGTTAAGTTCGCATGCTCCGCTTTGGCAGCCCAGGGTTTCACCAGTTCGGATCCTGTGCGCGGATATGGCACCGTTTGTCAAGCCATGTTGAAGCGACATCCCACATGCCACAACTAGAAGGACCCACAACTGAAAATACACAGCTGTGTACCAGGGGGCTTTGGGGAGAAAAAGGAAAAATAAAATCTTTTAAAAAATATTGTACAGAGAAAGGAAGACCTGAGTGTATGATAAATATTACACAAATGAACAGCAGTGCTTTCAATAATAATATTTACATTCACCCAGCTGCATCTGTTTACCTGTAATGGTCTGGAGTACTGTAGGACAGCAGGGTCCACTGGGCTTTGTTAAAAGGTTAGTTTCTACTGTCCTCTTGGACTCTCTGTTTGGTGAGACTAGACAAAAAAGCTTCTAGTTCTTCAATATTTTTTGTTCACTGAAACCTCATGCAGGTAAGACCCCCTGCCTCATGGAGTGCTGTTACTGGTGGGTAATAAGAAGATGAAAGAATGGTTTGAAAAAGGAATTATTAATCTGAAAATGATAATATTTATTTCATTTCCATAGCATTTCTGTCATTTCCCAACATGCTCTGGATCCTGACATAAGAGAAATATGATGTAATATGATCACAGTAAAACTGTAAACAATTTTCATCTGGTCATAATGCTGTTAATCTGATAAGGAAAAGTGTACAGAATAAGATTGTGTTTCTAGTGATCGTGACATAGAATAACTATTTGGAGATCACAGAATCACACATAACTTTCCTAGAAATGGAGCATAGATCCCCAGTACTGTCAGCCTTATGCATCCTACTCTACACACGTTTGTGGTGTTTCAGGACTCAGTGACCATTGAGGACGTGGCTGTGAAGTTCACCCCAGAGGAGTGGGCTTTACTGGATCCTTCACAGAAGAGACTCTACAGAAATGTGATGTGGGAAACCTTCAGGAACCTGGCCTCAGTAGGTAAGAATGAGGACATTCCTTCATGTCATCAAGGAGAGAACAAGTGTTTCTTGCCCATCAACACTGTTCTAAAATGTAGAATATAGAAAGAGGTGATGTTAGTAAATAAACTAGAAATGATGATAAGTCATCATGGACTTAGATTCTAAAAATTTTTCCGTCATTTGTAATACCTTGGAATCAATTTTCTGGGTCTGCATTTCAGGAAAAACGTGGGAAGTTCATGACATTGAAGATTGGTATGAAAACCAGGGGGGGAAAGTAAGGTGAGTTACACTCACAGTAGAAAGCAGTGTCTCATGTGAGAATCCTGGTATGTTATGAAATTTTAAAAAGAAGCATGCACAGCATATAATGCTTGCTTCAGATTTAGCTGTTCTGAGAAAATTTTCACTAAATATACTTTGTGAAATGTGATGTAGGGGTTCAGTTTTTGTAAAATAGTTCACTTGGAATTAGTATTAATAAGCCCTGTACATAAGTATCACTGTTTGAGTAATAGCAAGGCTGAAGTCCTCTTGCAGAGCATTCAGTATATTCAATTTCTGAGAATTCAGTCAAGGTGGAAAACCTAATCTTGTCCTATACATCATAATAAATATAACAAATATAAAATCAGTAATATAAAAATTATTAATACTGTTCTCATATTTTACAGAAACCGTATGGTAAAGAGACTCTGTGAAAGTGAGGAGGGTAGTCAATGTGGAGAAAACTTCAGTCTTATTCCAAATCTGAATCTGAAGAAGGAAACTGCAGGAGCTAAACCATATGAATGCAATGCATATGGAAAAGTCTTCATGCATCATTCATCCTTTAATAGACATGTTAGATCTCTCACTGAACACAAATCATATGACCATCAAAAATATGTAGAGAAACCATATAAATGTAAGGAATGTGGGAAAGCCTTCACTTTACCCTATGTTCTTCGAAGACATGAAAGAACTCATAGTGGAGAGAAACCTTATGCATGTACAAAGTGCACTAAAGCATTTACTGCTTCCTCTACTCTTCGAGTACATGAAAGGAATCACACTGGAGAGAAACCCTATGAATGTAAAAAGTGCAATAAAGCATTCACTTCTTGCAGGTCTCTTCAGAAACATGAAAGAACTCATACTGGAGAGAAACCCTATGAATGTAAACAGTGCCGTAAAGCATTCACTTCTTCCACTTATCTTCAAATTCATGAAAGAATTCATAAGGGAGAGAAACCCTTTGAATGTAAGAAATGTGGGAAAGCCTTTACAGCTCCCTCAAGTCTTCGATCACACATGATGGTTCACAGTGGAGATCGACCTTATAAATGTAAGGTATGTGGGAAAGCCTTCACTTTTCGAAGATCACTTCCAGTACATGAAAGAATTCATACTGGACAGAAACCCTTACAATGTAAAATATGTGGCAAAGCATTCAGGTTTTCCAGTAATGTTCAAAAACATGAAAGGACTCATACTAGAGAGAAGCCATATGAATGTAAAAAATGCAGTAAAGCATTCACTTCTTCCAGTTCTCTTCAAAGACATGAAAGAATTCACACTGCAGAGAAACTCTATGAATGTAAAAAATGCAATAAAGCTTTCACTTCTTCCAGCTCTCTTCGAAGACATGAAAGAATTCATGCTGCAGAGAAACTCTATGAATGTAAAAAGTGCAATAAAGCTTTCACTTATTCCAGCTCTCTTCGAAGACATGAAAGAATTCACACTGGCAAGAAAGTATGAATGTAAAACATGCACTCAAGCATTTAATTCTTCCAGATCTCTTCAAGTACATGAAAGAAATCTGGAGAAGAACCCTATGAATGTAAGGAATGTGGGAAAGCATTCATTTCTTGCAGATCACTTCGAAAACATGAAAGAAGTTACACTGGTTAGAAACCCTTTGAATGCCAGGAAAGTCTGAAAGCTTTTATTTCTCACGAAAAGTATCGAGGATATGAGAGAATGCACACTAGAGGAAAAATGATGTAAATGTCAAGAATGTGGGGAACCCTTTCTTCATCCCAGACCTTTTTGAAGGTATGGAAGGACTGACTTAAGGAAAATATTGCATACAAACAGCATGGGAAAGACTTCAGTTGGCCTACATCTTTCTGTGTGAATCTCCCACCAAAAAAAATAGATTAATGTAAGTAGTGTGAGAAAGCTTGCTGGAAATGTATTTGTATAATGTTCTAGAAAGCTTTCAACATGAAAATGTATTATAAAAGTTGTAAATATTTTGTGTACCAAGCATCTTTCTTAAAGTGCAACATTGGATTGTGGATTTCTTTAATTACTTCTAGAAATGAATATTGAGGTGAGATATTTCTGCAAGTCATCATCAGTAGTACATAAGATTAATAGGTAGTGCTTTTCCTTTAAATCAGTTAATATTTTCTTTGATTTTTATAATGTTATAATTGTTCTGTGTTAGTGAGTCTTTGAAAAGTGATGGTTTGTACGTGTTGAGATTTTCTTACTGGCCTTGTGTTGCAGCTCCTAGATGACTAACCCATTGTGTACACTGTTCCTTTCTTAGAGAAAGGTCCTTTTACAGGGGGGTGGGTATAGGAACCTGCCACCCGTTTCCATACTATTGAACTAATGGAATACATTTTTATGTATGGCAAGTTTATCAAAGAGCATGGTTAGTGTGTATTATTATTTTCATATTTGGGCCTTTGTACTTTGTCCTTCTCTCTGACTGGTATTTGGTGAACAGACTTTGAATTAAGTCGAGGCCTGTGATAAGGCAACAAAATGCAGGGCTTCACATATCACCCTTGTATTGCTTTATGTCAACGACGGTAAAAGTAAGAACTAGATCTTTAAGAATCCACCCCCTTTGAGTCTCTAGATTGAAATTCACCCGTAGCCTCATTTGCATGAGGTTTAGAAGGCAGGAGCCATAAAGGCCTTAGGCTTATTGGGGAGGCACCATACTGGGAGAGAGAGACAGTTACATAGGAGCTTCGAGGAAACCGTCTTTTAGCCGATTGTCTGGATTCTTTGCCCATCTAGTCAAGAGTACCTTGAACACCACCACCAACTGTTTGATTTTAATTTTCACGGAGGTGTACTTTCCACTGCTGTCTTCACAAGTTTCACATCAAAGATACATGAGAGTAAGGATTTTTCTGTAAGGCCTCTTGTGTCCACCAGGAAACTAATTCAGACTTTTGTGGTTGGGAGCATTCTCTTGATTCCCCTATTCTCTAGGTGATATCTGAATAAGGTCTAGTTTGTATGGGAAACACCTGTTGCTCTTAAAAGTGCTAGTGAGTGTGTTTTACCTGATTCACTGTGACATCTACAGTGGGGCAATAAAAACAAGGACGGTGAATTTTGTTTCTCTGCTGCATTGTGCTGTGTCTGCCTTGAGCCAGTTTTTCCAGGTGAGAACAAGCACCTTTCTCAACTCAGGAAGACCATGTGTGATTCCGTTACTTGTAGCTGAATGTATTCCAGCAGTAAGTTTTCAGTAATGTCTGATTGTATGTCATTAAAACTACATCCATTTCCTTGTGAAATGAGCCCTTCTGTGGTTCTTTCATTGATAGATTTTATCAACTCTTCTATTTCATTGTATGCTAATAAATAGTATTGTGGCTTTCATTTCCTCAGAATTTTTTTTTCTGCTTTTTTCTCCCCAAATCCCCCCAGTATATAGTTGTATATCTTTTTAGTTGTGGGTCATTCTAGTTGTAGCAAGAATTTTTAAAAATCCATTTATTTCTGGATTTTCAGATACACATTGCACTTTTCTTCATTGAATCATCCATTATTGAGTCAGTTTTACCATGTGCATCGAAAATCAGGTATTTTTTCATCAGGCAAATTTTGTTTTTTGTTGTTTTATAGTTGCGGTTTTTGTCATCTAATCAATTTCTCATTTATTCTTAACTGCAACCTTAAAACTCTTGGTTTTTCAGTACCCTCCTGCCAGTGACCTATAGGATTGCACATGTAGTGAGAGGCATGTGATGAATTCTCGTAAGAACGACAGCAGACCGTAGAGAACTGTGAGGGGTAACAGTAACAGGCTGCTCAGAAGGACTTCTTAGAAGATTTTGGCAGCTGTCTGTTAATTTCTTTGCTATTCAGAGAAACAGGTCTTTTTCTGTATTGAATGCTCTGAGGAGCTGAACTTCATAGAATCTTTGGTAACCCTTTTTTGTCAACATTAAGTTTAATCATTGTTTTCTAGAAGGCAAAAACAAGGTAGTGGAGCTAAGGTTAATTTGTAAGAAGTTCCAGTTAGTTGTTTTAGTAAGAAGGGAAACTCAGTCATTTTTATGATTTGCAATTTTATCTTTTGCCATTCTCACTGCTATGGTTCCAAAATACTTTTATGTTGGCTTGGAAACTGTGCACTTTTGATGAAGCGTGTGTGACATTTTCCCCTCAGCAGGATAAGACTTGGCCTTGCAGTGGATGCAGCCAGCTCCCAGTCACCTGAAACAGCTTTTGCCTTTTCTACTTATTATCAAAACACTGATGTATTTTCTGTGGTGTATTAGACACTGTTTGTCCTAAAGTCACTCAGTGAAAATACATAAATTCACTTCATAGTATCCTGCTTAATATTTTTGAAATCTTCTGTAAGACTGAACTAAGGTCTTTGATATTAGGTAAATTGTGAGGCACTGCAAACCTAGCAGGGGAGAGACAGGTCCTCTATGCTAATCAAGCCTGCCTTTCTCAGACTATCATCTTTATTTTTAAAAAATTTTTTTTGAGGAAGATTAGCCCTGAGCTAACTGCTGCCAATCCTCCTCTTTTCACTGAGGAAGCATGGCCCTGAGCTAACATCCATGCCCATCTTCCTCTACTTTATATGTGCGATGCCTACCGCAGCATGCTGTGCTAAGCGGTGCCATGTCCGCACCTGGGATCCGAACCGGCGAACCCTGGGCCACCGAAGCAGAACGTGTGAACTTAACCGCTGCACCAGGCTGACCCCTCAGACTCTGCTCTTGATGCTGGTTTCAACATCCCTTACTTGCCATCCACTATGGAGGCAATGTACTCAACTGAGCACAGATCAGGCTGGGTAGGATTTGGGTATAGCAGCATGAAACAGACACGTTCTTGCAATCATGGGGCTTATATATTGGTGGGAAAAGTGATGCCTATCAAATGATATACCTTTGGTTTCTAAAATGGAAATAAGGGCTTTGAAGGAAAGTCAAAAACACTATTAGCTAATAGTAGGGCTGAGGTGTGTTTATATCTTTTCTGTGAGGCTACGAGTGCGTGAGGATGTCATTATTATTGTTATCTGAGACTGGAGACTTCCTGTTGATTAGGCCACAAGTATTTATGATGTCTTTTTTTGTGTTTAATATTATAGGATACAGTTAAATATTGAAATATTTAAAATGTCATAGTATTTGGCGTTTTCATTTTGGTGCTGTACAGATAGATGGTGCAACACATACTCCACTAAACCATGGAGTTCCTCCTATTTAGAGAAATGGTTACATTTCATCTGCACTATTCTAGGGAATATTGAGTGTATTCTGAGTAGAGTGGTATCTTTGCCTGTCTACTGTGATTTTGCAGTGGAGACACCAAAAACAGCTGTGGACATTTCGAGGTAATCTTCCAGGGAACAATTCCAAGTGAGTTGGCAGAGAGAGGGGATCACTTTGAGCAATGTCCTAATAGCCTGTAAGAGGAGAAATGGGAAATTTTCAGCATCTTGTCATCACAGGCGTGGCTGGATGTCTTTTGCTTCAGTGATTGACAAAGTCCCATCGTCCATATTGCTGTTTACATGTTTTACCTCCATATGCTTAGTCTTCCAGAACATGTTCTGAAACACTGGGAAACGACATTAAAAATTTTGAGGGTTAAAGTGGAAGGAAAGTTCACTGCTTTCCATTTTTTTAGTGTTAACATGTATTGATGGATTCTGTTTAAATGGGCATTACAGTTGTGTTCCTCTGGAGTGATGCTGTATCTTCCTGCTTTTTTATTTTTTTTAAATTGGGTTCATAATAGTTTACATCATTGTGAAAGTTCAGTTGTACATTATTTCTTGTCTGTCCCCAAATAAGTGCTCCCCTTCACCCCCTGTGCCCACCACCCATCCCTCTTCCCCTAGTAACCACTGAACTGTTTTCTTTGTCCATCTGGTTGTTTATATTCCTCATATGAGTGAAATCATCTGGTGTTTGTCTTTCTCAGTCTGGCTTATTTCGCTTAGCATAATTCCCTCCAGGTCCTTCCATGTTGTTGCAAACAGGATGATTTTGTGTTTTTTTATGGCTGAGTAGTATTCCGTTGTATATATAAACCACATCTTTATCCACTCATCAGTCAGTGGGCACTTGGATTGTTTCCCTGACTTTGCTATTGTGAATAGTGCTGCAATGAACATAGGGGTACATAAGTTACTTTGGATTGTTGATTTCAAATTGTTTGGGTAGATACCCAGTAGTGGGATAGCTGGGTCATATGGTAGATCTATTTTTAGTTTTTTTAGGAATCTCCATACTGTTTTCTATAGTAGCTGCAGCTGTTTGCATTCCCACCAGCAGTGTATAAAGGTACCCTTCTCTTCACACCCTCTCCAACGTTTGTGATTTTTAGTCTTAGTGATTATAGCCATTTTAACAGGCGTAAGGTGCTATCTTAGTGTAGTTTTGATTTGCATTTCCCTGATGATTAGTAATGTTGGACGTCTTTTCATGTGTTTATTGGCAACCTGTAGATCTTTGAAAAACTGTCTGTTCATATCCTTTGCCCATTATTTGATAGGGCTTTTTGGCTTTTTGTTCAGTTGTGTGAGTTCCTTATATATTATGGAGATTAATCCCATATCGGGTATATGATTTGCAAATACTTTCTCCCAGTTGGTGGACTGTCTTTTTATTTTGATGCTAGTTTCTTTTGCCTTGCAGAAGCTCTTTAGTCTGATGAATTCACACTTGTTTATTTTTTCTTTTATTTCCCTTCTCTGAGAGGATATGGTATTGGAAAAGATGCTTTTTAGTTCAGTGTCAAAGAGTGTACTACCAATATTATCTTCCAGGAGTTTTATAGTTTCACGACGTATCTTCTGAAGTCTTTGATCCATTTTGAGTTTATTTTTGTGCATGGTGTGAGATAGTGGTTTACCTTCATTCTTTTGCATGTGGCTGTCCAGTTTTCCCAACACCATTTATTGAAGAGACTATCTTTTCTCCATTGTGTGTTCTTGGCACCTTTGTCAAAGATTAGCTGTCCATATATATGTGGCTTTATTTTTGGGCTTTCAGTTCTGCTCTATTGATTTGTGTGCCTGTTTTTGTACCAGTACCATGCCATTTTGATCACTATGCATTTCTGGTACATTTTGAAGCCAGGGATTGTGATGCCTCCAGCTTTGTTCTTTTTTTCTCAGCCTTGCTTAGCAATTCAGGGTCTTTGGTTGCCCCATGTGGATTTTAGGAGTCTTTGTTCTATTTCCATGAAGAATGTCATCAGGATTCTGATTGGGATTGCATTGAATCTGTAGATTGCTTTGGGTAGTATGGACATTTTAACTATGTTTATTCTTCTAATCCATGTGCATGGAATCTCTTTCCATCTCTCTATGTCATTGTCAACGTCTTTCAGTAATGTCTTACAGTTTTCATTGTATAGATCCTTTCACCTCCGTAGTTAAATTTATTCCTAGGTACTTTATTCTTTTTGTGATTGTAAATGGAATTGTATTCTTGAGTTCTTTTTCTGTAAGTTTGCTATTGGAGTACAGAAATGCAACTTATTTTAGTATGTTGATTTTGTAGCCTGCAAATTTACTGTAGTTGTTATTGTTTACAATAGTTTTCCAATGGATTATTTAGAGTTTTCTATGTATAAGTTCATGTCATCTGCAACCAGTGAGAGTTTCACTTCTTCCCTCCCTATTTCCATTCCTTTTATTCCTTTCTCTTGCCTCATTGCTCTGGCCAAACCCTCCAGTACTATGTTGGGTAAGAGTGTTGAGAGTGGGCATCCTTGTCTTGTTCCTGTTCTCAGGGGGATGGCTGTGTCTTTTTCCCTATTGAGTCTGATCTTGTCTGTGAGTTTGTCATTTATGGCCTTTATTATGTGGGGGTAATTTCCTTTTATCCCCATTTTGTTAAGAGTTTTTATCATAAATGGCTGTTGGATCTCATCAAATGCTTTCTCTGAGTCTGTTGAGATGGTTTTTATTCCTCAGTCTGTTTATGTGATGTACCACATTGTTGATTTGCAGTTGTTGAACCATCCCTGTGTCCCTGGTATAAATCACACTTGATTTCAATCTGTGAACTCTTTGATGTATTGCTGTATTCAGGTTGCTAATATTTTGTTGAGGATTTTTGCATCTACTTTCATCAGCATTGTTGCCCTGTAGTCTCCTCCCCTTTTTTTTTTTAAATACTGGCTGCTTTTTTATTTTTATTTTTTTAATTTTTTTGAGGAATGTTAGCCTTGAGCTAACATCTGCTGCCAGTCCTCTTTTTGCTGAGGAAGACTGACCCTGAGCTAACATCCGTGCCCATCTTCCTCTACTTTATATGTGAGAGGCCTGCCACAGCATGGCGTGCCATACGGTGCCATGTCTGCACCCAGGATCCAAACCGGTGAACCCCGGGCCACCAAAGCAGAACGTGTGCACTTAACTGTTGCGCCACCGGGCTGGCTCCTACTTTTCCTTTTTTGTGTTGTCCTTGTCAAGCTTTGGTATCAGAGTGATGTTGTTCTTGTAGAATGTGTTAGGAAGCATTCTGTTTTCTTTAATTTCTTGTAATAGCTTGAAAACAATAGATATTAAATCCTCTCTGAAACCTTGGTGGAGTTCCCAAGAGAAGCCTTTTATTTTTGAGGATGCCTTTGATTACTGTTTCAGTCTCTTTACTTGTGATGAGTCTATTCAGGTTCTTTATTTCTTCTTGATTCAGCTTTGGGAGGTTGTAAGAGTCAGTTTATTCATTTCCTCTAGATTGTCCATTTTGTTGGCATATAGTTTTTCATCATATTCTCTTATAATCCATTGTATTTCTGTGCCATCTGTTGTTATTTCTCCTGCTCCATTTCTAATTTTATTTATCTGAGCTTTCTCTCTTTTATTGTTTGTAAGTCTGGCTAGGGGTTTGTCTACTTTATTCATCTTCTCAAAGAACCAGCTCTTTGTTTCATTCATCCTTTCTATTGCCTTTTTTTGTTTCAATTGCATTTATTTCTGCTCTAGTTTTTATTATTTCTTTCCTTCTGACTTTAGGCTTTCTTTGTTCTTTTTCTAGTTAAATTAGGTATAGTTTGAGATTGCTTATTTGGGATTTTTCTTGCTTGATAAGGTGAACCTGAATTGCAATGAATTTCTCTCAGTACGGTTTTTGATGCATCCTATATGAATTGGTATGTTATGTGTTCATTTTCATTTGTCTCCAGATATTTGATTTCTCCTTTAATTTCTTCAGTGATCCATTGCTTGTTTGGTAGCATGTTGTCTAGTCTCCACATCTTTGTCCCTTCTCAGCTTTTTTCTTGTAATTAATTTCTAACTTTATAGCATTGTGATTGGAAAAGATGCTTGTTATTATTTCAATCTTCTTAAATTTATTGAGGCTTGCCTTGTTTCCCAACATATGGTCTAATCTTGAGAATGTACCATGAACACTTGAGAAGAATGTGTATTCTGTGTTTGTATGGAGTGTTATATATGTATCTATTTTGGTCCATGTGGTCTAGCTTTTCATTTAATTCCACTGTTTCTTTGTTGATTTCCTCTGTGGATGATCTATCCTTTGATGTGAGTGGAGTGTTGAGGTCCCCTACTATTATTGTGTTACTTACTATTAATATCTTCTTTTAGGTTTGTTAGTAGTTGCTTTATGTACTTTGGTTCTCCTGAGTTGGTTGGATAGATATTTATAAATGTCATTTCTTCCTGATGGAATGTCCCTTTGATCATTGTGTACTGCCCTTCTTTGTCTCTCTTTCCCTGTCTTATCTTGAAGTCTTCTTTGTCTGGTTTAAGTATTGTGACACCTGCTTTGTTTTCTTTGCCATTAGCTTGGAGTATCATCTTCCATTCCCTTCACTCTGAGCCTGTGTTTGTCATTCGAGCCTAGATGTGTTTCCTGGAGGCAGCATATTATTGGATCCTGTTCTTTAATACATCTCGCCGCTCTGTGTCTTTTTATTGGCAAATTCAATCCATTTACGTTTAGAGTGATTATCGATATATGAGGGCTTAATGCTGCCATTTTATCACTACTTTTCTGCCTCACCTGCATTTCCTTTGTTTCTCAACCTTTGTATTTTGATCTACCAATTGAGTTATGTAGTTTTTTATGTTGTGTTTCTTTGTTTTCTCCTTATTTATTATTTGTGTCTCTGTTCTCCTCTTTTGTTTAGTGGTTACCCTGAGGTTTGTATTCAAAATCTTGTGGATAAGATAGTCCCTTTTCTGATGGCCTCTTATTTCCTGAGACTAAACTGACTCAGTCCCTACCTCTTCCCCTCCTAAGTTGTTTTTCTCACACCTTATTCCATCCTGTGTTAGGAGTTTGTGGTTAAAATGATAGGATTATCTTTGTTTTTGGTGTTTTGCTTCTCTTTGTCTTTAATGCTATACTTGAGTATTTGCTATTCTGCTCTGATTCTGTCTACCTATTTATCTCCTTACTACATGCTTTGTAACCCCTCCCTCCCCTTTTTTTGTTTTTCAGGTATGAGGACCTTCTTGAAGATTTCTTGTAGGATGCATCTCATGGCTATGAACTCCCTTAGCTTATGTTTGTTTGGGGAAGTTTTTATTTCTCCATCATATCTGAAGGATGTTTTTACTGGATACACAATTCTTGGTTGAAAGATTTGTCCTTCAAACATTTGAATATGTCATCCACTCTCTCCTAGCCTCTAAGGTTTCTGCAGAGAAATCCATTGAAAGCCTGATAGGGGTTCCTTCGTAGGTTATTTTCTTCTGCCTTGCTGCCATTAGTATTCTTTCTTTGTCATTCACTTTTGCCAGTTTCACCACTATATGCCTTGCAGTAGTTCTTTTTACATTGGCATAATCAGGAGCTCTGGCAGCCTCTTCCATGTGGATTTCCATCTCGTTCCCTAGGTTTGGGAAGTTCTATTATTTCTTTGAGCAAGCTTTCTGCTCCATTCTCCTTCTCTTCTGGAATACCTATAATTCTTATGTTGCATTTCCTAATTGAATCGCATATTTCTTGGAGACTTTCTTCATTTATTATTAGCCTTAGTTCTCTCTTCTCTATCTGGACCATTTCAACATGTCTACCTTTGATTATGCTGATATGTTCCTATGATGTCCACTCAAGTGTTCAGGGAATCCATATTTTGTTTTATTTCTTCCAGTGTGTCTTTCATCTCTAATATTTCTGATTGATTCTCCTTCATAGTTTCAGTCCGTTTTGTGAAGTAGCTCCTGAACCCACTGAATTATTTCTCTACATTGTTGTTTAACTCATTGAGTTTTTTGATGATAGCTATTTTGAATTCTTTTTCATTTAGATTATATATTTCTGTGTCCTCAGGACTGATTTCTGGATACTTGTCATTTTGTCTCTGGTCTGGATATCTAATATAATGTTTGATATTGCTAGAGGCAGTGGCTCTGCTTTTTCACATCCTGCTGTTATCTGGTCACAGTTACCACTTATCGCCACTGGGTGGGTGTCAGGAGCCTCATATTCTGTGCCCTCTGCCTTCAACCAATATCCCAAGGGCTGGAACTAGCATTGGGTGAGTGGGGGGAGGAGCACTTTCTTCTGCGTGCTCTCAGGGTTTTCTCCCTCTGCTCTCCCTATCTGCCCTCCTGGGGTGTTGGCTTGATAAGGTCACCCCCCCCCCCCCCCATGAAAGCTTTTGCCCCGGTAGAGGGCTTTCCTCTAGGCTGCAAGGGCCATTGGGGATCCTTGATGTTCCTGTGAGTGAACGTCCCCTCCCCCATTCCTTCCCTCTGGTAGGTCTCCTGCTGTCCCAGATCGCAGTCTTTAGGAGAAGGAACAAAGTTTTCTCTTACCCCATTCTGCCTTCTCTGAGGTGGGCTCCAGCCTCTTCCTCCTTCATTGTATGGCTGTGTGGATCTCTCTAACGTTTTTTATGTTGTGTTTGGATGTCCTCTGTTGTAGTATGAATGACCTATTTCTTGTATGTTGGAAGGGAGAGATTATTCAGAAAGCTTACTCCGCTATGATGCTGACGTCACTCCTGTATTTTTCATCTTTTGATGGCAATATTGCTAAACATTTGAGAAAGCTCATGAGTGCTAAAATATTTTTATATATGTATATGTATGTTATGTGTGTGTGTAAATCAACACATAGTACAATTGGTTTTAAATGTTAGGAGAATGTTAAGTTCTCCTGAACTTTGATTTTTATGTGCTCAGTTCTTTCAACCACTGTGGGATCCTTCTTAGGAATAATTGGAGGACTTGGGAAGAAGGATTCATTTTGCTACAGTCGTTTCTTGCAACCCTGTCTTAATTGAAAGACATATACTCTAGAGGTGCACTTGTCCTCATAAACATTCTATGAGATTAATGAGAGAGCTCCCAGAATGTCTCTTTAATTCAGGTTCCTTTGAAAAATCTTTGAGGGGTTGGCCCCATGGCCGAGTGGTTAAGTTCACGCGCTCTGCTGCAGCAGCCCAGGTTTCAGATCCTGGGTGCGGACATGGCACTGCTCATCAGGTCATGTTGAGGCGGTGTCCCACATGCCACAACTAGAAGGACCCACAACTAAGATCTGTACAACTGTGTATGGGTGGGGTGGTTGGGGAGATAAAGCAGGGAAAAAAAAAAAAAAAGATTGGCAACAGTTGTTAGCTCAGGTGCCAATCTTAAAAAAAAAAAAAAAAAAGAAAGAAAAATGTTTGGAAAGACTTTATTTTTGTAACATAAAATAGTACCCCAAGTGGGATCTGCCTGAGGACATCCTCATTCATGTGCATCAGCATCATTTCTTTTCATTGTCATCCATAGACCATTTTCAGTTGTTTATTTCTCATTTCAAGCTTTCTGTCTGCCTCCTTTAAAACATCTTTAGAAATCCATGCATGTCTCACTTTTCAAAATTTCTCTGAGGCAGTATCAGGGGCCTCTGAGCTGAGAGGGTGAGAGAAGCTGTGATAGAAACCATGTCTGGGCCACATTCTGTCAGCCACAGTAGTACAGCAATCTCAAATTTCTCAGATCTCCTTGCTTGCTTGTTCACACGAACTTAGAAATTGACTTTCATTGAATTGGGTAACAAAAGGCTCTAGGATTTTTTGGTTTTTTTACCAAGGAAGATTCACCGAGAGCTAACCCACTGCCAATCTTCCTCTTTTTGTATATGAGCCATCAACACAGCATAGCCACTGGCAGATGAGTGTTGTAGGTCCATGCCTGGGAACTGACCATGGGCCATTGAAGCAGTGAGCCAAACATAACCACTAGGCCACTAGGGCTGGCCCAGAATTTTTGAAATACCATTCAACTCTCTTAGCATCCCCCTCCTGACACTTCTTTGTCATAGAGGCTTTAGCACCCTCCCAGTATTCATCCAAGAGTCCCTATACCTCCCATGGTGGGCATAAATTACCCAAGGCATTCTTGTACCAGAACTATTCTCTTCAGTGTGTGCTGCACACAATTAGTGAAGCCACTGCTGGCAACTAACAGAGTCTGTATGTAAATGGAGACCGTCCCAGGGCCAGAGTTGTTGATCCTCCAAGCCAGCTTCCTGTTTGGCCTTGGGCCATGCATGCAGGACCCCTCAGTCTTGCTAATCAAAGGCCTCTTCGTTGAAGAGATATGAGTACTTACAGGATAGAGCCCAAAGTGGCACTCTGGAATATCCCACAAAGTGTAGGAACTGTGTTTCCCTCTTCTCTGATTGATGTAATCCATTCTGGAGGAGGCCAATTCCTTTTTAGACACACTGGCCACTCGGAGAGTCACTTGGGAGCACATGCGTGAACAAGATGTATATAAACCTTATGGACAGTATGTACCAGCACACCTGATGGAGTCCACTGCAGAGATGCTGCCTTCTGTTCTACATCAAACTGGCCACCCATGATCAAAGAAGGGACCCAAACATCAGATTGATTAGTCAAACAGCTATCATGCTAGCAGCAGAAAATATCTTGGCCAGGAATCAAACACATCTGCACATTTTTATAGATCTTTGGCCATTACCGGTGATCTGTCTGGTCTCACCAATAGCAACAAGTCCATATCCAAGGTTGCCCCTTATTACATAAAGATCTCTGGAATATCTTGCTTCGCAGTAACCAAATATAAATCTGTTCACTCCTTAATCTGCACATCTCCAACCTGAGTGTGCAGAGTCTCGTTTCATTGCCCAGGGTGATAAATCAACTCATTTCTGAGATGCCTATCAACACCTCAGGACTGATGGTATTAACCTTGGCTCTACGTTTCCACATAATAAGAAACCATTTATGGGCCTCTAACCTAAAAGTCTAGGCAAAATTCAGTTGATTGTCGTCCTTAGCCATGGTTAACGTAGTGGCTGATCAATATACCTGACGGGAAAAGACAAGTCCCTGATAATATAATTGATACACACACCTTCCCAACAGGGTCAGGGTCTCTACTGCTGATGGCAGATCAACTTTTAGGGACCCTAACCCCCTTTGCTGGGCTACTTGCTGTGCTCTGATAATGATATAAACATAGACAAATTACTCATGCTATCATACATGACCCTGCTAAAGCCAAAATCCAGGGACTCAAGAGGACTCTCTAGGAATTGCTGATATTATCAACTCGATTTCAAAAATACAAAACACTGGGCTCTTGATGAAATTGTTCAATAGACATTGTACCTCTTTTAGAACCACAGGCTATCACCCTCCTTGGAAGGTTATGGCTTACTTAGACCAAATTTATTTTCTTCTAAATAGATTTACCACTGTTTGGGGCATTCGTTAGGTTTAATCCCCAGTCTTTAGGGTCTAATTGTTTTCTGATCATGAGGCTTACTGGCACGCTATAAATAGATGCCTTTCTGTAATAGACATTTGTGACAAAAATGGTCACTTGTACAGGTCTTTGATTTATTATAAAAGCATACCTGAGGTACCACCTTTATATCCCACTGCCAGGTCTCCCTCCTAACATCACCTGTGGTCTGTATACCCTGCATGTCAGTACTTCATTTAGGGCAGCCTCCTTCAGAAATGCCTCCAGCCCATCAAATACAAATGTGCTGTTTTCCTACCATTTGCAGTCACATGCTCATTGTAGTGGAAGTTACTGTTACATACCTGGCACACACGATGTCATTCAGCAAACACGTCATTAATGCCCATCAAGAAATGTCCACATCACTCACAATACATGCAGCAGACAGCTAGTGTTTGAGATGTTTTCCATGAAGGAAAACCCCCTGGCAGCCATGTAGCTGATGACTTCTTGGCTTCAGACTGTTTATTAACCAGCCAGGGAGAGCTCTGTTCCCCTAAAAGGGCTGCTTGCTGCATGTGGGCAGGCTGCACTGGCAGGGTGCTTCCAAGAGCACAACAAATGAGGAGGCAAGTTAAAATAAATGATACTACTACTTAAATATTTGAATACAGTTCTAGAATCATACTGACACACTTAACATGGATCTCTCCAACACTATTGGATGAGCAGATTCAAATTTTCTTTGAGGCTTGGTCATTTTCATATTATATGTTGCTTTTGCTTTTATCATGGCTTTTTACTATGCAAATCAAGTTCATTTAAATGAGACTTCTCATTATTCAGTCAACTAACCTCAGGAGTGAACACTAGTAAAGATACTGATCTCAGGGCCGGCCTGGTTGCGCAGTGGTTAGGTACGCAGGTTCCACTTCAGCAGCCCGGGTTTCGCCAGTTTGGATCCTGGGTGTGGACATGGCACCGCTTGGCAAGCCACGCTGTGATAGGCGTCCCACATATAAAGTAGAGGAAGATGGGCATGGATGTTAGCTCAGGGTCAGGCTTCTTCAACAATAAAAGAGGAGGATTGGCAGCAGATGTTAGCTCAGGGCTAATCTTCCTCAAAAAGAAAAAAAAAAGATATTGATCTCACTTATGATATTTGACTCTCAATAAGCTTTAGATACCTGGTCACCCTACTTGGCCCACAATGGGTAAAGAAGTTATGTAGCTTGACCTACGTCCCTTTTCTTTTTGTGTCAGTGGATAGGACAGTCAAACTTTAAAACTTACAGCCTCTATCTCTACACACCTTCAATGGCCAACCCATTGTCCTTTGTACAAGCTACCTGAACCAGCTTTCGTTTGTCCTACTCTCCTTAAAAAGTACCTTTGAGGGGTCAGCCCTGTGGCTGAGTGGTTAAGTTGATGCACTCCGCTCCAGCGGCCCAAGGTTTTGCCAGTTTGGATCATGGGTGCAGATATGGCAACACTCATCAAGCCATGCTGAAGCAGTGTGCCACATGCCACCACTAGAAGGACCCACAACTGAAAATACAGAACTATGTACTGGGGGGATTTCGGGAGAAGACGGAAAAATAAAATCTTTAAAAAGTACCTTCGAGTAAGAAACATATTTTATCAACTTGATGGAAATGGCAGCGTCAGTCTTGATGTCAGGTCCTATTAAAGTAGGGTATTAATCCTGCCCTCAAAAGGGTAATAAGACAGAAGGTCACTGATGGAAAATGTCTTTCACATGATGCACGTGAGTTCATTGTAGGGAGTTTTTAGAAGATGAGGATAAGAAATCCAAATACAGAGACTCCAGTATGATAATGTTTTTAGATTCATTGGTCACAAAAGAGAAACTTTGAAAAACCCCCCAAGAGCTTCAGCAGTACTATCACTAAGTGAAAATGGTGCAGTCTCACAAGGGAAAGATGCAGAGCAACAGAGATGAATGGATGGTTTCTGTTCCAATACGTAAAGAGCTCTGAGTGATCACTGTCATCTTCAAAAACAAAATGAAGAACCTGAAAAGCAGCGTATCTTCCTTTTTTTTTTGAGGAAGATTAGCCCTGAGCTAACATCTGCTGCCAATCCTCCTCTGTTTGCTGAGGAAGACTGGCCCTGAGCTAACATCCATGCCCATCTTCCTCTACTTTATATGTGAGATGCCTGCCACAGCATGGCTTGCCAAGTGGTGCCATGTCTGCGCCCGGGATCCAAACTGGCGAACCCCGGGCCACCAAAGTGGAATGTGCACACTTAACCATGATCCATGAGAGATTTGAGATTCCACACAAACCAGTACCCCCCAAATGAGATACAGGTGCATGCAGAGAATTACTACCTACTGGGAGTAGAAATGACTGGAGCCCTCTACCTATAGGAACACATAAACCATTAGAGATGAATTTGCTAAAGTTTAGACTAGATTGAGAGTTAAAACCTTTCAGGGCTCCAGTTGTAGGAAGCTTCTTAAAATTCACGAATTTTTCCCACAGAAGCCCAAGCAAGTTTTCACCGTGAAGCCTGGAAAAAAAAAGTCTCATTCTCCGTGCAGGAAATGGAAGGAAAACATTTTGACATACACACAAAGCATTCTATGCTCTGTGACCTAGGTTACCTTTCAAAGAAAACGAATTTGTCAGAACCGTCTATGACTGGGGAAAGAGCAGTCCGACAACTCCTGGCCTCCTACACTTTGCATGTTTCCTCTCTGATAAAAGGGGAGGAATAAATGCTAAGAACCTGGTCTGAAGTTCATAGTCCAGGGATTCTCTCCCACCAAAATATTACAGATTTCATTATAACTTGAGAATATTTTCCACCTAATACCTTCCCACCCTATCAACAAGGATCTAGTATAAAAACAGCTGACTAAAATGGAGTTGTCACACACAGAGTCTACATAAGATAGAGTTTCTAGGGATACCCCGAACAGTACTGAAGAAAAATACAAGGATGCTAGAGGATCCGGAAGCCCTGACACCTATAGTTAAACAAACAGTAAGTCTAAAGCCTATTGAAATCATGCAGACTCACACTTAAAGGACTATTTGCCACTAATCTTACTGTGAAAATTCACAAATGTGTGGAAATTAAATAAAACACTCTTGGAGAATCACTGGGTCAAAGAGGAGATCAATAGGGAATTTTAAAAATACCCTGAGAGAGAAATGAAAACAACTTTTGAAAACTTATGGGATGCAACATAAGGAGTTGTAAAAGGGAATTTTATACCAATAAACACTTATATTATGAAAGAAAGATGTCAAGATAACCTAAAACTACACCTCAAGGAACTAGAAAAAGAACAAATTTAATCTTAAGTTAGAAAAGTTCGGAAACAATAAAGATTAGAGCAGAAATAAGTAGAATATAGGAAAACAGAAAAATTTCAAAACTATCAATTTTTTGAAATAATACAATTGGCAAACCCTTAACTATGAAAAAGAGAAGAATAAAATATATAAAATCAGAAGTGAAAGAGGACATCTTAAAATGGATACGTGAAAACTAAAAAGAACCAAAATGGATTATTATGAACATTTATATGTGAACAAATTGGATTAACTAGAAGAAATTGGCAAATGCCTAGAAATATACAACCTCCCAAGGTAGAATTGAAAACTAGAAAGCCTTAACAGACCAGTAACAAATTCAAAGAATTAATACCAGTACTTCTTTAACTCTACCAAAAACTAAAAGGTATGCTTCCAAACTCATTTGTTGAGTCCAGCTTCTCCCTGATAACAAAGCCAGACAGAGGCACCCCAGGAGAAGAAAACTGCAAGCCTCTATCTCTGTTGTAACTTGACTTGGCCATAGTGCCCAAATATTTAGATAGTCTACTGGGCATTTCTGTGCAGGGTTTTTCTCATGAGATTATCATTTCAATGGGTGGAGTGTAAGGGAGTGAGATTATCCTCCACAATGTGGATGCACCTCATCCAATCACTTGTAGGTCTTAATAGAACAAAAACTGACCTTCCCTGAATATGGATTCTGCCGCTCGAGTGTCTTTTGATTTGGACGACAGTTCTTTCCTATGGTTTCCAACCTGCCCATCTTGATTGCAGATTTTCAATATAGCCAATCTCCATGATCACCTGAGCCACTTCCTTGAAGAGGAAGAAAAGTGATGTCAGCATTAATGCACTGTGAGATGTCCCGTTTGTCTCTCTCTGTCAATCTATAGTAAGACATTGCATAACTCAACAAAAGTTTTTCTGCTTAACACAACAGGATGCTGGAAAGATCCACACATCTGTACATTTGAAGGTGGGTTGATTGGAACACAGGAGACAGAACATGGGTAACAGTGGAGGTGGTGCCCACAACCCCAGTCCCCTGGGCATGGTAGTTGAGTCCATAGCCCCAGCAAACCAGGTAACACTGACAGGCAGGATCCATGATCCCAGGACCACAGGCTGTTGTGGTACCCACACCCCAAGACAACCCAGTAGCTGCAGTGGAGGTGACACATGTGACTTTAGCCCCCAGCTGCTTCAGCACCCATTGCCACAGTGTATTGTGCAGTGGTGGTCACGGGCCCATGACCCCAGCTGCCACCCCACCCTCCCTCTCTCCCCAGCAGCAGTAGTTTCTATGACCCAGGCATCCCTGGACATGGTGGAGGTGCTTGCCATCCTGTTACTGCAGTGGTGACACCAGTGACCACAGTGACACTGGCAGCAGCCACGCACCCGCAACATTGGAGCCCAGTGAAAAAAGAGGGCACTGGAAACACCTCTGTCAAAGGCAGTGGAAGGATGAAAGTGCTTGCTCTCAAACATAAGCTGAGTCAGCTCAGGTAACAGGAAACTAAATCTTGTGCAATAGCACCACCTACTGGAAGACAAAAGAAAGGCCTCTAAATAGCAAGCTGTTGAACTGTTAAAATCAAAGTAAAGAAAGATTTGCCTAAATAAGAAAGGTGTTCATTACTTCAAATGTGCCAGCAGAGGAACTCACCAAGCACCATTAAAACCATGGTAAAATGGTATCACAAAACGAAAAGGACAATTCTTCAGAAACCAAATTCTCAGAAGATTCTGACTTATCTGATAGAGAATTCAAAATAGCTGTCATGAAGAAACACAATAAGCTACAAAAAAGCTCAGAAAGACAGTTTAATAAGCTTGGGAATATAATGAATGAACAGAAGGAGCACTTCACCAAGGAGATTGAAACTCTCAAAGGAATCAAACAAATTTTGATGCTGATGCAGAATTTTGGAGCTGATGAACTCAATAAATGAGATGAATGCATTACAAATCATTGGAAGGGCTGGCCCCGTGGCCGAGTGGTTAAGTTCGCGCGCTCCGCTGCAGGCGGCCCAGTGTTTCGTTGGTTCGAATCCTGGGCGCGGACATGGCACTGCTCATCAAACCACACTGAGGCAGCGTCCCACATGTCACAACTAGAAGGACCCACAACGAAGAATATACAACTATGTACTGGGGCACTTTGGGGAGAAAAAGGAGAAAAAATAAAATAAAAAAAAAGAAATCATTGGAAATGGAATAGACCATATGGAAGAGCAAATTAGAAAGCTCAAAGAAGAAATGATTCATGTAAAGAGGAGAGAGAACTAAGATTTTAAAAAATTGAAGAAACTCTATGAAAACTATCTGACTCCATTAGAAAAAGCAACATAAGGATAGTGGTTATCGCAGAAGGAGAAAATGGGGAGAAGGGAGCAGAGAGCTTACTGAAAGAAATAATAGCTGAGAACTTCCTAAACCTGGGGAAGGAGCTGGAAATACAAGTCCACAAAGCTAAGAGAATGCCTAATTATCTCAATGCAAAAAGACCTTCCCCAAGACACATTCTATTAAAACTGTCAAAAATCAATGATAAAGAATTTAAAATGCTGCCAAGGTAAAAAGACAGTAACCTACAAAGGTACCTCTGTTAGGCTATCAGAAGATTTCTCAGCAGAAACTACAGGCCAGGAGAGAGAGGAATGACATATTCAAAATATTGAAAGATAAAAACTGCCAGTGAATAATACTCTATCAGCAAAGTTATCTTTCAGATATGAAGGAGAAATATAGGCTTCCCCAAACAAAATCTAAAGGAGTTCACCACCACTACACCTGCTTTATAAGACACATCAGGGGCTGGCCCCGTGGCTGAGTGGTTAAGTTCACGCACTCTGCTGCAGGTGGCCCAGTGTTTCATTGGTTCAAATCCTGGGCATGGAGATGGCACTGCTCATCAAACCATGCTGAGGCAGCATCCCACATGCCACAACTAGAAGGACCCACAATGAAGAATATACAACTATGTACCAGGGGGCTTTGGGGAGAAAAAAGGAAAAAAAACAAAATCTTAAAAAAAAAAAAAAAAAGACACATCAAGGCGAGCCTTTCTGCCTGAAACAAAAAAGCAAAAGTACAGAAAATTGCACATCTATTTCAGAATAGGGTGTTAAACAATTATAGTATAAAGGTTAAAGTATAAAGAAGAATTAAAAATAACTATAGCTACTCTAGCTTGGTAATGAATCCACAACATGAAATGGGATAATTTGTGGGGGGAAAAAGGGGAGGGGTAAAAGGATGAAACCTGTAGAGGCAAATGAAGATAAGAAGCTATCAGCAGTAAAAGGACTATTTTATGTTTTTTTGTTTGTTTTTTATAAATCTCAGGACCACATCTCACCTCTAAATTCAAATGAAGGCTCAAAGTGAAGGGGTGAAAGATGAGCCTCCAGGCAAATGGCAGCCAAAAGAAAGGGGATGTAGCCATACTGACATCAGACAAATAGACTCCAAGCCAAAAAGGGTAAGAACAGAGATGGACATTATCTAATAATAAAGGGGATAGTCCATCAAGAAGACATAACATGTATTAATATATATGCACCAACATAGGAGCACCAAAATACATAAAGCAACCATTAACAGACCTAAAGGGAGAAATTGACAGCAACACACTAGTAGTAGATTTTAGCACTCCACTTACATCAATGGAAAGATCATCCAGACAGAAAGTCAACAAGGAAAGAATGGCGTTAAAAGACACATTAGACCAGGCAGACTTGATAGATATATACAGAACATTCCAGCCAAAAGCAGCAGAATTACCATTCTTCTCAAGTGCACATGGATCAGTCTTGAAGATACACTGTACCTGTTTTGTGTTGGGACACAAAACAAATCTCAGTAAATTTAAGAATATTGAAATCATATCAAGCATCTGTTCTGACCTCAGTGGTTTGAAACTAGAAATCAACTACAAGAAGAAAACTGGATAAATCACAAATATGTGGAGATTACACAACATGCTGCTGAACAACTAATGAATCAAAGTTTTCACAGAATTAGATCAAAAAGCCCTAAAATTTATATGGAACCACGAAAGACCCAGAATAGCCAAGCTATTGTGAGAAAAAAGAAGCAAGCTGAGGTATCACAGTCCTTGATTTCAAACTGACTGCAAAACTATAGTAACTGAAACAGTATGGTATTGTCTAAAAAACACACAGGTCAGTGGGACAGAATTGAGAGCCCAGAGATAAACCCACACAGTATAAATGGACAACTAATTTATGAAAAAGGAACCACAAACATACAATGGAGAAAGGAAAGTCTCTTCAATTAATGATATGGGGAAAACTAGACATCCACATATAAAAGTTTAATAACTAGACCACTATCTTTCACCATACACAGAAATTAACTCAAAATGGAATAAAGACTTGAATATAAGACCTGAAACCATAAAATACATGGAAGAAAACAGGCAGTAAGCTCCTTGACATTAGTCTTAGCGATGATTTTGTGGATTTGACTCTAATGGCAATGGAAACAAAAGTAAAAATAAACAAATGTGCCGGGGTCCAGCCTCGGCAGAGTCCAGGTTCCCGCGGGAGAGACGGCGTCGGCGAAAAACGAGGGAGGGGAAATAAAGAGGACGCGAGACTTGGGTTGGTGTTAGCAAGTCCGACTTTACTGTGCACAAGTGTCGTTTATATATTTTTCAGGATTAGTACAGAAATATTTCTACAAATATTCTCAGAGAGATAAGGAAGTAAAAAACGAGCACAAGAATATTTATTAGCATTCTATTCTATAGAACATAAGGTTAATGGTAGTCTTCTCCGCAATTAACTAGTGTTTGTTGTCTCTAAGCTAAAGGAGATAGGTACCTAGGCATCTGTTGTAATTCATGGTAAAGTTAAATCAAAGAGAGAAGGTCCAGGCCTCCGGACAGGACAGCAGTCTGTCTGGTTACATCCTGGTGGAGCCATCCCTGCCTCCCTAAATCATTTACGCCATTAGTGTAGATGGTTAATGGGAACAAAAGGCGACTCCAGGGTGTCTTATCCCCAGGGCTATCTGCATTCTCAGTGGGCAGTTAAACATCTTTACATTTTCGCGCCCTTTAGGGGGTGGAAGCATTCCTTTGTCTTTTAGATTGTAGAGCTAACAGTCCCTTAAGTACACTGCTGGAGAAAGTATCATTTTGTTAGTAAAGTAAAGGGCTGAAAAGCTAAGCTAAACTATATATCTTCAAGAATAAAAAACAGAAGTAAGTATAGACATAACCTTGATAGAAAGCATGCATATAATTCAGAAAATATCAGGGGTGTCGGCTGGCCATTCTTCACCGAGGGGCATTCTCGCGCCCCTCGGCCCTTCTACTCATCAATTATTTATGATTTATTGCTTTTAGGAGAAAACCTCTATAACATTTTAGCAGAAAGCAGAAGATCAAGAATAATATATAGATACTTCTTGATCATCCAATTAACCAGCAAACTTAGAAGGATGATGCATATATATATTTAGACAAAGAACTGGAGGGAGAAGGAAACATTAACCAGGTGGAGGCCATAAACCTAATTCGACATCTTATCTGGGCAGGATTCCTTTCTGATTGTCTCAAATGGGACTGTGTGCTCCTCCAATAATGAACTGAAAAATATCTTGAAAGTTACCTGCAGGTGGTCACATTCTCTTACTGTATCTAATTTTCCCGGGAGGTAGTGCCTCCCAAGCAGCCACCCAAAGGAGTGAAAACTGGAGGTTAAGAAAGGAAAAGGAATGAAGGGCAATTAGAAGCGGCACAGGTTTCAGAACTATGTGAGGGGCCGGCCAGTTATTCTTCACCAAGGGGCGACCCTGCACCCCTCGGCGTTAATCGGCTGGACCCTGTCAAACAGCCGATCAAATGATGTAGCCACGGCTCCCAGCACAAATGGGACTACATGAAACTAAAAAGGTTCTGCACAGCAAGGGAAACCAACAAAGGAAAAGGCAACCCACCAAATGGGAAAAGATTTGCAAATTATACATCCAATAAGGAATTAATATCCAAAATACATAACACATACAGCTCAACAACAAACAGAACGTGGTTACAACATGAGCAGGGGATCTGAATAGACATTTTTCCAATGAAGACATATATATAATCAACAGGAACATGAAAACATCACTAATCTTGGGAAATGCAAATAAAAACCACAATGAGACAGCATCTCACACCTGTTAGAATGGCGATTATGAAAAAAAAAACAAGCATTGCAGAGGATGCCAAGGAAAGACAACCCTGGTACAGTGTTGGTGGGTATATAAATTGGTACAACCCCCATGGAAAACTATGGTGATTCCTCAAAAAACTAAAATGGAACCACCATATAGATCACCATATGATTCAGCTATTTATCTGAAGAATAAAATAACACTAATTCAAAAAGATATCTGCACTCCTATGTTCATTGCAGCATTATTTACAATAGCCAAGATAGGGAAACAACCAAAGTGTCCATCAACAGATGGATAGTTAATGAAGATGTGGCATATATATGCAATGGAATACAGCTCAGCCATAAAAAATGATGAAATTCTGCCATTTTCGACACCATGGATGGAGCTTGAAAGCATCATGCTAAGTGAAATGAGTGAGGAAAAAAATGCCATATGATTTCACTCATGTGGAATATTAAAACAAAACAAAACAAAAACTCATAGATGCAGACAACAGATTGGTGGTTTACCAGAGGGAAGGAAATGGGGCGAGGGTGAAATGATTGAAGTGGGTCAATTGTCTGGTGACAGACAGAAAATAGACTTGGTGGTGAGCATGCTGTGGTATGTACAGATGTAGAATTATAGTGTGGTACACTTGAAGCATGTTACTAACCAATTTTTACCTCAATTTAAAAAAAATCACCTATAAAAATACATATGTATAAACACACATGCTTGCATATACACATCATGTTGGTTCTGTTTTCCTGGAGAACCTTAACTAACACCGTATTTTATTTTTAATTCTTCATAAATCAGACGAGTGGTTCATTTTAAATGAGAAGCGCTTTCAGTGTGTGTAATTTTACAAGCAGTAACTTTTAAGTAGCATTCAATACTTTTTTGGAAATCACTAAAAATAAATTTTCTCCATATTGTTTACATATGAAATGATAAGTGATATTAGAGCTTCTATTTCCATCCTCTTTCAAACTGGTGACTATATTAGGGTGTCCTAACAGTGTGTGGAGATCTACTGACACACAACTCAATAAAACTAGGAAAAACTATTTTAATAAAAGACATGCATTCACTGGAAGTGGTCCTAAAGGCAAACAGGAAATTCAGGTCTATTCAAGAAAATCTAGGGGCCGGCCTGGTGGCACAGTGGTTAAGTGCATAGGTTCCACCTTGGTGGCCCGGGGTTCACGGGTTTGCATCCTGGGTGTGGACATGGCTCCCTTGGCAAGCCATGCTGTGGTAGGCGTCCCACATATAAAGGAGAGAAAGATGGGCACGGATGTTAGCTCAGGGCCAATCTTCCTCAGCAAAACAAGAGTAGGATTGGCAGCAGATGTTAGCTCAGAGCTGATCTTTCGCAAAAAAAAAAAAAAAAAAAAAATCTATCAAGATTTGTCTGTAGCATTTAAACCAAGAGCACACTCTCCCTAGCTCCTCCCAGCTCACATTGGTGAATACTCCACTCCAGATCCAGGCTGTCTAGAACACAGGGCACCCTGTCACCCCAGCTCCTACTCAGAGGGTTTTCTTCCTGCAAAGAACAGGACTTCAAATTGTCAAACCCTGCCCCCAGCTACCTGTTGCTGGGTGTTGACAAGTGGTTGGTGAGTTTGCTTGAAAAGTTGGGACACTATTGTTTCACTCCCTCCACATGGAACTGAGGTGATATCTGTGGGGCGGTGACCTGACAATCCCGGGTCACCGGTCACCCTGTCCCAGCTCCTGAGGTGGCTGGAACATAAGTCATCCATGAGGTGCCAGGAGACACAATGAAGACGACCTCAGGCTGCTGTCTCTCCCCTCCCCTGAGCACTCAACTCCTGAAGTGGTATTGTCACTCAGAAAGAGGCTTCCCATTGTCCTCCAGACAACTCCAGGGTCCTGGCACAGGTTTTTCCTGAACATGGGGGTGAAGCAAGCCATAAAACACATAGCTCTTCATACCTTTCCAAAGAATTAAGGTGGCTGGCAAGAGATCATGAGAATTGCAACTCAAAGGACGCTCTCAAAGAAGTGGAGAATGAGGTGAAAGGCAATTAGCAGTAGATTTGAGTATTTCATAAAGATACAGCTTAGACTGTGGGCTGACTGGTTTTCTGGAAAGAACCAGAGAATTAGACTGCTGGGAGGGGGCTTGCAAGGGTCAGAACAAATATCCAACAGTGACTTCAGGAAGTGTTTCTACAAAGGAGCAGACTGTTATTGGACTAACTGGTAGAGCCAATGATGCCCCCAGGACCCTGATGAAAACAGTAGAGCAATCAGGCAGCAGTTAACTGAATGGAACCACGACGTGTGGCCCCTAAAGGAGGAAGAGAGCCCTGGCAATACCAGTGTCCCCCAGGACAGCAGTGGGCGCACCCAGAGCGGGGCCCACCTGAGGAGCTGGGGAAGAGGTTTCGCTCTGTATGGCGGGCGGTGAGAAACAACTTTTGTTTTGAGTTGCTGCCTCAGCGTGTTACAGTCTGAGGCCCCTGCTCACACCCGGAATCTGGACGGTTAGAGAAGGACCTGAGTTTAGGATTCCGCCCTAAGTTCCCGCTTTACTTTCCCAGGGCGCCTTCTAAACTGAGCACTTAGAGTTCAGCCCGGGAATAGTTAGTGACCCGCCCCAGCCCCATTCTAAGTACCGGGTGCTTGCTCCCTGCTCTCTGTCTCCTGCTCGCTCCTGACCTGGACAGAGGACGGCCCTTCCCCCGGCTCACTGCACCCTCAGCCCCCGCTTCTGTGACCTGTGAGTAATAAATCCTGTGACTCTGTTCCTTTGGGTGGGTGCATTGAAACTGCCCCTTCAATCAAAATGAGCCTGTGGGTGTCACTTCCCCACAGTGGGAGCTCGGATGCTGAGGGAGCTCCCTCCTGACCCTGTGTGGGTGGCCTGTGCCCCCTCCTTCAGTGGGTCATAATCTACCTATCAATTCAATACACCAGCTCCAGCTTCTGCACACAATTGACAATGGGCATGGGGCTGTGGGCTGTTTGTATGCACTCGATGCCTCGGAGCTGTGAAGGGCTTACTAACCTCCTCTCCTGGACCGCTCAGTCTCTCTGGGAGGAACTACCGCTTGCTGGGATCTGCGGTGGGATTTCCACTGCTGCATAAGCTGCTGCCGGGTGAAGCCTCGGATTCCCGCCCTACAGTGTCAGTGCTGTAGGTCAGACTGCCTTGCAGAGACCAGCCTGCAGGCCTCAGGGTGAGGTGGGTGTGTCTCCCACTCCTTTCTGAGAGACCCCGCGGGGTGTCAGGGCTGGAGGTGATGGGCTGTAATCACATTAGGAAGCCCTGGCGTTGAGCCCAGGAGAGCTGACTGGGAAGGTAGGGCTCTGCCCCGTCCCCCCAGGCAGGGACCAGGGGCCTGGGCCATCAGGTCCTGGGAGCTGAGGAGAGTTCCCCTAGATCGGTGCTGGGAGGGGAGGTGGCTGCTGGGCCCACAGTGTCAGTGGCAGGTATTGGGGTGTTGAGCTTGGCCAGCCGGCCCTACCCCGTGACAGAGGCAACTCTCCCAGGGGCATCATGGCAGGCTGGCTGCGTAAACGCTCCCGAGGCAAGTGCTTCTTATGGTGCTGCATTCCTTGTGGCTGTCACAAATCATCCCTGACCCCAGGGGACATTGGGAGGCCCACCCAAGACATGGTGCAGCAGAATGAATTCTCCCGAAAAGCAGGCCCCTGAGCACATGGTACCAGGTCCTCCCAAGTCCCCAGAGGAGGTTGGAAAACTACCAGATGCTTGTAAGACCCCTGCTCCAATGGCCTGGGCTCCACTGAGCGTGGCGGTGCATCAACAGGCCAAATCGCCATTGCTTCGTTCTCGGGGCTCGGGAGCTTTCCTGAGCGCATCAGCTAACACTGCACTGGTAGAGCTGGGCTCCAGCCCTCGGAGGATGATGGGGACACCCGAGAATGGGAGGCGGCAGCATGTGAGTCGGGAAGAGGCAACATGCTCAGGTCTTCCCCATCACTGTCCAGCAGGAGTGAGAGACAGAGACACGTAACTATAATAATTATCCTGAGAGAAGTGCAAGGTTTTTAAGAAAAAATTGTCCAAAGGGAGGAGGAGAGAGGCACATGTTGGCTCTTACACGTCTTTGGACCCAGCTCCGAGCTGTTCCTCACTGAGACTGAGTCATGCCAGCTGGCTGGACTGGTCAAAGATCCCAGAATTCACAATTTGTTAAAAAAAAAAACAAAAACAAAAACCTCAAGGTATTGAGGGCCCATTTTATTACAGATACCGTAGGGGAGACCACGGACTTGTCACCACAGCGAGGACACTCTCAAATGTCGTGAGCCACCAGGGCAGAAAATGCAGACAGGGAAAGGAGGAAATGGACTCTGCAGAAGAGACCCCAGAAGCTCTGGAGCCCACAGGGATGAGGGAGAGATGCCCTGCCTCTCCTGACTTGGGCTTTTATGGCTTGGCACCAAGCCCAGCCTTCCATCACAGTTATCCCAGCGAAGGCTCACTGTGCATGGAACACCCTGCATGAAACGCACCTCCTGTTACATCAAATTGGATGGTTCAATGGGTGTATCATTCTGTTGAGAGCCAGGCCCCCACAGAGCCCCTGACCATATTCAACCCAGAGGAGGCACCCTTGGGGCCAGCATCTCAGGAGTTCTCCTTCAAGGGGGTCTGCTATTCTTAAGGCCATGCTGTCACAATTCATAGAAATGTCAGCTACACTACAACAGGCAGTAGAGTGCATGGATGCTGTAGCTGGACACAGAAGAGAGAATTTTCCAGATCTTGTTTGCCAGTAAAGGTGAATGGGCCCCACTGTCCCCCTCCCCCGGAAACACAACAGAGGGTCCCTAGGGAATATGGGGGCTTCCAGGCTCCTTATTGGTACCACAGAGGGGTGGCACCTTGTCCCATCTCTCTCCTGCATGAGATGACCACCAGGTCTCCCTGCTCTGGCAGCTCTGGAGATCAGGGGTCCCGAATGACCTAATTTCGGGACAGCCCGACCACAAGTTAGAAGCATTTGCTCAGGTGCTGTGGGCTCTGCAAGAGACTGCTGACCCCCCGCCCCCCACCCCAAGGATGGATGCTGTCACCTCTCAGAATGCCCCAGCCCTGGGAACGGGATCCGGGATCCGTCCCCTGATCTCTGAGAGTGGCAGCAATCGAGGCCCCTGTGCTAGTAACCTGGCTGTTCCCCAGAGAGTGTCTCTCACCTGGGGGACAATCGCCCGCACACGTCTTTAATTATCTATTGAGACACACCTAAGAAACAACCTTTTACTGCTCTCATTGACTCTGGAGCCCCAGTTACAGTGCTTCCTGGGAACCCCTCCAAACATCAGCCAGGGGCGCCCTTTAAATTACAAGGTGTAACAGGTGGGACAGAAGAAGGCGTTCAACTTCCATTGGATTTTGCTCTCCAAACAATCTGCATTAAAAACCTTCGGGGCTGGCCCAGTGGCACAGCGGTTAGTTTCGCACGTTGTGCTTCAGTGGCCCAGGGTTCGCCGGTTCGCATCCTGAGTGCAGACATGGCACTGCTTGGCAAGTCACGCAGTGGTCAGCATCCCACATATATTAAAAAAACGTGGAGGAAGATGGCCACAGATGTTAGTTCAGGGCTAATCTTCCTAAAACAAAAAAGAAAATCTTTTAGTGGTGGTGACCTCTCTGGCCCTACCCTTTCCTGTTATAGTATGGACGCCTCGAGATGCCACCACACCATCTGGAACAAACCCACAACCCTGGCCTTCCTGGTGGGAGCTGCCCATTGGGAGCCAGTAAACTACCACTGCTGATTAAGGACAGTAAATGCTCCCAGTATCATTTCCAATAGGGGACTGAGGAATTACGGCCCACAATTCAAGATTTATGAAGCACTGCGTCTCCTTTCGATTCTCCCTTTTGGCTGGGATAGACGCCTGCTACTGTGGAGTGGTGCCTCACAATCCACGATGGAAATTTAAATGCTCAGGTGCCCACTATTAAGGCTCCCATTCCCTACATTGTCTAATTAGTAGAAGACATCCAAAGGACTCCAGGGGACCACTGTGCCATGATCAATCTAGCTAATGTGTTCTCTTCAGTATCGATCACCAAGGAGTCCCAGTCAAATTGTTTGCATATTTGAAGGGACCCAACATACCTTTACCCGGCTGCCTATGGGTGATGTTAACAGCCAGGCTATTGCCCACAATCTTTGCTGGCAAAACCTGGATGCCCTTACAGTGTCCGCTCGCACTGTCAGACACTAAATTGATGGCATTCTAACTCGGGGCGCTTCAGAGGATGTGGTGCATGAGAGCCTAGCATGGCTGGTGACCCACCTACAATGTAGAGGATGAGCTACGGCCCCACATAAAATTCAAAGGCAGCCACAACTGTTAAATTTCTGGGAATTCATGGTCCTCTCAAGGCTGGGAAATTTCACTTGCAAATGAACATCAATTCTTAACTATTCAGCCTCCCATCAAGCTACAAGCCCAACACATCTTAGGTCTCTTCACATTTTGGAGCAACACACACCGCACTTAGCCATCACTCTCAGACTCATTCACATAGTCACACAATCCCCCACAATTCATTATGGAGAATCTCAACAGCAAGACTTACAGCTGGTGTAAAGGTCAGTCCATCAAGCTCTCCCCTTGGGTGCTTCTGGCTCCTTCAGATTGAGGCACTGGCCACCATGGACTATGCATTCTGCACCTGTGGACTAAACATGCCTCCTCCTGGTTGCCTATGGGCTTCTAGAACAGAGGGCTGCCTCCCACAGCTGTCTGCTATACCCCATTGGAACATCAAATTCGGCCTACTCATTGGGCTTTGTTAGAAACAGAGGACTTCACAGGACAGGAGCCTGGTCTCCTGCATGCCCACATTCCTGTCACATCATGGAAAAGGGATGCCTCCCAACAGTGGCTCAGCATGGCCACCAATGCCTCTTTGCTAAAATGGAAATGGTACCTTCAGGAATGGGCTCAACCTGACATGGCAGATCTTTCTAAATTATAGCAGGATATGACTTCCCTGAGCCTCACTCTGTGGACCTTGAGGAACTGGTGACAGCACCCCCATTGCCTAAGGCTCTGGTGGCCTGGGTGGACCCTGGGAAGAGCTGATGGAGCTACTAAGAGTCCTTGTACTTCACAGACAGCAATGCCACCACTGGACATGGTGGAGCCTGATGGAGAGCAGAGTGTACCTTCCTGCCAGTGGTGCCACTCATCAAAGATGGCAAGTCAGGGTTGGCTCAGCTTGCTGAGCTGGTGGCAGTACAAATGGCTGTGCAGAGTGCCATTGCCCATGACAAGCCTCTTGTCCACATTTTTACTGACTCATGGGCAGTTGCTAACAGGCTAGTGGTTTGGTTGGGCCAGTGGAAGTGGGACAATTTTCACATTCAAGGCCATACTATTTGGAGAGCATCAATTTGGAGGGACATTCTCCAGGCACCAGTCACAATTATGGTCACTCACATTTCAGAACATACAAATGCTGTCACATCAGAGTTAGTTTTCAGAAACTCTGAAAAGTAGAATTTAGCCTTTTGTAAGAGACATGTCCATTTGTAAAGGAAATCTCCATCTGTAAAGGTGTCTCCCTCTCTGTACCAGGAAGAAGGGGGGATGACCTTCTCTCTAGAAACTCTTCTCAGTGTAGAAGGCAAGGACTCAAATCTGCATAATGACCTTACTCTTTTTTATTGTGCTTTTCTTGGAACCTCCCAAAACTGACTCTCCCCACCCCCAGCATCCTCCTTTGTCTTTAGCCAAGGAGGGTATTTAAGGTGAGAAACTCTGCCATTTTGGGGAGTTACTCAGTTTTTCTGGCTCTCTCCCGTGTATACATGTTATAAAGCTTTCTTTGATTGTCTCCTGTTATTCTGTCTCATGTGAATTTAATTCATTGTCCAGGCAGAAGGACCTAGAGTGGGTAGTGGAAATGTCTTCCTCCCCTACATATACATACATTTGTTTAGTTGAAATGAATCTGTAAGATAGCAAAGTCTAACTCTAAGAAGACTCACTGCCAATATAGCCTTGTCCCCTCCAGTGCTGTTAATCTAGCCACCCCCAAATACAGTTTTGATCCTTTTTTTTTTTTTAAAGATTTTATTTTTCCTTTTTCTCCCCAACGCCCCCTGGTACATATTGTATATTTTTAGTTGTGAGTCCTTCTAGTTGTGGCATGTGGGATGCCACCTCAGCATGGCTTGATGAGTGGTGCCATGTCTGTGCCCAAGATCGGAACCAGTGAAACCCTGGGCTGCCAAAGCAGAGTGCACGAACTTAACCACTCGGCCATGGGGCCGGCCGTTGATCATTTCTTTAGACTGCTGTCAGTGTTTCTTTATATAGATCAATGGGAATGCATATTTTTCTTAACCACATTTGTCCCTGTAAGGAGAAGGCCGACGCTACATTTCGGGTGACTGTTCCCAGCTTAGGTCTCACCCCACTCTCCTCCCCTTGTGCCCCCACCTGGACAAGCTGAGGAGGAAGCCTGGGTGCTCTCTCCTCTAGAGCAGGCAGGAGATTCCCACCACCCCAGCCCCTGCCTGTGTGCAGAGCTCTTGCCCCGGCCCCACGCCCAGGGCCAGTGAAGCCTCAGGCCAGGCTCCATTCCTTGCTTTCTGAGCCCTGTCAGAGCTGCTTGAGAGGCTGGCCCTGCCCTCCCCTCAGACCTCTCTTATGTGAGTCCTGAGCCTTTTCCTATCCTGTCTGTGTGTGTGTGTGTGCCACCCTGGCATCAGTGTCAACAAGGGAACCAGCTCTCTGCAGGTGACCATAACAGTTGGCACCCTGCACAGCATGTCCAGACATGACCCCACCCGTGGGTCTGTCTTGTCCTGCTCTGACTTGCTTACCGGCTCTGCCGCCTTGTGGTGACAGGCACTGTGGGTGCAGCTTGCTGGGGAGCTCGTGCTGTGAGCTCAGTGGCCCCATGTTGCATTGCTGACCCTATAGCTCTAAGCCACAGTTCTAGGTTCAGCTGCCCAGTGCTGGCAGTTTGAAGAATTTATAGGCATTTGGGAGCAGGACTATTGATTGGGGCCTCCTTAAATGAGTCCTGGGTCGTGTTTCTGGTGGGATCTTTCTGTTTGTTAGAGTGAAGCTGTGACAGAGGCTGGGTGGGCCCTGACATACTCCAGGGATGGGGGTAGACAGGGACTATACCCTTTGCAAGAGGTGGGTCCATCAGATGGTCACTCTTGAAAGAGCTGTCATTTAAAGAAAAAGAGAAGTGAGGGGAACGGCAGGCAGTAGGTGGCAGGCTGAGTCCATGCTCCTGACACCAGAGGGCTCCCCAGGCCTCTTTCAGTACCTCTGCTGCTGCCCCTGCCTCTACTGCCACAAAGACCCTGACCTTCAGGGTTGCAGGGGACAACACCCATGGCACCCCAGTGACACAAGGGATTAGTTCAAACCTGACTTAAGCCCAGGGTTTAAACCCTATAAAGCAACCAGCTGTTATAAGGGAGGCTCCCAACCCTGGTGGCACTAGGGGTCATATTACAGTTATACCTGGGAACCCACTAAGTTTAAGGAAGGTGCCCCTGATGATCTTAGGGGTGTTAATGAATATAATATGGAGGACAAATAGGACAAGTACTTCATCTTTAGCCATCAGAACTGTGGTCCTGCCTAAATTCTCCATGGTCATAACACTTATTATCATAAAATATCCCATAGTGAGCTGAGGAGTTCTGAACCAATGATCAGAGCTAAGTGATCAGAGTTAAAATTAAATGAAGTCTCTGCCACTTACAAATTGGCTTGACAAATTGGGACCCCAGGGACCTTAGCACCCAAATAAAGTAGTTAATACGGCCCAATATAAATCACCCAGGGCCTTGTAGGATTGGAAACTGTAGAGGAAGCCTAGTTAGTGAAGTGTTGATTATTTCCAGGGCTTTTAACAGCCCAATTCGTCCTATTAAACCTATTTGTCCTCCGGAGCTCCCAGACTTCATTCCTGTGGCTGCTCAGGTCCTCACCCTCCTTCACCGGGGACCGACCCCCTCCAGGGGTTACATCTCAACCAGGAGAGCCTAGACTGAAAGTTTGGGATTATGAGTAACTTTCCGAGTGTGGGTTTTCCTTTTGAACTGTAGGCAAGCAGGAATCTTCTATGAGGTGATCTGCATATTTGTGTTTCCTTGGATCCGTTTATCAAGTGAAGGTTGCAGCCCTCTGATTCTAGATTTCTTTGCTCTTGGAGTTTTAAAATCCAAGTTGATGGAGAGTTATTATGTGAGTAAGGGAAGAAAATCGTGGAACCAAATAGAATTTGTGTTCCATTTAGGCAAGAGAACCTCAAGATGTGAGATGTGTGTATGTACGCTCTCAAGTGTGTATTCCATTTTTAGGTGAGTTTTTGTGTGTCTTTTGATGCGGGCTTGGTGAGCCGAGGAGTCGAAGGAAAGATTTCGTGGACTCTCAAGGTCTGGCAGTCGTGCTCCTTTATTCAGAGAATAGCATGGGGACAGGACCCATGGGCAGTAAGAGCTGCAACATGGTGATAGGATCCATGGGCAGCAAAGAGACACAAAGATGGGTTGAGGGTAGGGCTAAATTTATAAGGCAGAGGTATGTGAGTTCTCTCTATACAAGACAAGGGAAAGGCTATGTGAAAAAGTCATTAAAATGGTCTCAGTACAGGTGGGGTGTGGTTATTGGGTGGTCCTGTAACTTTAGATAAGAATCAGAGTGGGTCAGGTCAGGATGTCCTATGCTTCCTGGAGGATGATGTAGGTCAGTCCATAGGGCAGGACGCCTTATGCTTCTTTCTCTCCCTGGGCAGACTTGAACCTCATCATCTGTGTCCCTAGAGAACTTTGACATTTAAAAGGCTATGCTGTTCCTAAGGTGGATGAATTCCTGTTTTAATGGTGTGAGGGAGGACCCCTTGAGTTCCTGTTTTCATTGATATGACAAAACAGGTCAAAGTTCATGAACATCTCTGGAATTCCTAGTTTATTTCAGGGCTTAATTGCAAACCCCTAATGGATTACAATATGCTACTCCATGCTGATAATATCCACAATGTAAATATACTGGAGGGACAAACTGTGAGGTCTTTTGTCCTTTTTGTTGGAAAGGGATTTGTAAATTTTTTATGGTTTGCAGCTTTATCGCCGTGAGTGCTAAAGGATTAAACCTTGAAGTGGTTTCCTATATAGAAATGCTAAAATGAAATTAATTTTTAAGCAAAGTTATTTAAAAATAATGATCAAGCATAGGAAATAAGGTGTATATAAATGTCTCTTCTTATTTTAAATAGATAGTGCAAGAGAAGGTGTAAGAGGAAACTCACTGAAGGAGACTCCCTGCCTGCACGTCCTGCCCCACTCCTCTGCTCTGACTCCAGCCTCCCTACATGACCAGTTTTGCTCACTGCTTCACCATGCTGTTCGTGTTTCTTTATGTAAAAACAAGCCAGTGTGAATGCTTATTTTCCTCACCCAAGTTTGCTGTTGTAATGAGTGGCCAGGGTGCACAGATTTGCTGCTTGACTATTGAAAACTTAAGCCTCACCCTCCCTTTTCCCCTGGGCCTTCTTACCTGGACAGGCTGATGAGAAAGCCTGGAGGCTCCTGCACTGTGGGCTGCTGCTTGCTGGGCAGCTCCTCCTGGGCGCTGTGCTGCCCTGTGTTGCACTGTTGACCCAGGACACTGGGTTCTAACTACAGAGAACACCAAGTTGGCAGGTTTGGTAATTTGGGGCAGTTTTTCCTTGTCCTTGGGAGCAGGAATGTGGCCTCTGTCAGTGTCTTTAGTGGAATCTGTGTGTTTAGAGTGAAGGTGAGCCTGAGGCTGGAGTTTCCTTGACATTAGCGGAAGCCTGGGGTTAAATGGATGATTATAGTGTGAATGAGCTGAGCCCCCTGATGGTCCCTGGTTAAAGAGCAATTATTCAGAGACAAAGAGAAGAGACAGAAAAATGCTGCCAGTAGGTAGCAAGATCACAGAGGGCTCACCAGGGCCCCAGGTAACTGCAGCTGCTGCCACCCCTGCATCTATTGCAACAAAGATCCTGACCCTCTGGGTTAGAGCGGACCACACCCACAGTCTGAGTTTGGCACAGCAAAGGGATTAGTTCAAACCCCACTTAAGCCTGGGTTCCTTAAACTCTGTAAAGCAACCAGTTGTCATGGAGGAGGCATGTGACCCTGACGACAGTGGTGTGATGCTCTCTGGAGGAGGGCCTTAATTTGTCCATAGGCATCCTATGAAAAAACTGCCCTAGGCCCCAAACTATATGCCATTAGATCTGCTGTTATGTCCAGGAACTGAGATCTCTTGAAAATAGAGGCTCTCATAAGCACTGAGCATGTGACCCTCTACCGAGGTGCCTGTTATGCCTTTGACCCCCAAGACAGCACCCTGTCAGCTCAGCCCAGTGACTGGCACCTACCTGTGATATGATAAAGCCTAACCTTGGCCCTATAGCTTATGCCACCTGCAGGAGGAGCATGGCAATTCTTTCTTCAGTTCCTTGAAAGATGCTAGGGTGCTGGAGGAGGTCTCCCCTCTCTCAGACACCTTGGTTCCCGGGGTAGTTCCTCAGGATTAACTGAGTGCACAGCACTGGGGAGTGCATAGACTTGAAGGACAACAATACACATTCGTACCTGCGGAGGTCAGTGAAGAGTTACTGGTCTTCATCCCTTAATTGGGACATCCCTGATGAAGAACCAAACCCAGGTGTCACCACAGGTATCTAAACATCAGGCAGTCATCTTACTACTGGCCAAAAATTGACCTCATCTGCGTGTGATCACAAACTGTTGGATGATTGTCTGAGAGATGCCCCAATGTGGTGAAAGAACTCTGGGAATGTCTTGACTCAAAGATCCCCAAAATAGGAATCAATGTAATCCTTGTCTGTACATTACTAGGTCTACAATACAAGGACTCACCAGGACACTTGTCATCCACCTTGGAGTTCTGACACTACTGATAGTGACCATGGCGCTTCTCAGGGGATACAGTGCCGTGTTCTCCAACAAGGCCTTCAATGGAAGTTTCCCCTCCCTTATGGGTTTCAGGCTCATAGAGCACCACACTGGCTTATTGAAATGTGTTGAATGAGATATGTCCTGTTTCAGTAGAAAAAAGGGGTGAATTGGACGAATTACGGTGCTCAGTGCACATTAGCGTTGACTCTGTGTGTTACACACTGTATGGGTTTTGGCAAATGTGTAATGACGTGGATCCATCATTTCCGTATCATAGAGTGTAGTTTCACTTCCCTGAAACTCCTTTGTGCTCCACCTATTGACTCATCCCTCCCCCAACCCCCAAATCCTTCACAACTAAAGATCTTTCTACTGGCTCCTAGTTTGTCTTTTCCTAATTGTCATATTCTTGGAATCACACACTATATAGACTTCTCACATCAGCTTCTTTCCCTTAGCAATAGACTTTCAAAGTGCCTCCATGTGTTTTCATGGCTTGATAGCTCATTTCTTTGTATCACTGAACAGTATTTCATTGTATGGATGCACCCCTGTTTGTTTTTTCTGTTCAACTCTTGAAGGACATCTTGCTTAAAATGCTAACTGTTGCCAATTGTGAATAAAGTGCCAACATACATTCATGTGTAGGTTTTGTGTGTTTTCAACTCATTTGGAAAAATAGCAACAGTGTGATTGCTGGATCTCACTCTATGTAGTAACAGTGTATTTTGATTTGAAAGAACGTTCCTGTCTTTCACTGTAGATGGACCTAATTCCATTTCCACCAGCAATGAATGAGGATTACCTGTGGCTTTGCATCTTCACCAATATTTGGTGTTCTGTTTTGAGTTTTACACATTTAACAAGTGTTTGATGACACATCATTGTTGTTGTATTTGCAATGTCTTTTTTTATTGAGTTCATAATAGTTTACATCTATGTGAGATGTCAGTTGTACATTATTTTTTTTCCTTTTTTTCTTTTAGGAGGAAGATTAGCCCTGAGCTGACATCTGCCGCCAATCCTCCTCTTTTTGCTGAGGAAGGCTGGTCCTGAGCTAACATCTGTGCCCATCTTCCTCTACTTTATACGTGGGACGCCTGCCACAGCATGGCTTGCCAAGCAGTGCCATGTCCACACCTGGGATCCCAATCGGCGAACGAGCCAAGGATGCCCACTATCACCACTCTTACTCAACATAGTACTGGAGGTTTTGGCTCGTTCCTGTCCTCTAGGGGATGGCACTCAGTTTTGTCCATTGAGTATGATGTTGGCTGTGGGTTTGTCATATACGGCCTTTATTATGCTAAGGCAATTCCCTTCTATCCCCATTTTGTTCAGAGTTTTTATCATAAATGGCTGTTGGATCTTGTCAAATGTTTTCTCTGCATCTATTGAGATGACCCTGTGATTTTTATTCCTCCGTTTGTTGATAGTGTATCACGTTGATTGATTTTCAGATGTTGAACCATCCCTGTGTCCCTGGTATGAATCCCACTCTATTGTAATATAGGATCCTTTTGATGTATTGCTGAATTCGGGTTGCGAAAATTTTGTTGAGAATTTTTGCGTCTCTGTTCATCAGTGTTATTGGCCTGTAGTTCTCTTTTTTTATGCTGTCCTTGTCAGGCTTTGGTATCAGCGTGATGTTGGCCTCATAGAATGTGTTAGGAAGTGTTCCATCCTCCCTAAATTTTTGGAATAGCTTGAAGAGGATAGGTATTAACTCCTCTCTGAAAGTTTAGTAGAATTCCCCAGGAAAGCCATCTGGTCCTGGGCTTTTATTCTTTGGGATGCTTTTGATTGCTATTTCAATCTCTTTCCTTGTGATTGGTCTATTCAGATTGTCTGTTTCTTCTAGACTCAGCTTTGGGAGGTTGTAAGAGTCTAAGAATTTATCCATTTCCTCTAGTTTACCCATTTTGTTGGCATATAGTTTTTCATAGTATTCTCTTATAATCCGTTGTATTTCTGTGGAGTCTGTGGTTATTTCTCCTCTTTCATTTCTGATTTTGTTCATTTGAGCTTTCTCTCTTTTTTTCTTTGTAGGTCTGACCAGGAGTTTGTCAATTTTATTTATCTTCTCAAAGAACCAGCTCTTTGTTTCATTGATCCTTTCTGATGGCCTCTTATTTCCTTAGTCTAAACCGATTCAATCTCTTTCCTCTTCCCCTCCTAAGTTGTTTTTGTCACATCTTATTCTGTCTTGTGATGTGAGCTGGTGGTTAAAATGACCAGGTTATCTTTGTTTTTGGTGTTTTCCTTCCCTTTGTCTTTAATGCTATACTTGAGTATGTGGTATCCTATTCTGATTCTGTCTACCTATTTATCTCCTTACTCTATGCTTTGTAACCCCTTTCTCCCTGTTTTTTTTTTTTTTTTTTTTTTTTCTGGGTATGAGGGCCTTCTTCAGGATTTCTTGGAGTGCTGTCTTCTGGTTTGAACTCCCTTAGCTTTGGTTTGTCTGGCAAAGTTTTTGTTTCTCCATCATATCTGAAGGATATTTTTGCTGGATGGAGTATTCTTGGCTGAAAATTTCTGTCTTTTAAAGATTTGAATATGTCATTCCATTCTCTCCCCGCCTGTAAGGTTTCTGCAGAGAAATCCGCTGAAAGTCTGATGCGGGTTCCTTTGTAGGTTATTTTCTTCTGCCTTGCTGCCCTTAGTATTCTTTCCTTGTCATTCATTTTTCCCAGTTTTACTACTATATGCCTTGCAGTAGGTCTTTTTACATTGACATATCTAGGAGATCTAGAAGCCTCTTCCACATGGATTTCCATCCCTTTATCTAGGTTTGGGAAGTTCTCTGGTATTATTTGAACACACTTTCTGCTCCATTCTCCTTCTTGAATACCTGTAATTCTTATGTTGCATTTCCTAATTGAGTCAGATATTTCTTGGAGACTTCCTTCATTTCTTTCTAGCCTTCGTTCTGTCTCCTCCTCTGTCTGGAGCATTTCAACATGTCTATCTTGGATTATGCTGATAAGCTCCTCTTTTTCTTTTCCTTTTGAGAACCATTAGCTCTGAGTCGATATCTGCTGCCTATCCTCTTCTTCTTGCTGAGTAAACAACACAATCAGATTAAATATAGGCAAAGCTTAATCACCTTGGGTTTGGCAAAGAATTATTAGATAAGACACTGAGAGCAAAACCAGGAAAAACTATGTTATTTGGACTTCATCAAATCAATAAATTTTGTGCTTCAAAGGACCCCATCGAGACAGTGAACACACCCTTTGGAACTCTTGTGCACTACTGCTGTGAATAAAAAATTATTTGGATGGTATGAATGCAACATGGCAATTCTTCTAAATATTACAAACTGAGTTACTGCCTGCACTAGCAATGCTCCTTCTGGGAATGGCAGTAGACTTGAAAGCAGGGACTTCAACACATATACGTCCACTGCTTTTTATACTAGCATTTTACACATTTGCCACAAGGTGGAAGTAACCCAGGTGCCCTTCAACAGATGAATGGATCAAGAAAATCTGGCACATACATACAATGGTGTATCATTCAGCTTGAAAAAGAAAGCCAATTCTGACATGTGCTACAACTGAACTACACACTTAAAAAATGTTGAAAATGTAAATTTTATGGTATGCGTATGGTACCACAATCAAAAGCAAAACTTTTAAGCCAAGAGAGTGAAAACACAACCCATAGAATGGAAGAAAATTCTGCAAATCGTAATTCTGATAAGGAACTTGTATCAAAAATACCTAAAGACCTCTTCAAATTTAATTAGGAAAAGTCAAAATCTCTATTTAAATATGGTAAAGGATCTGAATACACTGTTTTTCAAGGAAGATAGGGAAATGCTCAAGAGCGTATGAAAAGATGCTGGGCATCCTTAATGAGGAAGGAAACGCAAATCAAAACCCAGTGAGATACCACTTCACCCCCACCAGGATGGCTGGAATCAAGATGTGAGGTAAGAACAAGTGTTGTTGAGGATGTATTTAGAAATTTGAACTCTCACACGTGGGTGGTGGGAATGCAAAATGGTGTAGTTACTGTAGAAAAAGGTCTGTTAGTTGCTCAAATATAAAAACTAAAATTACCATGTGACCCATCAATTCCACTCCTGGGTACTTAGGCACATTGTGTGTGTGTGTGTGTGTGTTTGTGTGTGTGTGTGCGGTGGTGAGAAGACTTCATCCGCTGTCTTAGCAAATTTCAAGTATACAAATTGTATACATATATCAAGTCATCGCACTGTGATCTCTCAATATGGACAGGTGTGTTGTTCAGTTATCCCTTGATAAAGCTAAGGGGTGGGGGAAGAGTTTCCAGGTGCATCCGACAGTTACAAAAAGACGTCATTTTTCTTGTATCAGGGAAGGTAGGTCAACGGCCTTAGATGTGGATATTAGAGCCGTTAACATTTGGGAGGTCTCTAGGGACAAGGGCAAAAATTGATCTAAAATAAATTTCCTTCCAGTGTCAAATGTACACCTGAGACTTTAATGAACACATGTCACACCCTGTGGTTACACTGAGAAGAGTCCTTGCACCCAGCCTAGGCTGTGGGATTCAAACTTCCCACCAGAGCCAAGTGTTCTGGGGTATTTTATCTTTTTTTTTCTTTTTTGGTGAGGAAGATGGGCCCTAAGCTATCGGTTGCCTGTCTTCCTCTATTTTGTATGTGGGACACCGCCAGAGGGTGGCTTTCATGAGTGGTGTGTAGGTCCACACCCAAGAACTGAACCTGCAAACCCTAGACCACCTGAAGCAGAGCGTGTGAACTTAACCACTAAACACTGGGCCAGTCCCCATGGAGTCTTTATCTTCAGTAGCAAGTGAGTGGGGTGGGGAGGGATGGGTGGAAGGCTCATTGCTAACAAGGATCACTGAATAAAAGGGAGCCTGACCCTTTATGACAGATGGTGAGGTCACATTTAAGTGTCAGCATTTTTCAACAAGGGTCAGAGTTCCACGTTTGGTCTCACAGCCCGTGGTATCACAAGCCTGTGGCCCCTAGAGGACATAAGATCCCAGTATTTCCACGTGGCCTGGCCTGGGTCACCCTCATGGCCTGTGATGAGGATTATTTCAGGCTGGTTACTTTTAAAAACAGTGCAGAAGGGAAGGAGGCTCTGAGGAGTGGAATTTGCTTGCCCTTTGATGAAGATATTTGCATTTGTGAAGGAAGTCTCCATCTGTGGGGGCTTCTCCTTCTCTGCACCAGGAGGAAGTGGGGATGACCTTATCTCTAGAAACTTTTAATGGGGACGGCAAGGACTTGAGTCTTGTTTATGGTGCTGGTCTGGTAACCTCATGTAGCTGACTTCCCCCACCACCAACATCCTCCGGGAAGCATAGGACATCCTGACTTAATCTGATCTGATTCTTATCTAAAGTTATAGGACCACCCAATAACCAGACCCCACCTGCACTGAGACCATTTTCACGACTTTTTTTACATATTCTTTCCTTTGTGTTGTAAAGAGATAACTCACATACCTATGCCTTAAGTTTAGCTCTAACCTCAACACACTGCAGCAGCTCTTTGCTGCCCATGGGTTCTGTCCCCATGCTATTCCATACTATTCTCGGAATAAAAGAGTACTACTGCCAGACCTTGAGAGTCCAAGAAATCTTTCTTTGGATTCCTCTGCTCGCGAGCCCGCATCAGTCTGTACTTGAGCCGTTTGAAACTCAGTCAGTACTTCCCCCTGCACATCTGGACCCCTGAGTTCACAAAGAGGTGGGTGGAAACAATAGAGGCAGCCTCAGGCCAGGAAAAAGTTCCGTTGAAATGCAAATCTGCCGGGTGAGTCTTGTTCCAGCCGCCAGCCTAGGCATAATAACGGAAGGTATACAATGGATGCAGTGCCAGGGATGCCCCCAACACTCCTTGCTATAGGAACCCCACAGGACGAATGACGGGTAGGACGCTGCCCTAGGTTCAGGGGGGATTTTCAAGGTAATGGACTCTTTTCTTTCATCTCTCTTCTTTTGTCTTTTTGCTTCTTAAGACCATGGGTGCTTCTAATTCTATTCCTAAGGACTCACCTTTGGGTTGCCTTTTAAATAACTGGGCAAAATTTGATCTACAAGATCTCAAGAAAAAGACACTTATCTTTTACTGTAATACTGTTTGGCCTCAATATAACCTGAATGAGGAAAAATGGCCCATGAATGGCACCCTAAATTTTAATACTATTTTTCAACTAGACTTATTTTGCTGCTGCCTGGGAAAATTGTCTGAAATCCCTTATATTCAAGCATTAATGGCCCTACATCAAGATCCTGAACTCAGAGCAGTTTGTTGCATGTGTCTAGCTTCCCCAACTAAAGTAGAAAAACCTGCCCCTGATATATTAGATGATGACTGCCTTGTTAGACCTCTTCCTAAGGCCCCTGCAGCTCCTGCCAAATTAACCTCTCCCGAGGACTCAAAGACCAAAATACCCCCTCCCTGTGAGAAGGAAGCTAAAATTGAGTCCTCAATCCCCATAAGTGCTGCAGGTCATACGAGGAGTGGGACCTCTTATAATCCTGGACATTTCCCTCTCCACGACGTAGCAAATGGGGAAATGGGGACCATTCGAGTCCATGTGCCATTTTCAGTGTCTGATACGGCTCAACTTAAGACACAACTGGGTAGATATTCAGAAAATCCTTCCCAATTTATTGATGGCTTTCAAAAGCTCATTATGATGTTTGAATTGAGCTGGCAGGATATTTATATTATTCTTACTCGTTGCTGCACTACAGATGAAAGAAATCGTCTTTGGGCGGGAGCACATGAATTTGCAGACGAATTACATACTAGAGACAGACATAAATATCCAGTAGGAGGCAGTGTGGCGCCAGATACAGACAGAAATGGGATCATAGGAATGAAGAAGATCGAGGACAACGGAATCACATGGTTACTTGTTTAATAGAGGGAATAAAGAAGGGATTTACAAAGCCCGTCAATTTTGACAGACTCCAGGAAATAACTCAGGGAACAGATGAAAACCCTGCCCTTTCTCAAGGGAGATTAGCTGAAGCTATTCAAAAATACACTAATCTAGACCCTACTTCTCCAGAAGGGATTACTATTCTAAACATGCACTTCATGAGTCAATCTGCCCCAGACATACGCCGAAAATTGGCTAAATTGGCCTTGGGTCTCCAAACACCTGTACAGAGATTTCTGGAGGTTGCTACTCAGAGGTTCAATGATCGGGACTTGACTCTTAAACAGGATAAGGACAGAAGGGCAAAGTTACAGGGTAAGGCACAGGCTCACATTTTCAGCAGCCCCCATTGTGCATAGGCCACAGAAACAGGCTAACCAGGGGCCCAGGTCTCAAACTACCAATGCCGGAGGCCCAGGTGAGTCCCTTGTTACTGTTGCCGTCAGTGTGGACCCTGGAGCAAAAAGTGCCCAAGAAATGATCTTCCTCCTGGGCCTTGTCCTCTCTGCAAGCGAGAGGGACGTTGGAAGCGTGATTGTCCTCGCCTCCAGAGTGAGGAGGGGCGAAGAACACACTTCCCTGCCCGGAGATGTGATCCTGAGGACTCCGCCTGAAGGGGCCCAGAGGCCAGTCCGGCTCCCGTCACCACTGAACAGACTGAGCCACGGGTGACTCTGGATGTGGAAGGTAAGCAAATCAATTTTCTTATTGCTCGGGGAGCCACTTACTCTGTACTTGTTTGCCACTCTGGCCCAACTCGTAAGTCCCATCAAAAAATTGTCGGAATAGAGGGCCACTCTAAGTTTTGTTACCAAACTCTTCCTTTATCTTGCCAATATCGGACTCAGGTACTTTCCTAGTCCTACCTTCTTGTCCCACTCTATTATTAGGATGACAATGAAAAAATTAGGAAGCCAATTTATTCTAACACGTGAGGAGGACGGCTTGTTTGTGGCTCTCTCTCCAAGCTCTGTTGTTTCCCAGATACCCTCTGATATTCCACCCCATATATGGGAAGCAGTTGATCCCCAGGTTTGGGACTGCTCCCTTCCAGGAAGAGCTGTAACAGCACAGCCAGTCTCTACTACCCTGCGGGACTCTTCTTCTCTTGTACCCCAGAAGAAGCGATACCCAGAGGCAACTGAAGGATTACAACCCCTTATACTAAAATTCCTCAGTCACGGCCTCCTTAAATGATGTCAATCTCCCTATAATACTCCCATCTTGCCTGTAAAGAAGCCAAATGGAGATTATCCTTTGATCCAGGACCTCCCCATAAGTAATGAGGCCACTGTTCCTATCCACCCCATCGTGCCTAAGCCAGATACTACACTTTCCCAGATCCCAGAAAACTGTAATTGGTTTACAGTTCTGGACTTAAAGGATGCTTTCTTTTGTATTCCTCTGGATGAAACCTCCCAACCTTTATTCACCTGTGAATGGAAGTTTCCTAATGAAGCTCTTCCTATCCAGTTGACGTGGACGGTCCTCCTCCAAGGTTTTCGGGATAGCCCACATTTGTTAGGCAGTGCCCTAGGCAAGGATCTGCTGGATGTCCAACTCCCTGTTGGTGGTTTAATACAATATGTTGATGATATTCTTATTTGTAGACCCACAAAAGAGAATTCTGACCACAATACTGTCCTTGTCCTTAATTTCTTAGCCCAACGGGGATATCAAGCCTCCCCACAAAAGGCACAAATTTCACAACAGCAGGTGTCCTGTTTGGGCTATGATTTAACCCCAGGACGCCAGGCACTTTCTATAAATAGGAAAAAGGCTGTCCTCGAACTTGGACCACCAAAGACAAAAAGACAACTTCCCACTTTCCTGGGTACGGCAGGATTCTGTCATTTATGGCTTCCTCAGTTTGGGGTAACAGCAAAGCATTTAAATGAAGCAACTAGAGGACCTGATACAGAACCTCTAGAGTGGACACAAAATGAAGACAAGGCCTTTCAGTCAATTCAACAGCAATTGTCTTCCGCCCCCGCCCTGGCTCTGCCTAATGTCAACAAGTCTTTTACTCTTTAAGTTACTGAAAAGCAGGGCCAGGCCCTTGGTACCCTCAACCCAAAGACTAGGCCCAGAGACCCGAATTGTTGGATATCTCTCAAAGACTCTAGACTCAGTGGCTTTGGGATGGCCAGCCTGCTCAAGGGCTATAGCAGCTACAGCTCTATGAGTTGAGGAGGCCCTAATTTAATTATGGGACAACCGTTAACACTCATGACTACTCATCAGGTACAAGCCGTGTTACAAACTAAGGGACATCAATGGATGACTGGAGGACGTCTAATTAAATATCAGGCCATCCTCCTAGACACCCCTGATATAATCCTTAAGGTGTGTCAAACAATTAATCCAGCAGACCTTATGTCCGGTCCTGACTACCCAGTCCAGGATTTGGAGCACACATGCTCTGAAGTCATAGAACAAGGGTACTCTAGCAGGCCTGGCTGCTGGACTCCCCCATAGGTAATGCGGATGACACCTGGTTTGTAGATGGCAGTAGCTTCACAGAACAGGGCGTACACAAGGCAGGCTACGCCATAGTAAACGCCTCGCACGTCGTTGAGGCAGAAGCCCTTCCAGCCAATACGTCCAAAAGGCTGAACTCATTGCTCTTACCCGAGACCTTCACCTGGTGAAGGATATGGTTATTAATATTTAAACTGACTCAAAATATGCCTTCTTGGTCCTACATGCACATGGGGTCATATGGAAGGAAAGGGGTTTATTCAATACAAAGAACTCCCCTATCAAACATGGAGCAGAGATTTTGGCTCTTTTAAACTCTGTGCTTCTTCCAAAGCAAGTGGCTGTGGTCCATTGCCGGGGACGTAGGAAGGATTTATCCATTCAGAGCATGGATAATAACTTTGCTGACCAGGAAGCTAAACGGGCAGCTAAACAAAGTAATCTTTTAAGCTTACTCCCCACTCCCCCTGCTTTGGGCCTTATTAGTCCTACTTATACAACTCAAGAAATAACCCTGGCTCAAGAAAAGCAATATACCCAGGAACAAAATAGTCTTGGCTAATTAATGACCAGGGAAAAATTTTCATACGTAAAAGCCTTCAATGGAAATTAGTTAATGGAATTCATCAGGCTACCCATTTTGGCAAACAATCATTGACTCAGCTACTTTCTGAATCCTTCGATGGCCATACTTTCCATGTCACCATTAGACAGATCTGCCGCTCTTGTGCCACTTGTGCTCAAGTAAATCCAGAGGGGACAGCTAAACCACCTCCTCTGTTAGGGCCTATACAACGATGGGGCACCTCTCCCGGGGAAGATTGGCAACTGGATTTTTTTTTTAAAGATTTTATTTTTTCCTTTTTCTCCCCAAAGCGCCCCAGCACATAGTTGTGTATTATTCGTTGTGGGTCCTTCTAGTTGTGGCATGTGGGATGCTGCCTCAGCGTGCTCTGATGAGCAGTGCCATGTCCGCGCCCAGGATTCGAACTAACGAAACACTGGGCCGCCTGCTGCGGAGTGCGCAAACTTAACCACTTGGCCACGGGGCCAGCCCCGATTGGCAACTGGATTTTACCCAAATGCCTCCATGTCATGGCTATAAATATCTTTTGGTATCTGTCGATACCTTTACAGGCTGGACTGAGGCCTTCCCTTGTCGAAGTTAACCGGCAATCGAAGTAGCAAAGGCCCTTTTAAGGGAGATTATCCCATGCTTTGGCTTGCCCAAGACCTTACAGAGTGACAACAGTCCCTCTTTCATAGCTCAAATAACACCACAGGTCTCTTCAGCTTTACAAATTAAATACTATTTGCATTCAGCTTGGCATCCACAATCCTCTGGGAAAGTGGAGAAGGCAAACCATAGTCTAAAACGACATCTCTCCAACTTAAGTCTCGAGACTCAGGAAACTTGGATTACTCTCTTACCTATTGGCCTCCTACGGATGAGAACGGCCCCTAAGAACAGTTTAGGGTTAAGCCCTTATGAAAGCCTGTATGGAAGGCCCTTTCTATCCACCGATATAGTATCGGACTCTGATTACCACCAATTATGTCGATAGTGCATTGAGGCTGGTCTAATATGAAAGGAACTGAACGACTATGTTAATAATCATTTACCTAAGCCGGAACCATTGTCTGACGATACACCTTGCCAGGTAAATCCTGGAGATGTGGTATATTGAAAAGATTGGAAAACACATTCCGATGGGTTAAGCCCAAATTGGAAAGGACCTTATCGAGTCATTCTAAGTACCCCCACCGCTGTCAAATTAAAAGATTGTACTTCTTGGACTCATATTTCCCGAATAAAACTTACGACTTCTTTTCAGGACAAAGCTGATCCAGATCCTGCTGTTCAACCGGACCACTCTTGTGAATAAACCAGTGATTTAAAACTACTTTTTAGAACAAAATGAACCCTATCTTGATTATTTTCTTCTTATCTCCTTTTTTAATGACAGACAATTCCTTTTTAAAATGGGCTTAACATTATGTTGAGCTCTGTAACCAAACTATGTGTTGGGTTTGTGGACTCTTGCCTCTGTCTAGTACTTCTGGCCTCCCCTGGTGGGTCTCTCCCCTCCAGGGTACTGATTGGCGTGCCATGCTTCTCCTCACTACACAATACATTTCTAGCTCTTCTCTTTTACAAGTTTCATCTATTACTAATCATAATGTCTCCTTGTGGCCATCTGTCTCTGACACCTGGGAGTTCCCTGGCCACAATCAAACCTTTTCCTTCAGCACTACTGCCCAAATACTAACTAGATTTGCCTTGTCACAGGTGAATCATAAACAACAAGTCCCAAGTTAAAGTCCCCAACCTATCAATACGCACAGGATGGACTATATCAAATTTGGGACGAATATATTTGGCTCCTTCATACTAGTGGTCAACTCAGTCAAAAGGCCGCTCCATGTTGGGAACAAACCAATCACACCTGTGATACATGGCCTAATAGCACCCGACATATGGAGAAAATTCCCCGTTATATGTGTTCTCATATCATAGCCTTAAAAAGTACTGATTGGTTTGCGACTGACTGGGATAGGCGGCCCAGCGTACGTTGGTTAGCCCCTAATGGCACTCAGTGGTTATGTGGCTCCAACTTATGGCCTTGGCTGCCACCTGGATGGACTGGACGATGTACCCTAGGCTTCTTCTGGATGCAAGGTAGAACTACATTTACTATATCTCCTCCTGCTAACCTACCCAACCTGCAACAGCGCTGGACCCGCTCTGTCTTCCCCTGGTATGACCACCTTGCCTCAATTTTCCTTCCCCAGTTAGGAATTGAAAGTGTCATCTGGCACATGGAAGCTCTAAACAAATTTACTATGAAGGCATTAAATGACACACAACCTAGCCCTTTGCTGCTCGATTTAGAAGTATCCCAAATGTGTAAGGCAGTCCTCCAAAACCAAATGGCACTGGATGTCTTGACAGCAGCACAGGGGCATGCTTGTGCCATTATAAAAACGGACTGTTGTGTCTATATTTCTGACTACCATCAAAATATCTCTGGCTTCCTATCTGATATGAGCCACCAAATTAAATCCATGTCTGACCCTACCCTATCTCTAAACGATTGGTTTGAACTCCTGGTCAGGACCAGGTTTCTGGACTATTATCAAAACCTTATTCATTAGGTTAATCATATTGCTTGTATTTCTTATTATAATTTGTTGTGTATTTCGTTGTTTGTCCTCCGCATGTCAACAAAGTTTCACCTCCTGGACTGATGCGGGATCGGTGAGCCGAGGAGTCGAAAGAAAGATTTCTTAGACTCTCAAGATCTGGCAGTAGTGCTCTTTTATTTAGAGAATAGTGTGGAATAGCATGGGGACAGGACCCATGGGCAGGCAGAGCTGGTGCGTGGGGACAGGACCCACGGGCAGTCAGAGCTCCTGCTGCTGCCCCGAGTTGAGGGTTAGGGCTAATTTTATAAGGCATGGGTACGTGACTTATTTTTACTGGAAAAAAAAGAAAAGATGATGTAAAAAGTCATTAAATGATTTCAGTGCAGATGGGGTCTGGTTATTGTGCGGTCATATAACTTTAGATACGAATCTGGCCATATAGATCGGCATGCAGGTGAGGATGCCCCGGGCTTCTCTCCCTGGGGCAGTCCTAATTCATACCATAAAAAAAAGTCCACTGGGTCGTATAGTTTGGCACGTAGGCCAGGTCACCTTGGGCTTCTCTAGCTGGGGCAGCCTTAATCCACATCATAAACCCCCCCTGAACCCATTTGGCCCCAAAATCTTTTGGGGATATGGACGACGGTCAGTCTTCTGTAACTACTTCCGGCTGTACAAGGTTGGAGAGCTGTCCCTAAACGGGGCCATAGGTATAGGTAGGGGGTTCAGCGGACCGGAAGACTGCACCCATGGAGTCCAAGGCTGACAAGGCATCCAGAGCCTCTGGGGACGAGAGAATCATTTGATGAGTGGTGGTCCAGGAGGTGAAACTTTGTTGACATGCGGAAGACAAACAACGAAACAGACAACAAATTATAATAAGAAATACAAGCAGTATGATTAACCCAATGAATAAGGTTTTGATAGCAGTCCAGAAACCTGGACCTGACCAGGAGTTCAACCAGTCATTTAGAGATAGGGGAGGGTCAGACATGGACTTAATTTGGTGGCTCATATCAGACAGGAAGCCGGAGATATTTTGATGGTAGTCAGGAATATAGACACAACATTCAGTTTTTATAATGGCGCAGGTGCCCCCCTGTGCTGCTGTCAAGACATCCAGTGCCATTCGGTTTTGGAGGACTGCCTTACGCATTTGGGATACTTCTAAATCGAGCAGCGAAAGGCTATGTTGTGTATCATTTAATGCCTTCATAGTAAATTTGTTTAGGACTTCCATGTGCAAGATGACACTTTGAATTCCTAATTGGGGAAGGAAAATTGAGGCAACGTGGTCATACCAGTGGGAGACAGAGCAGGTCCAGCGCTGTTGCAGGTTGGGTAGGTTAGCAGGAGGAGATATACTAAATGTAGTTCTACCCTGCATCCAGACGAAACCTAGGGTGCATCGTCCAATCCATCCAGGTGGCAGCCAAGGCCATAAGTTGGAGCCACATAGCCACTGAGTGCCATTAGGGGCTAACCAACGTGTGCTGGGCCGTCTATCCCAGTCAGTCTCAAACCAATCAGCATTTTTTAAGGTTATGATATGAGAACACATATGACAGGGAATTTTTCCATAGGTCGGGTGCTATTAGGCCATGTATCACAGGTGTGATTGGTTTGTTCCCAACATAGAGTGGCCTTTTACTGAGTTGATCACTAGCAGGAGTGAGCCAAATATATTCGTCCCAAATTTGATATAGTCCATCCTGTGTGTATCAATAAGTTGGGGACTTTACCTTTGGAACTTGCCGTTTATGATCCACCTGTGACAAGGCAAATCTAGTTAGTATTTGGGCAGTAGTGTTGAAGGAAAAGGTTTGCTTGTGGCCAGGGAACTCCCAGGTATCAGAGATGGATGGCCACAAGGAAACATTATTATTAGTAACAGATGAATCTTGCAGAAGAGAAGAGCTAGAATCTAATATCCATGAATGTGTACTATACCTTCTACTGAAACATAATTTTTTTTTCTCTCTAAAATCACCCTCATTTTTATAAAAGATAGCCAAATTAAGATTAACTGGTCTGCCAATTATTTACATAAGTGCAGCAAGAATACCAATTGATTATACAGGCTTTTTAAAATCTGCTTTGCTGGAATTTTTTTTTTTTTTTTTTGAGGAATCTCAGATTGAACTGTAAAGGCCTCTTGAGGCCAGAAAAGCCAAGCCAAGGACTTGCCATCAGATTTTGCCTGCAGTACCTACAGGTTTGGGTGGACTCATCTCTTCTCGAGGTCCCCCAAAATATTCTGAGGTTCCTTGCACCCGCCAGATAAGCAAGCTTCCTTACTTACCGGGTAAGATTGCCAGAATCTCTGTAAACAAGGTACCAGGCCCATGTTTCCAAGTGGCTGTATTCCAGAATGTCCAATCTTTGTTCCTGAAAAGCTGTGTTGTCATATCTGAGCCTGTATATTTCAAATATGACATTCCAGTCAAAGCCTTGGTAATATAACCAATGTATCCTGTTATAAGGAGAATAGGTTCTTATTGAACTTATGCAAATAACTATATTGCCACGAAATAACCATGCTCACTCACAGAGTTTCTTAATTCTGGAGGGATCAGATAGGGAGAAAAAGATAAATGTTTCAGTTTTGCTCATAAACGTATTTCACTAAATTGGTGTAAGTCATAGTTAGCATAAGAGAAAAGAAAGAAAGATTTCCTTAAACATGAGAAAACAAAACAAAACTCAGCAATATTTCAAACAGAAGTCATAAAAAAATTATAATCATCTTCATCAGTTCACACAGTCCTGTATAATCAGTTCTTGAGCTTAATCTTCTGTTAGCAGATCTATGAGCTTAGTTTCTGTTAGAATTCTGTAATTTCTTACCCAGTTCAGTTTTACAATCTGAAAGTTTATCAGAAACCTGTAGTTTAGAACCCTTGTGTCAGAATCCTTTCCAGGAATTTCTCTGGAGATGAAACATATTTGCAAAAGCAAAAAGCATCACAGTAAAACAGCAACTATCTGCAAATGGACAAAAGACTCAAAAGGGCAATTGACAAAGAAACTTGGCTATTTCTGTGACATATAACACTTTAAGATAATAACTGGAATTATAACTGATAACCAGAACAGATTAGAATTTTAGGAATGCTATATAATGTTAAGACATGTATATTAATAATATTCACCCACGTAATACCACATAAGAAAGTTTATCATCGCTTATTTGACAATGCTTCCCATGTAATTGAATAAACCAAATAAATCTAATTAATTTAGTATTTTCCTCCTTATAGGAAGAGAGCAAATTTCTTTGAGAAGTCTCAGGGGCCCTCTGAAAATCCTCAGAGAAATTCTTCTTCCATCTACCATGTCAAAAGAAAGCCTTCATTCAGGACTTGAATATTTTTGAGGGAGAAGCTTGTCAAAAATATCAAAAGTTTTTAAAATGCTTGTTCAATAGGAAACAATGCTCACTGTTAAACAATGCTCAGGCATCCATTCAAAGTGACAACAGAGACAGTCAAGAGCAAACAACACCGTCAAAAAAATTTTAGAAGAGACCTCTTTCTTTCTGAATATAGGAAATTATTTTAACAAAACATAGATTTTCTGTCTTTTAGGTAGAGTCAGAGCAGGCCAAAAGTTCAAGAAAATTATCCTTTGAGAGAAAACCAAATTTTAATTTCTGCACCAGCTTATTTTTAACGTTCAAATTCATTTACTTAATTGAATTTACTTTAATCTTAGTCTACTTGACCAGGCATAAAACTCCTTTCAGAATTTCTCCTTCACAAACCTTCTACAACTTTCTTTTTGCCTTCAGAATTTGTCCCAAAGTCTGTCTTTTTTCCTTTCTAGTACTTTAGGACAAACTTATCTTTCTTAACCCATCAAACAAAAATACTTCCATTCTTTATACCCTCTTTACTGAAAACATACATTTTAACTTTCCTTAGATACAGAGCTGTTTTCCTTATTAATTTCCAGTAGCTTTAATTATATAGGTTAATAAGAACTTTTACCCCTTAACAGACCATAGTAAACACTAAAAAGGTAAGCAATTATGAATTGTCTTTTATGCCAGCATTCTAAACACTTCATAATTTCTAGAAACATGCTGCTTTACAATAACAGACCCAAAGACTTTTAGCCTCTCTGCAATAAGAAGCCAAAAGTAGATAACTTAGATAAGTTTACCTGTAATGCTTGTGTGCTATCCAATCCAAAAATGACCCAGATGCTCAGATTTTTATCATTTAACTTAACTTGGCAAAACTCAAGATTGTTATCAAAACAATTTGGAAGCTTTTTTTTTTTTTTTTCAAGTATACAGACCATAAAACAGTTATTGTACCCACAAAAACTTCATGAGACATTAGACAAAACTGGTCATCATTTAAAGCTATTATTTTGCTGACGAATTTAACAGACAATGTGAACTTATTTGACTAGTAAACCCAGGCTGCATGCCTGCATCATATGCGAATACTGACAACTCTGACAAGAAGACTATTTTCAATCAAACCAACAAACTTAAACAAGCTTTCATTTACCAAAAGTTAATTCACATCAAGTTAACTTGAAAGACATTGGATTAATTTCTACTACATTTAGAATTTATGTAAGCGCTTACTTGAAGCCAATTAAACAGAGCTCTTAATTTTGGTAACACCATCCGGAGGTAAAATATCACACATATAACGTACACGTAGACACACGTACACAGAGACTGCACAGCTATTGTTAGAGCTATTGTTTTTTACCAATATTTGTGGAGAAGATACTCAAGATGCTAGATTTTTTTGCAAGGGCACGCTTATGGCCGTTTTGCCTCTCCCCTCCTCTTTCTTTCTTTCTTTCTTTCTTTTTTTTTTTTTTTCTTCAGTCTTAGGAATTAGTGATGGGCTAGATAGTAGTTCCTGGAGAGGGGAGATGATAATCCTTTCTGTGATAAAGGAACTAGGTGGAATCTGAACTGCCTCTAGAGCTGTATTTCCAGTCTTGCAAGGATTTTCTAAGGACAGTTGCTCTTGATTTCCCAGAAACTGGATTGTAACTCAAATTACATTCCAGGTTGATCTACCTGTCCAACTGCATCACAAAGGCACAGAGAAACCCCTCAAATTTTCTCCCAGAAGGAGTTGGAACGCATCCACAGGGTGGGTCTCTGGGGATGCTTAGGAGCCTTCCCCATGGCGGTAAAGCCAGTGTCTGACTGACAGCAGCTGGAGAAAGGGTGCAGAGGCCGATTGCGGGTGTGCAGAGGCCGATTGCGGGTGTTGACATAGTTATAAGATTTAGTCAAGTCCCGCTCAGCCTGGGCACTTTGTCTCTGAGCCAGCAAAGTTGAGGTAGGGAAGCAGGAGGCAAAGGCCTGGAACTGGCTGGAGGCTGGGGCTCCCAGAGCCAGGTTTGAGTTAAATCCCTGGCAAAAGGCTTATTTTTCCAATTTTACAGAAGGTCAAGGTTCTGCTCAGGTCTAGCCTGAACTTAACCTCGACTTGGTGACGACAGAAGAGATGATGAGCAAAACAGACAAAGAAAGGAAAAGAAGAGATCCGACCTCACCCTCATGGCCTCTTCCAGAGGGTTATCAAGATAAGAGTCACACAACAGTTCCTGTACTGGGGCACACTACGCTAGCACGACAGTTCACAGAATAAATCACAGGTCTCCTACCCTCATAACCGACTCAGTAGGTGACTAAAATACTCAATGAGTCAACTGTCAAGAGAGGGCACCCCCACTTAGGGTTGCTGGGGTGATCAGGCCCAGAAACCCAAAGTTGGGGCTCCCAGGGGTGGAGCCTTTTACTCTTTAAAGATTTCTTTGTTTCCCAGTCACAAGGCTCAAAAGGAGACGAAAATTGCCATTGTAACTCCAAGAGAGACAAAAGAAACGGGTCCATTACCATGAAAAATCCCCCCTGAACCTAGGGCAGCGTCCTACCCGTTGTTCCTACTGTGGGGTTCCTATAGCAAGGGGTGATGGGGGCGTCCCCCGGCATTGCATCCCTTGTATACCTTCCCTGTTATGCCTGGCAGTAACAGGTGCCTGGTGCCTATTCTGCCTGACAGCATAGGCCTGGTGAATGGTTCCCGAGAGAAAAGGAGAAAGAAAAGGAGCCATTACCTTGAAAATCCCCCCATTGGGGTTCCTGTAGCAAGGGATGATGGGGGCATCCCTTGAACATCTTCCCTATTCTGCCTGGCAGGAATAGGTGCCTGGCGTATGGTCCCAGAGAAAGGGAGCCATTACCTTGAAAATCCCCCCAATGGAGTTCCTGTAGCAAGGGATGATGGGGGCATCCCTTGAACATCTTCCCTATTCTGCCTGGCAGGAATAGGTGCCTGGCGTATGGTCCCAGAGAAAGGGAGCCATTACCTTGAAAATCCCCCCAATGGAGTTCCTGTAGCAAGGGATGATGGGGGCATCCCTTGAACATCTTCCCTATTCTGCCTGACAGTAATAGGTGCCTGGCGTATGGTCCCCAGGAGAGAAAAGGAGAAAGAAAAGGAGCCATTACCTTGAAAACCCCCCCAATGGAGTTCCTGTAGCAAGGGATGATGGGGGCATCCCTTGAACATCTTCCCTATTCTGCCTGGCAGGAATAGGTGCCTGGCGTATGGTCCCCAGGAGAGAAAAGGAGAAAGAAAAGGAGCCATTACCTTGAAAATCCCCCCACTGGGGTTCCTGTAGCAAGGGATGATGGGGGCATCCCTTGAACATCTTCCCTATTCTGCCTGGCAGGAATAGGTGCCTGGCGTATGGTCCCAGAGAAAGGGAGCCATTACCTTGAAAATCCCCCCAATGGAGTTCCTGTAGCAAGGGATGATGGGGGCATCCCTTGAACATCTTCCCTATTCTGCCTGACAGTAATAGGTGCCTGGCGTATGGTCCCAGAGAAAGGGAGCCATTACCTTGAAAATCCCCCCATTGGGGTTCCTGTAGCAAGGGATGATGGGGGCATCCCTTGAACATCTTCCCTATTCTGCCTGGCAGGAATAGGTGCCTGGCGTATGGTCCCCAGGAGAGAAAAGGAGAAAGAAAAGGAGCCATTACCTTGAAAATCCCCCCACTGGGGTTCCTGTAGCAAGGGATGATGGGGGCATCCCTTGAACATCTTCCCTATTCTGCCTGGCAGGAATAGGTGCCTGGCGTATGGTCCCAGAGAAAGGGAGCCATTACCTTGAAAATCCCCCCAATGGAGTTCCTGTAGCAAGGGATGATGGGGGCATCCCTTGAACATCTTCCCTATTCTGCCTGACAGTAATAGGTGCCTGGCGTATGGTCCCAGAGAAAGGGAGCCATTACCTTGAAAATCCCCCCATTGGGGTTCCTGTAGCAAGGGATGATGGGGGCATCCCTTGAACATCTTCCCTATTCTGCCTGACAGTAATAGGTGCCTGGCGTATGGTCCCCAGGAGAGAAAAGGAGAAAGAAAAGGAACCATTACCTTGAAAATCCCCCCACTGGGGTTCCTGTAGCAAGGGATGATGGGGGCATCCCTTGAACATCTTCCCTATTCTGCCTGGCAGGAATAGGTGCCTGGCATATGGTCCCAGAGAAAGGGAGCCATTACCTTGAAAATCCCCCCAATGGAGTTCCTGTAGCAAGGGATGATGGGGGCATCCCTTGAACATCTTCCCTATTCTGCCTGACAGTAATAGGTGCCTGGCGTATGGTCCCCAGGAGAGAAAAGGACAAAGACAGTGAGAAAGAGAAAGACAGTGAGGAATTTTCCACCAGTCTGGGGGACATTCTACCCAATTGCATCCTGGAGCCATTCTCCCAAGAAGGGGTTCCCATACTCCACCAAAGGTTAGAGTTTGGTACTTCCCTTGAACTGGAGTCCCGAGTGGGACTTTCCTCGCAGTTCAGAGCGTGGTCAGGTGCCAGAGGGAGGGATCCCAATCCAGCCTTAGGAAAAGAAACCTTCCACGGGAGTCTTGGAGATTGGCGACCGTCCTAATGACTTAAGTGGCCGACCCGCGCCCACGTAAAATTTGTCTATTAGAGATAGAGTCAGGAAGGAATGGATTAATTCATTCTCCATCACCCTGAGGCTTAAGGTACTGATTCTCTTCAAGCTGAATGCCACAATTTGCCCCATAGAGTAGCCATGGGCAGCAAACGTGGATTCATACAGCCATCCAAGAAAGTTCCCGATGGAGCAGTGAATCTAGATCCATCCTTGAAAAAGAGCAGGAAGGAATGGATTAATTCATTCTCCATCACCCTGAGGCTTAAGGTACTGAATCTCTTCAAGCTGAATGCCACAATTTGCCCCATAGAGTAGCCATGGGCAGCAAACGTGGATTCATACAGCTGTCCGAGAAAGTTCCCGATGGAGCAGTGAATCTAGATCCATCCTTGAAAAAGAGCAAGGCACAAGGAAGAAAAGGGCACTTACCAGAACTCGAGCTCACAAGCCGATGAAGCAAGTCCCCGTACGGAAGTTCCCTGTACGGAAGATCCCCTGAAGCAAGGTCCCCGTACGGGCCACCAGAAATGATGCGGGATCGGTGAGCCGAGGAGTCGAAAGAAAGATTTCTTAGACTCTCAAGATCTGGCAGTAGTGCTCTTTTATTTAGAGAATAGTGTGGAATAGCATGGGGACAGGACCCATGGGCAGGCAGAGCTGGTGCGTGGGGACAGGACCCACGGGCAGTCAGAGCTCCTGCTGCTGCCCCGAGTTGAGGGTTAGGGCTAATTTTATAAGGCATGGGTACGTGACTTATTTTTACTGGAAAAAAAAGAAAAGATGATGTAAAAAGTCATTAAATGATTTCAGTGCAGATGGGGTCTGGTTATTGTGCGGTCATATAACTTTAGATACGAATCTGGCCATATAGATCGGCATGCAGGTGAGGATGCCCCGGGCTTCTCTCCCTGGGGCAGTCCTAATTCATACCATAAAAAAAGTCCACTGGGTCGTATAGTTTGGCATGTAGGCCAGGTCACCTTGGGCTTCTCTAGCTGGGGCAGCCTTAATCCACATCATGGACCACCTCTCGTCAAATGATTCTCTCGTCTCCAGAGGATCCGTGTACCTTGTCAGCCTTGGACTCTGAGGGCGCAAACTTCCGTTCCTCTGAACTTCCTACCTGTACCTATGGCCCAATTTAGGGACAGCTCTACGACCTTGCACAGCAGGATGTAGTTACGGAAGACCGACCATTCTCCATATCCCCAAAGGATTTCGGGGCCAAATGGGTTCGGGGGGTGTTTACGATGAGGATGATTTTAGGCTGGTTACTTTTTTTTTTAAAGATTTTATTTGTTATTTTTTTCCTCTTTTTCTCCCCAAAGCCCCCCAGTACATAGTTGTATATTCTTCGTTGTGGGTCTTTCCAATTGTGGTATGTGGGACACCGCCTCAGCGTGGCTTGATGAGTAATGCCATGTCTGCGCCCAGGATCCGAACCAACGAAACCCTGGGCGGCCTGCAGCGGAGCTCGCGAACTTAACCACTTGGCCAGGAGGCCAGCCCCAGGCTGGTTACTTTTAAAAAAACTGCAGAGGGGAAGGAAGCTCCAAGAAGTGGAATTTGCTTGCCCTTTGATGAAGATATTTGCATTTGTGAAGGAAGTCTCCATTTTGGGGGGTGTCTCCCTCTCTGCACCAGGAGGAAGGGGGATGACCTTATCTCTAGAAACTCTTAATGGGGACGGCAAGGACTTAAGTGTTGTTTATTGTGCTTGTCTGGTAACCTCATGTAGCTGACTCCCCCCCACCAGCAACATCCTCCAGGAAGCGCAGGACATCCTGACTTAATCCGGTCTGATTCTTATCTAAAGTTATAGGACCACCCAATAATCAGACCCCACCTGCACTGAGACCATTTTCACGACTTTTTTTACATATTCTTTCCTTTGTGTTGTAAAGAGATAACTCACATACCTATGCCTTAAGTTTAGCTCTAACCCTCAACACACTGCAGCAGCTCTTTGCTGCCCATGGGTTCTGTCCCCATGCTATTCCATACTATTCTCGGAATAAAAGAGTACTACTGCCAGACCTTGAGAGTCCAAGAAATCTTTCTTTGGATTCCTCTGCTCGCGAGCCCGCATCAGTCTGTACTTGAGCCGTTTGAAACTCAGTCAGTACTTCCCCCTGCACATCTGGACCCCTGAGTTCACAAAGAGGTGGGTGGAAACAATAGAGACAGCCCCAGGCCAGGAAAAAGTTCCGTTGAAATGCAAATCTGCCGGGTGAGTCTGGTTCCAGCCGCCAGCCTAGGTGGGTTCCCTGAGCCCTGCAGCCTCCCACCTGCTGTCACTCTGGCACGAGGGGGCGGGGCGTTCACGACTGTCCAATCAGAGGAGCCGCTGGCGCAGGTGGGTGAGGCCGTGGACTGGACTTCTTGTGAAGGCGGCTTCCGGCTGCTGCCGCGCTGCAGGGGAGGTGTTGTCTCACCTACGGGTCCTGGTGGCTCTGCCGCAGCCTCTGTAGCGCTGTGACCTGCACTGGCCGTGGGGGTCGTAGGAAGGACTCGGGGGACCCAGGAGCCCTAGAAATGGTGAGTGTGCGGCCCCGGGGTGAGGACGCGGGAGGAGGGACTGGTTGAAGCGGCGGGGCGGGCCCGGCCTCCCCTGGTCCCCTCCGGGGTCTGCAGCCCCGAGTCCGCGGTGGCGCCGCTCGGCCCTCAGGCCCCTCCGGCCGCAGCGTGGGGGCGGGGCCGGCAGCCGGGCCCCGGGTGTCCTGTGGTCCCTGCGCGCGGCGACTTGGGCGGGAGCGTCTCTGGGCCGCTGTGCGCCCGCAGCCCCGCGTGTCCCAGACGGTGCGGGGCCCGCGGGAGGGCCCGCAGGACAGTCGGGCCTCGGTCTGCGGGGTCCGTGCGCGGAGGGGCTGCGGTCTGTGGGTCCCCAGGGCCTCCTTTCTCCCCAGGGGGCACCCGTTTTCTCCTGAGTTTTCCAGTTGTTTGGGGCGCAGCGTCTCAATCCACAGTCCTTTCCCCACAGGCTGGCACTTCTTGGGACTGACAGTAAATCCGTAAATTTCCAGATGCCTCCCCGCACTCCCAAAGCGACTTCCCCTCTTTCATTCACAGGATCCTCATCAACATTTCGTCATCCAGGGCGCATTTCAACCAGACCTAATATTTTAACGGTTTATCATTATCCACCAGAGCCATGGATGGCTCTATCTTTTTTTTGGTTAAGATTTTATTTTTCCTTTTTCTCCCCAAAGCTCCCCCCCCCATAGTTGTATATTTTAGTTGTGGGTCCTTCTAGTTGTGGCATGTGGGACGCCGCCTCAGCATGATCTGATGAGTGGTGTCATGTCCGCCCCCAGGATCCGAACCCACAAAACCCTGGGCCACCGAAGCAGAGCGAGTGAACTTAACCACTCGGCCGCAGGCCCAATAGGATGGCTCTATTTTAAACGTTATATTTGTCTGTGTGATTCAGACTCTGGGAGCAGAGAAGTCAAAAGAAAGATTTTTTTGGACTCTCAAGGTCTTGCAGTAGTGCTCCTTCATTGAGAGAATAGTGGGGGGACGGGACCCATGGGCAGTAAAGAGCTGCTGCCTGAGGACAAGACCGGACCCCTCGGCAGGAAGAGCTGCAGTGGATTGAGGGCAGGGCTAAACTTATAAGGCATAGCTATGTGAGTTATTCCTCTACAAGACAAAGGAAAGATCCTGTAAAAAAGTTGTGGGGCCGGCCCGTGGCACAGGGCTTAAGTTCACACGTTATGCTTTGGTGGCCTGGGGTTCACCGGTTGGATCCGGTGCTGACATGGCACCGCTTGGCAAGCCATGCTGTGGTAGGCGTCCCACATATAAAGTGGAGGAAGATGGGCACGGGTGTTGGCTCAGGGCCAGTCTTCCTCAGCAAAAAGAGGAGGATTGGCAGCAGAGCAAAAAAAAAAAAAAAAAAAAGTCATTGAAATGGTGGGTGCAGGTGGGTTTGGTTGTTGGGTGGTCCTGTACCTTTAGATAAGAATCAGCTGGGATCAGGTCAGGATGCCCTGTGCTTCCCGGAGGATGATACAGATTGCTATGCAGGGCAGGACGCCTTGGGCTTCTTTCCCTGGGGCAGCCTCCATCCTCATCATGTGGATGTTGTACATGAGAGGAAAGCAGAGAATAACCACCTGGAACCTCACTACAGGAAATCCTTGTGCCTCTCCCCAAGGATCCTCTGGGCCCAGACATCCTATGCTGTGGGTGGAGGTTCCTGTTGAAAAAATGTCCTGGGTGATCTGTCCCATTGGCATCCCCGCACCCCCCATTTGTGAATGAGAAAAAATTATTCACTTATTTAAGTCTTGGTTTTTCAATAAGGGTAAATACATTTACTGAACAGACCTTGGAAGACACTATAAAATAGTTCCAAACAGAAAACAAAGAAGTGAATTTCAGGAAAAATATAATATTCGTTTGTTACATTCCATTTGTTAAGAATACTTGTTTCACTCTGTCTTCACCTGAGCATGTGTAGTAAGTTTCTGAGATCTGTTCTTTACTTTTGGATGTTTTCAAATGAAATTCCAGGGCTTAGACATGCTGACCACAAGCGTTCAAGTGTCATGTCTTGTCACGGAAATAATGTCACCAGAGGACCAGGAACAGAGTTGTCATCCCAAAGCGTGCGTCTTTGGCATAAGGGCTATTTTGAGCTGATTTTTATTAAAAAATAGCAGACAGAGGCAAAGCTCTGAAAAGCTAGAAGTTACCCTTTTGTAAGGGAAGTTTACATTTAAGAGAAACGTCCCTTTGTAAGGGTGCCTCCCTCTGTGTGCCAGGAAGGGCAGGATGACTCTAGATCTCTAGAAACTCTTTATCAGTGGAGAAGGCAAGGAGTTAAATCTGCAGGACAGCTTGCCCCTTGTTCACTGTGCTTTTCCTGCTAACCTCCCGTCACTAACCCCATCTTAACAGCAGGACTTTGGAGCTCTTTGTCACAGGAGGTGGCCAGCCAGGAGCCTGTGCGGAAGAGAAGGTTTTGATCTACCAGTCAGACCTCACCCTGCCAGGTCTTTGCATCCCAGCCGGCCCTCCCTGCTCCCTTAAGCCTCAGCCCACGCTCTGGATGAGGACCCAGAGTTGAGAGCCTGTCCTCCTGTCTCCTTGCCAATCGATGGCACCTTCAACTGTTTCTTCTCTCAAAGACTGGTGTGCTGTGGTCTCAGCTTCTGTGCGCATCAGGTGGCGAGCCCTCACTCAGTAACAGTAGTAATTGACATTTTTTCTTAAAGGAATAGACATTTGTGCTTTTCTAGTTGAAGTGGTAGAAATACCTTACACTTTTCTTCCCTACTTTCCATGGAAGGACTGCGTTTAGGTGATTTTGCTGGATTATTGAAACACTGGGTTTGTGTCATTTAAAATAATGATGTTCCAAAGCCTCTCCAGTGGGGAGCAGAGGCCCCCAGTCCAAGACCCAAGCTAAGGCCCCCTTGGGCCTGCAGAGGGAAGACCTTGCAGGCCCAGTTGTCCTTCCTGGGGAGCCTCCCCTGCAGGTGTCCTCCTGCTCACACCCCCATGGAAGGAGCCTTTATCCTGAGAGGAGCTGCAGAGCCCTGGAAAGCTGGGGGCGCACGTGCTCATGGGGTGGGGAGTGACGCCCTGTCTGAGGTTGTAACTGTGGTTCCTTAGACCGGGACATTGTAGATGTTGTTTGAGTTTTGCACCCACACTGTAGGTGCACTGAGAGTGTAATCTGTGCACCGTGAGAAAGTCTGAAGATCAGGTGTTCCATCCTGTGAACAAAGAGTTCATGAATTTGGAGGTCATGTGGGTCAGAAGCTTAAACTGAATCCGGCTGAGAGTTTCCTCACTTGTGAGAGTGGGAGCCTGGGGGAGGCAGTGCTTCCATGCTCACAGGAGAGGGAGGGTGCGTGGGGCTCCCAGAGTGCATTCCTGTGGCTGCTCAGGGGTCCCCACCCTCCTTCACCAGGGACTCACCCTCTCCAGCGGTTCTGTCTCCACTGGGAGAGTCTATACCTCAAGTCTGGGAATATGGTCCCTTTCTGAGTGTGGGTTTCCTTGTGAACTGCAGGCCAGCAGGCTGCTTCTATGAGCTGACTGGAATAATCCTGTTTCTGTCCTCGGATTCCTTGATCAGTTGAAGATTGCCATCCTCTGATTCTAATCTCTGTTTGCACTTGAGGTTTGAAAATGTAATGTCAGAGATATGATGTGAGCAAGGCAAGAAAATTGTGGAAACAAACAATTTTTTTCCATTTAGACAAGAGAACCTCAAGATGTGAGATGGGTGTATTTCAGTTCTCAGCTGCATTTTCCATGTTTAGGTCAGTTTTGTGTGTCCATGTCCCTAGAGAACTTTGACATTTAAAAGCCTATACTATTCCTAAGGCAAATGAATTTCATTTATTTTCTTATTGTTTGTGTGTGTGAGTGTGAGGAAGATTGTCGCTGAGCTACCGTCTGTGCCCATCTTCCTCCATTTTATGTGGGATGCTGCCACAGCCTGGCTTGATGAGGGGTGCTGGGTCCACACCTGAGATCCAAACATGCGAACCCCAGAGCACCGAAGCAGAGCAAATTGAACTTAACCGCTATGCCACCAGGCCAGCCCTGAATTTTATTTTAATGGATGTGGGAAAAGGCACTTGAATTTCTCTTTTCATTGATGTGAGGAATCAGGTCAGAGCTTGTGTAAATCTTTGGAATTCCTAGTTTATTTCAGGGCTTAATTTGCAAACCCGTAAGGTATTATAATATGCTACTCCTTCCTAAAAATATTCCCAGGGTAAATATAGTGGAGGCGGAAACAAAAATGCCCCTTGTCTTTTTTTGTTAGAAAGAGATTGGTAAATTTTTTATGGTTTATGGTTTTATATCCATTAATGTTTAAAGGATTCAATCTTGAAATGGTTTCCTATGTAGAAATGTTAAAAATAAAAGTTATTTAAAATTAATGATCAAACATAGGAAAATATGGCATATATAAATGTCTCTCCTTATTTTATTTTATTTTGTTTTTGAGGACGATGGGCCCTGAGCTAACATCCGTGCCCATCTTCCTGTATTTTATATGTGGGTCGCCTGCCACAGCATGGCTTGACAAGCGGTGCATAGGTCCATGACCAGGATCCAAATTGGCGAACCCCAGGCCGCCAAAACGGAGCATGTGGACTCAACTGCTATGCCACTGGGTGTGCCCCAGTCTCCCCTTATTTCAAGTGAATAATACATGGGAATGTTTTTTCCTTTTTTTGAGGAAGATTAGCCCTGAGGTAACTGCTGCCAATGCTCCTCTTTTCGCTGAGGAAGGCTGGCCCTGAGCTAACATCCATGCCCATCTCCCTCCACTTTATATGTGGGAAGCCTACTACAGCATGCCTTTCCGAGCGGTGCCATGTCCGCACCCGGGATACGAAGTGGCCAACCCTGGGCCACCGAAGCGGAACGTGGGCACTTAAGCGCTGGGCCACCGGGCTGGCCCCTGCATGGGAATGTTTAAAAAAGTTGTAAGAGAGGACAGTAACTTAAGAGAACTTCCTGCCCACATGTCCTGCCCCACTCCTGCTCTTACTCCAGCCACTCTCCAATGACCAGTTTTGCTCACTGCTTCATCATGCTGTTAGTGTTTCTTTCTTTAAAAACAAGCCAGTGCGAATGCCTATATTTGTCCCTCAAGTTTGTTCTTGTAATGAGTGGCCAGGGTTTGATGCTGATGATGTTTGATGACTGAACACTTAAGCTTCACCCTCCCTTTCCCCTGGGCCTTCTTCCCTGGACAGGCTGATGAGAAAGCCTGGAGGCTCCTGCACTGTGGGCTGCTGCTTGCTGGGCAGCTCCTCCTGGGCGCTGTGCTGCCCTGTGTTGCACTGTTGACCCCACCAAGCCTGGGTTCTAACTGCAGAGGACACTGAGTTGGCAGTTTTGGAAATTCCTGTCCTCTGAGAGCAGGAGTCTGTGAATCTGGCCCTCCTTAATGTGATCTTCTGTCAGTGTCTTGGGTGGCATCTCTCTGTGTGTTGAGAGTGAAGGTGAGACAGAGGCTGGAGTCGCCTTGACATTAGGGGTAGTCTGCAGTTATGAGGATGATTGTACCCTGTCACTGAGCTGAGCCCATCTGATGGTTACTCCTACAAGAGCAATTATTTCAGAGAGAAGGAAGGGCCAGGAAAGTGCAGCCAGTAGGAAGCAAGATTCCAGAGGGCTCCCCAGGGCCCCTAAGTCACTCTGCTGCTGCTCCCAGCCCTGTACCTGTTGCAGCAAAGATCCCGACCCTCTGGGTTATAGTGGACCAACCGCAGTCTGAGTTTGGCCCAGTGAAGAGATTAATTCAACCCAACTTAAGCCCAGGCACCTGAAACTCTATAAAGCAACCAGTTGTCTTGCCCCTTTGTGGTAAAAGAATTCTGGCAATCTCTTGACTCAGAGATCCCCAAAATAGAAGTCAGAGTCACACTTGTATGTACACTAATAGGTCTACAACACCAGGACACTCGTCATCCACCTTGGGGTTCTGCCACTACTGATAGTGACCATGGCACTTCTCAGAGGATCCAGTGCTGTGCTCCCCAACAAGGCATCCGATGAAAGTTGCCCCTCCCCTGTGGGTCTCAGGCTCCTAGAGCACAGACTGGCTTATTGAAATATGTTGAAGTTCTTGCACAACTAGAAGGACCTACGACTAGAATATACAGCCGTGTATTGGGGGCTTTGGGGAGAAGAAGAAAAAAAGATTGGTAACAGATGTTAGCTCAGGGCCAGCCTTGAAAAGGAAATAACTTGATGTCAGTTGAATGAGAGATGTCCTGTTTCAGTAAAAAAGGGGTGAATTGGATAAATTACAGTGCACGGTGCACGTTAGCATTGACTCTGTGTGTTACACACTGTGTGGGTTTTGGCAAATGTATAATGACGTAGACTCATCATTTCTGTATCATGGAGTGTAGTTTCGCTCCATAAAACTCCTCTGTCCTCCATTTATTGACTCATCCCTCCCTCCAACCTCCAAATCCTTCTCAAGTAAAGATCCTTCTAGTGGCTCATACTTTTGTCTTTCCCAGAATGTCATATACTTGGAATCATACACTGCATAGCCTTGTCACATTGGCTTCCTTACTTAATAATAGACTTCTAAGGTTCCTCCGTGTGTTTCCATGGCGTGATACCTCATTTCTTTTTATCATTGGATGGTGTTTCATTGTTTGGATGCACCACTGATTGACTGTTCGATACTTGAAGGACATCTTGTTGAAAATTCTAACTCTTGCCAATTATGAGTAAAGTGCTTCTAAACATTCTTATGTAGGTTTTGTGCGAACGTAAGGTTTCAGCTCGTTTGGGAAAATACCACGGAGCGTGATTGCTGGCTCTTACTCTATGTAGTGACAGTGTATTTTATTCTGAAAGAAGGTTCCTGTCTTGCAGTGTGGGTGTTCCAAATCCCGTTTCCACCCGCGATGAACTAGGATTCCCTGTAGCTTTGCATCTTCACTGATACTTGCTGTTCTGAATATTTTGACTTTTACCCACTTAATAAGTGTTTAGTGATCCCCATTGTTGTTTTCTTTGCAGTTTCCTAATGACATTTGATGTGGAGCATGGTTCATATTGCTTATTTCCCATCTAGATCTCTTCTTTGGTGAGCTGGCTGCAGATCTTTTGCCCATTTTTAATTACATTTTTCTCCTCTGACTATTACGGTTTAAGAAGTCTTTGCATATTTCAGATAGCAATCATTTATCCAACAAATGTTTCACAGAGATTTTCTCTGACTCTGAATGGTGTTGATCTTCTCTTTACACCATCTTTCTCAGAGGAGGAGTTTTTTGTTTTACATAAAATTGTAAAATTTCTGGTGTTTTCTCTTGTGGACCTTGCTTTTGGTTTTCTATGTGAAAATTCATCAACAAACACAAGGTCATCCAGATTTTCTTCTGTGTTATCTTGTAGGAGTTTATTCCTTTGGCATTTTACATTGAGATCTGTGATGTGTTTTGACTTAATTTTCATGAAAAGTGTAAGGCCTGTGTCTACATTTGTTTTGTGCGTGTGTATTTGCATGTGGATATCCACTATCTCTCCCACTGTTTGTTTAAAATGCTTTCTTTTTCATTTGAATCTCCTTTCCTTCTTTGTCAAAGATCAGTTGACTCTATTCGTGTGGGTCTAGAAGGAAAGCAGACTTGCTGTACTCTCTTATTAGTCCCAGGAGTCGTTTCTGTCATTGTGAATACTTCCAGTTGTTGCATAGAGACAGTCATATCATATGGAACAAACGCCATCAATTTAGCTACAGGGTTTGTGAAGATGTTCTTTCTCAAGAAGTGGAAGTTCTCCTCTGTTACTAGTTTATCATAAATGGATGTTGCATTGCATCAAATCTTATTTTATATTCATTTCCCCTCCTTTCCCTTTTGATAACTAGTAATTTCTGTCTTCCCTCTTCTCTTTGTTATCTTGACTGGATATTTCTCAATTTTATTGGTCTTGTGAAACAAGGAGCTTTTTTCTTTTCATTTTCTCCATTGATTTCCCACAATGACATTCGTTTCCTATCTTATTTTATTATTTCTTTTATTGTGCTTGCTTTGTTTTTAACTTGCTCTTCTTTTTATTCTTTGCTAAGGTAGAAGCTTACATTAGTCATTAGAGATTTTTGGTTTTTCCAGTGTATTTGTTTGATGGCATAAATTTCCCCCTGGATACTGCTTTCGCTACATCCAAGAACCTTTGCTATGTTGTGTATTCATTTTTTTAATTCAAAATAATTTTTCATTTTTCTTGAGACTTCTAGTTTGGTACTGTGTAGTATTTAGAAGTGTATTTCTGAATCACCGCCTATGAGGGTGTTTTCCGACTATTTCTGGTATTGCCTTCTAGAGGAATGCCTATGTGGTGTGAGAGCCTATTTTGTATGATTTCTGTTCTTTCATATTTGTTAAGGTGTGCTTTATGTCCCAGGGTGTGGTTTGTTCTGGTGAATGTTCCATGTGAACCTGAGAAGAATGTATATTCTGCTGTTCTGTGAAGTATTCCATAGATTACAATGAAATCCAGCAGTTTCGCAGTGCTGTGCATTGTGCCTCTGTCCTTCCTCACTTCCTGCCTACTGAAATTTCTAATTCCTGCTGAGGGGGTGTTGACTTCTACAGCTATGGTACTGGATCTGTCTCTTTCTCCGGCATTCGGTCAGTTCCTCCCTGAGGTGTGTTGCCCCTCTGTTGTTAGGCAGGTACACATGCAGCGTTGCTGTGCCTTCTCAGAGAATAGGCCCCTTTATCCGTACCTACTGCCCCTCTATCTCTGCATCTTCCTCAGTTTGAAATCCGCATTGTCTGTGATGTCTGTTCCTCTGGCACCTTCCTTTGGATTCGTGTTGGCATGGTCTGTTCTTCTCCATCCCTTTACCTTTGATCTCTCTCTGACTTTATGCTTAAAGTGGGCTTCTTGTAGACAGCATACAGTGGTATTTTTTGAACTCTATTACTGTGTCTTTCCATTGTAATGAGACCATTGATGATTAAAGTGGTTAATGATTCAGTTGGATTAATATTTACCAAAATTTTTACTTTTTCCATTTTTACCCTTGTTTTTGTCTTTTTGCCACTTTCTCTGGCTAAAATTGAGCATTTACTGTAATTCTCTTTTTCCCCTCTCTTAGCATATCAGTTACACATTTTTTAAAATACACATTTTAGTGGTTGCCCTTGAGTTTTTAGCGTACATTTACAACTAACCCCCCCCGCCAAGTGACACTGTGCCATTTCACCGTGTGCAAGTACCTCTTAACACCCTGTCCCCAATTTCCCTTTCCCTGTGTCTTGTCACATTGCTGTCATTTATTTCTCTTGTCCATAAGCTTCTCATTGCCAAATACATTCTTCCTGACATTAGTTTAAACAAAGTGTCATCTGTTGTATTAATTATAAGAAACAGAAAAGATATGTCCCCTCATTTTTTCTTCTTCTAATTCCCTACCTTTATCATTTACATTCTTTCTGATAAACTTTCCAACAATTTCATTCTAAGTATGTGTACTTGGGCCAAATTTCCTCAAATTTTGTCTCAGAAAGTCCTTATTTCTTCTTTGTACTGCAGGATAATTTTGCTTGACCGAATTCTAGGAAAGTGGGTTTTATTTTCAACACTTTAAATCTTTCAGTCTCCTCTGCTCTTGTTGCATGGTTTTTGAGAAGTGGTCCAATTTAATTCAAATCTTTGTTTCTTTCTGTCGAAGGTGTGTTTCTTCTCTTGCATTTTTCAGTATATTGTCTGTGATGTGTCTCTAGTTTCAGTGTGATACCCTTGGGTGTGCACTTTTGTACTTTATTGTGTTTAGTGTTCCGTGAGCTTCCTGGATGGACAGTATGCTGGCTAGCATTGATTTTAGGATATTTTGGTGATTATTAATTCATGTTTTCTTCTGTCTGTCTCTTTTCCTTCAGGTATTCCCATTATCTGTATTTTAAGCCTTCATTTAAAGAGGGTTGTCCTAGGCTTCGTGGAAATTGTGTTCTGTCTTTTTTTTGTCATTTTTGCCCTTGCATTAGACTCTGGTGAATTAGATTTTTTTTTTTTTGTAGTACACGTCTTCTTAAGTACAGAATATGTGGGGCATATTTCAAAACGCCATCTTTCTTTTTTGTCTTTCCCAAGTTTGGAGACTCTGGTTTGTCCTATGACCTCAAGGCTCTCCCCGATCTAAGAATGGTTGTCCATGTCAAGTTTGTTCATTTTCTTGTGAGATCAAGAATGACAGCGTCTAAGCTCCTTAGGTGCAGGATCAGAAGTCGGCAGGGCATTATCCAGAGTGGCTGCTCAGGAAACACTTCCTCTTGAAGTTGGACAAAGGAAATTTTGTGTTCTTTTGGGTGAAACCACTGTTAAATCCTTCATGAGTTTTATAATCATGGGCAGATTTAACATCAAACCATTGTGGACTTTAAGGAGCTCCCTTGCAATCTGCAGCTCTTTTTTTTTTTTTCTAAAGTTAGGCACCTGAGCTAACAACTGTTGGCAATCTAATTGTGGTTTTTTTCGCCTCCAATTCCCCCAGTACTAGTTGTATATTGTAGTGGTGAGTGCCTTTGGTTGGGCTATGTGGGACGCCGCCTCAGCATGGCCTAACGAGCGGTGCCATGTCTGCACCCAGGATCCAAACCCGTGAAACCCTGGGGCGCCAAATAGAGTGCGTGAACTTAACCACTCGGCCACGGGGCTGGCCCCAATCTTCAGCTCTTAACCTACCCCTCAAGGGGAGCAAACCTCAGGGTACACTGTTAGCATTTGACCAGAAAGAGCTTTTATGACACATTATTGTCTCACAATGTGGTGGTGTTTTTTTTTTTTTGAGGAAGATTAGCTAAGTACTGCCAGTACTCCTCTTTTTTGCTGAGGAAGACTGGCCCTGAGCTGACATCCATGCCCATCTTCCTCTACTTTATATGTGGGACGCCTACGACAGCATGGCTTGCCAAGCGGTGCCATGTCCACACCCAGGATCCGAACCGGCAAAACCTGGGCTGCCAAGAAGCGGAACTTGCGAACTTAACCTCTGCGCCACTGGGCCAGCCCCTAACAATGTGTTCTAAAATTGGTGAGAAGTAGCTTTGAGGCCCATAAATCTAGTGATCTTATGGTCTAAGTTTTCATGACTTCTTTCTTGTGCCTGAGCTCTCAGTTCATAATAATTCTGGCCCCATCAAATCATCCAGATTGAGAAAGGTAGAACTGAGACTATGATAGATACTACACAAGTTAAAAACACTGTTGCACCAGAACAATATTTACATTCAGCCAGCTGCATGTGATTACCTGTAATGGCCTGGAGTAGTTTAGGACAATGTGGGCAGCTGGGCTTGGTGAAAGTGTGATTTCACAGGTCTCCTGGACGCTCAGTTTGGAGATGAGACCAGAACAAAGAGCTTCCAGTTGTTCACTATGTTTTTATTCACTGAAACATCACGTAGATTTCAGCCTCTGCCTCATGGAGTGCTGTAACCGGTGGGTAATATGGAAGAAGATGAAAGAACTTTTCTTACAAAGAATCATTGGTCCACAAATGATATTTGTTTCATTTGTATAGCATTTCTGTCATTTCCCAACATGTTCTGGAACTTGTGATTCGAGAGAAATCGGATAGAATGTGATCACAGTAAAAATGTGTATTTCCATGTGTTCATAATATTGTTAAATTGATGAGCATTGTGTACAGAAATAAGGGAGTTTCTGATGATCACACACAGAATGAATGTTTGGAGATAAGATAATCCCATGTAACCTTCCCAGAATTGGAGTCTAGATCCCCAGTGCTGTCAGGCTCACGTATCCTAATCTACACATGTTTGTGATGTTTTAGGACTCAGTGGCCATTGAGGACGTGGCTGTGAACTTCACCCCAGAGGAGTGGGCTTTATTGGATCCTTCACAGAAGAAACTCTACAGAGATGTTATGTGGGAAACCTTCAGGATCCTGGCCTCAGTAGGTAAGAATGAGGACATTCCTTCACGTCATCAATGAAAGAACAAGTGGTTCTTGCCCATCATCAGTGTTCTAAGATGTAGAATGTGGAAAGAGGAGGTTGTTAGTAAATAAAGTAGAAATGGCCGTAGATTAGCATAGACTTAGAATCTAGAAATTTTTGTCTAATTTCTAATATTTGGAATAAACTTTGTGAGTCTGCATTTCAGGAATAACATGGGAAGATTGTGATCTTCAAGATCAGTACAAAGACCAGGGGAGAAAAGTAAGGTGAGTCACACAGTAGAAAGCTCTGTCTCATGTGAGAATCCTTGTATGTTAAGAAATTGTTTTAAAAAAGAACAAACAAAACAAATAACGCTTGCTTCAAATTGAGCTATTCTTAGAAAATTTTCACCAAATATACTTTCTGAAGTGTGATGTAGAGGTTCACTTTTTGCAGAATATTTCATTTAGAAATAGTATTAGTGAACCCAATCTATGAATATCACTGTTTGGATAATAAGAAGGGTGAAGTCCTCTTTCAGAAAATTCAGTATATTTAATTTCAGAGAATTCACAGAAGGGAGAAAACATAAACATTTCCTATAAATCATAGTAAACATAGGAAATATAAAATCATTAATAGAGAAATCATTAACAATATGCTTCTCATTTCTACAGAGAGCATATGGTAGGGAGAGTCTGTGAAAGTGAAGAGGATAGTCAGTGTGGAGAAAATGTCAGCCTTCTTCCAAATCTGAGTCTGAACAAGATAACTACAGGAGCTAAACCGTGGGCATGCAGTGCATGTGGAAGAGCCTTCACGCGTCATTCATCCCTTAAAACGCACATTAGATGTCACACTGAATGTAAAACATATGACTATCAAAAATATGGAGAGAAGCCATATAAATGTAAGGAATGTGGGAAAGCCTTCACTTATCTCAGTTTACTTCAAAGACATGAAAGAACTCATACTGTAGAGAAACTGAATGAATGTAAAAAATGCAGTAAGGCATTTGCGTCTTCCAGTTCACTTCAAATACATGGAAGAACTCACACTGGAGACAAACCCTATCAATGTGAAATATGTCTTAAAGCCTTCAGTTCTACCACCTCTCTTTCAAAACATGACAGAACGCACACAAGAGGGAAACCCTATGAATGTAAAAAATGCAGTAAAGCATTCACTTGTTCCAGTTCTCTTCAGAGACATGAAAGAATTCATACTGGAGAGAAACCCTATGAATGTAAAAAATGCAGTAAAGCATTCACTTGTTCAGGTTCTCTTCGAGTTCATGAAAGAACTCATACTGGAGAGAAACCCTATGAATGTAAAAAATGCAGTAAAGCATTCACTTATTCCAGTTCTCTTCGACTTCATGAAAGAACTCATACTGGAGAGAAACCCTATGAATGTAAAAAATGCAGTAAGGCATTCACTTGTTCAGGTTCTCTTCGAGTCCATGAAAGAAGTCACACTGGAGAGAAACCCTTTGAATGTAAAATATGTCGTAAAGCCTTCAGTTATACGAGTTCTCTTTCAAAACATGAAAGAACTCATACAGGAGAGAAACCCTATGAATGTAAAAACTGCAGTAAAGCATTCACTTGTTCCAGTTATCTTCGAAAACATGAAAGAACTCACACTGGAGAGAAATCCTATGAATGTAAACAATGCAGTAAAGCATTCGCTTGTTCCAGTTATCTTCGAAAACATGAAAGAACTCACACTAGAGAGAAATCCTATGAATGTAAAGAATGCAATATAGTCTTCACTGCTTCCAAATATCTTCTAGTCCATTTAAGAAGTCACACTGGAGAAAAAGCCTATGAATGTGAGGAAAGTGAGAAAGGCTTTAGTTCTCATGCAAACTTTTGAGGATATGAACAAATGCACACTAGAGGTAAAACCAGGTAGATAGAAACAATTTGGGACTTTTGTCATTGCACTTCTTTCTTGAAGGCATGAAAGGCCTCACTGGATTAAAACATCTTGAATGTTCAGAGCATGAGAAAGACTTCAGTTGGCCTACACCCTTCTATGTGAAACTCCCACCAAAAAGAAACGTAAATGTAAGTCATATGACAAAGCTTCATGGAAATTAATTTGTATGTGAGGTTCTAGAAAACTTTCAACAGGAAAGAGTCGTTATCAAAGTGGTAAATATATTGTATTGATAAATACCCCTACTTAAAGTGCAAGATTAGACTGGATTTCTATAAATTACTTCATAAATAAATATTGAGGTGAGATGATTCTGCTAGTCATCCTTCATAAATAGTAAATAAGATTCATAGGTAGTTCATTTCTCTTAAATCAGTTAGTTTTTTATCTTTAGTTTTTTTAATACTGTGTTAATTGTTCTGTGTTAAGGGGGTATAGAAACATGACAGTTTGTATTTGTTGTGATTTTCTTACTGGCCTTGTATTACAGTTCCTGCATGTTCCTCATCCATTGTACATATTGTACATGTTTCAGAGAAAGCTCCTTTTTGGGGGTGGTGGGTGGAGGAGCCTGTTTTTATTTTGTGTACTATTAAACAGTTGGGAAACAATTTATGTGTGGCAAGTTTATCCAAGAGTGTACTTCCTGTGAATTGTTATTTTCCTATTTGGGCCTTTGCTGTTTGTCCTTCCTTCTGACTGGTATTTGGTGAATAGACTTTGAATTAAGTAGAGGCCTGTGGCAGGCAACAAAATCTAGAGCTGGACACATCACCCCTGTACTGCATTATGTCAGTGAGGGTAATCTGAAGAGCTAGATCTTTAAGAATCCACCCCATTGCTGGCTCCTTGTTGGAATTCCCCAATGGCCTCACTTGCATGAGATTTGGAAGGCAGAAGCACACAAAGCCTTAGGCCAATTTTCGAGCCACCACTCAGCGAGTTCCATAGGAGCTTCAAGGACACCATCTTCCATCCTTTTTTTTGCATTCTTTGCCCTTCTTGTCAAGAGTATCTTGAAAAGCACCAAGAATTAGTTGATTTCCATTTTGTTAGAGATGCATTTTCCACCAGTTTCACATCAAAGATCCATTGGAGTTAGGGTCTTTCTCTAAGGCCTCTTGTGTCCACCAGGAAGCTAATTCATACCTTTGTGGTTGGGAGTACTCTCTGATTCCCCTTTTATCTTGATGATAATGAAATAAGGTCTAATGTGTATAGGAAACACCTTTGCTGTTCATAGTGCTAGTGAGCACATTTTCCTGCTTCACCATGGCATCTCCAATGGGACATAAAAAGAAGAACCTCTGAATTTGTTTCTCTGCTGCCTTGTGCAGCAGCTGCCTTGACCCAGTTTTTTCATGTGAGAACAATCACCTTTCTCATGTTGGGAAGACTGTGTGTGTTTCTTGTTACGTGTAGCTTGAATGTATTCCCTCGGTGTGTTGTCAGTGACGTTTGAGTATATGTCAATAAAACTATGTCCATCTATTTGGGAAATGAACACTTCTCTAGTTGTTTCATTGATATGTTTTATCAACTGTTCCAGTCCATCCTGTGTTAATATTATTGTGGATTTCATTTTTACAGACTATGATAATATCCATTTTTGATTATGGATTTTCAGATATACTTTGCAAGGTTCTTCATTTAATCATTATACATTTTGAGTCAATTTTATCATGTGCAGACCAATTCAGGGATTTCTTCATCAGGCAAACTGTATTTCTTATTCTTTTACAGTTACAGTTTTTGTCATGAAAATAATTTCTCATGCATTTTTAAGCCAAAAATTAACCATCATGTATCCTACACAATATTTTCAATATCTCCTTTAGACTCAGCTGAGGCCTTTGAGTTTAGGTAAATTGTGAGACAGTGCAAACCCAGCCAGGGAAATAGGACCACTGTGCCACTCTGAAGCCTTTCCTTCTCTGAGACTGTGCTCTTGCTGGTACCGTCACCGTCCCTCACAAGCCATGCAGTGTGGAGTCAGTGTACACACTGTAGCAGAGCTGAGACACAGTAGGATCTGGATACAGAGCATGAAACAGACAAGTTCTGGCAGTCCTGGTGCTTCCATGTTTGTGGAAAAGCAGAAGTGACGGATGCAGTGAAGCTCTGTCTTATAGAATACAATTAAGTCCTTTGAAGAAAAGTAAAAAATAGCATTGAGCTAATAGGGAGGCTCAGGTGTGTTTATATCTTTTCTGTGAGGGTAGGAGTGAGTGAGGATGTCATTGTTATCTGGGACTTGAGACTTCCTATTGATCTAAGCCCCAGATATTTGTATTGTCTTTTGTTTTTAATGTCATTTGAGAGGATTTTTATATTACCATTAAATATTTAACATGTTAGCATATTTGGCATTTTCGTTTTGCTGCTCTACAGACTGGAGTGTGCAGCATACACCCCATTAAACCAGGGAGTTCCTCCCACTTAGACAGTTGCCTTCATCTGCACTGTTCTAGCTCAGCCTGAGTGAGTTCTATGGGTAGAGTGACATCTCTGTGAGTCTGCTGTGATCTCCCCGTGGAAACAGCACAAAGAGCTCTGGCTGGTTAGAGGCAACCATCCCAGGAATAATTGAGTGAGCTGGAGAGAGAAGGTATGATTTTTAGTAACATCCTAATTGAGTGTAAGAGCAGAAATGGGAAATTTTCAACATCTTTTCATCACAGGAGTGGCGGGAAGTCTTTAATTTCAATGATCCAGAAAGCCCCGGAGCCCAGGTGACTGATGACAGGTTTCATTTCCGTATGCTTAGATGTCCAGCACATGGTGTGGAAAATTGGGGAAGAGCAATAACAGCTTCAAGGTTTAAAACAGCAAAGGGAACAAACAGCAAAGTGTGAACTTATGAATTGGAGGGGTTTCAATCAAATGCATACCACAGGATTGTTCCTTTGAGGTGATGGGATTTCTTTATCTTTTGATAGCAGTATTCCTAACATTTCTGAAAACTCACGTGAGCACTTAAGTATTTTATATGTGTGTTATATATGTAATTATTAGAAAGTGAATATTATAATTGCTTTCATATTGGAAGAATGTCAAGTTCTCCTGAACCTGGAATTTTACGTGTTCAAACCTTTCCACCACTGTGGGATCCTTCCTAGGAAGATTGCAGGCCAGAGATGGATTCAGTCCTCAACGGGCCTTTCTTGCAACCCCGGCTTATTTGAGAAACACCCCCTAGGGTTGCACCTGCCCTCAGCTTAGACTCATAACTAAGAGTGAAGTGAGAGGGCTCCCAGACTCTGTCTTTGAGTTTAAATCAGGTTCGTGGACAAATCTTTGGAAATTCTGAGGTCAGAAACATGAACAAAGTATCCCAAGCAGAATCTGCCTGGGGACATCCTCGTCCATGTGCATTAGCATCAGTTGTTTTCGGTGCCATCCATAGACCATTGCCAGCTCTTCATTTCCCAGCTCAAGCCTACTCTGTGCCTGCTTACTTGGAAAAATCTTTAGAAATCCACACATGTCTCACTGTACATTTTCTCTGAGGCAACAGGAGGGGGCTGTGAGCTGAGAGGGTGACAGAAGCAGTGGTAGAAACCATGTCATGGGCGCATCCTGTCAGCCACAGTGACACAGCCATCTCAAATTTATCAGATCTGCTCATTTATTCACACAACACTGAGAAATGGACTTACATTGAATTTGGAAACAAAAGGCTCTGGAATGTTTGAAATAACATTCCATTAGTGTCCCCCTCCACACAGTCCTTCTCAAAGATGCCTTAGCAGCCTCTCATTGAGCATCCAAGCGTCTCTAAACCCCCATGGTGGACATAAATTACCCAAGGGATTCTTGTACCAGAACTATTCTCTTCACAGGGTGGTGCACACAAAAAGAGAAGCTACTGCTGGCAACTTACAGAATCTTTATGTAAATAGAGTCCCTTCCAGGGCCTGAGTGGATGATGCTCCAAGCCAGCTTCCCATTTTGCCTTTGGTCCTGAATGCAGGCCCTCCCAGGCTTTCTAATCAAAAGCCTCCATATTGAAGAGATGGGTATTTAAAGCATAGAGGCAAACATTGCTCCTCTGGAATATCCCATGAACAGTCGGAAGTGCTTTGTTCTTCTCTGATGTGATCCATTCTGAGGAGATCATTTCCATTTTAGACACACTGCCCACTTGGAGAGTCACTTAAGAGCAAATGGGTGACCAGGGTGTTTGTAAACTTTATGGACAGTGTGCACCACCCCACCCGACAGAGTCCACTGCAATGATGCTGCCTTCTGTCGCCACATCAGACAGGCCATCCTTGATCAGAGAATGGACTGAAGCCTCAGAGTGATCAGTCAAACAGCAGTCATGTTAGGAATAGAAACTTTCTTAGCCCAGAATCCAACCCGTGTGTACATTTTTACAGATCCTGGGCCTTTACCCATGATCTAGCTGTTGGTACCACCAATAGCACCAACCCCTTATCCAAGGTTGCCCACTACGTCTTAAAGAATTCTGGGAATATCTTGCCTCTCAAATACCCAACTACAAATCTGGCTGCTCCTTACTCTGCCCATATTAAACCTCAATCTGCAGAGGCTGATTTTTATTGCTCAGGGTGATAAATTAACTTGAATTTCTGACACACATATCAACACCTCAGACCTGATGGTATTAACCTTGGCCTTATTGTCCCACATAATGTGAAACCACATACAGACCTCTAACGTAAGAGTTTAGGCAAAATTCAAGTGACATCCCTCCTCTGCCATGGTTAACCCAGTGATGGACCAGTGAAGCTGATGTGCAAAAGCAAGTCACTGGTGGTAATCATCAATGGGCATACCTTCCAGGATGAGGAAGGGGTCCCTACAGCTGACAAGAGATAGACTTGGTAGGCCTATCACCCCCCATCCCCTGGGCTCCTTGCTGTGTGCACACCCTGGTAGAACTTGAAATGACAAATTACTCATGCCATCATACGTTACCCTGCTGAAGCCAAAATGCAAGGACTTGACAAGATGCTCTAAATTTATTTATACTATCAGCTCAATTCTGAAAAGAGGAAACACTGGGCTCTCGAATAAGTTGTTCAGTGGACATTTTACCTCTTTTACCACCGCAGGCTATCCCCCTCCTAGGATGGTCTAATGGCTCCTCAGGCCAATTTGCTTTCTTCTCAATGGGCCTTCCTGCTGTTGCAGGCATTGATTAGACTCAATCCCAGTCTTCGGGGCTCATTGCTTTGTTGTCATCGTCAGGCTCAGTGGCACCTGATAGGTAGAGGCCTTTCCCTGCTAGACATTCCTGCCAGAACGGTCGCACCTACAGGTCTCTGGTTTATTGTAACAGTGCACCCTGGCCACCACTCTCGTATCCCACTGCCAAGTCTTCTCCTCACATCGCCTGTGGTTTGTGTGCCCTGTGTGTCAATACTTCATTTGGGGCACCTCCTTCAAAACCCCTCTGGCTCATTACATACAGATGTGCTGTTTTCCTACCATTTGCACTCATGTGCTCATTGTCATGGGAGTCACTGCTACTGACCCGGTAAGACATGAAGTCATTCAACAAACATCATATCAGCCAATCAAGAAATGTCTCAAACACTCAAAATTCGTGTAGCAGACAGCTCGTGTTTGAGATGTTTTCCCTGAAGGAAAAGCCCCTGGCAGCCATGGTAGCTGCTGACCAGTTGGCTTTAAAGTATTTACTACCCATCTGGGGAGAGCTCTCTTCCTCTAACATGCCTGCCTGTGGTATATGGGTAGGAAGCAATAACACAACAAATGAGACAACAGATTAAAATAATAATATCACTTAAGTATTTGAACACAGTTCTGGAACCATAGTTACACTTTTCTGGATCCCTCCACACATTTGGATGATGATTCGAATTTTTTTGAGCCTTTGTCATCTTAAATACACTATGTTGTCTGCGCTTTGCACATGGATGTTTAATTAATATTCAAACCAAATGTATTTGTATAAGTAGTGGTATCATTCAGTCAACCAACCTCAGGAGTGAACACTAATAAGACACTGACCTCAGGTTTGATATTTGACTGTCAATCAGCTGTAGACACCTGCTCACCCTGTCAGGCCCAGAATGTTAAACAAGTTGTGAAGGTTGACACGTGAGCCTTTGCTTTTTATGTCTGAAGATAGGAAGCTCAGACCTTTAAAATATGAAGCCTCTAAACCTACACACCTTAAAATGCCAGCCTATTGTCCTTTGCACAAGCCACATGAAGAAGCTTTCTCTTGCCCTACTCTCTTTAGAAAGCATTTTGGAGTAATAAACTTTTGTACTAACTTAATGCATGTGGCAACATAGTCCTGATGTCTGGTCTCACGAATGTAGAGTATTAATCCTGTCCCCAAAACGGCAATGATAAAACAGAAGGCAACTCATCGAAAATGTCTTTCTCATAATGCACAGGAGCCCAGTGTGGGGAATTCTTAGAAGATGAGAATAAGAAATCCAAGAGCAGGGGATGGCCCCGTGGCTGAGTGGTTAAGTTCGTGTGTTTCGTTGGTTCGGATCCTGGGCGCGCACATGGCACTGCTCATCAAGCCATGCTGAGGTGGCATCCCACATGCCACAACTAGAAGGACCCACAACTAAGAATATACAACTACGTCCTGGGGAGCTTTGGGGAGAAAAAGGAAAAAAATAAAAATCTTCAAAAAAAAAAAAAAGAAATCCAAGAGCAGATTTACTATGAAGGAGCGATGTCAGCAACATGGCAGGGTGAGCTCACCTGGGACTGTCCCCTCCAAATTACAACAAAAAGGAGCAACTGCTTTCCAACCAAAATATCCTAATAACACAGAGATTGTCAGAGACCCAGAGCAGCCAAATGACGGAGGTTGGAGAGGCAGGAGCCCCCCTTGGAGGAGCTGGAATGGGGTAAGAGAGAACTTCGCTCCCTCCCTTAGAGACTGGGATTGCTTCCGTGGGTGAGGGAAGGAGCGGGGGAGGGGCTGCATTCCAGGAGATCGTCCAGGATTCCCACAGACCCCGCCAAGGGAAAACCTCTAACCAGGGAAAGCTTTTGACCCCATCAATCCAGGGCCCTGGGAAAGCAGAGAGTGAGAGCTGATCAGAATCCAGGTCTGTGGGCAAGAGAAGGTGCCCCTCCTCCCCCAACCCATGCTGGCTGCAGCCATTGCGGCTGAAGACGGAGGGCTCAGTACTGCTCTCAACCCCCATGCAGTGGCGACAGGCTGTAACTGCAACCGAATAATAGCATAATGCGCAAAACCACTCCTCTACCATCCAGCAATTTATAAAAGCTCCAGACCAAAAGGAAAACAATAAAAACACAGAATCATATCCCGAGGACTTGGAAATAGGTAAACTAAGTGAAAATGAATTCAGAATAGCTATTGTCAAAATACTCAATGAGGTAAAGGGAAATACAGAGAAACAAGTCAACGAGTTCTGGAGTTACTTCACAAAAGAGAGTGAAACTATAAAGAAGAATCAATCAGAAATACTAGAGTTGAAAAACACAATGGACCAGATAAAACAGAATACGGATTCCCTGAATGCCTGTGTCGACACCATAGAGGAGCAAATTATCATAGTCAAAGATAGACAGGTTGAATGGCCCCAGACAGAGAAAGAAAGAGAATTAAGAATTTAAAAAACTGAAGAAAATCTCTGAGAAATAGCTGACTCAATTAGAAAATGCAACTTAAGAATCATCAGAATTCCTGAGGGCATGGAAAAGGAAAATGGAGCAGAAAGTGTGCTCAACAACATAATAGCAAGTGTACTTCCCAAATCTAGGGATTGAGGGAGAAATATGTGTGGAGGAAGCTTTCAGATCTCCTAGACTTGTCAATGTAAAAAGACCTACTGCAAGGCTTATAGTAGTAAAAATGGCAAAAATGAACGACAAAATAATAATACTCAGGGCAGCAAGGCAGAAGAAAATAACCTACAAATGAACCCCCATCAGACTTTCAGCAGATTTCTCTACAGAAACCTTACAAGCTAGGAGAGACTGGTATGACATATTCAAAACCTTAAAGGATAAAAATCTTTAGCCAAGAATACGCTATCCAGCAAAAATATCCCTCAGATATGAGGGAGAAATTAAATCTTTTCCAGACAAACAAAAGCTAAGGGAATTCTTAGCCACAAGACCTCCACTACAAGAAGGCCCTCATACCTGAAAAAAGTAAAAAAGGGAGAAAGGGGTCACAAGACACAGAGTAGGGAGACAAATAGAATCAGAATAGGATAGCAAATATTCAACTATACCATTATGATAAAGGGAAGGAAATCACCAAATCAAAGACAATCCTATCACTCTTACCACAGACACACAACACAAGTTGGCTTAAGAGATGGAAATAATAATTTAGGAGGGGAGGAGGAAAGGGACTGAATGAGTCTAGGCTAAGGAAGTAAGAGACCACCAGAAAATGGAATATGTTATGCACGAGATTCTGAATACAAACTTCAGGGTAGCCACTAAACTAAAAAACAGAACAGAGACAGAAGACATAAATAAGGAAAAATCTAAGAAACCCAGCATAAGAAATTGCAGAAGTCAATGGGTAGGCTAAAACACACAGGACGAGAAACAAAGGAAATGCAGGAAAACCGGAAAACGAGTGACAGAATGACAGTATCAAGCCCTCATGCATCAATAATCACCCTCAATGTAAATGGATTGAACTCTCCAATAAAAAGACACAGAGTGGCAAAATGGCTTAAAGAACAAGATCCAACAATTTGTTGCCTCCAGGAAACACACCTCAGCTCCAAGGACAAACACAGGCTCAGAGTGAAGGGGTGGAAGACAATATTCCAAGCTAATAGCAAACAAAAGAAAGTAGGTGTCGCAATACTTGTATCAGACAAAACAGATTTCAAGATAAGGCAGGTAAAGAGAGACATAGAGGGCCAATATATAATGATGAAAGGGACACTTCATCAAGAAGAAATAATGCTAATAAATATCTATGCACCCAACACAGATGCACCAAAGTTCATACAGCAACTATTAACAAACCTAAAAGAAGATATCAAAAATAACACAATAATAGTAGGGGACCTCAACACCCCACTCACATCAATGGACAGATCATCCAGACAGAAAATCAACAAGGAAACAGTGGAGCTAAACGAAAAGCTAAAACGGACTTAATAGACATATATATAACAACACTTCATCCAAAAACAGAAGAATACACATTCTTCTCAAGCGCACATGGAACATTCTCAAGGATAGACCATATGTTGGGAAACAAGGCAAGCCTCTACAAATTTAAAAAAATTGAAATAATAACAAGCATCTTCTCAGATCATAACTCTATAAGGCTAGAAATTAATTACAAGAAAAAAGCTGAGAAAGGCACAAAGATGTGGAGACTAAACATCACACTACTGAACAAGCAATGGATCATTGAAGAAATTAAAGAAGAAATTAAAAAAACCTGGAAACAAATGAAAATGATAACATGCCATACCAACTCATATGGGATACAGCAAAAGGTGAATTAAGAGGAAAATTCATCGCAATACAGACACATCTTAACAAACAAGAAAAATCCCAAATCAGCAATCTTAAGCTACACCTAACTGAATTAGAGAAAGAAGAAGAAACAAAGCCCAAAGTCAGCAGAAGGAGAGAAATAATAAAAATCAGAGCAGAGATAAATGCTATTAAACAAAAAAGGCAGTAGAAAGGATCAATGAAACCAAGAGCTGGTTCTTTGAGAAGGTAAATAAAATTGAGAAACCCCTAGGCAGACTTAGAAAGAAAAAAAGAGAGAAAGCTCAAATAAAGAAAATCAGAAATGCAAGAGGAGAAATAACAACAGACCCCACAGAAATACAACGGATTATAAGGGAATACTACAAAAAACTATATGCCAACAGAATGGATAACCTAGAGGAAATGGATAAATTCTTGGACTCCTACAATCTCCCAAAGCTTAGTCAAGAAGAAGCAGACAATTTGAACAGACCAATCACAAGGAAAGAGATTGAAGCAGCAATCAAAAGCATCCCAAAGAATAAAAGCCCAGGCCCAGATGGCTTTCCTGGGGAATTCTACCAAACTTTCAGAGAGGATTTAATACCTATCCTTTTCAAGCTATTCCAAAAAATTAGGGAGGATGGAAAACTTCCTAACACATTCTATGAGGCCAACATCACGCTGATACACCAAAGCCTGACAAGGACAACACAAAAAAGGAGAACTACAGGCCAATATCGCTGATGAAAATAGATGCAAAAATTCCCAACAAAATTTTGGCAACCCAAATTCAGCACTACATCAAACGGATCCTACATCATGATCAAGTGGGATTCATACACAGGGATGGTTCAACATCTGCAAATCAATCAATGTGATACACCACATTAACAAAATGAGGAATAAAAACCACATGATCATCTCAATAGATCCAGAGAAAGCATTTGACAAGATCCAACATCCATTTATGATAAAAACTGAAGAAAATGGGGATAGAAGGGAACTACCGCAACATAATAAAGGCCATATACGACAAACCCACAGCCAACATCATACTCAATGGGCAAAAACTGAGCGCCATCCCCCTGAAAACAGGAACGAGACCCAGATGCCCTCTATCACCACTCTTATTTAACATAGTACTGGAGGTCCTGGCCAGAGCAATCAGGCAAGAAAAAGGAATAAAAGGAATCCAAATAGGGAGGGAAGAAGTGAAACTCTTGCTGTTTGCAGACGACATGATCTTATATATAGAAAACCCCAAAGAATCTATTGGAAAACTGTTAGAAGTAATCAACAACTACAGCAAAGTTGCAGGGTATAAAATCAATTTACATAAATCAGTAGCATTTCTTTGCTCTAATAACGAACTAACAGAAAAAGAACTCAAGAACACAACACTATTCACAATCGCAACAAAAAGAATGAAATACCTCGAGGTGAACTTAACTAAGAAGTGAAAGACCTATACAACGAAAAGTTACAAGGCCTTTCTGAAAGAAATGGATGACGACAGAAAGAGATGGAAAGACATTCCATGTATATGGATTGGAAGAATAAACCTAGTTAAAATGCCCATTCTCCCTAAAGCAATCCACAGATTCAATGCCAATCCCAATCAGAATCCCAATGACATTCTTTACAGAAATAGAACAAAGAATCCTAAAATTCATATGGGGCAACAAAAGTCCCTGAATTGCTAAAGCAATCGCGAGAAAAAAGAACAAAGCTGGAGACATCACAATCCCTGACCTCAAAACATACTACAAAGCTACAGTAATCAAAAGAGCATGGTACTGGTATAAAAACAGGTGCAGAGATCGATGAAACAGAATTGAAAGCCCGGAAATAAAACCACACACCTATGGACAACTAATCTTTGACAAAGGAGCTGAGGGCATACAATGGAGAAAAGAAAGTCTTTTCAACAAATGGTGCTGGGAAAACTGGAAAGCCACAAGTAAAAGAATGAAAATTGACCATTCTTTTTCACCATTCACCAAAATAAACTCAAAATGTATCAAAGACCTAAAGCTGAGACCTGAAACCATAAGGCTTCTAGAAGAAAATGTTGGCAGTACACTGTTTGACATCAGTATTAAAAGGATCTTTTCGGACACCATGTCTTCTCAGACAAGGGAAACAATAGAAAGAATAAACAAATGGGACTTCATCAGAGTAAAGAGCTTCTTCAAGGCAAAGGCAAACAGAATTGAAACAAAAAACAACCCAATAACTGGGAAAAAATATTTGCAAGTCATACATCTGACAAAGCCTTAATATCCATAATCTATAAAGAACTCACACAACTCAACAACAAAAAATGAAACAACCCGATCAAAAAATGGGCAGAAGACATGAGCAGACATTTCTCCAAAGAAGATATACGGATGGCCAATAGGCACATGAAAAGATGCTCATCATCGCTGATCATCAGGGAAATGCAAATCAAAACTACACTAAGATATCACCTTACACCCGTTAGAATGACAAAAATAACTAAAACAAATAGTAACAAATGTTGGACAGGTGGTAGAGAAAAAGGAACCCTGATACAATGCAAACTGGCACAGTCACTATGGAAAACAGTATGGAGATTCCTCAAAAAATTAAAAATAGAATTACCATATGATCCAGCTATCCCACTACTGGTTATCTATCCAAAGAGCTTGAAGTCAGCAATCCCAAAAGTCCCATGCACCCCAATGTTCACGGCAGCATTATTTACAATATCCAAGACGTGGAAGCAATCTAAGTGCCCATTGACTGATGATTGGATAAAGAAGATGTGGTGTATATATATACAATGGAATACTACTCAGCCATAAAAAAGAACAAAATCGTCCCATTTGCAACAACATGGATGGACCTTGAGGGAATTATGTTAAGTGAAATAAGCCAGATAGAGAAGGACAATCTCTGTATGATTCCACTCATATGAGGAATTTAAAAATGTAGACAAGACAACAGATTAGTGGCTACCAGGGGAAAGGTGGGGTGGGGGGTGGGCACAAAGGGTGAAGTGGTGCACCTACAACATGAGTGAAAAACAATAATGTACAACTGAAATTTCACAAGATTGTAACCTATCATTAACTCAATAAAAGTTAAATTAAAAAAAAAGAAATCCACGTGGAGAGACATTGTATGATAATGTTTTTAGATGCACTAGTCAGAATAGAAAAACTTTGAAACCACCCACATGGCGTTAGCAGTAGAATCAGTAAGTGAAAGTGGTGTAGTCTCCCAAGGGAAAAGACAGCAACAGAAGTGAATGGATGATTTGTGTTCTGATATAAAGAGTCAGAGTGATCATTCTCATCTTCACAAGAAAAAAACTGAAGAACCTAAAAGCAGCACCTCTTCCTAGATCCATCAGTGACTTGAGATGACATGGCAACCAGTGCCCCCAAAATGAGAGACAGGTGAATATAGAGAATTACGATCTACTGGGAGTAGAGATGACTGGAGCCAGCCACCTCTAGGAACACTTAAACTGTTAGAGATGAATTTGCCAACGTGTGGACTAGTCTGAGAGTTAAAAGCTTTCAGGATTCCAGTCTTAGGAACCTCCCCAAATTCATGATTTTTTCCTACAGGAGGCCAAGGAGGTTCTCACTGTGGAGAGTGGAAACAAAGGTCTCATTCTCCATGCGGGAAGTGGGGGGAAACATTTTTTTTTTTTTTTTGGAGGAAGATTAGCTCTCAGCTAACTACTGCCAGTCCTCCTCTTTTTGCTAAGGAAGCCTGGCTCTGAGCTAACATCCGTGCCCATCTTCCTCTAGTTTATACGTGGGACGCCTACCACAGCATGGCTGCCAAGCAGTGCCATGTCCCCACCCGGGATCTGAACCAGTGAACCCCAGGCCGCCGAGAAGCAGAACGTGTGAACTTAACTGCTGCGCCACCGGGCCGGCCCCTGGGGGGAAGCATTTTGATATACACACAGAGCATCCTCTCTATAACTTCGGCCATCCCTCAAAGAAAACTAATTTGTGAAAACCATCTCTGATTGGGGAAAGAGCAGTCCAACAGCTTCCAGACTCTCTAGTTTTCCTCTCTGACAAAAGGGCAGGAATATGGGGGCTGGCCCAGTGGTACAGTGGTTAAGTGTGCACGTCCCACTTCTGGCAGCCCAGGGTTCACCGGCTTGGGTCCTGGGTGTGGACATGGCACTGCTTGGCACACCATGCTGTGGTAGGTGTCCCACATATAAAGTAGAGGAAGATGAGCATGGCTGTTAGCTCAGGGCCAGCCTTCCTCAGCAAAAAGAGGAGGATTGGCAGCAGTTAGTTCAGGGCTAATCTTCCTCAAAAAAAACAAAAAACAAAAAACAAAAAGGGGCAGCAATACCCGCTAAGAACCTGTTCTGAAGTTTACAGTCCAGGAATTCTGTCCCACCAAAACGTTACACGCTGCATCATAACAGGAGATTTCCCCACCCTAATACCTTCCCACAATATCAACAGGGATCCAGTTCAGAAACAGTAGATAAAAATGGGGTTGTAAGTCACAAACTCTATGTAAGATCGAGTTTCTAGGTATCCTCAAACACACAAGGGAAGAAAAATATAAGGACACTAGAAGATATTGAAGCCCTGACACCTACAGCTAAAGTGAACATTGACAGTCAAAGGTGTGTTCAAGAAATCATACAATCTTATACTAAAAGACACTCTACCTCTTATCTTATTGTGAAAGATCACAAATATGTGGAAATTAAAAAAACACTCTTGGACAATCGCTAGGTCAAAGAGGAAATTAAGGAATTTTTTAAAAATCTTAAGACAAAAATGAAAACAACATAGAAAAACTTGTGAGATGTAGCATAAGTAGTAATAAAAGGGAAGTTTATACCCATCAACAACTATATTAAGAAAGAAATATATCAAAATAACCAAAAATTACACCTCAAGGAACTAGAATAAGAACAACAAACTAAACCTTAAATTAGCAGAGTTAGGAAGTAATAAACATTAGAGCAGAAATGAATAGAATACAGGAAAACAGAAAAATTTCAAAACTGTCAGATCTTTGAAGTGATAAACACAATGGACACACTCTTAACTGACTATGAAAAGAAGAGAGAAGACTCAAGTACACAAAATCAGAAGTGAAAGATGGTGGGGCTGGCCCCGTGGCTGAGTGGTTAAGTTTGCGCGTTCTGCTGCAGGCGGCCCAGTTTTTCGTTGGTTCGAATCCTGGGCGCGGACCTGGCACTGCTCATCAAACCATGCTGAGGCAGCATCCCACATGCCACAACTAGAAGGACCCACAACGAAGACTATACAACTATGTACCAGGGGGCTTTGGGGAGAAAAAGGAAAAAAATAAAATCTTTAAAGAAAAAAAAGTGAAAGATGGCATATTAAAATAGATGCCTCAATATACAAAGAATCAAAATGACAATTATGAACATTTATATGTGAACAAATTGGATAATCTAAAAGAAATGGATAAATTCCTAGCAACATACAGCCTACCAAGGAAGAATCACAAAATAGGAGCCTAAACAGACCAATAACAAATCCAAGGAATTAATACCGATCCTTTTTAAACTCTTCCAAAAACTAGAAGGAATGCTTCCAAATTCCTTTTTTGAGGCCAGCATCTCCCTGATACCAAAGTCAGACAGGGACATCCCATGAAAAGAAAACTACAAGCTAATATCTCCGTTTCAACTTGACTTGACCATAGCGCCCCAATATTTAGTTAAACATTCTACTGGATAGTTCTGTGTGGAGTATTTCTCATGAGATCACATTTCAAGGGGTGGAGTTTAAGTAAATGAGATTACCTCCAAAATGTGAGTGCGCCTCATCCAATGAATTGTAGTTCTTTGTAAACAAATATTGACCTTTGCAGAACAAGAAGGATTATGCCACTAGAGTGTCTTTTGACATGAACCACAGTTCCTCCTTAGAGTTTCCAGCTGGCCCATCTAGATTGCAGATTTTCAATTTACCCAATCTCCATAGTCACATGAGCCACTTCTTTAAAGAAAAAGAGTGATGGCAGCATTATGGCAGTGTGAGATGCTCCCTTTGTCTCTCCCTTTCAACCTGTAGCTAGTCAGACATTCATAACTCAACAAAGGTCCCTCTGCGTTACACCCAGGGATGCCAGAGAGATGCAGACATCTGCACATTTGAAGGTGGGTCAGTTAGAACACAGAGGAAGCAGAACTGGGGTAACAGTGGAGACGATGCCCACAACCCCAGTCCCCTGGGCACAGCAGCTGAGCCCACAGGCCCAGCAAACCTGGTAGCAGTAGCAGAAGCATGGCCCGTGATCCTGGCCCGCCCAGGGCTGTGGTAGGTCCACACCCTCCCCCACCACCCCCCGAGAACCTTGTAGCAGCAGTGCAGGTGGTGCATGTGATTTCAGCCCCCTGGCTGCTGCAGCACCCATGGCCACAGAGAATTGAGTAGTGGTGGCCTTGGGCCTGTGACCTCAGCCCCCCACCTGCAGCCATGGTGCCTGCAAACCTGACAGCCCTGGATGTGGCGGAGGTGCCTTTGACCCTGGCCCCCCACTCACCCTCCCTCTCCCCACCAGCAACAGTAGTGCCTGTGACCCAGGCATTCCTGGACACAGTGGAGGCATCTGCAATTCCAGTGACCCTGGGGGTGACCCCTGTGACCACAGTGACACAGGCAGCAACAAGGCACAAGCAAACTTGGAGGCAAAAGCAGCTACAACAAGGGCACTGGCAACACGTCTGTCAGAGGCAGTGGAAGGTTGAAAGTGCTGGCTTGCACATACAGGCAGAGGCAGCTCAGGTAATGGGACCCAAAACTTGTACTATAGTGACACCTACTGGAAAAGAAAGAAAGGCCTCTAAATACCCTTTTGTTGAACTGTGAGAATCGAAATAAATAAGGCTTTACCTAAAGAAGAAAGGTGTTCATTTCAAATGTGCTGGCAGAGGAGCAACTCATGAAGAAGTGTACTCTGGTGCTCTGCCTGCCAGGCTGCCCACCTCTGCACCTTTGAGCTTTGAAAGGCCAAGGTACCTGTTGAGTCTCACAACCTTACAGGGGCCCCTTCACTAGGTTGCTTGCTTTCACCACACCCTTTAGATTGGTCCACATTATGAGTCTACTGGGAGTTACTGAACTCAGTTTCTGAATCCTCCCCAGTTTCAGATGCTACCCCGACCACAGCATCCCCCCTATACCCTCCAGACCACAGCTGAAGGGTCATCTCCCTACACCACCCAAAAGGACCCAACGCCACAGTTACCACTCAAGGCTCCACAGTCCTCCCATTTGAGCTCTCCAGTAGTCTTAATATTTTTATGCAATGGGCAGAAATTGGAGCTCATTGTTGAGGCTGCCATAACTGCTGGGTATATCACCAGGCTCAGCAAAGACTTTTCCTGACTTAGTTGCCCACTCAGCTGATTTATTGACCCTACTCTGTTTGCCCAACAGAAGGCACCCCATGCACCCCTGTGCCTTGCCCAGCTGCTCTCTATGGTTCTCAACTGCTGCCAAGCAGGTCACTTTGCAGTACAGTACGTGGCACCTGATAGGCCCTATGTGCCATTTACAATCCCCCATATCTGCCCAGGACCAACACCACCTGGATGAATATGACCTACACCCCCTCCCAAGGAGTACTATCCCCACAGTCTTGGACCTCAAGACCCAGCCATGTTGAGGGAACCCCAACTTACTTCATCTTCCCAATAAAGCAGTTGGTGTCCACTGTGGGTCCAGTGCCCTGTGGCCGTCACACATACATGGTTCTCTATATGTGCACTTTCCCTTCCCTCAACTTCCAATGTGTTTGCCTCCTAGTTGGCCCCCAGGAGTCCTGTCTGTTCACACCATTTTCCTTTAGTCTCCCTGGGACTGCCCTGACAGATCACTGAGTAGGACCACTAATCTCTCTCTCTCTCTGCCCCCTCACATCAAAAGCATGCAGGGTTCATCCTTATTGTGTTGGGAGTAGGTCTGCTACTCTCTCTCACCCAGACTGGGCTAGGTGCAGCCGCACTGGGCTCACAACAGCACATTATGAAGGCAAACACCAGCCTGTCACCACCTGGCTGATCACATTGGGCCATTACACCAAAGCTGGGCCTTAATGCAAAACACAGGATTCTTTAGTGCAGATGGTTTCCATACCGTTTGGCTTTAGATTACTTATTGGCCAAGGAAGCAGGGGGATGTGCTGTAAAGGGCACCACCTGCTGCATGTGTGTTAATAATTCTGGACAAATTCAGATAAACTTACAAAAGATGACCCAACAAGTACAAAGATTCCATAATCTCCCCCAAGGTTTTAATCAAATGTCTACCTTAACTTTATCAAAGGGTTTTGATTTATTTATTGGCCAGACCCTAACAAGTGGGGGGGGGGGGTTGCTAACAGGATTTGAAACTATCATTCATCTTCTGATATTGTTCCATTTTTGCTTTGTTCAAATATTTCGTGCACTGGGTGACCAAAACCCAGCCAGTGGCTTTTACTGTCTCCACCATCCAGACAGTGCCCTTGATTCTCCCTAAAGACTAATGCCTAGGCAACATGGGGTCAATTTTGATGAGAAAAACAACTATTTTGAGTTACTGCCTAGGAGTTTTACAGTATGATACTCTGCTCACACCGAAAGTCTGGATATTTAGACAAGGACCTGGGCTTGGGATTCCTGCCATGAGTCCTCAGTTTGCTTTCCTGGGGCACCTTTTAAAATAAGCACTTACAGTTGAGCCTGTGAAAAGTTAGTGACCTCCGCCCCAACCCCCTAATAAGTACCGGGTGCTTGCTCCCTGCTCTCTGTCTCCTGCTCGCTCCTGACCTGGACAGAGGACGGCCCTTCCCTCGGTTCACTGCACCCCCACCTTTCTGTGATCTATAAGTAAATTTTTAAAAAAATTTTTTTCAAAGATTTTATTTTTCCTTTTTCTCCCCAAAGCCCCCCGGTACACAGTTGTGTATTTTTAGTTGTGGGCCCCTCTAGTTGTGGCATGTGGGACGCCACCCCAGCATGACCTGATGAGCGGTGCCATGTCCATGCTCAGGATCTAAATGGGCGAAACCCTGGGCCGCTGAATCAGAGCACGTGAACTTAACCACTCGGCCACGGGAACGGCCCCTATAAGTAATAAATTTTGTGACTGTTTCCTTTGGGTGGGTGTACTGAAACTGCATCTTCAATCCAATGACTCATGGTTTTCACTTCTGAGGGAGCTCCCTACCGACCCCACCTGGGTGGCTTCTACCTCTCCATTCAGCAGGTCAGAATCTGCCCACACTGAATTTAATGCACCAGCTCCAGCGTCTCAATGCAACGTATTATACCGTGCATTCCTTTAAAGTGTACAATTCAGGGGTTCAGTACATTCACAGTTGTGTGCAATCATCCCCACAGTCAACTTTTGCACATTTTCGTCACCTCAAAAAGTAACTCGTCTACCCTTTAGCTATCACTCCCAATATTCCCATCTTCCTCCTCCAATCCCCAGCCTTAGGGACCTCTGATCTACTTTCTGTCTCTCCAGATTTCCCTATTTGGGCTCTCAAATGAATGGAATCATATATGATCTGTGTGATGATTTCATTCACTCAGCATAATTTTCTCAAGAAACCACCACGCTGTAGCATGTATCAATGCTCCATCCATTGTTATGGCCAAATAATATTTCACTGTATGGATGAAATACATTGTGTTTATCTATTCATCCATTCATGGGCATTTGGTTTATTTCCACCTATGGCTACAATGAATGACATTGCTATAAAATTCACGTACAAATTTTTGTTGGAACATAGGTTTTCATTATTCTTGGACATACACATAGCGGAGGAATGGATGGGTCATATGGTAATTCTAGGTTTAATAATTGAGGAACTGCCAGACTGTTTTCCAAAGTAGCTGCACCACTAGCATAAGAGGGTTCAAATTTCTCGATATATCCTAGAAAAATTTATCTCACTTTTTCATTCTAGCCATCCTAGTGGTTGCAAAGAGGTATCACACTGAAGTTTTCATTTGCGTGTTCTTAATAAGTAGTGATAAGCACCATCTTCTCTTGTGGTTTTGGCCATTTGCACTTCTTCCTGGGAAAAATGTATCTTGATATCCTTTGCCATTTTTAAATTGAGTTATTTAACTTTTTTATAATTAAGTTATAAGAGGTCTTTACATATTTTCGATAAACTTTCTTATCAGATATATGATTTGCATAATTCTCTTCCATCTGTGAGTTGTGTTTCTAAACTATTCTTTAAAATTTTTACCTTTTTAATTTTTTTATTTGAGCTCATAATAGTTTACATCATTGTGAGATTTCAGTTGTACATATTTCTTGTCTGTCACCACATAAGTGCTCCCCTTCACCCCCTGTGCCACCCCACACCCCCTTTCCCCTGGTAACCAGTGAACTGCTTTCTTTGTCCATGTGTTTGTTTATATTCCACATATGAGTGAAATCATCTGGTGTTTGTCTTTCTCACTCTGGTTTACTTCGCTCAGCATAATTCCCTCCAGGTCTTTCCATGTTACTGCAAACGGGATGAATTTGTCCTTTTTTATGGCTGAGTAGTATTCCATTGTGTATATATACCACATCTTTATCCACTCATCGGTAGATGGGCACTTGGATTGTTTGCACGTCTTGGCTATTGTGAATCCTGCTGCAATGAACATGGGGGTATCTTTACAGTTTTTAAGGATGAGAATTAAAATAGTCTTTTATATATAAAAAATGTTATGTTTACACTATCCGGTAGTCTTATTTAAGTCTGTGATAACATGTCTAAAAAAACAATGTACATTCCTTAATTAAAAAATACTTTATTGCTAAAAAAAGCTAACAGTCATCTGAACCTTCAGCGAGCCACAACCTTTTTGCTGGTGGAGGGTCTTGTAAAAAATGAAATGTCTGCAAAGTGCAGTAAGGCAAAGTGCAATAAGACAAGGCATGCCTGTGAAGGTGAGTCATGTCCCCTCAGAGGGGAAGGCCAAGTGCAGCTGAGAGGCTGTGGACACAGGACTGGACAGAACAGACTTAGCTGAGTCTGTGCGAGCAGAATGTTTACTAGTTGCTGACTGAATGGAGTCAGTGATTTCCATGATGTTGCAGACTGGGTACAGGGCTGTGTTTGGTGTGATTGCAGCCTCCAAGTTGCAGTAATCCACTGTGAGGTGTCATTCATTCTTTCCAGACTGAAGAACAGGCCAAATTCAGCTGTTCAAGGTAGAAACCCAGGGGATAATCACTTCTTCCTAAGCAGGTTTCTTACAACAGTGTTCAGTCCTTGAAGGCTCAGTTTAATTTGTACCGGGCCATATTATCTAATTTAACAAAAGGGTAAGGACTAAGGAGTCCCATTTGGGGAAGCCAATTTGGAAGGATTGAATAAACTAAGTGAATTTTAATTTATGAATTATTGATTCAGAGCTTTCCTGCTCACTGTAGGATATTTTGGGACAATGGGTCCTGGCTGTGAGGCCTGGCAAAGAGTTCTGATGGTTAAGGCAAATATTATCAATTTGGTCTCTGCACTATACTCAGTAACTTCCCCAAGATCGTGGGTCCTTTGCTTAAATTTACTGAGATCCCAGCAAGGTGTAACTGTAACTTGAGACCCAGCTTTGAGAAATTGCATGAAGGGCCGTGAATTATTGCATCACAGGAGATGGGAACATGAACTCAAAAGCTATGTTTTAGAGGCTCAGAAGGCAAAGAGCACCCTTTTATCTTGGTTGCTGTGTAACTTCTTTTAGTGTATTTTGGATTTCCAGTTGGGTCACATTGTGGACCTTCTTTCAGTAGCTTTTTCCTCTTGCTCCCTCTCTGCTGTCCTTCCCTGTCCTGTATTTCAGGTCACTGGATATGCTTTGGGGGATGGGGTGTCCTCTGTACCCTGGTATTTATACATTGTTCTTCCAGAGGGCCTCACGTCAGTGCCATCAGTTGGGAGCCTCCAGCATAACAACCAGTTGGCTCAGAGTTTAAGGACTCCAGTCTTAGATCTGGTTTGACTACTCCCTTGGCTGTGCCACACAGGTGCCGTGGCTGCTATCCCCTATAACCCTGAAGGCCAGGGCCTTTGTTGCAGTAGAGGCAGGGGCAGCAGAAGTACTGAAGGGTCCTGGTGAACCCTCTGCTAGCAGGAGTGTGGACTCCATGCTCCATCTGGAAATGTCCTTATGAATTACTTACACTGGTGTTTTAGTTTCTCTATATTGACAGGAATTGCCACCTGGCATCACTTGCTTTCAGCTTGAAGAACTCCTTCACTCATTCTTGCATGGCAATTGGCTATCAATACATTCTCAATTTTGTTTATCTGGAAATGTCTTTATTTCACCTTCCTTTTTTACAAGGTAGTTTTGCTGAATATAGGATTCTTGGTTGACAGGTTTGTTCTTTGGGCACTTTGAATATGCTATGCCTTTGCCTTCCGACCTCACTTTTTCTGCTGAGACACCAGCTGTTAATTTTACTGGGACTTCCTTGTAAGAGTTGGGTCATTTTTTCAACTGCTGTGTTTTCCCAGTGTCTGGTTCCCACTTTCCTGTATCTGTGCATTTCTTTTAATTTTGTTGCAAAGACATTGTAAGTAATAGATGGTAGTAACTCTAGGTACTGGTCTCTCTGCTTCTAGGGGTTTTACTCTAATTGGATTATTTATTTGTTCACTGAATAGCTGGATTTAAGTCTATGTCTTTCATACAGAGGGGAACCTCTGACACGGCTCCTAGAATGGGACATGGCTTTGAGAATGCTTGCTCTCTTGGAACAGTGATATTGGGAGGGCCCTCTTTCTCTTTCATGAACCACAGCCAGTGGGTAAACTCCACTAACTGCTGGCTGATTGCTCTATTGTTTTCACCAACGTCCTGGGGCATAATCTGCTCAATCAATACATTCAATAAAATTCTGGCTTCTTTATAGAAATTTTTTCTGAAGTCACTAGGTGGTATTTGTTCTGAGCCTTGGAAGCCTCCTTTCAGCAGTTTAATTCCCTGGGTTTTTTTTTTAAGAGTTGGTCTAGACTCTAAACTGTATCTTCAGTAAATATACCAATCTGCTAATTGCCTTTCCTCACTTTCTTGATAGTGTCCTTTGCCTTGAACTTCTCATGATCTTAGGCCAACCACGTTAACTGTTTGGAAAGTGATTGAGAACATTGTGTTCTGTGGCTCAGCTCACCTCCGTGTTCAGGAAACAACTCTATGACAGGACCATGGAGCTCTTTTGAGGACAATGGAAAGCCTCTCTCCGAGTGACAATCCCATTTTGGGAGCTGAGGGCTCAGTGCAGTAAAGAGACAGCAGCCAGAGGCGCTCTCAATTGTGTTGACTGGCCTCTCATAAATGACTTACGTTACACTCACCTCATGAGACGGAACAAGGGTGATTAGTGCCCAAATATTGTCAGCTCACCACTCCAAAGGCATCACCTCAGTTCCACGGTAGGGACTGAAACAATGGTGCCCCACTTTTCAAGCACACTCCCCCAGCACTTATTTACCCTCAGCAACAGGTAGCTGGGCACAAGGTTTGAAATGTTGATACCCTGTTTTCTCAGGAAGACAGCCCTGTGAGTGGGGGCTGAGTTGACAAGGTGCCATGTGTTCTAGACTACAGGAGTCTGGAGCAGAGTCTCCACCAATGTGAGCTGAGAGGAGATAGGAAGGCAGTGCTCTTTGTTCCAACACCACAGACTCTCATGTTTCTTTCAAAACTTCAGATTTTCCTGAATAAATGTTCATTTCATCTTTGCTTTTAGGACCATTTCCAGTGCCTTTAAATGTTTATTAATATAATTTTCACCAGTCTTACTGGGAAGTAGGTCAGCAGAGCTCCTCTCATGGCTATGCCACCCTAACACATTTACAGTGAAGCCCCTTCCTCTCAATACTCACCAGTGTGAAATAGGATGGAGGAAGCTCTAATATCACTTGTCATTGTATATGGGAACAAAACAGAAAATTTATTTCTTATGGTTTGCAAAAAGGCATTGAACACTTCAAAAAACTATTGTTTAGAGAATTACACAAACAAAATGACTTCTCATTTTAAATGAATCATGCATTCAACTTACAAAATATTAAAAATAAAATATGGTCTTAGTGCTCACCAGGGAAACAGAACCAATATGATGTGTGTGGGTAAGTGTGTGTTTATACATATATATCATTTGTTCTTGTCTTTCCTTGTTTTAAAAAAGTGACTCATGTGAACATAAAGACTTGGTTAAATCAAAAATCTGTAGTCTAGATGAGTAAGCTGGGAACCCAGGAGAATTGTAGTTCCAGTACAAATGCAGTTTACTAACAGAATTCCTCCCTGTTCTGGGAAGGGCAGTCTGTGCTCTATTAGGAATTAGAATTGATTGGATGAGGCACATCCCCATGGGGGCTGATTTACTCAAACTCCACCCATTGAAATGTAATCTCTTGAAAGAAATCCCCGCAGAGAAACATCCAGTGGAATGTTTGAACCAGTATCTGGGCACTGTGGTGGAGCCGGGTTGACACAGAGCTAGTGGCTTGTAGTTTTCCTATATTCTAGTGTCTGCCTGGCTTTGATATCAGGGAGATGCTGGCCTCTAAAATGAGTTTCGAAGTATCTTCCCCACTTCCAGTTTTGGAAGAGTTTAACAAGGATTGGTGCCAATTCTCTGAACATGGTGGTGTTTGGTAGTGGCATTGGGATTGGCAATGGTTAATTCTTTCTTGGTAGTTTACATGTTTCTAGGAATTTATCCATTACTTTTAGTTATCTGTTTCCATACAAACGTACATAATAGTCCTTTTTTAGCCTTCTTAGTCTTGAGGCGCCATTGTAATATGTCCTCCTTGATTTCTGATTTAATGTACTTGAATCTTCTCTCTTCATTGTTAGTCTACCTAAGGGTTTAATTTTATTTTTGTAAAAATTGAAACTGTTTGGGCTTTAACACTTCGTATTCCCTACCATTAGCTAACTTTGGGTTTACTTTGTTGTTCCTTTTCTAGTTCCCTAAGGCATAAATTTAGGTTGTTAACTTGCTATCTTTTTTCTTAATATAGGTATTTTTCATTACAAACTTCCCTTTTACTACTCCTTATGCCTCATCCTACAAGTTTTCTTAAGTTGTCTTTTCATATTTGTTTGTCTCAAGATATTTTTAAAATTTCCTTTATCTTGCTTCAACAGCACCTATAATAAACTCTCCTTTGATTTTGTCTTTGACTTAATGGTTTTTCCAAAAGTGTGTTATTTAATTTCCAGATGTTCTTGAATTTTCACAGTAAGGTTTGAGATAAATAGGCCCTTCGTGTGAGGCATTATGATTTCTTGAATAGGAGTCAGACTGTTTAGTGTTTGCTGCAGCTGGAGGGGTCAGGGGCTTCATGGTCTGCAGTGTCCTTGTACTTATCTCTGAATTTGGATTTCTTTTCTTCCATCTTATAAAAATTCCCTACTGAATACTTGTGCATCAGTCAACAAGTTTCCAGTGGGTTACCTTCTGTTGTATCATTGCCCTTTTGGGGACATGATTGACACCTTACCAAAAATGGGATTGGATTACAAGACTGATGTTGCCATGTGCAGCAAGTGAATAAAAATATATTTGTAACTCACAGGACTTTCTAACAAGAGTAGGGTAAGGATAAGCAGGTTGAGGTGGCTTGTGCAAAGGACAATGGGTAGGCACTTTAAGGAGTGTGGGGTAGAGGTTGCAGGTTTTAATGTCTGACCCTCCTACCCACTGACATAAAGAAAAGGGGCGTGTGAACCTTCCTAACTTTTTCACCATTGTGGACCAGGCAGGGTGAGCAGGTATCTAAAGCTGACTAACAGGCAAATATCAAAGATGAAGTCAGTGTCTTCAGTCAAGTTCACTTCTGAGGTTTGTTGACTGAATAATGGCACAGCTCCTTTAAATGAATTTGATTTGAATATCAATTTAAAAGCCATGTGAAAAACACAAGGAACATAACTAAGATGACAAACACAGGTTCAGAGTGAAGGGAGGGAAGATGATACTCCAAGCTAATGGCAAACAAAAGAAAGCAGGTGTTGCCATAATTGTATCAGACAAAGTAGACTTCAAGATAAAACAGGTAATGAGAGACAGTGACAGTATATAATGATAAAATGGAACTCAACCAAGAAGACATAACACTTATAAATATCTATGAACCCAAAACAGGAACACCAAAGTGCATAAAGCAACTATTAACAAACCTAAATGGATATATTAACAACAACTCAATAATAGTAGGGGACCTCAACACTTCACTCACATCAATGGATAGATCATCCAGACAAAAAGTCAATAAGAAACAGAGGAATTTAATGATAAACTAGATCAGATGGACTTAATAGATATATTTAGAGAGAGAAACTCCATCCAAAACCAGCAGAATACACCTTCTCAAGTGTACATGGAACATTCTCAAGGGTAGAGCATATGTTGGGAAACAAGGCAAGCCTCTATAAATTTAAGAAGATTGAAATAATAATAAGCAACCTTTCCAACCACAATACTATGAAACTAGAAACCAACTACAATAAAAAACTGAGAAAGGGACAAAGATGTGGAGACTAAACAAAATGCTACTGAACAACCAATGGATCATTGAAAAAACCTAAGGAGAAATCAGAAAATATCTGGGGACAAATGAAAATGAAAACATACCATATCAACTCATATGGGATGCAGCAAAATATGGTTCTAAGAAGGAAATTCATAGCAATAGAGGCTCACGTTAACAACCAAGAAAAATCCCAAATAAGCCATCTCAAACTACACCTAACAGAATTAGAGAAAGAAGAATAAACAAAGCCCAAATTCAGCAGAAGGAAGGAAATAATAAAAATCAGAGCAGAAATAAATCCAATTGAAACAAAAATAACACTAGAAAGGATCAATGAAACAAAGGGCTGGTTCTTGGAGAAGATAAAATTGAGAAAAGCCTTAGCCAGACTCACAAAGGAAAAAAGAGAGAAAACAAATAAATAAAATTAGAAATGAAAGAGGAGAAATTACAACAATACCACAGAAATACAAAGGATTATATGAGAATACTATGAAAAATATATGCCAACAAATTGGACAATCGAGAAGAAATGGATAAATTCTTAGTCTCTTACAACCTCACAAAGCTGAACCATGAATAAATAGATAAATTGAATAGAACAATCACAAGTAAAGAGATTGAAAGTGATCAAAAACCTCACCACATTAAGAAAATGAGGGATAAAAACCACATGATCATCCCAATAAATGCAGAGAAAGCATTTGACAAGATCAAACATCCATTTATGATAAAAACTCAACAAAATGGGGATATAAGGGAAGAACCTCACCATAATAAAGGCCGTATGTGACAAACCCACAGCCAACACCATACTCACTGGGGAAAAAGTGAAAGCCATCCCTTTGAGAACAGGAACAAGTCAAGGGTGCCCCCTCTCATCGCTCTTATTCAACACAGTACTGGAGGTTTTGGCCAGAGAAGTTAGGCAAGAAAAAGGAATAAACAGAATCCAAATAGGAAATGAAGAAGTAAAATTCTCGCTGTTTGCAAATGACGTGATTTTATATATAGAAAACTCTAAAAGAATCCATCACACAACTATTTTAAATAATCAACAACTACAGCACAGTTGCAGGGTACAAAATCAACTTACAAAAATCAGTTGCATTTCTGTACTCTAATAATGAACTAACAGAAAGAGAACTCAAGAATTCAATCCCATTTACAATCACAACAAAAAGAATAAAATATCTAAGAATAAACTTAACCAAGGAAGTGAAAGACCTATACAATGAAAACTCTAAGACATTACTGAAAGAAATGGAAAGATATTCCATGCACATAGATCAGAAAAATAGACATAGTTAAAATGTTCATACCACCCAAAGCAATCTACAGATTCAGTGCAATCCCAATCAGAATCCCAATGACATTCTTCACAGAAATAGAACAAAGAATTCTAAAATTCATTTGGGGCAACAAAAGACCCAGAATAGCTAAAGCAATCCTGAGAAAAAAGAACAAAGCTGGAGGCATCATAATCCCTGACCTCAAAATGTACTAATATAGTAATCAAAACAGCATGGTACTAGTAAAGAAACACGTACAGAGATCAATGGAACAGAATTGACAGCCCAGAAATAAAAGACACATCTACAGACAGCTAATCCTTGACAAAGGTACTAAGAACATACAATGGAGAAAGGAAAGTCTCTTCAATAAATAGTGTTGCGAAAACTGGACAGTCACATGCAAAAGAATGCAAGTAGACCACTATCTTTCACCATACACAAAAGAAACTCAAAATGGATCAAAGATTTGAAGGTAAGACCTGAAATCATAAAATTTCTAGAAGAAAATATAGGTAGTACACTCTTTAACATCAGTCTTAAAAGGATCTTTTTGAATAACCTGTCTTCCTGGACAAGAGAAACAAAAGAAAAAATAAACAAGTGGGACTTCATCAGACTAAAGAGCTTCTGCAAGGCAAAGGAAAGCAGAAACAAAATGAAAAGACAACCCATCAAGTGGGCAAAAATATTTGCTAATTATATATCTGACAAGGGGTTAATCTCCACCATATATAAAGAACTCACACAAGTGCACTCCAAAAATAACCCAACCTGATCAAAAAATGGGCAGAGGATCTGAACAGACATTTCTCCTAAGAAGATATATAGATGGCCAACATGCACATGAAAAGATGCTTAACGTCACTAATCATAAGGGAAATGCAAATCAAAACTACACTAAGATATCACCTTACACCTGTTAGAATGGCTGTAATCACCAAGACAAAAAATAGCAAATGTTGGAGAGGGTGTGTAGAGAAGGGAACCCTCACACACTGCTGGTGGGAATGCAAACTGGTGCAGTCACTATGGAAAACAGTACGGAGATTCCTCAAAAAATTAAAAATAGAAATATCATACGACCCAGATATCCCACTACTGGGTATTTATCCAAAGAACTTGAAATAAACAATTCAAAGTGACTTATGCACCCCTATGTTCGTTGCAGCATTACTCACAATAGCCAAGATGAGGCAGTAACCCAAGAGTTCATCAACTGAGAACTGGATAAAGAAGATGTGGCATATATATACAACGGAATCCTACTCACCGTAAAAAAAAAGACAAACTGTCCCATTCGCAACAATATGGATGCACCTTGAGGATATTATGTTAAGCGAAATTAGCCAGACAGAGAAACCATATGATTTCACTTATATGTGGAAGATAAACAGATGGACAAAGAGAACAGTTCAGTGGTTACCAGGGGTAAGGGGATTGGGGGGTGGGCACAAAAGGTGAAGGGGAACAAATATATGGTGACAGGCGAATAATAATGTGCAAGTGAGTTTTCACAATGTTGTAAACTATTATGACCTCAGAAAAAAGTATCTATTGGGGCCGGCCCCGTGGCCAAATGGTTAACTTCGTGCGCTCTGCTTCAGCAGCCCAGGATTTCGCTGGTTCGGATCCTACGCGCAGACACGGCACCGCTCCTCAGGCCACGTTGAGGCGGCGTCCCACATGCCACAACTGGAAGGACCCACAACTAAAATATACAACTATGTACTGGGGGGATTTGGGGAGAAAAAGCGGGGAAAAAACCCAGAAGATGGGCAACAGTTCTTAGCTCAAGTGCCAATAAAAAAAAAAAAAAAACACAGAAAACCCATATTTTTCCAAAACAATAAAAAAATTTAGTGGGAAAAAATAGTCCAAACTCATGTAGTCATCAGCTACCATGGCTGCCATGGAGTTTTCCATTAGGGAAAATATCTCAAGCATTAGCTGTCTGCTATTACTATTTTGAGTGTTTTGGATATTTCCTGACTGGCATTAATAATGTGCTTGTTGAATAACATTATGTGTGCCAAGGTCAAGACGAATGACTCCTATGACAATGAGCACATGTATGCATATGGCAGGAAAGTAGTGCATTTGTGTTGACTGGGCTAGAAGAGTTTGGAAGGAGCATGACCAAAATGATATATTGACACACCCAGTACACAGACCAAAGGTGATGGAGGAGGAAGACCCAGGAGTGGGATGTAAGAGCGGTGGCCAGGATGCACAACTATAATAAACCAAAGACCTGCAGGAGTGCCCATTCTGACAGGAATGTCTGGTATAGAAAGTCTCTACTTAGAGGTGCCAGTGAGCCTGATGATCAGAACAAAGTACTAGGCCCCAAAGACTGGGCATGAATCTAACTGATGACTCAAAGAGCAGGAAGGCCTATTAAGAGGAAAGCAAGGCTTGTCTCAGTGAGCCATTGGCCAGCCTATGAGGGGGTAGCCCAGGGTTGTAAGAGAGGTACAAGGTCCACCAAAAACCTTTTTCAAGAGCCCAGTGTTTTGTATTTTGATTTATCAATAATTTCTAGAGTGTTTTCGCAAGTCCTCCCTTTTGGTTTCAGGAGGTGATGTTTGATAGTATGACTAACATTTCTATATAAGTTTCTGCCATGGTCTGAGCATAGCAAGTGCCCCAGCAGAGGGGGTGAGGGGCCCTACAATGTCTACTTGCCATCAGATGTAGGGACCCCTTCCTTGGCCTTGAAGGTATGGCCTTCAATTATATTACCAGTGACTTGTTTTTTCACATTGGCTGCTTTGGTCTGTCACTAAGGTATCCACAGCAGAGGAGGAAATTCTCTTCAATTTTGCCTAAACCTTTAGGTTAGAGGCCTCCAAATGGTTTTGTATCATGTTGGATCAAACAGCCAAGGTTACTAACATCAGATCTGAGGTCTCAGAAATTTGGGTCATTTTATCACCCTGTGCAATGACATGAGCCTCTGCAGATTGATGTTTAATATATGCAGAGAAAGAGTGAGCTGATCTGTACGTGGCTAATTGTGAGGCAAGATATTCCCAGAGTCCTTAGGGATTCCCTAGAGGCGACCTTTGATAAGGAGTTGTTAGTGATGGGATGAGACAGCTGGATCATAGGCAATGGCCAAAGGGTCTGTAAAAATGTGCAGGTGAGTTCAATTCTTGGCCATGGGATTTTTCACTGCTAGCATGACTGTCTGGAGTTTGACTAATTGTTCTCGCACTTGGGTCCAATCTTTGATTAAAGATGGCCTATTTGATCTGGAAAAGAATGCAGCATCTCTGCACTGGACTCCATTAGGAATGGTGGCAGCACACTGTCTATAAAGTATATGAACAACCTGGTTACATAAGTGCTGCCAAGTGAATCCCCAAGTAGTCATTGTGCCTGAAAAGGAAATGACCTCTTCCACATGGATTATATCAACCAGAGAAGAAGAGAACACACTTCCTACTGTAAAGTAGGATATGCCAGAAGTGCCATTTTGGGCTCTATCTTGTAAGTACCCATATTGTTTTAGTGAAAAGGCTTCTGATTAGCAAGCATGAGGGGCCTGCATTCATGACCCAAGGCAAAATGGGAAACTGCGTGTGGAAGACCATCAACTCAGGCCCTGAGAGGGCCTCCACTTACAAAAAGATTTTGTCGGTTACCAAGAGTGCTGTCTCTAATTGTGTGTACTTCTGCACAAGAGTAATTTCAGCACAAGAATGCCTGGGGCAACTTATGTTCACTGTGAGAGATTTAGAGACTCTTGGACGCATAATGGGAGGCTGCTTTACCTTTATGGTAAAGGGGTGTGTGAAGGGAGATGCTAACGGAGGGACGGCTATTTCAAAAAATCCTAGAGCCACGTTTCCAATTCAAAGTCAGTCAATTCCTCAGTGCTGCATGAATAAGTAAGCCAGTAGATCTGATATATATGTGATGTGTGTGGTCACTGAGGCTGACAGAATGTGCCCACGACATGGGCTCCACCACTGCTTCTTTCAACCTCTCAGCTCACAGCCCCCGGGTGTTGCCTCAAAGAAATTTCAGACTGAGACACGTGTGGATTTCTAAAGTTGTTTCCAAGTAAGCAGGTGCAAAGTAGTCAAGATTTGGGACATGAAGAGCTGGAAGTTGTCTGCGGGTGGCAATGAAAAGAAATGGTGCTGATACACACGAATGAGGATGTCCCCAGGCAGATCCTGCTTGGGATGTATTTTTATGTTTTAAAACCACAATGTTTCTAAAGATCTGTCCAGAGAACCTGATTTTAACTCAAAGACAGATTCTAGGAGCCCTTTCACTTCACTCCTGTTATGAGTATGAGATGAGGTTCAACCCTAGAGAGTGTTTTTTCAATTAAGACAAGGTTGCGAGAAAGCCTTGTTTAGGACTGTGTCCTTCTTGCCCAGTCCTCCAGTTCTGTCGAGAAGGATCCCACAGTGGTGGAAAGAAGAGTTAAACAAATAAAAATCAAGGTTCTACAAAGATTAACATTCTCCTAGCATAGGAAAGCAATTATATTATTCATTTCCTAATACAGAGAACACATACAAACATATATAAAATATTTCAAGTGCACTCATGAGTTTTCTCAAACGTACAGACATAGACCATCAAAAGATGAAAAGCACACTATCACTCCAAAAGAACATTCCTATGGTGCCCATTTGAACGAAACCCCTCCAAAACATAAGTTAACATTAAAAAAACACGGAGGGGCCAGCCCCATGGCCGAGTGGTTAAGCTCACTCACTCTGCTTCGGTGGCCGAGGGTTTCGCCAGTTTGCATCCTGGGCACGGACATGGCACCACTCAACAAGCCACGCTGAGGCAGCATCCCACATGCCACAACTAGAAGGACCCACCACTAAAAATACACAACTATGTACCAGGGGGCTTTGGGGAGAAAGAGGAAAAATAAAATCTTTTAGAAAAAAAAAAAAGGAAAACCTTCCATTTTCTTTACTCTTTTGAATCTCAGAGCTGTTACTGCTGTTTCCCACGTTTTCACACCATGTGCTGGACATCTAAGCATATGGAAATGAAACCCATGAAGAGCTAAATGGGTGACGGGTCTTTACAGATCTTTGACAAAAGAGACTTCAGCCACTCCTGTGATGAAAAGACACCAAAAACTTCCCATTTGTCCTCATATACTCAATTAAGATATTACTCAAAATGATACCATCTCTCACAGCTCGCCTCAATTATTCCTTGGCTGGTTGCCTCTAAACACTCAGAGCTCTTTGTGGTGTTTCCACGAGGAGATCACAGTGGACTCCGAGAGATGTCACTCTACTCAGAATACACTCAGGATGAGCTAGAACAGTGCAGATGAAGGCAACTGTCTCTCTAAGTGGCAGGAACTCCATGGTTTACCGGGGTGTATGTTGCACACTCCAGTCTGTAGAGCAGCAAAATGAAAATGCCAAATACACTAACATGTTAAATATTTAATGGTAATATAAAAACCCTCTCAAATGACATTAAAAACAAAAGACAATACAAACATCTGTGGCTTAGATCAATAGGAAATCTCAAGTCCCAGATAATAACAATGGCATCCTCGCTCACTCCTACCCTCATAGAAAAGATACATACAAACCTCAGCCACCCTATTAGCTCACACTGCATTTTACTTTTCTTTAAAACTCTTATTTCCATCTTATAAAACAAAGCTTTACTCTTCATTAATCATCTCGCTTTTCCCACAAACATATAAGCACCAGGACTGCAAGAACTTGTTTGTTTCATGATGCTATAACCAAATCCTACCTGCCTTATTTCTGCTAAATCAGGTACATGGTCTCTACAGTGCATGACACATGAGAGATGCTGAAACATTATCATCAAGAGCACAGTCTCTGAGAAACAAAGGCTTGACTGGCACAGTGATCCTGTTTCTCTCCCTTGTTAGGTTTGTACTGTCTCACATTTTACCTAAATTTAAAGGCTTCAATTGAGTCATATAGGATATTAGAAATATTGCACAGTATACTAAGAAGTGAACTTACATCTTTTACTTAAGGTACTTCAAGGTAAACAGTGTCTGATACACTGTACTAAATATTTCAGTGTTTTGTTAATGAACAGGAAAGGCAAAAGCTGTTCCAGAGGAACAGGAGCTGGCCTGCATTCACTGCAAGGCCAAGTCTTCTCCTGCTGAAGAGAAAAATGTCACACACTTCCTTCATCAAAACTGCACAGGTACCAAGACAAATCTAAGAGTATTATATAACCATACCAATAAAAATGGTAAAAGATAAAATCCCAAATCATAAAAATGGCTGTTTGCCTTCTTCTAACTAAAAATGACTTTCTGGAACTTCGTATAAATTCACTTTAGCTTCAATATGTTATTTTTGGTTTCTTCAACAAACACAGGCCGAAAACTTCTAAGCAGTCCTTTTGGGCACCCTGTGACTGCTGCACCTCACAGTCCTCCAGGGTCTGTGGTCGCTCTGATTAGAATCCATTATACCTCTCTCTCTCTGACTCCAGGCGCAGTCCTGCAGGTAGCTGACAAGAGGGCACTGAGAAAACCATGTTTTTAAGTTTTGGGTTAACAATGAATGAGAAATTAGTTTCATGACAAGAAATGTAACTATAAAAAAATAAAAAGTACAGTTTCTTAGAGAAAAATACTTGCATTTCTATGTACATAATAAAATTGACTCATAATGCATACTAATTAAATGAAGAAAATTGCAATGTATATCTGAAAATCTGTAATTAATATGGATTTTAATATACTATCTGAGGAAATGAAAAGAAAAATATTTATTAGCATATGATGGATTAGAACAGTTGATAAAATATGTCAATGAAACAGCTACAGGAGCATTCATTTCAGAAGGAAATGCACCATAGTTTTAATCACATGGAGGCTAACATTATTGAAAACATATTGAGGGAATATACTCAGTTAGAAGTAACAGGAAACACACACAGTCTTCCCTACATGAGAAAGGTGATTGATCTCATGAGGAAGAACTGGGTCAAGGCAGCAAACGCACAATGCAGCAGAGAAACAAACTCCCATGTCCTTCTTTTTATGCCCCATTGCAGACGTCATGGTGAAACAGGAAAACATGCTCATTAGCACTATTAACAGCATAAGGTGTATCCCATACATATTAAATATTATACAGATATCATCTAGAGGAGAGGAGAATCAGAGAATGATCCCAAGCACAAATGTCTGTATTAGTTTCCAGGTGGGCACAAGAGGCTTTACAGAAAAATCCTCGCTCTAATGGATCTTTGATGTGAAAACTGTGATAATATCAGTGGAAATCTAAATCTCTAAGAAAACGGAACTCAAACCATTGTAGGTGGTGTTCAAGATACTCTTGACTAGAAAGACAAGAATCCAGAAAATAGGCCGAAAGATGGTGTCCTCATAGCTCCTAGGTAACTTTTTCTCTCCCTGTATGGTGGCTCCAAAATGCCTTGTTTGCTTCCGCCTTCCTTCCAAATGTCATGCAAGTGAGGCTATTGGTGAATTTCAACATGGAACCATAAAGGGGACAGATTCTTCAAGATCTAGTTCTTAATATTACCCTCACAGACATAAGACAATACAGGGGTGAAATGTCCAGCTCTAGATTTTGCTGCCCTGCCAGAGGCCTCTAATTAATTCACAGTTTATTCACCAAACACCAGTCAGGAGGAAGGACAAAGATCAAAGGCCAAAATAAGAAAACATTAATTCATAAGAATATGCTTTTTGATAAACTTGCAATATATAAAAGTTTATTTCAACTGTTTAATAGTATGGAAAATAGAAACAGGCTCCTATACGCACCACCACCAAAAAAGAGCTTTCGCTAAGAAAGGTACAATATTTACAACGGATTAGGCATACACAGGAACTGTTAACACATGACCAGTAACAAAATCACAACAGAAGAGAGGAGGGGGCGGAGCAAAATGGTGGGGTGAGTTGACCTGGGATTCTCTCCCCTCCAAAATACAAAAAAAGATTGGAAGAACTGAATTTCAGAGAATAAACATAATGCCAGCTCGTTAGAGACCTACAATACCAAGAAGCTGGAGATCATAAACCTTGCTTACACCCTTGGAGGCGCTGGAACGGTAGGAGAGAACATCACTCCCTCCCGTAGAGTCTGCGATCGCTGCGGCGCGGGTTGGGAAGGAGCGGGGGAGGGGCCACGTGACCAGGGGATCATCCAGGACTCCTGCCGCTGATTCAGTGGATACCTGCTGACGGGGGGAAAGCTTCCGTCCACGGGGACCCCATAAATAAAGGGTCTTGGGAGACCAGGGAACAGAACTGATCTGAACACAGACTGGCACGTGTGAGTAACAGCCCCTCCCCCGCCCCGGCAAAGCCACTAGGTGCAGCCAACTTGCCCCAAGGCGGAGAGCTCATAACACGCGGCTCTTGACCCCCATCTAGTGGCGACAGGCTATAACCGCAACTGAATTCTACCACCAGCGAAAAAACCGCTACTCTACCATCCAGCAATTTATAAAAGCCCCAGACCAGAAGGAAAAGAATAAAAACATAGAATTAAGTCAGGAGGACTTGGAATTAGGTAAACTAAGTGATAATGAGTTCAGAGCAGCTATAATCAAAAAACTCAATGAGGTAGAGAGAAAGATAGAGAAACAAGCCAAGTTCTGGAGTTACTTCACAAAAGAGATTGAAATCATAAAGAAGAATCAAACAGAATTACTTGAGATGAAAAATAAAGATAAGCAGTTTTCATATTTATCAGATAAAACAGAATACGGATTCCCTGAATGCCCATGTAGACAACATAGAGGAGGAAATTAGCATAATCGAAGATAGACAGGCTGAATGGCGCCAGACAGAGGAAGAAAGAGAACTAAGAATTTAAAAAAATGAGGAAAATCTCCGAGAGATAATGAATTCAATGAGGAGTAAGAACATAAGGATCATAGGAATTCCCGAGAATATGGAAAAGGAAAATGGAGAAGAAAGTGTGCTTAACGAAATTATTGAAGAGAACTTCCCAAATCTAGGGATCGACGGAGAAATGTGTGTAGAAGAGGGTTTTAGATCTCCTAGATTTGTCAATGTAAAAAGAGCTACCCCACAGCACATAGTAGTAAAGCTGGCAAAAAGGAAAGATAAGGAAAGAATACTCAGGGAAGTAAGAAAAAAGAAGAGAATAAACTATAAAGGAGCCCCTATCAGACTGTCAGCGGATTTCTCTACAGAAACCTTACAAGCTAGGAGAGAATGGAGTGACATATTCAAAGCTTTAAAAGATGAAAATCTTCAGCCAAGAATACTCTATCCAGCAAGAATTTCCTTCAGATATGAGGGAGAAATTAAATCTTTTCCAGACAAACAAAAGTTAAGGGAATTTGTAACTAAAAGCCCTCCACTACAAGAAATCCTCAAGAAGGCTCTGATACCTGAAAAAAGAAAAAAGGGAGAAAAGGGACACAATCCACAGACTAGGGAGACCGATGGATAGAACCAGAACAGGATAGGAAATATTCAATTATAGCATTAGGGTAAAGTTAAGGAAACTACCAAAACAAGGACGATCTTAGCACTCTAACTACAAATTCATAACACGAGTTGGAATAAGAAATGAAAATAATTATTTAGGAGGGGAAGACCAAAGGGTCTAAATCAGTATTGGTCAAGTAGGTAAGAGACCACCAGAGAATAGACTATATTATACACGAGATTCTAAATACAAACTTCAGGGTAGACACTAAAATAAAGTACAGAACAGAGTCACAAATCATAAATAAGGAAAAATCTAAGAAACTCAGCATAAGAAATTGCAGTATTAAATGGGTGGTGTAAGGCAAACAGGAAAAGAAATGCAGGAAAACAACATAATGAGAGACAGATTAACAGCACGAAAACAACATAATGAGAGACAGATTAACAGCACTAAGTCCATATGCATCAATAATCACTCTCAATGTGAACGGACTGAACTCTCCAATAAAAAGACACAGAGTGGCAAAATGGATTCAAGAACAAGATCCAACAATTTGTTGCCTCCAGGAAACACACCTCAGCCCCAAGGACAAACACAGGCTCAGGGTGAACGGGTGAAGGACAATACTTCAACCAAATAGCAAGGAAAAAAAGGCAGGTGTCGCAATTCTCATATCAGACAAAGTGGATTTCAAAATAAGACAGGTAAAGAGAGACACAGAGGGACAATATATAATGATCAAAGGGACACTTCATCAAGAAGAAATAACGCTTATAAATATCCATGCACCCAACACAGGAGCACCAAGATTCATAAAGCAACTATTAACAGACCTAAAGGAAGATGTTAAAAACAACACAATAATAGTAGGGGACCTCAACACCCCACTCACATCAATGGACAGATCATCCAGACAGAAAATCAACAAGGAAATAGTGGAGCTAAATGAAACACTAAAACAACTGGACTTAATAGACATATATAGATCACTTCACCCTGAAAGAGCTGAATACACATTCTTCTCAAGTGCACATGGAACATTCTCTAGGATAGACCATATGTTGGGAAACAAGGCAAGCCTCTATAAATTTTTAAAAAATTGAAATAATAAGAAGCATCTTCTCAGATCATAACTCTATAAGGCTAAATATTAATTACAAGAAAAAAGCTGAGAAAGGCACAAAGATGTGGAGACTAAACAACACACTACTGAACAAGCAATGGATCATTGAAGAAATTAAAGAAGACATAAAAAAACACCTGGAAACAAATGAAAATGATAGCATGCCATACTAACTCATATGGGATAAAGCAAAAGCTGTATTAAGAGGAAAATTCATTGCAATACAGGCACATCTTAACAAACAAGAAAAATCCCAAATAAGCAACCTTAAAGTACACCTAACTGAACTAGAGAAAAAAGAACAAATGAAGCCCAAAGTCAGCAGAAGGAGAGAAATAATAAAAATCAGAGCAGAAATAAATACTATTGAAACGAGAAAGGCAGTAGAAAGGATCAATGAGACAAAGAGCTGGTTTTTTGAGAAGATAAATAAAATTGACAAACCACTAGCCAGACTTACAAAGAAAAAAAGGGAGAAAGCTCAAATAAACAAAAGCAGAAATGAGCGAGGAGAAATAACAACAGACTCTGCAGAAATACAACAGATTATAAGAGAATACTACAAAAAAGTATATGCCAACAGAATGGATAACCTAGAGGAAATGGATAAATTCTTCGACTCCTACAATCTCCCAAAGCTCACTCAAGAAGAGGCAGACAATTTGAACAGACCAACCACAAGCAAAGAGATTGAAACAGCAATCAAAAACATCCCAAAGAATAAAACCCCAGGACCAGATGGCTTTCCTGGGGAATTCTACCAAACTTTCAGAGAGGATTTAATACCTATCCTTTTCAAGCTATCCCAAAAAATTAGGGAAGATGGAACACTTCCTAACACATTCTATGAGGCCAACATCACGCTGATCCCAAAACCTGACAAGGACACCACGAAAAAAGAGGACTACAGGCAAATATCACTCATGAACATAGATGCAAAACTTCTAAACAAAATTTTGGCAACCAGAATTCAGCAATTCATCAAAAGAATCATACATCATGATCAGGTGGGATTCATACCAGGGACACAGGGATGCTTCAACATCCGCAAATCAATCAACGTGATACACCACATCAACAAACTGAGGAATAAAAACCACACGATCATCTCAATAGATGCAGAGAAGGCATTTGACAAGATCCAACAGCCATTTATGATAAAAACTCTGAACAAAATGGGCATGGAAGGAAACTACCTCAACATAATAAAGGCCATATACGACAAACCCATAGCCAACATCATACTCAATGGGCAAACACTGAACGCCATCCCCCTGAAAACAGGAACGAGACAAGGATGCCCTCTATCACCACTCTTATTTAACATAGTACTGGAGGTCCTGGCCAGAGCAATCAGGCAAGAAAAAGGAATAAAAGGAATCCAAATAGGGAGGGAAGAAGTGAAACTCTCACTGGTTGCAGACGACATGATCTTATATACAGAAAACCCCAAAGAAGCCATTGGAAAACTGTTAGAAGTAATTAACAACTACAGCAAAGTTGCAGGGTATAAAATCAACTTGCATAAATCAGTAGCATTTCTATACTCCAGTAATGAATCAACAGAAAAAGAACTCAAGAATACAATACCATTCACAATCGCAACAAAAAGAATAAAATACCTTGGGGTAAATTTAACTAAGGAAGTGAAGGACCTACATATTGAAAATTACAAGGCCTTTCTGAGAGAATTGGATGACGACACAAGGAGATGGAAAGACATTCCATGTACATGGATTGGAAGAATAAACATAGTTAACATGTCCATTCTACCTAAAGCAAGCTACAGATTCAATGCCATCCCAATCAGAATCCCAATGACATTCTTTACAGAATTAGAACAAAGAATCCTAAAATTCATATGGGGCAACAAAAGACCCCGAATTGCTAAAGCAACCCTGAGAAAAAATAACAAAACGGGAGGCATCACAATCCCTGACTTTAAAGCATACTACAAAGCTACAGTGATCAAAACAACATGGTACTGGTACAAAAACAGGTGCACAGATCAATGGAACAGAATTGAAAGCCCAGAAATAAAACCACACATCTATGGACAGCTTATCTTTGACAAAGGAGCTGAGGGCATACAATGGAGAAAAGAAAGTCTTTTCAACAAATGGTGCTGGGAAAACTGGAAAGCCACATGTAAAAGAATGAAAATTGACCATTCTTTTTCACCATTCACCAAAATAAGCTCAAAATGGATCAAGGACCTAAAGCTGAGACCTGAAACCATAAGGCTTCTGGAAGAAAACGTAGGCAGTACACTTTTTGACATCAGTATTAAAAGGATCTTTTCGGACACCATGCCTTCTCAGAGAAGGGAAACAATAGAAAGAATAAACAAATGGGACTTCACCAGATTAAAGAGCTTCTTCAAGGCAAATGAAAACAGGATTGAAACAAAAAAACAACCCTAACTAACTGGGAAAAAATATTTGCAAGTCATATATCTGACAAAGGCTTAATATCCATAATATATAAAGAACTCTCGCAACTCAACAACAAAACATCAAACAACCCAATCAAAAAATGGGCTGGAGACATGAACAGACATTTCTCCAAAGAAGATATACTCATGGCCAATAGGCACATGAAAAGATGCTCATCACCGCTGATCATCAGGGAAATGCAAATCAAAACTACACTAAGATATCACCTTACACCCGTTAGAATGACAAAAATATCTAAAACTAATAGCAACAAACGTTGGAGAGGTTGCGGAGAAAAAGGAACCCTCATACACTGCTGGTGGGAATGCAAACTGGTGCAGCCACTATGGAAAACAGTATGGAGATTCCTCAAAAAACTAAAAATAGAACTACCATACGATCCAGCCATCCCACTACTGGGTATTTATCCAAAGAGCTTGAAGTCAGCAATCCCAAAAGTCCTATGCACCCCAATGTTTATTGCAGCACTGTTTACAATAGCCAAGAAGTGGAAGAAACCTAAGTGTCCAGCAAAAGACGAATGGATAAAAAAGATGTGGTACATATATACAATGGAATACTACTCAGCTGCAAAACAGAACAAAATCATTCCATTTGCAATAACATGGATGGACCTTGAGAGAATTATTTAAGTGAAATAAGCCAGCGAGAGGAGGATAATCTGTGTATGACTCCACTCATATCAGGAATTTAAAATTATGGACTAAGAACAGTTTAGTGGATACCAGGGGAAAGGTGGGGTGGGGGGTGGGCAAAAAGGGTGAAGTGGTGCACCTACAACGTGACTGACAAACATTAATGTACAACTGAAATTTCACAAGATTGTAACCTATCAATAACTCAATTAAAAAAAAAATACTGTTAAGAGAATGAAAGGATGAGCCAAAAATTAAGAGAAAATATATTTACAAAACACACATATAATAAAGGAATTGTATTCATAAAAAAAAAAATCACAACAAATACAATGTCATTTTTCAATGGCCCCTTAACTCAGGACAATTAAAACATTATTAAAAAATTAAAAAGAAAATATTTTAAATGATGTGAGGGAAAAGCACTGCCTCTTATTCTTACGTAGTACTGATGAAGGATGACTTACAGAATGACCTCACCTCAATATTCAGTGTTGAAAGTAATTAATAGAAATCCACAATCCAATGTTGAACTTTAAGACCCATGATAAATGCAGTACAGTTAAAATTTTTATAACTCTTTCATATTGAAATTTTTCTAGAGCATTATATAAAATTTAATTTCCATCAAGCTTTCTCATATTACTTATATTTATGTTTCTTTTTGGTGGAGTTTCACATAGAAGGATATGGGCCAACTGAAGTCCTTCCCATGCTGTTTACATTCAAGAGGTTTTTATTAAGTGAGTCCTTTCATGCCTTCAGGAAGAACTGGAATGACAAAAGGCTTTCCCACATTCATTATATTTACACACTTTTTCCTCTAGTGTGCATTCTTATGTATCCTTTAAAATTTTCATCAGGAATAAAGGATTTCCCACTTTCCTTGCATTCATACAGTTTCTCTCCAGTGTGACATTTTTCATGTTTTCGTAGTGATCTGAGATAAGCGAATGCTTTCTCACATTCCTTACATTCATAGGGCTTCTCTCCAGTATGAATTCTTTCTTATATTCGAAGAGAACTGGAAGAAGTAAATGCTTTAGTGCATTTTTTTACATTCATAAGGTTTCTCTCCAGTGTGACTTCTTTCATGTACTCAAAGAGAACTGGAAGAAGTGAATGCTTTACCACATTTTTTACATTCATAGGGTTTCTCTCCAGTATGAGTTCTTTCATGTACATGAACATGACTGGAAAACCTGAAGGCCTTACCACATATTTTACATTCATACGGTCTCTCTCCAGTATGAATTCTTTCATGTCCTCGAAGAGAACTAACAGAAATGAATGCTTTGCTGCATTTTTCACATTGATAAGGTTTCTCTCTACTATGAGTTCTTTCATGTTTTTGAAGAAAACTGGGAAAAGTGAAGGCTTTCCCACATTCCTCACATTTATAAGGTCCATCCCCAGTGTGAAAGATCATGTGTGATCGAAGGCTTGAGGGATTCATATATGCTTTCCCACAATCCTTACATTCATAGGGTTTCTCTCCAGTGTGAATCCTTTCATGTATTTGAAATGAACTGGGAGAAATGAATACTTTCTCACATTCCTTACACTTATAAGGTCCATCTCCAGTGTGAAAGATCATGAGTGATCGAAGTCTTGAGGGACTTACAAAGGCTTTCCCACATTCCTTGCATTGGTATGGTTTCTCTCCAGTATGATTTCTTTCGCGGACTTGAAGAGACCTGGAAGAAATGAATGTTTTACTGCATTTTTTACATTCATAGGGTTTCTCTCCAGTATGAGTTCTTTCATGTATTTGAAGAAAACTGGGAAAAGTAAAGGCTTTCCCACATTCTTTATGTTTATATGGCTTCTCCTCATATTTTTGATAGTCATATGGTTTGTGCTCAGTGTGACATCTAACATGCCTAGTAAGGGATGAATGATGCATGAAGATTCTTCCACATGCACTGCATTCCCATGGTTTAGCTCCTGTAGGTTTCTTGTTCAGACTGAGATTTGGAATAAGGCTGAAGTTTTCTCCACATTGACTACCCTCTTCACTTTCACAGAGTCTCATTATCATAAGATTTCTGTAAAAAAAGAGAAGCAAATTATTAATGATTTCTTTATTGATGATTTTGTTATAGCTTAAGACTTACAGGAAAAGTTTAGGTTTTCTGCCTTTTCTGAATTCTTGGAAATTGAATACACTGAATCTTCTGCAAGAGGACTTCACCCTTGCTATTACTGAAACAGCGATATTCATATATAGGGTTTATTAATACTGTTCCCAAGTGAACTATTTTGCAGAAGTGCAACCTCTATACCACATTTCAGAAAGTATATTTGATGAAAATTTTCTAAGAATAGCTAAATTTGAAGCAACGGTTATTTGTTTTATTTGCTTCCTCTTAAATTTCATAAGATGCCAGGATTCTCATGTGAAGATGATGCTTTCTATTGTGAGTGTGACTCACCTTTGCTTTCTCCCCTACTTTTTGTACTAATTTTCAATATCATGATCTTCCCATGTTTTTCCTTAAATGCAGACCCAGAAAGTTGATTCTAAAGTATTATCAGTTACAGAAAAATTTTTAGATTCAAACTCCATGATGAGGTATGACCATTTCTAGTTTATTTAGCAACATCTGCCTTTTTCACATTGTATATTTTGGAACCATGTTGACGGGCAAGAAACACATGTTCTCTTATTGATGCAGTGAAAGAATGTCCTCACTCTTACCTATGGAGGCCAGGATCCTGAAGGTTTCCCACATCACATCTCTGTAGAGTTTCTTCTGTGTAGAATCCAGTAAAGCCCACTCCTCCGGGGTGAAGTTCACAGCCACGTCATCAATGGCCACTGAGTCCTAAAACACCACAAATATTTGTAGAGTAGGATACATGAGCCTGACAGCACTGGGGATCTATACTCCAATTGTAGGAAGTTTATGTATGATTCTCTCATCTCCAAACGTTTATTCTATGCCATGATCATCAAAAACTCACTGTTTTTCTGTAGACTTCCTCATCAAGTTAACAGCAGTATGAACATGGAAATTACTTACACAGTTTTACTGTAATCACATTACATCATATTTTACTCTACTGGCAGGGTCTAAAGCATCTTGAGAAATGACAGAAATGCTATACAAATCAAACAATATTATCATTTTAAGACTGATGATTCATTACGGGAAAAATTCTTTCATCTTCTTCCTTATTAGCCACCATTTACAGCACTTCATGAGACAGAGTCAAATCTGCATGAGGTTTCAATGAATAAAAACACAGTACAGTATTGGACGCCTTTTTGTCTAGTCCCATCATCACACAGAGAGTCCAGGAGGCCTGCAGAAATCAAAATTATAATAAAGCCCATCTGGCCACACTGTCCTAAAGTACTTCAGGCTATTACAAGTAAGCAGATGCAGCTAGCTGAATGTAAATATTCTTGTGGGGAACCACTGCTTTAATTTGTGTAATATTTATCATAGACTCAGTTCTTCCTTTCTCTCTCTGTATGATTTGACAGGCTCAAAAATTCTTTGGAACTTAGAGCTCAGACACAAGGAAGAAGGCATGAGAACTTAGACCACAAAATCCCTATTCTCATGTGCATCAAGGCTACTTCCTACCAATTTTTAGAACACATAGCAAGAGAATTATGTGCCATAAAAGCAGTTTCTGGTTAAATGCTAACGTGTGCCTGAGTCTTGCTGGCCTTGAGGAGCAGGTTAAGAACTGCAGATTGCAAGGGAGTTCACTGAAATTCAAAATGGTTCGATGGTAAATTTGCCCATGATTATAAATTATGTGAAGGACTTAACAGTGGTTTCCTCCAAAATAACATAAAATCTCCATTCTCCAACATCAAGAAGAAGTGTTTCCCAACCAACCACTCCAGATGAGGCATTGCCACCTTCTGATCCTGCACTTAAGGAACTTGGAAGCTGTTATTTTTGATCTCACAACAAGAAAATGAACAAACTTGAAAGGAACGACTCTTCTGAGATCCTTGAGAGCCTTTAAGTCATAAGGCAAAGTGGTGTATCCAAAATTGGGAAAGAGGAAGAAAGGATAGCTTTTTAACATATGCCAGATATTCTCTTCTTACGAAGGCCTGTACTAAACAAAAAATCTATTTCACCAGAGTCTAATGCAAGAACAAAAATAACAAAAAAGACAGAACACAATACCCATGAAGCCGAGGAAAACCCTCTTTAACAGAGCTTTTTATTTTAAAGATTGGCACCTGAGCTAACAACTGTTGTCAGTCTTCTTTATTTTCCCCTTCTTCTTCCCTCCCAAAGACCCCCAGTACATAGTTGTATATTCTAGTTCTGAGTGCCTCTGGTTGTGCTATGTGGGACGTCGTCTCAGGATGGCCTGATGAGCGGTGCCATGTCTGCACCCAGGATTGGAACTGGCGAAACCCTGGGCCGCCAAAGTGGAGTGCATGAACTTAACCACTCGGCCACGGGGCTGCCCCCTAACAGAAGCTTTTAATTATACATAATAGGGATATCTGAAGGAAAACAAAGAAACAGAAGAAACAAGTGAAGTAATAATCACTAAAATATCCTAAAATTAATGATAGCCAGAAAACTCTATATCCAGGAAGCTCAGAGAACACTAAACGATAAGTTACAAAAGTGCACACCAAGGGGTATCATGTTCAAACTGGAGAAAAATCAAAGACACAGAATGTACTGAGAAATGCCAGAGAAGAAACACACTGTAGGTACAAAGGAAAAAGATGTGAATTAAATTGGACTTCTTTTCAAAAACCTTTTAAGCCAGAATAGAGTGAAATATTTAATGTTCTGAAAATTAAAAAAACACTACTAGAACTCTCTGTCAAGCAAAATTGTCCTTTAACAATAAAGGATAAATAAGAACTTTCTGAGAAAGTTGAAAAATTGAGGAAATTTGTCATGAGTATACCTACCTTGAAAAAAATGTTTACAAATTTATCAGAAAGAATGTAAAAGATAAGGGTAGAGGATTAGAAAAAGAAAAAATGAAGGTAAAAGATATTTATATTTCTTATAATTAATATAACAGGTGATGCTTTGTTTAAAATAATATTAGCAACAATGTATGGGGCTGGCCTGGTCACATAGTAGTTAAGTTCACATGCTCCACTTTGGCAGCCCAGGGTTCGCAGGTTCAGATCCCGGGTGCAGACCTACACACTCCCCGTCAAGCCATGCTGTGGTGGCATCCCACAAAAAAAATAGAGGAAGATTGGCACACATGTTAGCTCAGGGACAATCTTCCTCACCAAAAATAAATAAATAAATAGATAAATAAAATACAATAATATTAGCAACAATATATTTGGTAATGAGAGGCTTATGGACAAGAGAAATAAATGACAGCAATGCGACATGTGACAGGGAAGGGGAAATTGGGAACAGTGTGCTAAGAGGTACCTGCACACCAGGGAAGTGGTACAGAGTTATCTGCAGAGGAGGTGGGTTAGTTGTAAACACATGCTGAAAATTCAAGGGCAACCACTAAAGAATGGTTTTTCAAGACTGTGTAGCTGTTATGATGAGAGGAGAAAAAATGCATCAGAGTAAATGCTCAACTTCAGCCAGAGAAGGCAGAAAAATGGGGGAAGACAAAAAGAAATAAGCAGCAAGGGTAAAAAATGGAAAAGTGTAAAACTTTTTACTGAAAGGCACAGTAACATCAGATTTCAAAGAACACAATTATATGTTGTCTACAAGAAAACCATTTTAAGTTTAAAGACTGACAGATGAAGTGCAAAGGGATCGAGAATAAAAGAGCATGCCAACAGTAATCAAAAGAAAGCTGCCATGAATTATAGACAATGCAGATTTCAAACCAAGGAAAGCTGAGAGATAGAGAGGGGCATTAGATACTGTAAAAGGGTCTGTTCTCCAAGAAGGCACACCAATGCTTCTTGTGGACCTGTATAACAACAGAGGGACAAAATACATGAGGCAAGAACTGATAGAATGCAAGGAGGAAGAGATGAATCCAGTGTTATAACTGCAAAATTCAACACTTTATATCACAAATTATACATTTCAGTAGGCAGGAAATGAGCAAGGACAGAGGTGAACTGAACAGCACTGTGCAACAGCTGGATTTCATTGTAATCTGTGGAATACTTCATACACAACAGCAGAATATACATTCTTCTCAAGTTCACGTGGAACATTCACCAAGGCAAACCACATTCTGGGACATAAAGCACACCTTAAAAATTTGAAACAACAGAAATCACACAAAACATGCTCTCACACCACACAGGCATTCCTCTAGAAGTCAAGAGCAATAAGATAGTTAGAAAAGGCCCCAATACATAAAGACTCAATATTTTACATCTAAATAAGCCATAGGATCAATGAAGAAGCCCTAAGAGAAATAAAAAACTATTTTGAACTAAATAAAATAAAAATATAACATACGAAAGTTTCTTGGATACAACAAAAGCAGTGCCTAGAGGGAAATTTATACACTGGAAAAACCAGAGATCTCTAATCAATAATGTAAGCTTCTATCTTAGGAAACAAGAAAAGGAAGAGCAAATTAAATCCATTCTATACACAGTAAAAGAAATAATAAAAATTAGAAAAGAAATCAATTCACTGTGGGAAATCAGAGAAAATTAAAACAAAAAAAGCTGGTTCTATGATAAGACTAATAAATTAATAAACATCTAGTGAAGGTAACAAAAGAGCGAAGACAGAAATTACTAGTATCAAAAAGCTAAGGAGAGGGAAATGAAAATAAAAAAAGATTTGATGAAATACAACATCTATTTATGAGAAGAAACTAGTAATAGATGGGAACTTCTGCTTCTCGAGAAAGAACATCTTCACAAAACTGTAGCTAAATATACATTTGTTCCATATGAAATGACTGTCTTTGTGAAACCTCTGAAAGAATTCACAGCAACAGAAATAACTCCTGAATTCATAAGAGAGTATAGCAAGGTTGAAGAATACAGGACTCAAGTGCTTTCCCTATATAACCAAACAATGTCAACTGATCTTTGAGAAAGAAGGGAAGGGAAATGGAAAAGAAAGTCTTTTAAACACCCACTAGTGGAAATAATGGAAACACACATGTAAACAGACACAGAAAAAAGGAATGTAGGCACAGCCCTTACACCTTTCACAAAAAATAATTCAAAACACGTCACAGATCTAAATGTAAAATGCCAAAGGAATAAACTCCTAGAAGATAACAAAGGAGAAAATCTAGATGACTTTGGGTTTGGAGATGAATTTTTAGCAGAAAACCAAAAAGCAAGGTCTACAAAAAAAAAATTTACTTCATTAAAATGAAAATCTACTGCTCTGAGAAAGACAGTGTTAAGAGAATAACAGCATAATTCACAGAGTAAGAAAAAATCTTTGTAACAGACTTATTGGATAAATGACTGGTATGTGAAATACCCAAAGAATTCTTAAAACAGTCAGAAGTCAAACCCAATTAAACAGTGAACAGAAATTCTGAATAGGCTTCTCACTGAAGAAGATGTATAGATGGGATATAAGCAATATGAAAACATGCTTACATCAGATGTCATTAAGAAATTGCAAATAAAACAATGATGTGTCATTAAACACTTGTTAAATAAGTAAAATTCAAAACACTCAGAACACCAAATACTGGTGAAGATGCAAAGCTACAGGTATGCCTCATTCATTGCTGGTGGAAATGGAATTAGGTCCACCTACAGTGAAAGACAGGAACTTTCTCTCAAATCAAAATATACTGCTACCACATAGAGTGAGATCCAGCAATCACACTCGTTGGTATTTTTTGAAATGAGTTGAAAACACATAAAACCTACACATGAATGTTTGTTGGCACTTTATTCACAATTGGCAAGAGTTAGCATTTAAAGTAAGATTTCCTTCAAGAGTCGAATAGAAAAAACAAACAGGGGTGCATCCACACAATGAAATACTGTTCAGTGGTAAAAAGAAACGAGGTATCAAGCCATGAAAACACATGGAGGAAGCTTAAAAGCATACTGCTAAGGGAAAGAAGGCAATGTGACAAGGCTATGTAGTCTGTGATTCCAAGTACACGACATTCTGGAAAAGACAAACCATGACCAGTAGAAAGATCTTTGGCTGTGAAGGATTTGGGGGTTGGAGGGAGGCATGAGTCAATAGGTGGAGCACAGACGAGTTTTAGGGAAGTGAAACTACACTCTATGATATAGAAATGATGGACACATGTCATTAGACATTTGCCAAAACCTACACAGTGTGTAACACACAGAGTCAATGCTAATGTACACTGTGCACTGTAATGCATCAACATGGGCTTGGAAATTGTAACAAATGTGCCACAGTGATACAAAATGTGAAAAAGAGTGCAAACTATGTGGATGCAGAGAGAAGGGTTATGTGGAACCTTTGTAAATTTTGACCAATTTTTCTGTAAACTTAAAACTGCTCTAAAAAAACTTGAAATCTTTCCAAAAAACATGAAGACAGAGTCCTTATAATTCACCCTTGATGACTGAAACAAGACATCTCTCATTCAATGAATTTCAACATATTTCAATAAGCCAGAATGGTGCTCTATGAGCCTGAGACCCAGAGGGGAGGGGAAACTTCCATCAAACACCTTGTTGGAGAGCACAGCACTGTATCCTCTGAGAAGCGCCATGGTCACTATCAGTAGTGTCAGAACTCCAAGGTGGATAGAGTGTCCTGGTGGGTCCTTGTGTTGTACAGACAAGGGTTACCTTCATTCCTATCTTGAGTATCTCTGAGTCAAGAGATTCCTAGAGTTCTTTTAGCACAAAGGGGAATCTCTTAGACAATCATCCAACAGTTTGTAAGCATATGCAGATGAGACTAATTTTTGGCCAGTAGAAAGATGACTGCCTGAAGTTTGGTTAGCCCTGGTGACCCTTGGGTTTGATGTTTCATCAGAGACATCCCAATTAGGGGATGAAGAGCAGCAACTCTCCACTGAGCTCCATCATGTATGAAGGTGTATTATTGTCCTTAAAGACTATGCACTCCCCAGTGCTTTGCGTTCAGTTAATTCCAAGGAACCACCAAGGGAACCAAAGTGTCTTGGAGAAGGGTGACCTCCTCCATCACCTGAACATCTTTCAAGGAACTGAAGAAGGAAATGCCATTCTCCCCCTGCAGGCGGCATAAGCTGCAGGGCCAAGGTTAGGCTCCATCATATCACAGGTAGGTGCCAGTCACTGGACTGAGCTGGCAGGGTGCTGTCTCCTGGACCAAAGGCATAACAGGCTCCCGGGTAGAGGGTCACATGCTCAGTGCTTGTGAGAACCTCTATTTGCAAGAGGTCTCAGTTCCTGGAGATAACAGCAGCTCTAACGGCATGTAGTATGGGACATGGGGCAGTTTCTTGCATCAGAAGCCTGTGGACAACTTAAGACCCTCCTCCAGAGAGCCTCACATCACTGCCATCAGGGTCAGAGGCCTCCTCCATGACCACTGGTTGCTTTATACAAATTGAGGAACGCAGGCTTAGGTCAGGTTTAAACTAATCCCTTTGCCGTGCCAAACTCAGACTGTGGGTGTGGTCCACTATAAGCCAGAGGGTCAGGATCTTTGTTGCAACAGATGCAGGGGTGGCAGCAGTTGTAGAGTTACTTAGGGATCCTCATGAACCCTCTGTGATCTTGCTACCTACCGGCTGCATTTTCCTGTCTCTTTTTCTCTGAAATAATTGCTCTTTAACCAGTAACCATCAGGGGGGCTCAGCTCATTCACAGGTATGATCATCCATTTAACCCCAGTTCTCAGCTAATGTCAAGGAAACAAAAGCCTCAGTCTCACCTTCACTCTAAACACACAGATTCCACTAAAGACACTGACAGAGGCCACATTCCCACATTGCCAAGGATAAGGAAAAAACTGCCAAAAATTCCCAAACTGCCTACTTGGAGTCCTCTGTATATAGAACAGAGGCTTGGTGGGGTCAACAGTGCAACACAGGGCAGCACGGCGCCCGGGAGAAGCTGCCCAGCAAGCAGCAGCCCACAGTGCAGGAGCCTCCAGGCTTTCTCATCAGCCTGTCCAGGTAAGAAGGCCCAGGGGAAAGGGAGGGTGAGGCTTAAGTGTTCAGAAGTCAAAGAGCAAATATGTGGATCTTGGCAACTGGATACAAGAACAAGCATGGGTAAGAAAAATACACATTCACACTGGCTTGTTTTTATATAAAGAAGCACTAACAGGATGGTGAAGCAGTGATCAAAACTGGTCATGTAGGGAGGCTGGAGTCAGAGCAGAAGAGTGGGGCAGGACGTGCAGGCAGGGAGTCTCCTTAAGTGAGTTTCCTATCTTGGGAAATTTTTAAACCTTCCTATGCATTATTTATTTAAAACCAGGAGAGAAATTTATATACACCATATTTCCTATGCTTGATCATTATTTTTAAATAACTTTTACTTAAAAATTAATTTTGGAGGCCGGCCTGGTGGCCCAGCGGTTAAGTGTGCACGTTCGGTTTCCGCAGCCTGGGGTTCGCCAGTTCGGATCCCGGGTACGGACATGGCACTGCTTGGCAAGCCATGCTGTGGTAGGCATCCCACATATAAAGTAGAGGAAGATGGGCACAGATGTTAGCTCAGGGCCAGTCTTCCTCAGCAAAAAGAGGAGGATTGGCAGCAGTTAGCTCAGGGCTAATCTTCCTCTAAAAAAAAAAAAATTACTTTCATTTTAATGTTTCTAAATAGGAAACCACTCCAAGGTTTAATCCATTAAACACTCATGGCGATAAAGCTGCAAACCATAAAAAATTTACAAATCCCTTTCCAAAAAAAAGGACAAAGGGCCTCACAGTTTGTCCCTCCAGTATATTTACACTGTGGATATTATCAGCATGGAGTAGCATATTGTAATCCATTAGGGGTTTGCAATTAAGCCCAGAAATAAACTAGGAATTCCAAAGATTTTCATAAACTTTGACCTGTTTCCTCAAATGAAAAACAGGAACTCAAGGGGTTTTTCCTCACATCCATTAAAACAGGAATTCACCAGCCTTAGTAATAGTACAGCCTTTTAAATGTCAAAGTCCTCTAGGGACATGGACACACAGAAACTGACCTAAAAATAAAATACAGACTTGGAGCTTAAATACACACATCTCACATCTTGAGGTTCTCTTGCCTAAATGGAACACAAATTCTATTTGGTTCCACAATTTTCTTCCCTTACTCACATAATAACTCTCCATCAACTTAGATTTTAAAACTCCAAGAGCAAACAAATCTAGAATAAGAGGGCTGCAGCCTTCAATTGATAAACGGATCCAAGGAGACACAAATATGCAGATCAGCTCATAGAAGCTTCCTGCTTGCCTACAGTTCAAAAGGAAAACCCACACTCAGAAAGTTAACCATATTCCCCAACTTGCAGTCTAGACTCTCTTGGCTGAGATGTAACCCCTGGAGGGGGTCGGTCCCTGGTGAAGGAGGGTGGGGACCTGAGCAGCCACAGGAATGAAGTCTGGGAGGCCCAGAGGACAAATAGGTTTAATAGGACAAATTGGGCTGTTAAAAGCCCTGGAAATAATCAACACTTCACTAACTAGGCTTCCTCTACAGTTTCCAATCCTACAAGGCCCTGGGTGATTTATACTGGGCCATGTTAACTACTTTATCTGGGGGTAAGGTCCCTGGGGTCCCAATTTGTCAAGCCAATTTGTAAGTGACAAAGACTTCATTTAATTTTAACTCTTGCTCATTGGATCAGAGCTTCGCAGCTCACTATGGGATATTTTAGGACAAAGGGTGTTATGACCATGGAGAATTTAGGCAAGACCACAGTTCTGATGGCTAAAGATGAAATACTTGTCCTATTTGTCCTCCATATTATATTCATTAACACCACTAAGATCATCAGGGGCACGTTCCTTAAATTTAGTGGGATCCCAGGTGTAACTGTAAAATGACACCTAGTGCCACCAGAGTTGGGAGCCTCCCCTATAACAGCTGGTTGCTTTATAAGGTTTAAACCCTGGGCTTAAGTCAGGTTTGAACTAATCCCTTGTGTCACAGGGGTGCCATGGGTGTGTCCCCTGCAATCCAGAAGGTCAGGATCCTTGTGGCAGTAGAGGCAGGGGCAGCAGCAGAGGTACTGAAGGGGCCTGGGGAGCCCTCTGGTGTTAGGAGTGTGGACTCAGCCTGTCACCTGCTGCCTGCCTTTCCCTATCTTTTCTCTTTTTCTTTTAAATGACAGCTCTTTCAGGAGTGACCAACCATCTGACTGACCCACCTCTGGCAAAGGGTATAGTCCCTGTCTACCCCCCCATCCCTGGGGTATGTCAGGCCAACACAGCTTCTGTCACAGCTTCACTCTAATACATGGAAAAATCCCACCAAATCACTGACCCAGGACTCATTTAAGGAGGCCCCAATCTCATATTCCTGTTTCCAAATGCCTATGAATTCTTTAAACTGCCAACACTGGTCAGCTGAACCTAGAACTGAGGTTGGTGGGTCAACAATGCAACACAGGGCAGCACAGCTCACAGCCCAGCTCCCCAGCAAGCAGCAGCCCACAGTGCATGTCACCATCAGGCGGCAGAGCAGCAGAGCAAGTCAGAGCAAGACAAGACAGACCCAGGGGTGGGGTCATGTCTGGACATGCTGCTCAGGGGGCCAAGTGTTATGGTCACCTGCACAGGGGTGGTTCCCCTATTGAGACTGACGCCAGGGGCCAGGGCGGCACACACACACCGTAGGAAAAGGCTTAGGACTCACATAAGGTCTGAGGGGAGGGCAGGGCCAGCCTCTCACGCCGCTCTGACAGGGCTCAGAAAGCAAGGAATGGAGCCTGGCCTGGGGCTTCACTGGGCCTGGGGGTGGGGCCGGGGCAAGAGCTCTGCACACAGGCAGGGGCTGGGGTGGTGGGAATCTCCTGCCTGCTCTAGAGGAGAGAGCACCCAGGCTTCTCCTCAGCTTGTCCAGGTGGGGGCACAAGGGGAAGAGGGTGGGTGAGGCTTAAGCTGTGAGCAGTCACCCAAAAATGTGGAGTCTGACTGCTCACTACAAGGACAAAGTGGGTAAGAAAAATATGCATTCCCATTGATTTATATAAAGAAACACTAACAGCAGTCTCAAAAAATGATCAAAACTGTATTGGGCGTGGCTGGAGTAACAGCGCTGGAGGGGACCAGGATACGGCAGTGAGTCTTCTAGAGTTCGACTTCGCTGTCTTACAGATTTATTTCAAATAAACAAAGAAATTTATGTGTGCTATATTTTACTATTTAAGTCTTTAATTTTAACTTTTGCACATAGGAAACCATTCTAAGATTTAAACCCTTTAAACACTATTGGTTACAAAAAATGAAAGCATTCAAAATGAAAATTTTCAAATCTCTTTTTTTCCCCTGCTTTTTCTCCACAGATCCCCCCAGTACACAGTTCCATATGCCAGTTGTGGGTCCTTCTAGTTGTGCTACATGGGACGCGGCCTCAGCGTTGGCCTGACCAGCGGTGCCACGTCCAGGCCCAGGATCCGAAAAGGTGAAACCCCGGGCCACTGAAGCGGAGCGCACGAACTTAACCACTCGGCCACAGGGCCGGCCCCTGATTAAATAACTTTTTAATCATTGAAAAACTGAGACTAAACGAAACTGAACCTATCTTTTAAAGCTGACAAACCCAGGGAGGGGCAGTGCTGACTGGACAGATCACTTGGAAAAGTTTGCCCAGAGGAACCTCCAACCAAAGGACATAGGATTGAAGGTCTGTGCCCAGGACACAGCCTGGGAGGAGAGGCCGAAGGAGTTCACACAACGCGCTTCCAGGTGGGGATTCGCTACTTTCTCTCATGCAAAACATCCACAAACAAGGAACAAACCCTTTTAAAAGGGCCGCCCACTGACTGTGGGAAAATTATAAACAATTAAAATATCGCGTCTGTTTGTAGTTGATGACGATGCTATGAATCGGAGACGGGAAGTTGGGGTCCGGGAATGCGAGGAGCGATCTAGAAATTTGGGGATTTATTGTCGGTTCTAGAACGAGCTGTGGGGACAGGGTCGTGGATTGGAGACCCTGGTCGCCAAACATTTAAAAAACTTGGGAGGAAACGAGTCCCCTCCGAGGAGAAAGGAGGTCCTGGGGACCCACAGACCGCAGGCCCTCCGCGCACGGACCCCGCAGACCGAGGCCCGACTGTCCTGCGGGCCCTCCCGCGGGCCCCGCACCGTCTGGGACACGCGGGGCTGCGGGCGCACAGCGGCCCAGAGACGCTCCGGCCCAAGTCGCCGCGCGCAGGGACCACAGGACGCCCGGGGCCCGGCTGCCGGCCCCGCCCCCACGCTGCGGCCGGAGGGGCCTGAGGGCCGAGCGGCGCCACCGCGGACTCAGGGCCGCAGACCCCGGAGGGGACCGCGGGAGGCCGGGCCCGCCCCGCCGCTTCCCACCAGCCCCTCGTGCCCAAAACCGTGTCTCCGAACCCCCGGCCAGAACTCTCACCATCGTTGAGTTTCCTGGGCCCCCTGAGTCCTTCCTATAATTCGGGTCTGGTCACGGCGCAACAGACTCAGCCACACAGCAACGTGGAGCCTTTAAGAGCAGGCAACCTGTGACCGGAAGGACTGTGGAGCGACAGGAAGTCGGAAGTGGTTGCGGACCGTCACCCCGCCCACCTGCCCCGAAGCCTACCCTGATTGGACAGTTCAAAAGGCTTCAGTCCTGAATGACAGCGGGATGGAGATGATGTGTCTGAGCCAACCCAGAGTTGGAAATTGTCCTCTCTCCGGGATATTTCCAATGAAATGCAATGCTACGAGGCCCCTCGGGGGAACTGTGACCTTTCGCTGCAAACACACTTAAAATCACCTCCCTGTATATAATAATTAGTCTGTCTGTACTCTGATCTTTGATCTTCCACCCAATGCTTCCCCACCTTCTCACAAATCATACTTTAAAAAATCCTATGACAACATGCTACTGAACAACCAATGGATCTGTTACCAAAAGTTCGGTCTTTGATCCCAATGTCAATCCAAATAACGAGAACCGAGTCTTGGGAGAAAAAGGGAAGCTTTACTTTGCCAGGCAGAGGGAGAAAAGCAAGGGCTAGTGCCCCAAAAGTTGCTTGCTCCTAGTTAAGAAATGGGTAGTAGTTTTTATTTAGGGTTTTAGGTGGGGAGGGGGGCGTGGACTTCTTGGTCAGCATTTTCCCATCAGCCTGTGTCTGGAGCTGCTCTCTGTGGAAGAGATAGAGGATTTCTCAGAGGAGTCATTGGCTGTTAATCTCCATGGTGGAAGGTAGACTCTGACGTCAGGAAGCTGAGGAGTTGGGCCTGGGAAGCTTCAGTTTCTTGATATTCTTTGGACATTAGTTTCTCTGTAAAAGAACTTCAAGGTCCTGGGATTAGCTACAACATCAGTGGGAGCCCAGGTTGAGGCCATCTGGGCTTTAACAATTTGTAACTTCTATTTTGCTGTAAAGCTCAGGGAGTTAGAGGTTAAAGAAACAAACGTTTACATATAAGTGTAATGAAAGACCCTGGGAACTAGGAATGCAGGTTTTTAGTTTTAATCCCATGCATGCCAGGTTCACTATAGGCAAACGAATACCAGGCCTGATATTAACTAAGAGCCAGTAACAGATCCTTGACGAAATAAAGGGAGAAATCAAAAAATATTTGGAGACAAACGAGAATGAAAACACACCATACCAACTCTTATGGGATGCAGCAAAACCTGTCCTGAGAGGGAAATTGATAGCAATACAGGTCCATGTTAACAAACAAGAAAAAGCTCAAATAAACAATCTTAAGCTACTCCTAAGAGAATTAGAAAAGGAAGAACAAACAAAGCCCAAACTCAGCAGGAGAGAAGTAATAAAAATTAGAGCAGAAATAAATGAAATTGAAACAAAAAAGACTGTAAAAAGGATCAATGAAACAAGAAGCTGCTTCTTTGACAGGATAAACAAAATTGACAAACCCTTAGCTAGACTCACTAAGAAAAAAAGAGAAGTCTCAAATAAATAAAATTAGAAATGGAAGAGTAGAAATTACAACAGACACCACAGAAATACAAAAGATTATAAGAGAATATTATGAAAAACTATATGCCAACAAACTGGACAATCTAGAAGAAATGGATAAATTCCTAGACTCTTACAATCTCCCAAAACTGAATTGAGAAGAAATAGAGAATCTGAATAGACCAATCACAAGGAAAGAGATTGAAACAGTAATCAAAAACCTCCCCAAAAATAAAAGCCCAGGACAAGACAGTTTCTTGGGAGAATTATACCAAATATTCAAAGACAATTTATTACCTATCCTTCTCAAACTATTCCAAAAAATTGAGGAAGATAGACGTGTTCCTAAGACATTCTAAGAGGCTAACATCACTGTGATCCCAAAACCAGACGAGAACAACACTATGAAGGAAAATTACAGGCCAATATCTCTGATGAACACATATGCAAAAATCCTCAACAAAATATTGGCAAACCGAATACAGCAATACATTAAAAAGATCATACAGGGGCGGGCCCGGTGGTTCACCAGTTCAGATCCTGGGTGTGGACATGGCACCACTTGGCACACCATGCTGTGGTAGGCGTCCCATGTATAAAGTAGAGGAAGATGGGCATGGATGTTAGCTCGGGGCCAGTCTTCCTCAGCAAAAAGAGGAGGATTGGCAGTCGTTAGTTCAGGGCTAATCTTCCTAAAAAAAAATCATACACCATGATCAAGTGAGATTCATATCAGGCACACAGGGGTGGTTCAACATCCACAAATCAGTCAATGTGGTACACCATATCAACAAAAAGAGGAACAAAAACCACATGGTCTCCAAAGATGCAGAGAAAGCATTTGACAAGATCCAACATCCGTTCATGATAAAAACTCTTAATAAAATGGGGATAGAAGGAAAATACCTCAACATAACAAAGGTTACATATGAGAAACCCACTGCCAACATCATGCTCAATGGGGAAAAACTGAAAGCCATCCTGCTGAGAACAGGAACAAGACAAGGGTGCCCACTCCCACCAGTCTTATTCAACATAGTACTGGAGGTTTTGGCTAGAGAAATTAAGCAGGAAAAAGAAATAAAAGGAATCCAAATAGGCACTGAAGAAGTGAAGCTCTCACTCTTTACAGACGACAGGATTACGTATATAGAAAACCTAAAGAATCCATCAGAAAACTATTAGAAATAATCAACAACTACAGCAAAGTTGCAAGATACAAAGTCAATGTATAAAAATCAGTGGCATTTCTATACTCTAAAAATGAATCAACAGAGCAAGAACTCAAGAATACAACCCCATTTGCAATCACAGCAAAAGAATAAAATATTTTAATAAATTTAACCAAGGAGGTGAAAGACCTATACAAGGAAAACTCTAAGACATTACTGAAAGAAATCGAGAATGACATAAAGAAATGGAAAGATATTCCATGTACATGGATTGGAAGAATAAACATAGCTAAAATAGCCATACTACCTAAAGCAATCTACAGATTCAATGCAATCCCAATCAGAATCCCAATGACATTCTTCACAGCAATAGAACAAAGAATCTTAAAATTCGTGTGGGACAACAAAGACCTTGAATAGCCAAAGCAATCCTGAGAAACAAGAACAAAGCTAGTGGCATCGGAATCCCTGACTTCAAAATATACTACAAAGCTACAGTAATCGAAACAGCATGGTACTGGTACAAAAACAGGCACACAGATCAAAAGAACAAAATTGAAAGCCCAGAAATAAAACCACACGTATACGGACAACTAATCTTCAACAAAGGAGCGAAGAGAATATAATGGAGAAATGAAATCGTCTTCAGTAAGTGATACTGTGAAAACTGGACAGCCACATGCAAAAGAATGAAAGTAGATCACTCTCTTTCTCCATACACAAAAATAGACTCAAAATGGATCAAAGATGACTCGAAGGTAAGACCGGAAACCATAAAACTTCTGGAAGAAAATATAGGCAGTACACTCTTTGACATCAGACTTAAAAGGATCTTTACAAATACGATGTCTACCAAGACAAGGGAAACGAAAGAAAAAATAAACAAGTGGGACTTCATCAGACTAAAGAGCTTCTGGAAGGCAAAGGAAACCAAGATCAAAATGAAAAACCAACCCACCAAGTGGGAAGAAATATTTGCAGATCATATATCCAATAAGGAGTTAATCTCCATCATATATAAAGAACTCACCCAACTGAACTACAAAAAAATAAACAACCCAATCAAAAAGTGGGCAGAGGATATGAACAGACATTTTTCCAAAGAAGATTACAAATGGCCAATAGGTACATGAAAAGATGCTCAAAATCACTAATCATCAGGGAAATGCAAATCAAAACTATACTTAGATATCATCTTACACCCATTAGAATGGCTGTAATCACCAAGACAAAAAGTAGTAAAAGTTGGAGAGGTTGTGGAGAAAGGGAACCCTCATACACTGCTGGTGGGAATGCAAACTGGTGCAGCCACTGTGGAAAACAGTACCGAGATTTCTCAAAAAACTAAAAATAGAAATATCATATGACCCAGCTATCCCACTACTGGGTATTTATCCAAAGAACTCGAAATCAACAATACAAAGAGACTTATGCACCCCTATGTCCACTGCAGCGTTACTCACAATAGCCAAGTTGTGGAAGCAACCCAAGTGCCCAATGACTAGTGATTGGATAAAGAAGATGTGGTGTATATATAATGGAATACTACTCACCTGTAAAAAAGACATAATCTTCCCTTTTACAACCACAAGGATGGATCTTGAGGGCATCATGTTAGGTGAAATAAGCCAGACAGAGAAAGACAAACACCATATGATTTCACTCATATGTGGAATGCAAACAAACTTACAGACAAAGAGAACAATTTAGTGGTTACCAGGGGTCAGGTGGGGGTGGGTGGGCACAAAGGGGTGCAGGGGCACATTTATATGGTGTTTGACAAACATTAATGCACAACTGAAATTTCACAATGTTATAAACTATTTAGACCACAATAAAAAATTTGTTTAAAGAAAAACTCCTGACTTCCCAAGCTGTTAGCTCCGCTGGGAAGTTGGAACCTGTAGCCCCAACTGGGCACAAGGTCTCTTCTCAGTCTAACCACACGGTATGAGATTTGTTCATTCAATTCTCAGGTGTACATTTTACACTGGAGGGAAATTTATTTTAGATCATTTTTTGAATGTATCCTGAGAGAAATTTGAAATATAAAAGTCTATAATATGCCTAAAGTAATTCAATTCCTATTTGGACTGATAGAACAAAAAAAACAAGAAAAGGTTATGTAAATGAGGGATGTACTGGAAAGTATTCATATGCTTAAGAGATTGGAATGCAAAACTCTTCATGCATTATTTTTTTTTTTAAGATTGGCACCTGAGCTAACATCTGTTGCCAATCTTTTTTTCTTCTTCTTCTTCTTCTTCTTCTCCCCAAAGGCCCCCAGTACATAGCTGTATACTCTAGTTGTGAGTGTCTCTGGTTGTCTGGTTGTGCTATGTGGGGCACCACGTCAGCATGGCCTGATGAGCGGTGCCATGTCTGCGCCCAGGATCTGAAACAGCAAAACCCTGGGCCACCGAAGTGGAGCCTGCGAACTTAACCACTTGGCCACTGGCAGGCCCCCTCTTAATGCATTTATCCACTTATTTGAACAAGTTTTTTTTTCTTGAGAAAAAATATACATACAATAGAGCACTTTACTGTCTACAACTCACTGGTCTTCAGTATATTCACAGATACTGTGCAATCATCACCGCAGTCAATTTCAGGACATTTCCATCACCTAAAAAGAAACCCCTATACCCTTAACCTCTCACTGCCCTGTCTTCCCACCTAGCTCCTCCAAGCGCCAGCCCTAGACAGCCACTAATCTATTTTCTGTGTCTATAAATTTCTGTATTTGCTGAGTTTTACATGAATGAAATTGTATAATATGTGGTCTTTGTGTTTGACTTCATTCACTTGGTATAATTTTTTCATGGAATTCCATGTTGTAGCATGTATCCATACTTCATTCGTTTTGTTAAAAATTTAGATACAATTGACAAGGAACATGATATTCATTTCAGGTGTACCACAATACGTCTAGTTAACATCCACCACCACACAGTTATAATTTTTTTTACTTGTGTTGAGAACTTTTAAGATCTACTCTCTTAGCAACTTTTAAACATACAATTCAGTAGTATTAACTAGAGTCGCTATGCAGCACATTATATCTCCATGACGTTTATTTTATAACACAGAGTGTGTACCTTTTGATTACCTTCTATATTGACTCCGTAACAGTTACATCTTATCCATGTTTAAGTGTATGGTTCATAGTGTGAAGTACACTGACATTGAAACCAATCTCCAGAACGCTTCATCCTGCAAAAGTGCAACTCTGTGTATCAAACAACAATGCCCACTTGTCCCTGACCCCCAGGCCCTGACAACCACTGTTCTGATGGCTCTATGAAGTTGACTACTCTAGATACCTCCTATCAATGGAGTTGTACAGTTTTTGTCCTTTTTTGACTGCCTTGTTTCACTTAGCATCATGTCCACAAGGTTCACGCATGTTGTAACAAGTGTCAGAATTTCATGTCTTTTTAAAGTTGAATAATATTCAGTCGTATGTGTGTACCACATTTTGTTGATCCATTCGTCTCTTGATGAACACTTGGGTTGCTTCCACTTTTTGGCTACTGTGAATAATGCTCCTATGAACACAGGTGTGCATATATCTGTTTGACTTCATGTTTTGAATTCTTCTGGGTATCTACTCAAAAATGGAATTGCTATATCATATTGTAACACTTGCTGTAATATTTGAAAAAATGCCATACTGTTTTTCACAGTGGCCTCATGGTTTGCATTCCCACCAGAAGTGCACAGGGGTTCCCATGGGTGTTTTCACTGTCCTGATGGTGTGCTTTGAAGCAAAAAAGTGATTAATTTTGATGGAGTTAAATATGTTTTTATTTTTGGTGTTATAACTCTTCATTCTTTGCCAAATCCAAGGTCATATTTACGTCTTTGTTTTTTCTAAGAGTATTTTGTTTTACCTCTGGTTTTGGTCTTTGATCCATTTGGGTAAAATTATTGTGTGTGGGGTAACATAAGGTCTAACTTCATTCTTCTGCATGTCGCTATCTAGTTGTACAGCACCAATTTTGAGAAGAATATTCCTTCCTCATTCTTGGTACCTTTTTCAAAAATCAGTTGACCATAGGTGAATGGGTTTATATCTGGAATCTCAATGAAATCCATTGATCTGTGTCTGTCCTTGTGTCACTATCATATTACCTGGATTACCTTGCTGAGTAGTCAGATTTCAAATAAGGAAATGTTAGTCTTATTCCTTTGTCTTACTTTTGCAAGATTGATTTAGTGATTCTGATTTGCTTGTAATTCCGTATAATTTATGAAAAGCTTGCCAATTTCTGTAAAGAAGTCAACTGAGATTCTGACAGGGATTATGTTGAAAATCTAGATCATTCTAGGAAGTACTGTCATCTCAACAGCGTTAAATCAAAGGATCCATGAACATGGGCTATTTTCCCGTTTATTTATTTATTTATTTATCTTTAGGGTTCACTTTTTTTTTTTTTTTGCTTCTATTGGTTAGGGAGTAATAAAGAACAAGAGAAAAGATGTCATCACTCCAAGATCTTTGCTCATTTTATTAAAGATCTGCAATGTCTGAATATCCAGTCCCCTCCCAACCTCACCCAATTCCTTTTAATTTCCAAAAATGCAAATCACATGTTTGGCAATAAAAATAGTTTAATGGTTATTATTACTAGAAATTAGTTTCAGGGAAAATATGACTAGAGGAGGATGTTTCTACACATACCCTCAGAGTGATTGCAGTTCTGTAACTGGTACCTCTTTGCATGTGTGTACATTCAGTAATGACTTTCCAATAGCAGTAGTGCATAGGTTGTAAATTTAAAATATATAAAAGTGTATAATCATTTATCTCACACTATGTGGTTATCAAATATGCATTTTTTGATACAGCTCCCTTTTTTTTCATTTTACCTGTGACCTCCTTCACCCATTTATGCCACCCTCCACCCCATGCCTCTGGCAACCACCACTCTCTTATCTGTATCCATGAGCTTGGTGTTTTTGTTTGTTTGTTTTAGATTCCACACATAAGAGAGATCATACAATTATTGTCTTTAACTATCTGACATATTTCACTTAGTGTAATGCCATCAAGATCCATCCACATTGTCACAAATGGAAAGATTTCACTCTTGTTTATGGCTGAATCATTTCCATTGTATATTTATGCCACAATTTCTTTACCCATTTATTTATTGGTGGACAGAGGTCATTTCCGTATCTTGGCTATTGTAGATAATGGTGCAATGAATATGGGGTGCATACTTCCTTTTTACTTAGCATTTTTCCTTTCTTTGGATAAATCCACAGAAGTTGGGGGGCCAGCCCCATGGCTGAATGGTTAGGTTCACGCACTCCACTTCGGTGGCCCAGGGTTTTGCTGGTTTGGATCCTGGGTGCAGACCTAGCACTACTCATCAGGCTACGCTGAGATGGCGTCCCACATAGCAAAACCAGAAGGACCTACAACTAGAATATACAACTATGTACTGGGGGGCTTTAAGGAGAAGAGGAAGGAAAAGAAAAGAATATTGGCAATAGATGTTAGCTCAGGTGCCACTCTTTAGATAAAACATCCACAGAAGTGGAATTGCTGAATCATATGGTAGGTCTATTTTAATTTTTTGAAGAACTTGCATACTGTTTCCATAGTCACTGCACCAATTTACAGTCCCATCAACAGTAGACAAGAGTTCCTTTTCTTCACATCCTTACCAACATTTGTTATTTCACACTTGTAGATCTTCACGAATTTTTTAATGGTGTTTTGCAGTTTTTGGAGTATTTTCTACACCTTTTATTAAATTTATTCCTATTTTATTCCTTTTGATGCTACTATAAGTAGATTTCTTTTGTTAATTTCATTGTCAGATTGTTCACTACAGTGTATAAAATATAATTTATTTTCATATACTTATCTTGCATCAGAAAAATTTGCTGTACTCGATAATCAGTTCTAATAGATTCTTTAGTGGATTCCTTAGAGTTTTCTAGGTACAAGATGAGTCACATGCAAGTGAAGATAGTTTTACATTTTCCTACCCAGGCTGGATGCTTTTTATTTCCGTTTCTTGCAAAACTATTCTGGCTAAAATATCCAGTACATTGTCAAATAAAAATAGCAAGAGCAGACATTCTTGTTTTGTTCCTCATTTTTGGAGAAAATATCTAGCCTTTCACCTTTAAATATAGTATAGGCTGTGGGTGTCCCTTACTTGCTCATTATCAGCTTCAGGAAATTTCTTTCAAATCCTGGTTTGCTGAGTGTTTCTATCAGGAAAGGATGTTGGATTTTGTCAGGTATTTCTTCTGTGTCTCTTGAGAAATTCAGGTCATTTTTGCTATTCACTCTATTAACATGATGTACTACATTAACGGATTTCGAGAGGTTAACCCAACCCTGCACCCCTGGAATTAATCCCACCTGGTCATGGTGTATAAATCTTTTAGGTTGTTGCTGGATTAGGTACTAATATTTTTTGAGGATTTTTTTGGATCCATATTCACGAAAGAAATAGGTCTGCAGGGTTTTCTTGGTGATACTTTCGTCTGATTTTGGAGTCAGGATAACACTGGCTTCACAAATGAGTTTGAAGTGTGTTGATTCTGTTTTGGGGGAGATTTTGTGAAGAATCACTGTTAAACCTTAACTGTATGCTTTGGAGCATTCTGCTGTGAAATCCTCTGGGCCTGGGCTTTGCCTTATAGGTAGCTTTGGTTACTAATTCAACCACTTCACTACTTATAGTTCTAATCAGATTTTCTGTTTCTTCTTAAGTCACTTTTGGTAGTTTGTGTATTTCTAGGAATTTGTCTGTTTCATCTAAGTTATCTAATTTGTTTCCATGCAACTGTTCAATGAATTTCTTTATAATTCTTTTTATTTCTATAATCTCAGTAATAATATCCCCTCTCTCATTCTGATTCTCAGAATTTGAGTTGACTCTTTTTCTTTAGGTCAATCTAGCTAAATTGTCTGTTAGCTCTCTATTGTTAATCTCATTGATCTTTTCATAGAACCCACTTTTGGTTTCATTGATTTTCTTTATGGGTTTTCTATTCTCTCTTTTCTTAATTTATGCTCTAATTTTTATTATTTCCTTTTCTCCTTACTTTTGGTTTGGTTTCTCATCATTTTGAATGTGTTAGGTAAAAAGTAAAGTTATTTATCTGAGATCTTTCTTCTTTGCTAGATTATGCAGGTTGCTGTGTGTAGAGAGACCTGCATCTTTGACTTCAGGAGTCTTCCATGCAGCAAAGTTGATTATATATCCATGGAGGTGATGCCTCTGTCACCTCACCAGGAAACGCTCAGACTTGTCTGCTTATAGGTATCACATACGGCATTAGCCCTAAACCTCCAAATTTATTATATATCTTGCAGGACATGTGATTTTAATTGAATAATATGTCTTATTATGTGTAATGTATGTATTTAAACAATAATCAGAGAATTGACCTCTTATCAATTGTAGTAATTTCCCAGCTATTTTATATTTAGCTTATCAAATAAACAATGCTCTCATCTCTAATAACAATATTGCTTCTTCCGTCTTATTCATCAGATGGAACATTGTGTTTCCTGACATGAAGCTATAGATGAAAGCAACAACAAATACTTGAGGTGAAAAGAAGCATCTTTGATTGTTGTTTGAATTGGTTCTTCCTTTCAGTGGGATGCCTCTCACACAGCAGTCCCTCTCCATGCTCTGCTCTGAAACATCTTCTGTGAGTACTAGGCTGGTCTGGCAGTCACTGTGCCTGAGAGTGACCACAGCATTTTAGCACCGAAAAGTGACTCAGAATACTGTGGCAGCCTCTGCAGATTTCAACTAAAGGCAAGGGCAATCTATTCCATAGTGGGGATTTTAATAAGGCCTGTGGGGAAGAACAAAGTTGTATCTGATTCTAACAGAGTGTCCATCCTAGTTAATGAACCATTATTCCTAATTTCATAATAAGAGGTGGAGTGTGCTCAGTAGAAAAGCTTGGTCTGTGTCATGCAGCCTGGTGATGAATCTGAGCATCCTCCTGTGTAAAGTCACAGCCGTCACTCAGCTCCCCTAAGTCTCAGTTTCCTCTCTTATCAAATAGGATCATACTAGTGCTTCCCCGTTAGAAGTCTGCGCAGATGAAAAGGAATGAGCCAGCCCACCTATGGTGCTGCGTGCAGTGCCTCACACTTAGTAAGCCTCCCTAAAGTGCCTTTATTATTAGTGTCAGCGTTCCTGTTACTATTCTCACTGTCATTATCATCATCATCTTTATAACGACTTAGAAAGCAGAATTCTCTCAGTGGAATCTACATTTTACACTGCAGATGATGCAATGTTCCTTGACACATAAAGTTGCAACTGGCCTGTAAGATCACTGGGAACTACTGAATTTAATAAACTTATGTGGTGACTATTTTGATTTCCTCTATGGGTGCTTATGTTCCCATACTTTGAAATCTTCACTAAATAAATGCTGTGATAATTAGTTTTTGCTAACTCATGCCTTCCCCACTAGATAGAATAATTTGGTTGATCCTTCCTCGCACCACTACCTAGAACACCATGTCATGCATAGTTCAGTCAGAACATGAAGAAAAAATAGTTTTAAAAGTATAAACATTTATCTTGATGTTGTGCCATTCAGAGGTACTTCATTCTTCCCAGCACAAGGAGAATCAATTGCTCTCTTATTTTCATTCAGAACCAAGAGCATGTTGGTTCACAACCTCGAGAGTTTGGGTGACATCTGAAACTGGCTCCTGTCCCTGGAGGGCAAGGAGAGACTGAAGAAAGAAGCAGATCACTCCAGATTGGGAGGTGGCAGTTTTAATAAGCGAAGGAACTAATATATGAGGCTTGTCTTGGGTGGTACAAGATGAGCAGATTTATTCACCCACCTGCTAGAATCTTAAAAGTTTATATAGATGCTTTAATGGGGTTCAGTAATGTGTACAGACCAGAGGGTCTCAACAACACATTATTCTCTCCAGGCTGCACCCTTGAAATTGCTCTTAGTTTGGGAACATTGGGTGAAAGGTATATTCCAAGGACAGGGGACTGGGTAAGGAGGCTCCAATTGTCCAAGGTAGGCTGGAGGGTCAACCAGTGGTCACATCCTCTCTGTGACCTCCTCCAACAAAGCAGCTTCTTGAATCTTCGGTAACTCATTCCATTAGGGCCATTTTTCGATGTCATGGAAAAAAATCTCTCTCTCCATACCTACAAGTAACTCCCTGTACTTCTTAAATGGAGCTCTTCTTTGGCTTAGAAGACCACTTTGTGGGATATTCTTGAGTTCTCATGGGCTTCCTTCAGTGCAGCTGGATACACCAGCACTCTGAGTATATTCTGGCCCACATGTTTCCTATGATTGAGATAAACAGGAACCATATACTCTTACTAAACACAACCTTAAGATATCATGTCTATGGTGCTGACCACAGAGCGCCATGATGTGACCTCAAGACAGAGTCAGACTGTCCCTAATATTACCCATGAGAAGCAGAACAATTTATCCATTCGTCAGTGCAGGAAGCACATCCCCAGTTTCTGTCCAGATGAGGCCACTACTGGAACTGTACAATGCCCACAGGTGCAAATGAAAGTAGGGTTGGGAAGGGCATTGACGAAATGTAATTTTCTCAGCAACATGTTTCTGAGAGTGTGTGAGAGCGGAGCCGGACTTATGCATCTTCCCAAGGTGAGTGCATATCATTAGTATGGCGTGTCCTTTATTTGCAGTATATGAGGAGTTAGGATATAAAATTAAAAAAACAGAGGCATTCCTGACTTAGCAAATCAGAGTGATTTCCAAGAAAACTGCTTCTAGACTGTTATTTTCCAGATAGGTCTTAATGGGAAGACAAAAAACAGATAACAAAATGGAAATATCTTCTCCATCTCTCAATGCTTGATGCTGAATACTCGCAGGACTTTTCTTCCTACACTGGATGGTGACTGATAGATGATGCTACTGCCCAGCAGTGTTCCCCCTTGTATAATGAGCACTGGCTGCAAACTGGGCCCTTCTTTTCTGTTTTCATTGAGATCACTTATGGTTCTTTGGCTCTGCCCCTCAGTGTCCATCTGTCAGATAGCCTCCAGGTATCCTTCTGTCTCTGGGCATGGTGGAGATATTGCTGAAGTTCAGGTGGACTTGGGTGGGGCATTTTGACTCAAATGATATCAAAGATGAGCATTTCCTTAGGAATTGGGAGAGGAAGTTGTCAGAAGTGGTATCTTGGCAGACCTCTATGGAGAGGATGCCTGTCACGGAGTGATTCCAACACTGTCAGAATAAATGTTATTCTCTAGTATCACAGACTCACCAATCAGTGAGATGATTATTTAGATGAAATCAGTTTTCTGATAAGTCTCATTACAGTTGGATTAAATAGTGTAACAACAAGTAAGGGTCATCTGTGTGGGTCATGACCACAGACAGTGATTTCACCACCAGTGAGAGAGAGTCCGTGCTTGTATTTTCCATGGGATACAAATATTTTCACGTCAAAAACATTTTCTAAAATTAAGCAGTCTGAATACTCAGAAGTCACTTTTCTTCTGAAATGATGGCTTGTTTTTGTTCCCAACACTCTTGTGCTGAATCTGATTGAACTGTTGGAAGATTGCCCACCTAAAGCATCCCTGATGTGGTAACTGAACTCAATAGGTTTACGTCGGTGATTGTGGAGCCAAAAAGCACAACCAAGGCAGAATAGGTGAAGAAAGGTTTATCAGCTGCACAAGCAATGGAGAACACCAGGGATATCTTCCAAAGCAATGTCTCCTCAAACAAGGGTTTGGGGTGTGTGTGTGGGCGGAAGTCCTTTAATTGTTAGATCATAGTACAATTCATGAGTATGTAGTTAAGGAACAAGTGGGAGATAATGGTTTATTGCCTGCCAGTCATGTTCCTTTAAGGCTCACGGGTAGCATGTACACATGCTACTACATACATCACATGATCTAGAATTGACTGCTTGGTCCCTCCCAGAAGAGGAGAATTTAAAATATTAATGAGATTTTAAGAGGCACCATTCACTTTAGTTCACTTAATGGCTTGAGGCAGATAGAACTGGCTTCAAGCCAGGCTGCTTGCAGGAACCTTCCGTGGTTAGGCTATTCTGGTAACTTTACCTCTGCAAACACTCAACAGATAGTGTTAGTTTTTATCAGATCCTCAGTATCTCCTTCTTTGACTCTTTCCTAGTCAGAGTATCTGTGCCTGTGTACCTATCTGGCAAAACTATCTCAGACTCACGTTGTCAACAAAGATCCAAATGGATAGAGACTAATTATTGCATATGGTGAGGTGAGTTTCAGTTTGCGTGTGTAAAGAAGGATCACAGTTCCGGAAGTCTCCTCCCAGCACTACCTTTCAATGTACACATCCCTGCTGAGGAGGAGTTCTGACTGGCATTCTGCTCAGACACTTAAACTCAGGGGCTGTCAGTCAGGCGAAGGGGGCGTTTCTTGCGAACTGTCCAATCAGAGGCGGCTCCTGGGCAGGTGGGTGGGGCGAAGCGCCCCAACCCCCGGAAGTTGCTGCTGCTCTAGCCGCGCTGGGGCGGCGTTTGCCAGCCGTTACAGGCTTCACGTGGCTCTGCCGCCTGTTCTGTGAGCTGTCACCTGTACCGAGCTCGGGAGTCACAGGAACGTCGTCGCCAGCGGACCCAAGAAATCTAGAAATGGTGAGATTTGGGGCCCGGAGTCAGGATTTGGGGGAAGAGTGTCTGGCCCAACGTGGCCTCCCCTTCTCGCTCCTGCCCTGCTCGGGGTCGGTTGCCACTTGCTCCTAACGTTCCCTGGTAGCTCTGCCACAGCCCCTGTCACCCTGTGACGTGCAGTGGCCGTGGGGGTCGTAGGAAGGACTCAGGGGACCCAGGAGCCCTGGAAATGGTGAGTGGCCCTGGGTGAGGACGCGGGAGGAGGGGCTGGTGGGAAGCGGCGGGGCGGGCCCGGCCTCCAGCGGTCCCCTCCGGGGTCTGCGGCCCCGAGTCCGCGGTGGCGCCTCTCGGCTCTCAGGCCCCTCCGGCCGCAGCGTGGGGGCGAGGCCGGCAGCCGGGCCCCGGGCGACCTGTGGTCCCTGCACGCGGCGACTTGGGCCGGAGCGTCTCTGGGCAGCTGTGCGCTCGCAGCCCTGCGTGTCCCAGACGGTGCGGGGCCCGCCGGAGGGCCCGCAGGACAGTCGGGCCTCGGTCTGCGGGGTCCCTGCGCGGAGGGGCTGCGGTCTGTGGGGTTGCCAGTGCTTCCTGTCTCCCTGGAGGGCACCCATTTGCCTCTGAATTTTCCGTACATTGGTGGAACAGGTTCTCAAATCTACAACCCTGTCCCCGAGTCTAGGTCTTTCCAGGGCTGGCAACAAATGCGTAAATGTCCAGTCTCTCCTTCATTCACAAATGCCAACTTCGTGCGTCCGATTCACAGCATTGTTATCAACTGTTTGTTCTTGGTGAATTTGAAGCAGATCCAATATTTTAATTGTTTATCATTTTCTCACAGTAAAAGAATGGCTGTTTTTAAGAGATTTATTTTTTGTGTGTGGATAATTTGCAGGGGTAAATTATAACCTCCTGGGACTACGTTCTATGAAATCCTCGTGCCTCTCCCCCAGGGTCTTTCCTTGGCAGAGACACCCCATGGAATGTGCTTTGGGTGGATGTTTCCAGGATGGTCTGTCCTGTCAGCACTGTCCTTACCTGAATTGTCACCTATAAAAGATTTGTTCACTTTATTTTAGTCTCAGTTTTTCAATGAATAAAAATTTATTTATTCAATATGACTTGAAATACAATATAAAATATTTCCAGAGACAAGAAAGAGGTGAATTTCAAAAAAAAAAAAAAAATAAAGTATTCCAGTTTTACATCGCATGGATGAAATTCTTTCCCTTTTTTTCTCTCCCATTGTGTGTACTCATATTCTGAGGTCTGTTCTTTCATTTTGGGTGAGTTTAAATGAATTTCTGGACCTGAAGTCCTCAAGTATGATTAACAGTTTATAAAAAAATTACTTGTCATGGAAATAGGTTATATTAACATATTTTCCTTTCCAGAATGCCATACATTCATGTGGGGTTTCTAGTTGAACTGGCAAAGTTCCATGCAATTTTTTTCCCTCGTTTCCACATAAAGACTAGCTTGAGTGTTTTAGCTGGATTGTTCATACACTGGGTTTGTGTCATTTAAAACATCATTGCTGGTCCAAAAAAACTCCAGTGGGGCTGGAGTACTGAGGGCAGAGAGTCTAAGCTGAGGCCCCCTTGGGCCTGCAGAGGGAAGGACTTGAGAGCCCAGTTGTTCTTCCTGGGGAGCCTCCCCCTGCAGGTCTCCTACTGCTCACACCCCCATGGAAGGAGCCTTTGTCCTGAGAGGAGCTGCAGAGCCCTGGAAAGCTGGGGGTGCACGTGCTCATGGGTTGGGGAGTGACGCCCTTTCTGAGGTTGTAGCTGTGGATTCCGTGGCCCTCTTTCTAGGTGTAAGTTGGAGTTTTGCATCCACAGTGAAGGTGCACTCAGAGTGTAACTTGTTCACAGTGTAACTCAACTTTGAAAGTCATAGTTCTGTGTCCTGGGTTAGGGCCCATTAACCTGGGGGTCCATTTGGGTCAGAACCTTAAACTGAATCCGGCTGAGAGTTTCCTCACTGTGAGAAGGGAGCCTGAGAGAGGGAGCATGTGCACTGTTCCCTGGGGAGAGGAGGGTGTGTGGGACTCCCAGAGCTCCTTCCTGTGGCTGCTCAGGTGCCCTCCCCTCCTTCTCCAGGGACTGACCCCCTCCCGGGCTCTATCTCCATCAGGAGAGTCAGGAACATGGGACCTTCTGACTGTGGCTTTCCTTCTGTTCTGTGGGAAACAGGCTGCTCATCCAAGCTGATTCCAGTGTTTGTGTTTCTTCCCTTTAGATTCCTTCATCAATGGACTAGTGCAGCCCTTTGGCTCTAGTTTCCCTTAGCACTTGGGCCCTGAGACTGTAAGTTGATAGAGAGATGGGATGTGAGGAAAGCAGGAAAATTTTTTCATTTTTTGATTGGTTTTCTTTTGTGCATATCTCTAGAGAACATATTAATTTAAAAGGCTAAAGCAATTAAATTCTATTTCAATCATTGTGAGGAAAACTTCTGAAAGCTTCTGTATGTCTTTGAAAATCCAATACAGTTAAGGATTTAAACTCAAACCCTGAGTGCATTGTAATAAATAATATGCCACTTATTCCTGAAAATACCCCACTGTGAGCTATAGGGGAAGGATAAACTGGGATGCCGCGTGTCCTTTTAGTTAGAAAGAGATTTGAAAAATTTTATTTTGTATGGTTTACACTCCCGTAACTGTTAGTGTTTCAAAGAGTTAAATCCCAGAATAGTTTCCTATGTACAAGAGTTAAAATTACAGAATATAAATGTCTCTGTCTTAAAAATCAATCTGTAAGGCAGCAAAGTCTAACTTGAGAAGGCTCACTGCCAACATATCCTGGTCCCCTCCTGCACTGGTAATCAGTAACATCCAGATACACAGTTTTGATCATTTTTGAGCCCCTGTTAGTGTTTCTTTATATAAATCAGTTGAGAATGCATATTTTTCTTGCCCACTTTGTCCTTGTAATGAGCAGTCAGACTCCACATTTTGGGTGATGACTCACAGCTTAAGCCCCACCCACCCTCTTCCCCTTGTGTCCCAACCTGGACAAGCTGAGGAGGAAGCCTGGGAGTTCTCTCCTCTCGAGCAGGCAGGAGATTCCCACACCAGCCCCTGCCTGTGTGCAGAGCTCTTGCCCCGGCCCCACCCCCAGGCCCAGTGAAGCCCCAGGCCAGGCTCCATTCCTTGCTTTCTGAGCCCTGTCAGAGCTGCTTGAGAGGCCGGCCCTGCCCTCCCCTCAGACCTCTGTTGTGTGAGTCCTACCCTATGTGTGTTTGTGCCACCCTAGCATCAGTCTCAACTAAGTAATCACCCTTCTACAGTTGGCCATAACAGTTGGCGCCCTGAGCAGGATGTCCAGACGTGACCCCTACCTGTGGGTCTGTCTTCTCTTGCTCTGACTTGCTCCCCTGCTCTGCTGCCTGGTGGCGGCATGCACTGTGGGCGGCTGCTTGCTGTGAAGCCCATGCTGTGAGCTGTGCTGCCCCGTGTTGCATTGTTGACCCACCAAGCCTCAGTTCTAGGGGCAGCTGACCAGCACTAGCAATTTGAAGATTTGTAGGCATTTGGGAGCAGGACTGTGGGATTGGGACCTCCTTAAATGAGTCTTGGGTCAGTGTTTCTGGTGGGATTTATCTGTGTGTTAGAGTGAAGCTGTGACAGAAGCCGTGTTGGCCTGACATACTCCAGGGATGAGGGTGGTAGGCAGGGATGATACGTTTGCAAGAGGTGGGTCCGTCAAAGGGCCACTGCTGAAAGAGCATTCATTTACAAAGAAAGATAAGACAACATGTAGGTGGTGGGCTGGGTCCACACTCCTAATAGCAGAGGGCTTTGCATGACCCTTCAGTACTTCTGCTGCCCCCGGCTGTACTGCCATGAAGATCCTGACCTTCAGGATTGTAGGGGACAATACCTATGGCACCCCTGTGGCACAGTGTATAAATTCAAACCTGACTTAAGCCCCGGGTTGAAACCCTATAAAGTGAACAGTGTCATGGGTAGGCTCCTAGCCCTGAAGGCACTGTTTTAAGGAAAAAAGTTTATAAATACCAGGGTAGAGAGGAATCCCCTTCCCTGAAGTGTATCCCATGAGGAAGAAAATGATAGAGGAAAGATCAGAAGGAAGGAAACAATACTGAAACAAAGGTCCATAACTTGTCTCAACTGAACGTCTAGAATGTATTGAATAAATTTACATAACAAAACAGATAAAGGTAAACTGCTTGACTTTTGGGCCTCTACAACACAGGGTCTGAATTACTTTTGCTCTCTGATGTAATGCACGAATTCAGAAAACTTCAAGTAGTTAATCAACACTAGGTGTCAAATTAGAGTTATACCTGGGGATCCCTCTAAGTTTAAGGAAGGTGCCCCTGATAATCTTAGCGGTGTTAATGAATGTAATAGAGAGGACAGAACAAATGTTTCATTTTTAGCCATCAGAACGATGGTTTTGACTAAATTCTCTATGGTTATAACACCAGTTGTCCTAAAATATCCCAAAGTGAGCTGGGAAGCTCTGAGCCAATGAGCAGGAATTAAAATTAAGTGAAGCTTTTGTCACTTAGAAATTGGCTTAACAGATTGGGACCCCAACGATATTCCCTCCCAAATCAAGCAGTTAATATGGCCCAAAGTAAATTGTACAGGGTCTTGAAGGATTGAAAATTGTATAGAAAACCTACTTAATGAAGGGGTGATTATTCTCAGTGCTTCTTTTAACAGCCAAATTTGTCCTGTTTTTAAACCTGGAGAGAATGGATGACACCTCAGAGTGGTTTACCAACTTGAGGCAGTGGTTGTACCACACAGACCTCTGTACCCAGTCCCCACAGTATGGAAATTACTGACCACAGCCAACCAGCAATTGATCAATACCCTGCTCTCACAGGTTTGGCTGAGTCTGTTCTGTCCAGTCCTGTGTCCACAGCCTCTCAGCTGCACTTGGCCTTCCCCTCTGAAGAGACATGATGCCCCTTTACTGGGTTGTCCTCATGGATCTTCCACAGCTGTGCTCTCCCACAGCCACTGCAGGTGGGGTCTGAACTGCATCCTGGTTTCTCCAAGAACACAGGTATGACGTTACATTAATGACATCTCCTCTGAAGACATTCAGAACATACAAATGTGAAAAAAAGGAGATTGCAAAAAGTGGATGGGACATTGCCACTCATATGATGTGAGGCCCTGACAACTTTGTTAAATTTCTGGAAATTATTTGATATCTGAGCCCTGCTTCTTCTCTGAGACCATGAAGAAATAGCTGTTATTTCCCTTAGCATCCACAACATCTACTAGGTTCTTTTGTTGTTCCAGAGGTAACGTATTTCCTGTATACAAATTTTATTTGAGCGTATTTGTGCTGTTCCTTGCAAATTTGCCACCTAGAATGGCACCCCCTACCACAAAAGTCTGGAGACTGTCTTCAAATTGTCACACAACCAACACTCCTGTTAGTGCCCTCAGAGACTTCTTCACTACAGAGGCCTCTGACCTTCTGTCATGCCTTCTGGGATACCCATCATGGCCGTAAGTTGCCCATAGCTTCTGATGCAAGAACTAGGCCTAGACCCCACAATATATGCCATTAGAGCTACAGTGACATAAGGCTATCCTGCCAGTAGATGGCCCTGAGCATGGAACCATCTATCCAGCAGTCCATTTTGACTTGTGACCTGGGAACAGCATTCAGAGAGCTCAGCATGGCTACTGAGACCCCCTGGAGACATGATGGAGGCAAACGTGGGCCCTCTGGGATATCCTGCCTGCAGGAGGGGGTGGTCTTCCCTGTCCTCAGTCTCCTACCAGGTACCATGGTATTGAAGGTGGTCGCCTTTCCCAGAGTCCGAAGCTCCCTGGTGACCTCCTTAGAATTCACTGAGTGGAAAGCAACAGGATGTCATAAACTTTTGGCCCAATAGCACCACATTTGTCCATGATGGAGCTCAGGCAGAGTTGTTGCTTTTCATGTCTTAATTGTGACATCCCTGATGAAGGACTGCACCAAGGGTCGTCACACTGACCTTACATCAAGCAGTCGTCTTAGCTCAACCAATCATTGGCTCTACCTGCAGACATTGCAGACTATGAGTGATTCCCTGAGAGTTGCCCCTTTTTGGTAAAAAGAAACTCTGGGAATCTTGGCTCACAGTTACCTACAATAGAAATCAAAGTAACACTTGTCTCTATGCGTACAAAGCCCACATGCAAAGCCCCACGAGGACACTTTATCCGCATGGGAGTTCCAGACAGTACTGATAGTAATGAAGGCACTCATTTCACTTCTCAGAACATACAGTGCTGGGCTCTTACCAATGTAAAAAATAGACCTTTCTCCTCTCTTTTAAGTCTCAGGGCACATGCCTCAGAGCAACTTAATGGCTTGTTGAAATAAGTTCACATTAATGGAATGAAAGATGGTCTGTTTCTGTCATCAGTCGTGAATATTAATGTGCCTTCTTTACCTGTTTTCCTAGTAGACTTTCCTTTTTTTTAGCATCAGTTGTAGGTTTACCTAAAAGTTGACTGTAAAGTACAGAGATTTCCCACATAACCACTCTGACTCCACACAGTTTGCCCTGTATTTTATATCTTGTATCACTGTGGTCCATTTGAAGGGCCAGTTTGATGCACAAAAGCTCATAGTTTACATTAGTGTTAACTGTGTTATGCAATCCCTGGGCTTTGGCTAATGTCAAATGGCATGTCTCCATCATTTCTGTATCATATGGAATATGTGTACTGTCCTAAAAATCTCCTGTGCTCCCCTGTTCACTCCTCCCACCCCTGAATCCCTGGCAACCAGTCACCTTTCAATGTCTTATCTTTGATTTTTTCTCAAGTGTCACATGCTTGGAATCCTACAGTGTGTAGCCTTGTCATATTGGCTTCTTTCACTTAGAATATTATTTTGAAGTTTTCCCATCTTTGGCTTGATAAGGTGGTTTCTATTCCTTACTGAAGAATGTTTTACCCTATGGATGTCCCTGTGATTGTTTATCCTTTCACCTATTGAAATTATTCTTGGTTACATCTAGGTCTTGACAATAATGCGTAAAGCTCCTGTCAACATTCATGTGCAGGGTTTTTTGTGAACATCTGTTTTCAGCTCATTTGGGTAAGTTCAAAGAACGTGATGGCTATATCGTAGGGTAAGAGTAGGCTTCGTTATCAGAAACTGCCTTTTTTCCAGAGTAGGCATAACGTTTTCCATTCCCACCAGCGGTGAGTGAGGGTTCCTAGTGCTCTCCATCTTCACCACCTTTCACTGTTCTCAGTGTTTTTAATTCCAGCCATTATCATAAGTGTCTGGTGATATCTCATTCTTCTTTTATTTGTAATTTGCTAGTGATGCATGACTTTGAGCATTTTCATGTGCTTATTTACCATCTGTATATCATTGCTGAGGTGTGTGTTCAGATCTTTTGCCCATTTTTAACTGGGTTGATTGTCTTCTTTTTGTTGAGTTTTAGGAGTTCTTTGGATTGTTTTGGTTACCAGTTCTTTATCAGATAAGTGATTTCCAAAGATTATCTGCCAGTCTATGACTTGTTTTCATCTCGTAACATTGTGTGTCACTGAGCAGAGGTTTTTCGTTTTAATGAAATCAATCTTATTTTTTTCTATCTTGGATTTTGCTTTTGGTGTTGTATCTAAGAATTAACAACAAAACAAAGACCGCATAGGTTTTCAACTATGTTATATTTTAGGTCTATTCTGGTTTTACATTAATACTAAGGTCTATAATTAAATTCTAATTAATTTTGGTGAAATTTATCTAGTCGTGTCTTGATTCTTTTTTATTTTTTGGCCAGTGGATGGCCAGATTTTCTGGCAGTATTTGTTGAAAAGATGTTTTCCCATTGATTTGTTTTAGGTCCTCTGTCAAAGATGAGTTCACTATATCTGTAGGTCTATAGAAAACAATTGACTTGTATATTAGCATTTTATCTTTCATCCTTCCTCTACACTCTTCTTAGTTCAAGGGATTTCTCTGTTATTGGGGATTCTTTGAGATTTTCTCCATAGACAACCTTGTGCCACAAGGATAGTTTGATTTCCTGCCTCCCAATTTATATACCTTTTATTTACTTTTCATGTTTAATTGCATTAGCCTTAGCTAATTTTATAGCAATTCTAATAATTCTAGTACAAGGTTGACTAGGAGTGGTGGGAGGGGACGTCCTTGCCTTCCTCCTGATGTTACTGGAAAGCATCTAGTTCCTTCAGTGTAGTCCACTAACATTAAACAAGAGCCCCGTTGATGTAGAGGGAGGTGTGGGCAGAGGGGAAGCATTCTCCAGTCCGGTGATTGGGTCTCAATGTTTTAGTGAGCCTGTGTATCTGGGCTTGAACTTCTGTGGTACAATAAGAAAGGTATTGGATCTTTGTCTGTTGTTCCTAGAAAAACCTCTTGAAGCCCTTGGAATTACTTGAGCGATAAGGGTGATAGATTTTTTGTTTTAATGAGGCAACTCTTGAACAGCTATTAGATGGCTTCAGGATGGGGGTTGGACACTGGAAACACCAAGCCTTGATTAGAGGCTTGGAATTTCAGCCCCAGCTCCCAGCCCCTGTGGAGAGGAGAGGGGCTGGAGACTGAGTTAATACCAATGGCCAATGATTTAATAAGTTGTGCTCATGTAATGAAACCTCCATCGGAACCCTTACAGACAGAATTCAGAGGGTTTCTGGGTTGGTGAACACACACAGGTGCTGGGAGGGTGGAGTGTCAGAGAGGATGTGGAATCTCTGCAGCCCCCTCCACCCCCCTCACCCATACCACTGCCCTACTTTGCCCTATACATGTCTGCCTTTTGTGTGTTCCTGAGTTGTATCCTTTATAGTAAACCAATAATAGTAATTAAAGCAGTTTGCTGAGATCTCAGAATCATTTCAGTAAATTACCAAATGTAATAAAGTGTGGAGGGAATCTACAAATTTGTTGACAGCTGAGTAGAAATGCTGGCAGCCTGGGCACCCCATTTGTGGTTGGCATCTAAAGAAGGGCAGTCTGTGGGACTGACCTCTTATCCTGTGGAGCCTGATGTGAACTCTGGGTGGTTAGTGTTAGGATTGAATTGACCTGTTGGACACCTCTTTGGTGATGTAGAGCTGGAGAAGTGGCATTGGGACAGGTGCCAAATATTTTGTGTCAGGAGGGGAAAAAAATACTATCATCCTCACATGTACCCCACCTTTGAGAGCAGAGAAGACTAGAAGAGACTCAAGTTGGCTCTTTCCCTCCCCCCAGGTCAGGTAGGCTCTGGAAAATCCCAGTCAGTTATGCTCTTGTGAAATAGATTACTTGTAGGTCATGCCTTGTTAAGAACAGAATATTTGGGGTTTATTTTTCAATGCCTACATTTTCTCTTAATTGTGGAGACAATGGTTTACCCTGTGACCTCAATTCTCTGATGGAAGAGCAGGTATCTTGGCTTTTTCCTTCTGAGGACTGGAATCCAGCTTCTGAGCTCCTTGTATGACAGACCAGGACCAGAAGTCTCTGACTCCTTTTTTACCCCAGTTTTATTGAGGAAAAAATTGACGTACACGACTGTGTAAATTTAAGGTGTCCAACATGATGGTTTGATTTACACATATGGTGAAATGCTTACCACAGTAGGTCAGCTAACGTCCATCTTCTCATATAGACAGAATAAAAAGAGAGGAAAGAAGAAAAGAATAATCTCTTTGTGATGAAAACTCATGGGATTTACTGTCTTAACAGCTTTCCTATATATCACACAGCAGTGTTAGCTATACTCATGTCGTACATTACCTCCATAGTAGTTATTTATCTTATAACTGGAAGTTTGTACCTTTTGATCACCTTCCTCCAATTGCCTCCCCACTCCCACCTCTGGTAATCAACAGACTAATCTCTTTTGTATGAGTTTGATTTGATTGTGTTTTATTTCAATTCCACACGTAAGTGAGATCATAAAGTATTTGTCTTTCTCTAACTTATTTTACTTAGCATAATGCCTTCAGGTTTCATCTGTGTTTTCAGAAATGGTAGGAATTCGTTTTTTATGGCTGAATAATACTCCATTGTTGGTATATTTATATATACCAATTTTGTGTCCATTCATCCACTGATGGATGCATAACTTCTCCATGGTAGGCAGGCACCTCAGCAACTGAGGATGTCAACATTGATCATTGTTTTCCCACCTTATAATATATTTTAAACACTGAGAAACTGCTCAGGTGTGGATGTAAACAATGGGCAGCAATACCAAAATTCCTACCTTCTTGGGGTTAACTGCAATGGTTCCCCATAAAGATAAGGCAGAGACAGAGTTCATCTTCATTTTAGCCATGGTTAAATGTTTTACTGCATGGGCTATTTGAGCACGATCCAGATACACGATTATCCAGAACTTGAGACTTCCATTGCTTTGGGCCATGGGTGTTTGTGGTATCTCTGTTTCAGTTTAACTTCAGTTGAAAGGATTTGAAATTGCCTTCTGATTCAGCATATCATTTTGCTGCTCTTCAGACTGAATGACACAATTTGTACCCCATGAAATCCTCAATTTTCTCCCAGTTTGAGGAAGGGTTCAGGTCATCTGCACAGCTGTAGCCCATCCTTTGTTTTCCTATGAGTAGAATGATATCTGTGCAAGTTCAATGTGATTTCCTGGTTAAAACATTAAAAAGAGCTATGAATCTTTAGAGGGTAATAATCCAAGGAATGATTAAGGTGAGCTATAGACAGAGGCACACTATCATTTTGAGTAATATCCTATGTGGTGGCAAAGGAGATAAAATGGACATCCTCAAACTGGGACATTTTCTATGCCTTTTTGTAAGAGGAGTAGCTAGGAGGTTTTTGCTTCAGTAATTCACAAAGCCACCAAAGCCCATTTTTAATGTTTTCAGGGATCATTCCCATATGTTTACATTTCCAGGAGGTGTTATGGAAGACGGGGTAAAACTTGAAACAGCTTTTGTTTCATTAAACAACGTGGAAATCCAAGCTTGTTCCCTTTTTTCGGTGCTAACTTGTCTTTTCTTAGCAGTGTAGAAATTATGTGATTCTGTTATTATTAGTGTATCATTTGCTCCCTTGTCCCCATCCTTCCTCCCATAATACAAGTAAAGAAAGTTAAGCGCAGGGTTTTACCCATTTCACAGAGCTCATAACAGTGGAATCTCTTAGTGTTGAAGACATAGTGGGCAATGTCAAAAATTTTAAACTCACAAGAATGTTGCAAGGTTTGTATAATCATGCACTCTTACAAATGTTCTATCAAAGTTCCCAAAAGAACTCATAAGACAACATGGTGTTCCATTTATATCACACTCTGGAAAAGGCAAAGGTACAGGAACCTAAACACATCAGTTCTTAAGGGTGGGAGGGTTCAGTACTAATGGGCACCATGGGACAGTTCCTTTAGGGTGATGGAGTGTTCTCCATCTTGATGGTGGTGTAACTACACATTTATGAAAACTTATAACACCTCTTAAAATAGTATGGGTATATACAAAAAACAACTGAGAGAAAACAATAAAAATGTTTTCACATGCTAGGAGAATGTGGAATTCTCCTGAACTTTGATTGCTACGTGTGCAACACTTCCTTCCACCACCTTGGGTTCCTTATTAGGATAAAGAAGAAGGAGAATGAAGGACATAGGCCGTGATAGACTTTTCCTGGTACCCAGTCTGAATTAGAAAACGTCCTCTAGGGCTACACCTACCCTCGTGTTATTCACATAACTGGTGAGAAAGTGACAGGGCTCTCGGCCTCCATCCTTGACACCAGGTTTCCTGGGTCATGTCCTGGGAATGCCATGGTCTGAAACATAACAAGGCATCTAAGACATCTCTGCAGTGGGATCTGCCTGGGCATATCCTAATCTAATCCTTGGGCACCAACATCATGTCTTCCCAGAGCAGGTCTTGTGGCTGTTTCCAGTCCTTAAGTTTCCCATTTCAAGCCTACTCTGCCTCCTTGCTGGGAAAAATATTTGGATGCAACACCTGTCCCACTCTGTGCAGATTTTCTGTTGTGTTGAACTTAAAATCAAAAGAGCCACTTATATTACCAGTAAAATGGGTTTATTCAGGAATAGCAGAGGAAGTATGATTCAGGATATGCAAACTGTGGTGAATCATCGGCGGGTAGGGAGAACAGAACAGATGGGCTTGTTTTTATAGAGGACAGGAGGTTGCTGGGAGGGGCTGTTTGGAACAGAAGTCCATGGAAGGAGATTGAGAGTTCAATATGGTGACAGTGGCTGAGTGTGGTGGTTTCTCATTGGCTGGGCTGTTGCTGGGCAAGGAGAAATTCTTGCCCTCCTGGGGTCTGTAAAGTAAGCATCTTCCTGTTGGGGAATGGGAGGTACACTTTTTCCTTTTTGGGATCTGTAAGGTATGGTCAGTAGTAGTGTGTAAGAGTTCCCCCTTCAGGTCTTCCTGGCCCCATTTTAAGTGAGATTCCTGTATTTTCACATTTGCAGCCCCAGGTGACTGTGAGGTGAGGCAATGGCAGAACCCAGAATTCATGTCATGAGGCACAGGCCCCTGTAACACAGTACTCCCCACTGTCACATTAACATCACCTCTGCACCAACAAGCACAGTTTCACAGTAGTCTCAAAATCACCAATAATGTCAAAAAGACAAGGTCTGCCTTGTCCTAGCTCTGGGAGTCCCTCAGGTGCCTGACTGTACCTAAATCACTCTCCCTGAGATCTCTGGCACATTCCACCCTGTGGTTTCAGTGGCTCCTGTGCAGACCATGCCCAGTTCCCTCACCTTAGAACCCGCCTCCAGAATGAGTTTGGAGCCCACCCACCAAGGCCTGTGCTTACTTTTTCTGGAACAGGACTCACCCTGCAGAGTTCCAGTCCCAACACCTGTGGGAAATGGTGGTCTCAGCCAGACCCTCTGCAGTCCTGGGGCCCCCTCCCTTCACATGGCTCCCAGAATGCAATGGGCACCACACAAAAGGAAGTGGCAGAAATGGCAGGGGTTTCCACCTTTCCTGGAGTGCACAGCCCTGTTTGTTGGAGGTGAACCCACTGTTTCTGACAGGAAGAGGCAGAATGAGCCAAGCCACGTCCCAAATGTCCTTGCAACAACTTCCAGTGCTTTCCTGGGTCCCCAAGGTGATGTCTCTGTGGTTGGAGACCTGGGGGCAGAGGTCCACGGCCTCCATCCCCATCAGCTAGTGTTGCAGGGTGGGCCAGTGATCAAGGCCCTGGTGAGGGTGGCCTGTGGGGCTGACCCACGCGAGGTCTGTGCACAGGTGAGAGCTCAGGGGTGATGGATCCCAGACCACAGAGACTGCAGTCGATGACTCGGTGGCTGGGCGAGGATGCACAGAGCTTTGTTGTCCGCACTGAGCTTCCAATGGGAAAGCAAAGTGAGGAAGGGACATGTGTGGGGGGCACATTTCTGGAAGTGATCATAGCAGCGTGAGGGGCTGGAACACGGTGATCACTGCAGCCATCGTGGGCCCTGACTCTCCCTCTTCAGGGCCTGAGCTGTGTGTCTCTGGGCCATTATCTCTGAGCCTGTGTGACTTTGGGTGTCTGTGTGTGGGTGTGTAAACGTGTGTCCAGTAATAAAGCCTGTGTGATTTTATCTGTCTGTCTGGGGACTGTGTGTGTATGTCCTTAAAATCTGGAATGCTGTTATGTCATTTGGTGCCTGACTGCCCTGGTAGCATCTCCCTCACCATGTTGAATTGAACTGATGTGAGCAGACAAATCTTTGTCTTCTTTCTGATTGTATTATCATGTGCTTTATTTTGTGTCTTTTAAGATGTTTTGACATCTTGGGGGTCCTCTCAGACATAGGGAGACCCTGCCCCTCCCAGGGGCACCTCATTCCACGTTGGCGGTGGACAGCTTGTCCGGAGCAGGCCTCTCATGTGCATCCCGCCCTATCCAGTGCCCTGTCCCTACAGACCTCCTTATCTGCCTCTCACATGCCAGACAGTATTCCCTGCCCTAAACCCACCCAGGGCCAGGAACCAGATGACTGAGGACTGTCCTTAGGCCCCAAAGGCTGCTGGAACTGTTCAAAGCAGCCAGTCCTGAGCTGCTCTCTCTGCCCTGACTCACATTTCCTGTGGACCCAAATGAAGGCTGTGGCCTAGATTTGTGTCCCCCTCCTGATTCTGCCTCCTGAGCAGCCCTGATGCAGCCCCTGTGAGCCTACCTTGCATGGGGTGCCCCCTTATCTTGGGAAATGTAAGTAATAAAAATCTTTCGGGGGCTCGCCCAGTGGCACAGTGGTTAAGTTCGCACGTCCCCTTTCGGTGGCCCGGGGTTCGCCGGTTTGGATCCCAGGCGCAGACATGGCACCGCTTGGCAGGCCATGCTGTGGTAGGCATCCCACATATAAAGTAGAGGAAGATGGGCACGAGTGTTAGCTCAGGGCCAGTCTTCCTCAGCAAAAAGAGGAGGATTGGCAGCAGATGTTAGCTCAGGGCCAGTCTTCCTCAGCAAAAAGAGGAGGATTGGCAGCAGATGTTAGCTCAGGGCAGATCTTCCTCACCAAAAAAAGCATACCTTAAAAAAAGAAAAAAGGCAGTAGCTGTCTTTGGGAGAGAAAGGATCAAAAACCAATTGGTTTGGGTTTTGAAAGGAAGGGACTGTGTTAAAATTTTTTTTCCTCTCTCTTGACTGGGCCCTACAGACAGTGATCCAGGAAATCAGGGTCCGGTAAGAATTCTCACCCCATACTGGCTTTTGCCATTGCTCCCAGGATTCCATCTGCAGGCTCTAAGTGGAGTTTAGACAGCATAGCTCCTATTTACCAGAATTTGCCAAAGTTTTTCAATAATTGTAATTATAGTTTCTATTGGCTGTTTAACGGAATAGTGTAGTAATTTACTAGAAAATCCCTCAGAGTCCCCTCACCATTTGGAAGGGCCTATGTGGAGGCCTTCCTTTGAATGTAGATATGGGGGTGTCTGTCAGAACTTTTGTTTATTGTCATGTAGCCTTGTTTTAGGTATATCTTATATCTTTAATTTTTCATTAAGTTTTTGCAATGAAACTTTCAATAATCAATGTTTGTAACTTTGAAGATTTTATTTTTAGGTGCATTTCTTAAATGATCTTCTCTAATTGGAACATTCCTTGTAATAACCATTCTTATTTCCCTGAGAGCTGACAGCAGTTTGGTGGGACCCTTAGCTGTAAATGGAGCATCACCCACGTTTCTGTCCAGCCTGATCTAGCTGCACATGGGGTGCAACTCACTCTTCTATCCAGCCTTGTGTTGGGGCCGCAACCTGAAGATTACCAAGCCAAGCTCTCATGACACAAAAAATCTTAGTAAGATGTTGCCCTTTTTTTGAAGATTTTATTTTTCCTTTTTCTCCCCAAAGCCCCCCGGTACATAGTTGTGTATTTTTAATTGTGGGTCCTTCTAGTTGTGGCATGTGGGACGCCACCTCAGCATGGTTTAATGAGCAGTGCCATGTCCACGCCCAGGATCCGAACTGGCAAAACCCTGGGCCACTACAGCGGAGCACACGAACTTAACCGCTCAGCCACGGGTCTGGCCCTGCCTTTTTTTTTATTTCCTGAAGGCAGCAAATTGTTGGATCTTGCTCTTTAATCCATCTCGACACTCCCTGTCTTTTTTATTGGAGAATTCAATCCCTTTACATTAAAGGTGATTATTGATGTATGAGGGCTTCATGCTGTCATTATATCACTTGTTTTCCAGTTTTCCTGCATTTCCTTTGTTTCTCGTCCTGTTTTGTTGTACCCATTGAATTATGTAGTTTTGTATGACGTGTTTCTTTGTTTTCTCTTTCTTTATTTTTTGTGTCTCTGTTCTGCTTTTTAGTTTAGTGGCCACCTTGAAGTTTGTGTTCAGAATCTCGTGTATATCATAGTCCATTTTCTGATGGCCTCTTATTTCCTTAGTCTAAACTGATTCAGTCCCTTTCCTTTTCCCCTCCTAAGTTATTTTTCTCATATCATATTCCAACTTGTGTTGTGAGTTTGTGGTTAAAGTGACAAGATTGTCTTTGTTTTTGGTGTTTTCCTTCCCGTAAGCCTAATGCTATAGTTGAATATTTGCTATCCTATTCTGATTGTAACTATCTCCTTACTCTGTGTTTTGTGGCCCCTTTCTCCCTTTTTTTATTTTTTCAAGTACGAGGGCCCTCTTCAGGATTTCTTGGGGTGGGGAGGGGAGGTCTCGTGGCTACAAAGTCCCTTAGCTTTTGTTTGGGCAAGATTTAATTTCTCCCCCATATCTGAAGGATATTTTTGCTGGATAGATTATTCTGGCTGAAGATTTTTATCCTTTAAAGTTTTGAATATGTCGTTCCAATCTCTCCTAGCTTGTAGGGTTTCTGTAGAGAAATCTGCTGAAAGCCTGATACGGGTTCCTTCTGCCTTTCTGCCCTGAGTATTCTTTCTTTGTCCTTCATTTTTGCCAGTTTTACCACTATATGCCTTGCAGTAGGTCTTTTTACATTGACAAGTCTAAGAGGTCTGGAAGCTTCTTCCACACATATTTCCCTATCTTTCCCTAGATTTGGGGAGTTCTCTACTATTATTTCTTTAACAAGCTTTCTGCTCCATTCTCCTTCTCTTCGCTTTCTTGGATACCTATAATTCTTATTTTGCATTTCCTCATTGAGTCAGATATTTCTCAGAGACTTTCTTCATTTCTTCTTAGTTTTAGTTGTCTCTCTTCCTCTGTCTGGAGCATTTTAATTATGCTGATTATGCTGATTCGCTCCTCTGTGATGTCCATTCGAGCATTCAGGGAATTGTATTTTGTTTTATCTCTTCCATTGTGTCTTTTGTCTCTAATATTTCTGATTCTTCTTTATACTTTCAATCTCTTTTGTGAAGTAGCTCCTGAACTCGTTGAATTGTTTCTCTGCATTCTTTTACCTCGTGGAGTTTTTTGATGATGGCTATTTTGAATTCATTGTCATTTAGCTTACATATTTCTATGTCCTCAGGACTGAGTTCTGGGTGCTTATTGTATTCTCTGTGGTCTGGAGATTTGATGTAGTGTCTGGTGTTGGAAGGTTGGGTCTTTCTCATTCTGGTATTATTCACTTGCAGTTACAGCCGATCGCCACTGGGTGAGGATTGAGAGCTGTGTATCCTGAGCCCTCTGCCTTCAGCTGAGATGGGGTGGGGTGGCGCGGGACGGGGCGGGGCAGGAACGCTTTCTCCAGCTTCTAAGTTCCTTAAGTGCAGGATCGGAAGTTGGCAGGGCATCATCTATAGTGGCTGGATGGGAAACACTTCCTATTGAAGTTGAAGAATTGACATTTTATGTTCTTTGGAGGAAAAGTACTGTTAAATCCTTCAGATATTCTATAATCATTGGCAAATTGACTATCAAACCATTGTGGACTTCAGTGAACTCCCTTGCAATGTGTAGCTCTTAACCTGTCCCTCAAGCCTGGCAGAGTGCTTGTGTTTGACTGGAAAGAGCTGTTCTCGCACATTCTTGTCTCACTATGTGTTCTAAAAATTGGCAGGAAGTAGCCTTGAGGCACGTGAGTATAGCAGTTTTATGGTCTCAGTTGTCACACCTCCTTCCTTTGTCTGAGCTCTAAGTTCCAAATAACTTTCTGGTCCCACCAAATCATACAGAGAAAGAAAGAAAGAACTGGGTCTGTGATAAATATTATGTGTTAAAAGTGATGCTTCCCCATAGGAATATTTACATTCAGCCAGCTGCATCTGATCCTTGTAATGATGGCCTGTAGTACTTTAGGACAATGTGGCCAGCTGGCCTTCATTAAAGGTTTGATTTCTACAGGTCCCCTAGACTCTCTTTTTGGTGATGGGAGTAGAAAAAAAGTTTCCAGTTCTTCACTATGTTTTTATCCATTGAAACCTCATGCAGATTTGACCCTCTGCCTCATGGAGTGCTGTAACTGGTGGATAATAAGGAAGGAGATGAAAGAATTTTTCTCACAAAGAATCGTCAGTCTTTTTTTTTTTTTTTTTAATATTCTGAATGGTGTTTTTTTTATTATTATTTTTTTATTGAGTTATTGATAGGTTACAATCTTGTGAAATTTCAATTGTACATTAATGTTTGTCAGTCATGTTGTAGGTGCACCACTTCACCCTTTGTGCCCACCCCCCACCCCACCTTTCCCCTGGTATCCACTAAACTGTTCTTGGTCCATAGTTTTAAATTCCTCATATGAGTGGAGTCATACACAGATTATCTTTCTCTCGCTGGCTTATTTCACTTAACATAATTCTCTCAAGGTCCATCCATGTTATTGCAAATGGAATGATTTTGTTCTGTTTTGCAGCTGAGTAGTATTCCATTGTATATATGTACCACATCTCCTTTATCCATTCGTCTGTTCATGGGCACTTAGGTTGCTTCCACGTCTTGGCTGTTGTGAACAGTGCTGCAATAAACATTGGGGTGCACAGGACTTTTGGGATTGCTGACTTCAGGCTCTTTGGATAAATACCCAGTAGTGGGATGGCTGGATCGTATGGTGGTTCTATTTTTAGTTTTTTGAGGAATCTCCATACTGTTTTCCATAGTGGCTGCACCAGTTTGCATTCCCACCAGCAGTGTATGAGGGTTCCTTTTTCTCTGCAACCTCTCCAACATTTGTTGCTATTAGTTTTAGATATTTTTGTCATTCTAATGGGTGTAAGGTGATATCTTAGTGTAGTTTTGATTTGCATTTCCCTGATGATCAGCGATGATGAGCATCTTTTCATGTGCCTATTGGCCATCAGTATATCTTCTTTGGAGAAATGTCTGTTCATGTCTCCAGCCCATTTTTTGATTGGGTTGTTTGATGTTTTGTGGTTGAGTTGTGAGAGTTCTTTATATAGAATCGTCAGTCTTAAAGTGATAATACTTGTTTAATTCCTTAAAATTTCTGTCATTTCCTAATATCCTCTGTACCCTGCCATTGCAGAGAAATGTGATGTAACATGATGACACTAAAAATGTGTAAATAATTTCCATGTGTTCACAATGCTGTTAAATTGGTGAGGAAGTGTGTATAGGAAATGAGTTTTTGATGATCACAACATAGAGTAAATGCTTGGAGATGACGGAATCATTTATAATCTTTGTCCTTATGGAATGTAGATCCCCAGTGCTGTCAGGCTCATGTATCCTGCTCTACACATATTTGTGGTGTTTTAGGACTCAGTGGACATTGAGGACGTGGCTGTGAACTTCACCCTGGAGGAGTGGGCTTTACTGGATCCTTCACAGAAACAACTCTACAGAGAGGTAATGCGGGAAACCTTAAGGAACCTGGCCTCTATAGGTAAGAGTGAGGACATTCTTTCACTCCATCAATTAGAGAACAAGTGTTTCTTGCCCATCAACACTGTTCCAAGATGTAGAATGTGGCAATGGGGGTGTTGGTAAATAAACGGTCATAGCTCATCATGGACTTAAATCTAAAACTTTTTCTATAATTTCTAATACTTTGGAATAATCTTTCTGGGTCTGCATTTTAGGAAAAATATGGGAAGATCATAATATTGAAGTTCAGTACAAAAACCAGGAGAGAAAACAGAGGTGGGTCACACTCACAATAGGAGGCAGTGTGCGATGTAAGAATTCTGGTATGTTATGAAATTTTAAAAAGAAACAAAGAAAATGAATAACCCTTGCTTCAAATTTAGCAAATCTTAGAAAATTGTCATCAAATATACATTCTGAAATGTGATGTAGAGGATCAGTTATTGCAAAATATTTCACTTGTTAATAGGATTAATGAACTCTATATAAGAATATCACTGTTTTGATCATATGAAGGTGAAAGCCTCTTGTAGAGCATTCATTATAGAATTGAGACAAGACAGAAAACCTAAATGTTTTTTATGAATCATAATAACTATAACAAATACAAAATCATAAATAATGTGCTTCTTATTTCTTACAGTGGTCATATGGTAGGGAGACTCTGTGAAAGTGAAGAGGGTAGTCAGTGTGGAGAAAATTTTAGCCTTATTCCAAATCTCAATCTGAACGAGAAACCTACAGGAGCTAAACCATGGGGATGCAGTGCATGTGGAAAAGTCTTCATGCATCATTCATCCTTTAAAATGCACATTAGATGTCACACTGAACACAAACCATGTGACTATCAAAAATATAGAGAGAAGCCATTTAAATGTAAGGAATGTGGGAAAGCCTTCCCTTTTCCAAGTGCTCTTCAAAGACATGAAAGGACACATATTGGAGAGAAACCCTATAAATGTAAAAAATGCAATAAAGCCTTCACTTCTTCCAGTTCTCTTCAAGTACATGAAAGAAATCACACTGGAAAGAAACCTTATGAATGTAAAAAATGCGGTAAAGCATTTCATTTTCCCAGTTCTCTTCGAAGTCATGAAACTATTCATACTGGAGAGAAACCCTATGAATGTAAAAAATGCAGTAAAGAATTCATTTTTTTGAGTTCTCTTCGAAGACATGAAAGAATTCATACTGGAGAGAGACCCTATGAATGTAAAAAATGCAGTAAAGCATTCTGTTATCCCAGTTCTCTTCAGATACATGAAAGAATTCATACTGGGGAGAAACCCTATGAATGTAAAAAATGCAGTAAAGCATTCACATTTCCCAGTGCGTTTCAAAGACATGAAAGCACTCACATTAGAGAGAAACCCCATGAATGTAAAAACTGCAGTAAAACATTCAGTTCTTCCCGTGCTCTTCAAATACATGACAGAACTCATTCTGGAGAGAAAATTTATGAATGTAAAAAATGCAGTAAGGCCTTCACATCTCCTAGTGCTCTTCGATTACATGAAAGAATTCATACTGGGGAGAAACCGTATGAATGTAAAAAATGCAGTAAAGCATTCACTTTTTCTGCTTCCCTTCGAAAACATGAAAGAACTCATACTAGAGAGAAACCCTATGAATACAGTAAAAACTGCAGTAAAGCATTCACTTCTTGCAGTTATCTGATTGTATGAAAGAATTCACACTGGAGAGAAACCCCGTGAATGTAAAAACTGCAGTAAGGTATTCACGTCTCTCATTTCACTTCAAAGATGTGGAAGAAGTCACACTGGAGAGAAAGCCTATGAATGTCAAGAAAGTGGTAAAGCCTTTATTTCTCATGCAAACTTTTGAAGATATGCACGAATGCATAGTAGATGAAAAAGAATGTAAATGTAATGAATGTAGGAGAGACTTTTGTCATCCCAGTTCTTCCTGAAGGCATGAAAGGACTCACTTGATAAAAACCCTTGAATGTAAACAGCGTGGGAAAGACTTCAGTTGGCCTACATCCTTCTCTTTGAAACTCCCACCAAAAAGAAATATAAATGTAAGTAATATGAAAAAACTTGTTGGAAGTTAGTTTGTATAAATGTTCTAGAAAACTTTCAACATGAAAGAGTTGTTATAAAAGCTGTAAATATATTGTGTTTGTCAAGCCTCTTAAAGTGCAAAATTAGATTGTGGGTTTCTATTAATTGCTTTCAGAAATGAGTATTGCGGTGAGAGAGTTCTGCAAGTGATCCTTCATCAATACTATGTAAGATTAATCAGTAGTGCTTTTTCCTTAAATCAGTTAATGATATTTTCTCTGTAATTTTTTATAATGTCTTAGTTGTTCTCTGTTAAGAGACCATTGAAAAATGACAGCTTGTACTTGTTGGCATTTTCTTATTGGCCTTGTGTTTTAGTTCCTGGATATGCCTAATCGATTGTACATTTTGTACCTTTCTTAGAGAAAGCTCCTTTGATGGGGTGGTGGGTATAGGAGCCTGTTTTTATTTTCCACACTATTGAACGGTTGTAATAAAATTTTTTTATGGTAAGTTTGTCAAAAAGTATACTTTCCTGTGAATTTATTTTCCTCTTTGGGCTTTTGCTCTTTGTCCTTCCTTCTGACTGGTATTTGGTGAATAGACTTTGCATTAAGTAGAGGCCTGTGATAGGGCAACAAAATCTAGAGCTGGACACATCACCATGTATTGTGTTATGTCAATACAGGTAATATTCAGAAACAGATCTTTAAGAATCCATCCCCTTTATGGTTCCATGTTAGAATTCACCAACAGTGTCACTTGCATGAGATTTGGAAGGCAGAAGCAGACGAGGCCTTAATCAGATTCTGGAGCCACCATACAAGAAGAGGGACAGTTGCATAGGAGCTTCAAGGACACCATCCTCAATCCCATTTTGTCGATTCTTTGCTCTTCTAGGCAAGAGTATCTTGAAAACCAACACCAACTGTTTGGATTTCTATTTTCTTAGAGGTATATTTTCCACTATTTCACAAGGTCACATCAAAGATCCATTAGAGTTGGGGTCTTTCTGTAAGGCTTCTTGTGTCCACCGGGAAACTAATTCAGACCTTTGTGGTGGGAGTATTCTCTGATTTCTCTCTTTCCTAGATGATATCTGTATGAAGTCTAATTTGTATAGGAAACACCTTATGCTGTTAATAGTGCTGGTGATTGTGTTTTCCTGTTTCACCATGACATCATTGCTACAATGGGGCATAAAAAGAAGGATGTAGGAGTTTGTTTCTCTGCTGCACTGTGCAGTGGCTGCCTTGACCCGGTTCTTCTACATGAGAACAATCACATTTCTCATGTCAGGAGGACTCTGTGTGTTTCCTGTTACTTTTAGCTGAATATGTTCCCTCAATATGTTTTCAATAATGTTTGATTCTATGTCATTAAAACTGTGTGTGTTTCCTTGTGAAATGAACACCTCTGTAGTTGTTTCATTGATATATTTTGTCAAATGTTTTCTAATCCATCCTATGTTAATAAATACTATTGTGGTTTTATTTCTTCAGAATGTATTAAAATTCATTTTAATTATGGGTTTTCAGATATACCTTGCAATTTCCTTCATTTAATCATTGTACATTATGAGTTAATTTTGTCGTGTGCATTCAAATTCAGGTATTTTTTCCTCAGGCAAGTTTTAATTTTTATTCTTTTATAATTACCATTTTTGTCCTAAAACTAATTCCTAATTTATTCTTAACCCAAAACTTAAAAATCATGGTTTTTCAGTGCCCTCTTGCCAGTGACCTGTAGGATTTCACCTGCAGTGAAAGAGAGGGATGTAATGAATTTGAGGAAGAATGACCACAGACTATAGAGGACGGTGAGGAATAACAGTAACAGGGTGCTCAGAGGACTGCTTACAAGATTTTGGCCTGTGGCTGTTGATTTGATTGCTATTCAAGGAGGAAGGTCACTTTCTGTATTGAAAGCTGTGAGGAGGTAAACTTAATTTTTTGTAAGAATTTTGTCCTTGGTAAATATAATCATTCTTTTCTAGAAGGCAAAAACAATGCAGTGGAGCAAAAGTTATTTTCTAAGAAGTTCCAGTCAGTCATTTTAGTAAGAAGACAGGAAACTTAGTCTTATTTATTATTTGTAATTTTATCTTTTACCATTTTTACTGGCACGATTACAAAACACTTTTAGTTTTGTCCTGGTAATTGTGTACTCTTGTTGAAGGAGGTTTTTGAGATTTTTCTGTTCAGCAGGATAAGACTTGGCCTTGCAGTGGATGCAGCCAGCTCCTGGTCCTCTGGAACAGCTTTTGTCTTTCCTACTTATCATCAAAACACTGATGTATTTCCTATGGTGTACTAGACGCTGTTGACCATAAAGGATCTCAGTGAAATTATATAAATTCACTTCTTAGTACACCACATAATATATTTACTATCTCCTGTATGACTCAACCAAGGGCTTTGAGTTTAGGTAAATTGTGAGATAATGCAAACCTAGCAAGGGAGAGAGACAGGACCACTGTGCCAATCCAGCCTTTCTTTCTCAGAGACTGTGCTCCTGATGCTAATATTTCAACATCCCTCACCTGCCATGCGCTTTAGAGTCAGTGTACCCAGTGTAGCAGAAATAAGGCGTGGTAGGATGTGGATATAGTGCTTGAAAGAAACAAGTCCTTGCAGTCCTGGTGCTTATGTATTTGTGGGAAATGAGAGATGATTACAAATAGTAAGGCTTTGTTTATGACATGAAGACAAGGGCTTTGAAGGAAAGTGAAAAGAGCATTGAGCTAATAGGGAGGCGGAGGTGTGCACACATCTCGTCTATGAGGGCAGGAGAGAGTGAGGATGTCATTGTTGTTTAGAGGTGATCATCCCAGGAGTAATTGAGGTGAGCTGCAGGGATATTATTTTGAGCAATATCCTAATTGAGTATAAAAGGTGAAAGGGGAAAGTTTCAACATATTTTCATCACAGGAGTGGCTGGAGGGTTTTTTTTGTAAGGAAGATTGGCCTTGAGCCTTATGTCTGTTGCCAATCTTTCTGTTTTTGCTTGAAGAAGATTGTTGAGCTACCATCCATGCCAATCTGCCTCTATTTTATGTGGGATGCCACTACAGTGTGGCTTGATGAGTGCTGCTAGGTCCATGCCCAGGATCCAAACCTCCAAACCCCAGGCTGCAGAAGCAGAGCACACAAACTGAACCACTACACCACTGGGCTGGCGCTGGCTGGAAGTCTTAATTTCAATGACCCACAAAGCCCCAGAGCCCATTCAGTTGTTCACAGGGATCATTTCCACATGCTTAGACATCCAGCACATTGTGTGGAAAAGTGGGAAACAGCAGTAACAGCTTCAAGGTTTAAAACAGCAAAGGAAATGGAATGTTTTCAGTTTTTCTTTAGTGTGAATTTATATATTGGAGTGGTATCATTCAAATGGGTACCACAGGAGTGTTCTTTTGGAGTGATGGCATATTTTTCATCTTTTGATGGTGGTATTTCTATACATTTGGGAAAACTCGTGAGTGCACTTCAAATATTTTATATATGTGGATGTATGTGTTATATATATATATAATTACTGGAAAATGAATAATTCCTTTCATATGCTAGACGAATGTTAAGCTCTTGTGAACCTCGATTTTGATGTGTTCAAATCATCTTTGTAGCACTGTGGGATCCTTCCTAGGAAGAATTGAAGGGCTGGGCAACAAGGACTCAGTCCTCAACAGGCATTTCTTGCAACCCTGTCTTAATTAAGAAAACACCCCCTAGGGTTGCGCCTGCCCTCAGCTCATACTCATAACTAGGAGTGAAGTGAGAGGGCTCCCAGACTCTGTCCTTGAGCTTAAATCCGGTTCGCGGACAGGTCTTTAGAAATACTTTGGTTCTAAAACCTAGAAGTTGATCCCAAAAGAGATTTGCCTGGGCTCATCCTCATTCATTTGCATCAGCATCACTTCCTCTCATTGCTGTGCATAGACTGTTTCCAGCTGTTTGTTTCCAAACCGAAGACTGCCCTGTACCTGCTGACTTAGAAACATCTTTAGAAATCCATGCCTGTCCCACTCTGGAAAATTTCTCTGAGGCAACATGAGCGGGCTGTGAGCTGAGAGGGTGACAGAAGCAGTGGTGGAACCAATGTCATGGGCACATCCTCACAGCCACAGCAACCACAACATCCCATATTCATGAGCTCTGCTTGCTTACTTATTCATACAACACTTAGAAATTGACTGAATTTAATAGGGAAACAAAGGGCTCTAGAAATTTTTGAAATAGCCGTCTCTCCATTAGCATCTCCCTTCACACATTCCTTTACCATAAAGGCTTTAGCAGCCTCCCATTATGCGTCCAGAGTCTCTAAACCTCTCACATAAATTACCCCAGGCATTGTTGTACTGAAATTATTCTCATCCAGTGCTGCACACAATTAGAGAAGCTACCGCTGGCAACTGACAGAGTCTTTTTGTAAATAGAGGCCCTTCCAGGGCCTGAGTTGATGGTCTTCCACAGCCAACTTCTCATGTTGCCTTGGGCCGTGAAAGTAGGACCCCTCCTTGCTAATCAGAGGACTTTTCATTGAAGAGATGTGGGTACTTACAGGATGGAGCCAAAAATGGTGCTTCTGGCATATCCTACTTAGAGGAGGAGGTGTGTTCCCCTCTTCTCTGATTGATAGACTCCATTGTGGGGGAGGTCACTTCCTGTTCTGGCACAATGGCCACTTGGGGAGTCACCTGGGAGCACAGAGTAGCCAGTGTGTTCATCTACTTTATAGAGACTGTGCTGCCATGACACCTGATGGAGTCCAGTGCAGAGATGCTGCATTCTTCTCCTAGATCAAACAGGCCATCTTTGATGAAAGAGTAGACCCAAGCATCAGATCGATTAGTCAAACTACAGACAGTCATGTTAGCAACAGAAATTCCCTGGCTCAGTATTGAACTCATGTACCTTTTTATAGGTCCTTTGTCATAACAGTGATCTAGCTGTCTCATTCCAACACTAACAACAGCTCCTGAGCTAAGATTGCCCCTATGGCATAAAGGACTCTGGGAATGTCTTACCTCAAAACACTCAAGCACAAACCGGGTCACCCTTTCCTCTGCACATATTAAACCTCAATCTGCAGAGGCTCATGTCATTGCTTACGGTGATAAAATGACCCGAATTTCTGAGACACATAGTGATGCATCAGACCTGATAGTGTTAACCTTGGCCCCGTGGGGGACGGGAATTGGCCACCCCAAGCTATGTCTCTTTGGCATGAGGATTATTTGGGGCTGCTTACTTTTAATAAGCTGCAGACAGGAAAGGAACTCTGAAAAGCAGAGTTTACTTACCCTTTGTTAAGAAACATTTACCTTGTAAAGGAAATCTCCATCTGTAAGGGTGTCTCCCTCTCTACCAGGAAGGAGGGATGACCTTATCTCTAGAAACTCTTGATAAATCAGAGTGGAAGGCAAGGACTTAAATCTGCATAATCTGGTAACCTCCTGTAACTGACTCCCCCCACCCCCAATATCCTCCTTTCTCTTTAGCTGAGGATGATATTTAAGGTGGTGGCTTCAGCCATTTTGGCGAGTTGCTCAGGTTGCCTGAGCCTCTCCCATGTGTGCATATTATAAAGCTTTGTTTAATTTTCTCCTGTTATTCTGCCTCATGTGAATTTAATTCGTTCTCCGGCCAGAAGAACCCAGAGAGGGTGGAGGGAATGTCTTCCTCCCCTGCAGCCCTATGATGCCACGTAATACAAAACTGTTTGGAGGTGTCTAACCTAAAGGCTCAGGCAAATTCAAGAGACTTCCCTCCTCTGCCATGGCTACCTTAGTGACTGACAACGAAGGTAATGTGAAAAAACAGGTCACTGGTCATATAATTGGACATACATTCCAGGCCAAGTAGGGGATGCCTCTAGCCGTTAGTGAATAGACATTGTAGGGCCCCTCACCTCCTTTGTTGGGGCACTTGCTCTGCTCATACCACGGTAGAAACATAGAAAAATTACGCATGCTATCATACAGAAACTCCTGAAACCAAAATGCAAGGATTCTCCAAGACACACTAGAAATTCCTGAAAATATCAGCTCATTTCTCAAAATACAAAACACTGGGCTCTTGAAAAAGGTATTCAATGGACCTTGTACCTCTCTTACAACCCCGGGCTACCCCGACATAGGCTGGCCTGGTGGCTTACTTACACAAACCTTCCTGTCTTCTAAATATGACTGCCTGCTCTTTGAGTCATCAGTTAGACTCAATGCGCAGTCTTTAGGGCCTCTTACTTTGTCCTGATCATCAGGCTCACTGGCACCTTATAAGAAGAGCCTTTCTAGAGTAGACATTTCTGTCAGAATTGTCACTCCTGCAGGTCTTTAGTTTATGGTAATAGGGCACCCTGGCCACCACTTATATCCCAAGTCTTCCTCCTAACATCACCGTAGTCTGTGTACCCTGTGTGTCAATAATTCATTTTGTTTGTGCTCCCTCCAAACCCTTCTAACACATCAAACACAAGTGTACTGTTTTCCTGCCATTTGCAAACACGTGCTTATTGTTGGAGTCACCAGTACTGACCTGGGCGCACATGATGCCATTCAGCAAACACATCATTCCTGCCAATCAAGAAATGTCCAAAACACTCCAAATACCTGTAACAGACAGCTAGTGTTTGAGATCTTTTCCCTGGAGGAAAACTCCTTAGCAGCCGCGGTAGATGATGACTGCTTGGATTTTGACCTATTAGCTAGACAGAGTGAGGTCTGTTCCACTCAATGGACTGTTCGCTGCATGTGGACAGGCTACTCTGGCAAGGTGCCACCAATAACACAACAAATGAGACGACAAATTAAAATAAACAGTAGCATTACTAAAATATTTGAACAAAGTTCTGAAACCACCCTGATACACTCTCCTGGATCTCTAACACTTTGTTGTTGTTGTTTTTAAAGATTTTATTTTTTCCTTTTTCTTCCCAAAGCCCCCTGGTGCATGTGGGACGCTGCCTCAGTGTGGTTTGATGAGCAGTGCCATGTCCGCGCCCAGGATTCAAACCGACGAAACACTGGGCCGCCTGCAGTGGAGTGCGCGAACTTAACCACTCGGCCATGGGGCCAGCCCCTGGATCTCTAACACTTTGGGATGATTGGATTCAAATGTGTTTTTGAGTGGCCGGCCCAGTGGCGCAGTGGTTAAGTGCACACGTTCCGCTTTGGTGGCCCAGGGTTCACAGGTTCATATCACAGGTGTGGACATGGCACCACTAGTCAAGCCATGCTGTGGTAGGCGTCCCATGTATGAAGTAGAGGAAGATGGGCACGGATGTTAGCTCAGGGCCAGTCTTCCTTGGCAAAAAGAGGAGGATTGGCAGCAGTTAGCTCAGAGCTAATCTTCCTAAAAAAAAAAAAAAGTGTTTTGAGGCTTTGTCATCTTATTTACGTTCCTTATATTTTTCATAGGGCTTTTTAATTAATATTCAAGTCAAACTCATTTCAATGAGACATTGAAATGGCATTATTCAGTCAACAAACCTCAGGAGTGAACTTCAATAAAGACACTGACCTCATCTTTGATATTTGACTGTCAATCGGCTTTCCATACCTGCTCACCCTGCCTGGTCCACAAAGGTAAACAAGTCAGGAAGGTTCACAAGCCTCTTTTCTTTGTGTCAGCGGGTAGGAGCGTCAAACTTTTAAGATCTGCAGCCTGTACCCCACACTTCTTAAAGGGCCAACCCATTGTCCTTTGCACAAGCCACCTCAACCAGCTTACCCTTGCCCTACTCTCCTTAGAAAGTACCTTTGAGTTATAAACATATTTCTATTCACTTGATACATGTGGCAACATCAGTCTTGCCATCCAATCCCATTTTAGGTCAGGTGTCAATTTAACGCCTAAAAGGTCAATGATACAATAGAATGTAGCTCATCAAAAATCTTTTGGCTGATGCACAGGTATTCAGTGTAGGAAATTTTTACAAGATGAAGAAAAGGAATCTAAATACGGAGATCCCTGTATGATAATGATTTAGATGCTTTGGTCACCAAAGAAACTTTGAAACCACCCATAGGGCTCTAGCAGTAGAGTCAATAAGTGAAAATGGTGCAGTCTCACAAGGGAAAATACAGGGCAACAGAAGTAAATGGATGGTTTCTCTTCCAATATGTAAAGAGCTCTGAGCGATCATCTCATCTTCACAACAAGAAAAATACTAAACACTGAAAAGGAACCCCTCTTCCTAGACCCGTCAGGGATTTGAGGTTATGTGGCCAACACTGCACCAAAAATGAGAGACAGGCAAATATAGAGAATTACTGTGTACCTGGAGGAGAAAGGACTGGAGCCAGCAACTTTCTAGGAACACACAACTTGTAGTAGATGGATTGTTGGAGACATAGTATGGATTATCTTGAATGTTAAAAACTCTAGTTGAGGTCAGTCTTAGGGGACCCCCCCCCAAATTTATGAACATTTCCTTCAGCAGCCCAATCTGGTTCTCACCGTGACCATCAGAATTAATTGCCTCCTTCATGCAGGAAGTGGGGGAAAACATTTTGATATACACAAGCATGTTGTTGTCTGTAATGTAGACCATCCCTCAAAGGAAACTAATGTGTAAAGTCTTCTCTGATTGGGCAAAGTGCAAACAGACACCTGCAGTCACTTCAGGTTCCTCTCTGACCGAAGTGGAGGAAATATAAGTGCGAAGATCCTGTTCTGAAGTTCATAGTCCAGGGATTCTCTACCAGCAAACATTGCAGGTTTCATCATCACATGAGAAGACATGTTCCCTTTCAAATACCTGACACTATACCAGTTGGGTCATAGGTTAAAAACACTGGATTAAAACAGAGCTGCAAGACACAGACTCTACTTAAGAATGAGTTTTGGGGCCGGCCCCGTGGCCGAGTGGTTAAGTTCACGCGCTCCACTTCAGCGACCCAAGGTTTCGTGGGTTTGGATCCTGGGCGTGGATGTGGCACCGCTCATCAGGCCATGTTGAGGTGGCTTCCCACATGCCACAACTAGAAGGACCCACAAGTAAAAATATACAACTCTCTACTGGGGGATCTGGGGAGAAAAAAAGAAAAAAAAAAATTGGCACGTTGTTAGCTCAGGTGCCAATCTTTAAAAAAGAAAAAAAAAAAGAATGAGTTTCTAGGGAAATCCAAACACACCAGGGGAATAAGTACAAAAGTACAAGGACACTGCAGACCATAAAGCCCCTGACCCCTCCAGCTGCAGCAAACACAAAACATAGTCAGACACCTATTCAAGAAATCAACACCTCACACTAAAGGCCTGTTTATCTGAAATCTTATTGTGAATATTCACAATATTCTTCTGGACTTTGCATACATTGTGGAGCAGAGTCTCAATCCATGACCCTGTCCCCCAGCCTAGCTCTTCCTCGGGCTGGCAGCAGATGCTTAAATTTGCAACCTCTCTCCGCATTCCTAAATGCCAACTTCCTGCCTCCGATTCACAGCGTTATTCTCAACTATTTGTCTTCCTTGTTGGATTTTAAACAGATTCGATATTTTAATTATCATTTTCTCACGGTCAATGGATGGCTATTTTTATAAAGATTTTATTTTTTTCCCTTTTTCTCCCCAAAGCCCCCAGGTACATAGTTGTATATTCTTCATTGTGGGTCCTTCTAGTTGTGGCATGTGGGACGCTGCCTCAACGTGGTTTGATGAGCAGTGCCATGTCCATGCCCAGGATTCGAACCAACGAAACACTGGGCCGCCTGCAGCAGAGCACGAGAACTTAACCACTTGGCCACGGGGCCAGCCCCAATGGATGGCTATTTTTAAAAGATTTATTTTGCGTGTGTGGATACTTCACAAGAGTGAAAAGCAGCCTATAACTGCCTGGAACTATGTTGTGTGAAATCCTCGTGCGTCTCCCCCAGGATCTTTCTGGGCACAGACATCCTAGGGGAAGTCCTCTGGGTGCAGGTTCCTCTTGAAAGTCAGCACTGTCCCTTCCTGTGTTAGTCACCTTTAAAAGATTTATTCACTTTATTATAGTCTCAGTTTTTCAATGAATAAAAATTGATTTAATCAATACAACTTGAAACACAATGTAAAATATTTCAAAAGAGGCAAGAAAGAGGTGAATTTCAGAAAAAAAATCTCTGTTTGACATTGCATATACTGAATTCTTCATGACCTTTTGTTCTCCCATCGTAGGTTGTAACATTCTGAGGTCTGTTCTTTTATTTGGGGTGAGTTCAAACGGATTTCCAGGGCTTAGACATGCAGACCTTAAGTGTTCACGTAGGCTTAATAGTTTATAAAAAAATTTCTTGTCATGGAAATAATACTGTATTATCATTTTTTTTTCCAGAAGGCGATACATTCTTGTGGGGTTTCTTGTTGAGCCAGCACATTGCCATACAGTTTTCTTCCTTCATTTCCACATAAAGACTGGTTTGACTGTTTTAGCTCAACTGTTAAAAGTCTGGGTTTGTGTATTTAAAACATCACTCGTGGTCTGAAAAAACTCAAGAGGTGGGTCCAGCAGATGGCTACTCCTGAAAGACCAGTCATTTAAAAAAAGAAAGAAGTGAGGGGGAAAGGCAGCCAGAGGTGGCAGGCTGAGTCCACACTCCTAACACCAGAGGGCTCCCCAGGACCCTTCAGTACCTCTGCTGCTGCCCCTGCCTCTACTGTGACAAACATCCTGGCCCATGGGATTATAGGGGACAACACCCATGGCACCCCTGTGGCACAAGGCATTCGTTCAAACCTGATTCAAGCCCAGGGTTTAAACCCTATGAAGCAACCAGTTGTCATGGGAAGGCTCCTAACCCTGATGGCACTGTTTTTAGGGTCTTGGGTGGAAAAAAATTATAAATAGCAGAGTAGAGAGGCATGCTGTCACCTGGAGTATATCCCATGACGAAGAAAACAAAACGAGAAAGATCAGGAGGCAGGAAACAATAGATAAAATACTGAAAGAAAGGTCCACAATTTGACCCAATTGGAAATCCAGAATATGCTAAGAGTTTACACAGCAAAACAGATCAAGGTACACTGCTTGGCTTTCAGGCCCGAACACCACAGGTTCTGAATTAATTTTGCTGTCTCATGTGATGCGCTAATTCAGAAATATTCAAGCAGTTGATCATTACTAGGTGTCAAATTACAGTTATACCTGGGATCCCACTAAATTTAAGAAAGATGCCCCGATGATCTTAGTAGTGTTAATGAATATAATATAGAGGACAAATAAGACAAATGTTTCATCTTTAGCCATCAGAACTATGGTCTTACCTGAATTCTCCATGGTCATAACACTCATTGTCCTAAAATATCCCATAGTGAGCTGGGAGGCTCTGATCCAGTGATCAGGAATGAAAATTAAATGAAGTCTCTGCCACTTACCAATTGGCTTGATAAATTGGGACCCCAGGGACTTTAGCACCCCAAAATAAAGTAGTATGGACCAGTGTACTAACCCAGGGCCTGGAAGGATTGAAAACTATAGAAAACCTAGTTAGTGAAGGGTTGATTATTCCCAGTGCTGCTTCTAACAGCCCAATTTGTCCTATTATTAAACCTGGAAAGAATGGATGACCCCTCAGAGTGGTTCACCTCAACTCGAGGCTGTGGCTTCACCACACAGACCTCTGTCCCCAGTCCCCACAGTGTGGAAATTACTGACCACAGCCAATCAGCAATTGATAAATAGCCTGCTCTCACAGGTTTGGCTAAGTCTGTTCTGTCCAGTGCCCATGTCAACAGCCTCTCAGCTGCACTTGGCCTTCCCCTCTGAAGGGACATGATGCCCCTTTACTGGGTTGTCCTCATGGATCTTCCACAGCTGTGCCCTCCCACAGTCATTGCAGGCGGGATCTGAACTCATCATGGTTTCTCCAAGATCACAGGTATGATGTTACATTACTGACATCTCCTCTGAGGACAATCAGGACATACAAATATTGAAAAAACATCACAAAAAGTGAGTGGAACATTGCCACTCATATGATGTGAGGCCCTGATAACTTTGTTAAATTTCTTGAAATTATGTGATAATCTGAGACCCGCTCTTTCCCTGACACCGTGAAGAAATAACAATTGTTCTTCTCAGCACCCACATCATCTACTAGCTTCTCTTGATGTTTGAGAGACAATATATTCCTTGTTTACAAGTTTTACTTGACCCTGTTTGTACTCTTACTTGCAAACTGAACATCTTAAATGGGTACATCTATCCCCAAATCCTGGAGATTCTCTTCAAATTATCATACAACCAACACTCCTGTTAGTGCCCTCAGAGACTCCTTCACTACAGAGGCCTCAGTGACCTTCTGTCATGCCTCCTGGGGTACCCATGATGGCCTTACATTGTCCATAGGCTTCTGATACAAGAACCTGCCCCAGGCCCCACGCTACATCCTATTAGAGCTGCAGTGACCTCTACTTACGAGGCTATCCAGCAGTCCATTTTGACTTGGGACTTGGAAACAGCGCCCCAGGAGCTCAGCATGGCTACTGAGTCCCCGTGGAGACACGATGGAGTCAAACCTGGGCCCTCTGGGATATCCTACCTGCAGGAGGGGGTGGTCTTCCCTGTCCTCAGTCTCCTGCCAGGTGCCATGGTGTTGAAGGAGGTCTCCCCTTTCCCAGACCTCCAGGGTCCCTGGGGACATCTTTAGGACTCCCTGAGTGAAAAGCAATGGGAGTTCATAGACTTTAGGGATGACAGCACCACATATGTACGTGATGGAGCTCAGGCAGAGTTGCTGCTTTTCATGTCTTAATTGTGACATCTCTGATGAAGGACTGGACCCAAGGGTCATCACACTGACCATACATGAAGCAGTCATCTTAGCACCAACCAAGAATGAGCTCCAGCTGCAGACGTTACAGACTATGGGTGATTCCCTGAGAGTTGCCCCTTTGTGGTAAAAGAACTCGGGGAACTTCTTGCTTCACAATTACCTACACTAGAAATCAAAGTAACACTTATCTCTACACATAGGAAGGCCACACACAAAATCTCACCAGGACACTCTTTATCCACCTGGGAGTTCCAGACACTACTGATAGTAACGAAGGCACTCATTTCACTTCTCAGAATATACTGTACTGGGCTCTTAACAAGGCATTCAACGGAAGTTTCTCCTCTCCTCCATGTCTCAGGATGCAGGCCTCATAGAGCACCATTATGGCTTATTGAAATAAGTTCAAATTAGCGGAATGAAAGATGGTCTGTTTATGTCCTGAGTCAGTCATCAGGGGTGATGTGTCTTTATCCTTTTTTTCTAGTAGACCTTATGTTTTTTTAAGGATCAGTTTTAGGTTTACAGAAAACTTGATCAGAAAGCCCAGAGATTTCCCATATAACCCCTCTGTCTCCACACAGTTTGCCCTGTATTTTTTTTTTTTTTTTTTTTTTTTTTCATAGTTTTTTTTTTTTTTTTTTTTTTATTAATGTTATGATAGATTACAACCTTGTGAGATTTCAGTTGTACATTTTTGTTAGTCATGTTGTGGGTACACCACTTCCCCCTCCGTACCCTCCCCCCACCCCCCCTTTTCCCTGGTAACCACCAATCAGATCTCCTTCTCAATATACTAATTTCCACCTATGAGTGGAGTCATATAGAGTTCGTCTTTCTCTGACTGACTTATTTCGCTTAACATAATACCCTCGAGGTCCATCCACATTGTTGTGAATGGGCCAATTTCGTCTTTTTTTATGGCTGAGTAGTATTCCATTGTGTATATATACCACGTCTTCTTTATCCAATCATTAGTTTCTGGGCATGTAGGCTGGTTCCACGTCTTGGCTATTGTAAATAATGCTGCAATGAACATAGGGGTGCAACGGACTCTTGAGATATCTGATATCAGGTTCTTAGGATAGATACCCAGTAATGGGATGGCTGGGTCATAGGGTATTTCTATTTTTAACTTTTTGAGAAATCTCCATACTGTTTTCCATAATGGCTGTACCAGTTTGCATTCCCACCAACAGTGTATGAGGGTTCCTCTTTCTCCACAACCCCTCCAACATTTGTCGTTCTTGGTTTTGGATGTTTTTGCCAATCTAACGGGGGTAAGGTGATATCTTAGTGTAGTTTTGATTTGCATTTCCCTGATGATTAGCGATGATGAACATCTTTTCATGTGTCTATTGGCCATATTCATATCTTCTTTTGAGAAATGTCTGTTCATGTCCTCTGCCCATTTTTTGATCGGGTTGTTTGTTTTTTTGTTGTTAAGCAGTGTGAGTTCTTTGTATATTATGGAGATTAACCCTTTGTCGGATAAGTGGCTTGTAAATATTTTTTCCCAATTAGTGAGCTGTTTTTTTGTTTCAATCCTGTTTTCCCTTGCCTTGAAGAAGCTCTTTAGTCTGATGAAGTCCCATTTGTTTATTCTTTCTATTGTTTCCCTCAACTGAGGAGTTACAGTGTCCGAAAAGATTCTTTTGAAACTGATGTCAAAGAGTGTACTGCCTATATTCTCTTCCAAAAGACTTATTGTCTCAGGCCTAATCTTTAGGTCTTTGATCCATTTTGAGTTTATTTTGGTGTGTGGAGAAAAAGAATGGTCAATTTTCAATCTTTTGCATGTGGCTGTCCAGTTTTCCCAGCACCATTTGTTGAAGAGACTTTCTTTTCTCCATTGTAGGCCCTCTGCTCCTTTGTCGAAGATTAGCTGTCCATAGATGTGTGGTTTTATCTCTGGGCTTTCAATTCTGTTCCATTGATCTGTGGACCTGTTTTTGTACCAGTACCATGCTGTTTTGATCACTGTAGCTTTGTAGTATGTTTTGAAATCGGGGATTGTGATTCCGCCGGCTTTGTTTTTCTTGCTCAGGATTGCTTTAGCAATTCGCGGTCTTTTGTTGCCCCATATGAATTTTAGGATTGTTTGTTCAATTTCTGTGAAGAATGTTCTTGGGATTCTGATTGGGATAGCATTGAATCTGTATATTGCTTTAGGTAGTATGGACATCTTAACTATGTTTATTCTTCCGATCCATGTGCAAGGGATGTCTTTCCATCTCTTTATGTCAACGCCTATTTCTTTCAAGAGAGTCTTGTAGTTTTCATTGTATAGATCCTTCACTTCCTTGGTTAAGTTTATCCCAAGGTATTTTATTCTTTTCGTTGCGATTGTGAATGGGATAGAGTTCTTGAGTTCTTTTTCTGTTAGTTTATTGTTAGTGTATAGAAATGCTACTGATTTATGCACGTTAATTTTATACCCTGCTACTTTGCTGTAGTTGTTGATTATTTCTAATAGTTTTTCTGTGGATTCTTTGGGGTTTTCTATGTATAAGATCATGTCGTCTGCAAACAACGAGAGTTTTACTTCTTCGTTACCTATTTGGATTCCTTTTATTTCTTTTTCCTGCCGAATTGCTCTGGCCAGCACCTCCAGAACTATGTTGAATAGGAGTGGTGAAAGTGGGCACCCTTGTCTTGTTCCTGTCCTCAGAGGGATGGCTTTCAGCTTTTGTCCATTGAGTATGATGTTGGCTGTGGGTCTATCATATATGGCCTTTATTATGTTGAGGTACTTTCCTTCTATACCCATTTTACTGAGGGTTTTTATCATAAATGGGTGTTGGATCTTGTCGAATGCTTTCTCTGCATCTATTGAGATGATCATGTGGTTTTTGGTTTTCATTTTGTTAATGTAGTGTATCACGTTGATTGACTTGCGGATGTTGAACCAACCCTGTGTCCCTGGTATAAATCCCACTTGATCATGGTGTATAATCTTTTTGATGTATTGCTGTAATCGGTTTGCCAAAATTTTGTTGAGGATTTTTGCATCTATGTTCATCAGTGATATCGGCCTGTAGTTCTCCTTCTTTGTGTTGTCCTTGTCAGGTTTGGGGATCAGAGTGATGTTGGCTTCATAGAATGTGTTAGGGAGTTCTCCATCTTTCTCAATTTTCTGGAACAGTTTGAGGAGAATAGGTATTAAGTCTTCTTTGAATGTTTGGTAGAATTCTCCAGAGAAGCCGTCTGGTCCTGGACTCTTGTTTTTGGGGAGGTTTTTGATTACCGTTTCTATTTCCTTACTTGTGATTGGTCTATTCAGATTCTCCATTTCTTCCTGATTCAGTTTGGGGAGATTGTAGGAGTCTAGGAATTTGTCCATTTCTTCCAGGTTGTTCAATTTGTTGGCATATAGTTTTTCATAGTATTCTCTTATGATCTCTTGTATTTCATTGGTATCTGTTGTGATTTCTCCTCTGTCATTCCTGATTTTATTAATTTGCGATTTCTCTCTTCTTTTCTTGGTGAGTCTGGCTAGGGGTTTGTCAATTTTGTTAATTCTTTCGAAGAACCAACTCTTTGTTTCATTGATCCTTTCTATTGTCTTTTTTGTTTCAATATCGTTTATTTCTGCTCTTATTTTTATTATTTCCCTCCTTCTACTGACTCTGGGCCTTGTTTGTTCTTCTTTTTCTAGTTCTGTTAGGTGTCGTTTGAGGTTGCTTACGTGAGCTTTTTCTTGTTTAGTGAGGTGAGCCTGTATTGCGATGAATTTCCCTCTTAGGACTGCTTTTGCTGCATCCCAAATGATTTGGTATGTCGTGTTCTCATTTTCATTTGTCTCCAGATAATATTTGATTTCTTCTTTAATTTCTTCAATGATCCATTGTTTGTTGAGAAGCGTGTTGTTTAGTCTCCACATTTTTGCACCTTTCTCTGCTTTTTTCTAGTTTGCCCTGTATTTTATATCTTGTGTTCCTGTCATACATTTGAAGAGCCAATCTGATGCATGAAAGTTCATAGTTTACATTAATGTTGTCTCTGTGTTACACAATCCCTGGGCTTTGGCTAATGTGAAATGGCATGTCTCCATCATTTCTGTATCATATGGAACACTTGCACTGTCCTAAAAATCTCCTGTGCTCCCCTGTTCATTCTTCCTCCCTCCCACCCCAAATCCCTGGCAGCCAATGATCTTTCAGTGTCTTAATTTTTATCTTTTCCAGAAGGTCACATGCTTGTAATCCTGCAGTACGTAGCCTTATCATATTGGCTTCTTTCACTTAGCAATATGATTTTAAAGTTTCTCCATGTCTTTTTGGCTTGATAACCTCATTTCTATTTATCACTAAAGAATATTTTATCCTATGGATGTTCCAGTGATTGTTTATCCATTTTCCTGTTGAAATTATCTCGGTTGCATCTAGATCTTACAATTAGGCATAAAGCTCCTATGAACATTCTTGTACAGGGGTTTTTTTGAACATCAGTTTTGAACTCATTTGAGTAAATGTGCAGTGTGGTTGCTGCATTGTGTGGTAAGAAAAGGCTTAGAATTAAGAAACTGCCTTTGTTCCCAAGTAGGTGCACCATTCTCCATTCCCACCAGCAATGAAGGAGGGTTCCCGTTGCTCTCCATCTTCACTGTCATTTGGGTATTTTTAAATTTCCAACATTGTAGTAAGTGTCTGGTAATATCTCATTCTTCTTCTCTTTTTTCGCAATTTCCTAGTGACACATGATTTTGAGCGTGTTTGCATGGGGAATGGATTGAACTGGCAGACCTCAACAAATAGGGACTGTGGACTGATTCCAAACAGATGGGAAACTGTGGCTGTCATGAGCACTTCTCAACTGGAAACTGGGGGTAGAATCAAGAATTTAGTCTTCCAATCAAATTGAGAATTGTGATATGAATTATCAGCAGCTCCCAATATGAAACTAGTGATTCCAGACAAATGGGGAACTGACTGGAAAACTACTTAGATTGGGAGGTTTTGGCAAGACAGTGGAGCTCAGAACCAAGTTGGAACTTCTCCATGGACCTCAGAAGTGGCGAGAAAGACAGAATTCAAAAGGGGTTCATGGGTACCTTGCCTGTGTTTCTTGCTGTCCTCAAATGATGTCAGAAATTCACTTTGGATCCCACTGCTGCCACCAAATCGGTGACATAACAAAAACTCAAACTAGTAAGTTTCAAAGATCTAATTGGCTTTATTGAGCAGTCCATCAGTTGGGCAGCATCCCGTCTAGCAGGTAGAGAGAAGCTCCAAAGGTCTAGTGAAAGGGAAAGGTTTTAAAGGCAGGACGGAATAAAAGATATTTTAGGCAAGGTTACCTCACTTTGGGGCCAAAAGATCTTATTAGTTAGATAACTTCATTGTCCTTTGGGGGATGGAAAGGGTCCATGTGGCAGACTGCCTCATTGATGGTGACCAGGAAATCCTAAAATGACCACTTAAGACTACAATCCTAGTAAAGGTTGAAACTGCAGTTAGGTTAGATATTAAGCCCCAGTTTTTGTGTGATGCTAGCAAACATGACTCAATTTGGGCCCTGTGGTTTTCTTTTTAACAATAGTTTATAATCAAGTGACTAATCTGTTTTTAATGGGAAGCCACATCTCTACATGTTATCTGCTAAACAATAATTTTTTGAAGTGTGCGATGTATTTTTTAAAACCATAAAAAATTAATTTTCTCAGTTCTGTTTAACTCTAAAATGACAAGTGATATTACAGCCTGTAGTGCCATTGTGTGTCAATCTGGAGAGGGTTTGCTGATATGGGCAGTGTAGTAAATGCACTAGGGTGCTATAATAATAATAAGAGCTCCACTGACCTGCTCCCCAGTGAAACTGGTGAAATCATTTTGAAACAACTGTTTAAAGCCTCTGGAGATTGTCCTAAAGGGAAACAGCATATGAGGAACATCTATTCAAGGAAATCAGTGGGAATTCTGTGAGAAAGGGAAAAGTGTGTGGGATTTGAACCATGTCCGCTCTCTCCCTGCTCTCAGCTCAGCAAGTGAACACTTTTCTTCAGAACACTGTACCCTGAACCAGAAGACAAGTTTCTCTCTCCCTAAGCTTCCAGAAGGGGGTCTTTTTCCCAGGATGAGCAGGACTTCAACATTACCCATCCTGCCCGCACCTGTCTATTGTTGAATTTAAGTCCCTTATTGGTTCACATGAAAAGTGGGGACACCCTCCTTGCACCTAGGCCCTTGTCATGATACAGAGGCTCTGCTGTGCTCATGCTGTGCTGAGAATGCTGGGCACTGACCACTCTTTCCCCAGCTCATGAGGTGGCTGTAACATGAGACAATCAAGACGACTCTGGCTGCTGTCTCTCCACTGCACTGATCACTCAGCCCCTAGAATGGGATTGTCACCCAGAGAGAGCCCTCCTATTCTCCCCACCACAGCTCCAGAGTCCTGGCAGAGATTATACCTGAATACGGAGAACAGCCAGCCATGAAACACAAAGCTCTTAATTCCTTCCCAAAGGGTCATAAAAAGTTCAAGTCAAAGAACACTCTCAAGAAAGTGGAGAATGAGCAGAAAGGGAACTGGTACATCTGTGTATTTAGTGAAGATACAGCTTAGACTGTAGGCTAACTAGTTTTCTGGAGCCAGGGAATTTGACTGCTGAGAGGACACTTCCAAGAGTGAGAACAAATATCAAACAGTGACTTCAGAAAGCGTTTCTACAAAGGAGCCAGAATTTCACTGGAGTATTTGGTCGAGTAATTATGAAGCCCAGGACATTGGGGAAAACACTAGAGCAATCAGCCAGCAATTAGTCTAGCTTAACCATGGGGTGAGTCTATGAAAGAGGAAGACAGCCCTCCAGTGCCATTGTCTAGTGACAGTAGATCTGCACAATGCCACGCCCAATTCTAGGAGCCAAATCAGAGGTTTCACTTGGTGTTGGGGGCATAAACTTAACTAAAATAATCCACCCAGTCATTGAACAAAGAAATAAGCAAATAACAGTAAAAAGGTCCCAACAGGAAGGGGACCAGTTCCCAGAGTTGCTACAATATATTACCTAAAATGTCTGATATGCATGGAAAATATGAGACATGTAAAGATACAGGAATGTAGGAACTATATAATGGGAATAAAAACAGCAGTTGAAAAACTTACCCAGTCTTACAGGAAACCCCAGTAAAATTAACAGAGGATGTCTCAGTAGAGAAAATAGAGGCCAGAAGGCAGAGGGATAACATTTGCAAACTGCACAAAGACAAGACATGTCAACCAAGAATCTTGTATCCCCCAAAACTACATTTTAAAATATGAAGATGAAAGAAATAGTCTCCCAGATTAAAAAAACCTGAGAAAACATATTAATAGCCAAAAGCCTTATGAGATTACTGAAGGAGTTCTTCAGGTTGAAAGCAGGTGATCCTGGATGGTAATTGATATCAACATAAACAAAAATACTAGTATAGGTAATTATGTAAATATGAAAGCCAAAGTAAATATCTATTTTCTCCTTTCTTCTCTTAGCTTATATCAAAGAATTATATAAAATACTGTGTATTTCATGTGCTATTGTGCTTATTCCATATAGAAATGTAATATATGTATAATTTGTTTCTCATTAAAAGCACAAAGTTTATAGGTGGGAGCAAAGTTGTGTTGGGCTAAGGAAGTGACTACAAATGGTAAAGAAATAAGTGTAACCATACATTATTGGTTGTATCATTAATAGATATAATCTGTATAACAATAATACCAGGAAAATGGCAAAATGGATTAGAGCTATTTGTGAATAAAGATTTCATGTATCACTGGAATTAAGCTAGTATAAATCTGAAGCTCCTTCTTATAAATTAAGAAATCTATGTTAAATAGTACAGCAACCTCCAAAAAAATAACTTCAAAAATATAGTTAGTAAGACTCATTTAAAAATTAAAGTGCTACTTTAGAAGATATTCAGTTAATGCAATGGAAAGCCATAAAGGAGGAGAGAAGCTAAAAGGAGCATGAGAATAATATAAAATAAAAACTAAAAGTGGCAGGTGTAATTGCAACTATGTCAGTAATACTAAATGTGAATGGATTATGTTAATTTAACAGGAGGAAGAGATTGTCACCTCAGATTAAGGAAACCAACAAACCATGATCTAAATATATGATATGTACAGGAAGCACACAGTAGGTTCAAAGATACAAACAGATTGAAAGGGAAACCATGGGGAAATGAATATCTGGAAATTGCTCCCACAAGAAAGCTGGAGAGATGATAAAAATATCTAGCAAAGTAGACTTTAAAACAAACAAACAAAATCTCTAGAGAAAATGAGGAACATTATATCATATTTGAAGGGTCAAAATTTATGGCCTGGATCTTAAACAGGACAGAGAAATGAATTTGTAGCCATTAATGCTTATAAAAACAAAGGAGACAGATCTCAAGTCAGTAACCTATCTTTTTCCTTTAACAGACTTGAAAAGACCAAGTCTCAAAACTGAAGCAAGGAGAAAACAAAATAATAAAAATTAGAGCAGAAATTAATGAAGTGAGGAATAGAAAAGTCACAGAGAAAAATTAATGAAACCAAAAGTGGATTCTATGGAGAGATTAACAAAATTGACAGACCTTTTCTAGACTGATCTACAGAAAAAGGGGGAAGATTCAAATTCATAGAATCAAAAAGAAAGAGGGATATTAGTACTAACATTACAGAAATGAAAAGGAGTATAAAAGAATTCAATGAATAATTGTATGGCAACAAATTAGATAACTGAGGTGAAATGGACAAATTCCTCAGAAGACACAAACTGCTAAACCTAAATCAAGAGTAACTGGAAAATCTGAATAGAACTCTAACAAGTGAAGGGATTGAATTAGTAAACAAACAACCACCTACAATGAAAGGCTAGGCCCAGGTGGCTTCAACACAGAATTATCTGAAACTTAGAAAGATTCTTTAATACCTATTGTCGGTGTCACAATCCAATGTACACATCAGGATAGATGTGGAGAGGGCTGATGGCCACTCTGAGTTTATTATAACCAGCATTTCAATATATACATAGCTTACATCTGTTAAACATACACAGGTGTTCTGGATGAAGTAATTAGCGAATGCCAAGAATTCTTACTGATTTCTCAAGGAGCCCTCCCTCGGCCTCTGTTTTGATATTATCATGTTATTGCTGTGCTCATATATTTTTATCTCGGAGCAGGCAAGGTCTCCTAGGCGACGGCCCCTCCTGCTCCCAATATCGATATCGGGTCTCCATCTGTGCCCCTAGGCGACCGTGCCTGTCTTAGGTTGCCCCACCCTGGAGGTCTTACCTGTCATTGGCTGACTGGCCTTCTCACCTCTGGGTCACAGTCTGTTGGCAAGCTTTTTCCAGTGATTATTAACCCTTCCTGCATCAGGGGTGGCTACACCTATACTTCGCAGACTCTTTTAAAAATTAGAATGCAGAGAATATTTTGAACTAATTTTGTGAGACCAGTACAACAAATACCAGCAACTCCAATCCAGCAATGTATAAAAGAATTATCTACTATGACAAAGCGGGATTTATTCCAGGGATGAAAGGTTGGGTTAACATCTCAAAATCCACATTTGTAATAAAGGATATCAATAGAATACAAAGGCAAAATGGCAGATCATTTCAACAGACTCAGGGAAAATAATTGAGAAAATCCAGTACTCTTTCATGGTTAACGCACTCAGATTACCTGGAATAGAAGGAAATTTCCTAATGTCATAATAAGCATCTAGGGAAAAGCCACAGCTAATATTATATTTAATTATAAAGGACTGGATGCTTTCCCCTGAAGATGATGAACCAAAGTAGGATGTCTGCTCTTGCCACTTCCATTATAGAACATACAAGAGATTTTAGCCAGAACCATTATTTTAAAAAGGAAATAAAATGCATAAAGATTGTTTAGAAAGCTGTAAGACTATCTTTACTTCCAGCTGAGATAACTTATTTTTGGAAAACTCTAAGAAATCCACTAAAAACAAATTATTAGAACCGATAATTAAGGTCAGCAAAATGGTAGGATACAAGATCAAAATATAAGAATCAATTGGATTTCTATACAGTTACAATGATCAATCTGATAATAAAATTAAGAAATGCATTGTGGAGCCAGCCCAGTGGTTTAGTGGTTAAGTTCATGAGCTCTGCTTCAGTGGCCCAGGGTTCTTGGGTTCAGATCCTGGGCATGGACCTACACACCACTCATTAAGCCATGCTGTGGTGGCATCCCACATACAAAACAGAGGAAGCTTGGCAGCAGACGTTAGCTCAGGGCCAATCTTCCTTACCAAAAAAAGAAAAAGAAAAACAAAGGCATGACAATAAAATCAAGAGGAATACAATTCTTAGGAATAAATTTAGTGAAAGAAGTACAAAATAAATATTCAGGAAACAGCAAAATACGGTCAAAAGAAAAAAATGTATAAGTAAATGGGAAAACATCTCAATTTCATGAATCAGAAGATCTAGCATTGTTCAAATGGCACTATTCCCCAAATGATCTGAGATTAAGCACATGCCTGTGATGATCCCAGCTTATTCGTTTACACAAATTGGCAAGCTCTTCATAAAATTATGTGGAATTGCAAGGGAATAAGATTAGCAAAAGCAATCTGGAAAAAGAAAGACAAAGTGGTAGGACTAACATTTCCTGATTTCAGACTTTGTAAAATACAATGATAATCAAGAGTGTGTGGTACTAACACAAGGATAGCTATAGAGATCAGTGGAATAAATTGAGATTTGAGAAATAAACCCATACATCTGTGGTCAACTGATATTTGAAAAAAGTGCCAAGTATAGGGCAAGAATATTCTTTGCATATATTGGTGCTGTGTCTAGTGGATAGCCATATGCAAAAGAAAAAGGTTTTATCCTTATGTGACACCACATACGATAATATACCAGAAAGGATAAAGACCCAAAGAGAAGAGTAAAATATAACACACTTAGATAAAATATAGGAAAAAATTCACCACCTTGGTTTGGCAAATAATTATTAGATAAGACACCAAGAGCAAAAACAGAAGGAAAAAAAAGATCATTTGGACACCATCAGATTAATGACTTTTGTGCTTCAAAGGACTCTATCAAGAGAGTGAACACAGCCTTTGGAGCCCTTGTGCACTATCTCTGGGAATGTAATATTATGTTGATTGTGTGAACTACAACATGACAATTCTTAACTGAGTTACCATCTGAACTAGCAGTCTACTTCTAGGAATTGAAAGCAGGGACTTAGATATATGTCCACTCACATTTATATTAGCATTATTCAGAATTGCCAAAAGGTGGAAGTAACCGAAGTGCCCATCAACAGGTGAATGGATCAAAAAAATTTGGCACATACGTGCAGTGGCATGTTATTCAGCTTGAGAAAGAAAGTAAATTTGGGTGCACTGACCACGGGGAGAGTCATCAGAGACAATCGTGACTCGGTTTCTGGGGTTCATGCATGGGAGGAGCTGTAGACTCTGGGGTCCACAGTGCCTCCTTTCTTCCCAGAGGACACCCATTTTCTCCCGAGTTTTCCAGATGTTTGGGAAACAGAGTCTCAAATCCATAGCTCTGTTCCCCCAGCCTAGCTCTTCCTGGGCTGACAGTAAGTCCCTACATTTTCAGATCTCTCCCCACATTCTCAAGTGCCAACTTCCCCTCTCCAGTTCAGAGCATCGTTGTCAACTATTCATCCTCTGTGGTGCATTTCAAACAGACCCAATATTTTCACTCTTTATCGTTTTTCCCCAGCACCATGGATGGTTCTTTTCATTATTATTATTTTAGTTTATTTTATTGACATCATAATAGTTTATGGCATTGTGAAATTTCAGTTGTACATTATTATTTGTCAGTCACCATATATATGTGCCCCTTTACCCTTTATGTCCAACTCCCAACCCCCTTCCCCTCTGTTAATGACTAATCTGTTCTCTTTGTCCCAGTATTTGTTTATCTTCCACATATGACTGAAATCACACGGTGTTTGTCCTCTATCTGGCTTATTTAGCTTAGCATAATACCCTCAGTTTAGATGGCTCTTTTTAAAGATTATGTTTGTCTGTGGATGTTGTGCATGAGAGGGAAGCAGAGAATGATCACCTGGAACAACATTCAATGAAATCCTTGTGTGTCTCCCCCAAGATCTTTTTAGGCACAGACATCCTAGGGGAAGTCCTTTGAGTGGAGGTTGCTCTTCAAAAAGTTTCCTGGGTGAGCTGTCCTGTTGGCACCGCCCCTCCCTCGTTTTATGACCTTGCAAAGATTTATTCACTTATTTAAGTGTCTGTTTTTCAATATGGATAAATATATTTAATCAGTAGAGCCTGGAAGACAGTATGAAATAGTTACAAACAGGCAACAAACAGGTGATTTTCACAAAAATATCTTCTCCTGTTACATTCCATTTGTTAAGAGTACTTACTGCACTCTTTCTACCCCTTAACATGTGTAGCAAGTTTCTCAGGTCTGTTCTTCACTTTTGGATGTGTAGTCTGTGCACAGTGAGAAAGTCTGTGAAGATCAGGTGTTCCGTCCGTGGACAAAGGGTTCATGAATTTGGAGTTCATGTGGGTCAGAAGCTTAAACTGAATCCGGCTGAGAGTTTCCTCACTTGTGAGAGTCGGAGCCTGGGGGAGGCAGTGCTTCCATGCCCACGGGAGAAGGGAGGGTGCGTGGAGCCCCCAGAGTCCATTCCTGTGGCTGCTCAGGGGTCCCCACCCTCCTTCACCAGGCACAAAACACTCTAGGAGTTGCATCTCAAGCAGGGGTGTTTAGACACTAAATTTGGGAATGTGACCCAAATTAAAAAATTAAAATGCTACATTAGAAAATATTCAAGTAATGTAATAGAAAGCTATAAAGGAGGAGTAGAGAAACTGAAAAGAATGTGAGAATTGTAGAAAACAAAAGTAAAATGGCAGGTGTAATCATAACTATGTCAGTTATACTAAATGTGAACGGATTACATTATCCAAAAGGAGGAAGAGATTTTCACCTCAGATTTAAAACATAAACCATGATCCGAATAGATGCTGTGTACAAAAAGCACACTTCAAATTCAAAGATACAAATAGATTGAAAGTAAAGGCACAGGAAAGCTGTATCTGTAAACAGCCCCCACAAGATAGCTGGAGAAATGATACAAATATCTGGCCAAATAGACTTGAAAACAAAAAATATCACAGAGATATTGAGGGACATTATGTTACACTGAAAGGGTTAAAGTTTATGGCCTGCATCTCAAATAGAACATAGAAGAAGATTTATAGCCATCAATGCCTCTATACTAGCAACAAAGAGAGAGCTCATGTCAATAACCTACCCTTTCACCTTAACAGACTTGAAAAGATGAGGTACCAAAGCTGAAGAAAGGAGAAAAGGAAATGAGAAAAATTAGAACAGAATTTGATTAAATGAAGAAGAGAAAAAAACGCAGAGATCATGAATGAAACCAAAAGTGGATTCTGTGATAAGATTAACAAATTGACAAATCTTGAGCTGCAGAAAAAGGGGGAAGATTCAAATTAATACAATAAGGAAGAGGGACTGACGTTGCAGAAAGAAAAAGGATGATAGCATGAGTAATTTTTCTATATAAGTTTCTGCCATGGTCTGAGCATACCAAGAACCCCAGCAGAGGGAGTGAGGGGCCCCACAATGTCTATTCACCATCAGCTGTAGGGATCCCCTCCTTCACCTGTAAGGTATGTCCTTCAATTATATTACCAGTGACTTGTTTTTTCACATTAGCTGCTTTGGTCAGTCACTAAGGTAGCCATGGAAGAAGAGAGAAGTCCCTTGAATTCTGCCTAAGCCTTTTGCTTAGAGACCTCCAAGTGGTTTCATATTCTGTGGGATCAAAGGGTCAAGGTTAATACAATCGGGTCTGAGATGTCAATTTGTGTCCCAGAAATTTGGGTCAACTTATCACCCTGAGAAACGACATGAGCCAGTGCAGATTGAGATTTAACATGTGCAGAGTAAAGAGTACAAATCACGATTTGTACTCTGGTATCGTGAGGCAAGATATTCCCAGAGTCCTTTATGTGACCACAGATGAGAAGCTGTTAGTGATGGGCAATTTCCAAAGGATCTGTAAAAATGTGCACATAAGTCCAATTCTTCGCCAAGAAATTTTCTATTGTTAGCATGATGGCCTGGAGTTTGACTAATTGATCTGATGCTTGGGTCCAATCTTTGAATAAAGATGGCCTGTTTGATCTAGGAAAAGAATGCAGCATCTCTGCCCTGGATGGCATCAGGTGTGGTGGCAGCACACTGGCTATAAAGTATATGAGCACCCTTGTTACTCCATGCTCCCACGTGACTCCCTGAGTGGCCATTGTTCCTGGAAAGGAAGTGACCTCTTTCACATGGATTGTGTCAGACAAAGAGCAGAATACACTTTATACTGTGAGTAGGATATTCCAGAAGCACCATCTTTGGCTCTATCCTGTAGGTATCCATCTCTCGTCAATGAAAAGGCCTCTGATTAGCAAGCTTGAGGGCTCCTGCATTCATGATCCAAGGCACAATGGGAAGTTGGCTGTGGAAGACCATCAACTCAGGCCCTGAGAGGGCTTCTATTTACATAAAGGCTCTGTCAGTTGGCGTCAGTGGCTTCTCTAATTGTGTGCACCACTTGATGAGAATAGTTTTGGCACAAGAATGCCTTGGGAAACTTATGTCCAGGATGAGAGGTTTAGAGACTCTTGTTTGCATAATGGGAAGCTGCTAAAACCTTTATGATAAAGGGATGTGTCAAGGGAGATGGTAATGTAGGGACTGTCATTTTGAAAACTTCTACAGCTATTTCTTGCCCAATTCAAAGTCAGTCAATTTCTAAGTGTTGTATGAATAAGTAGGAAGCAGCTCTGATAAATATGGGATGTTTCTGGTCACTGTGGCTGACAGAATGTGCCCATAACATGGGTTCTACCACTGCTTCTGCCACCCTCTCAGCTCACAGCCCCCTTGTGTTGCCTCAGAGAAATTTCCCAGAGGGGGACATGCATGAATTTCGAAAGATGTTTTCAAGTAAACAGGCACAGAGTAGGCTTGAGTTGGGAAATGAACAGCTGGAGAGAGTTTTTGAATGGCAATGAAAAGAAATGATTCTGATGCACATGAATGAGGATGTCCCCAGGCAGATCCCACTTTGGATACACTTTTATGTTTTCCAACCAAATTATTTCTACAGAGCTGTCCACAGAACCTGATTTAAACTCAAGGGTTTAAATCTGGGATTTAATTCTGGGAGGCCTCTCACTTCACTCCTGTGATGAGTATGAGCTGAAGGGGTGTTTTCTCAATTAAGATGGGTTGCAAGAAAGGCCTGTTGAGGACTGAGTCCTTCTTGCCCAGTCCTTCAATTATTCTTAAGGATGCCACAGTGGTGGAAAGAAGTGTTGAACACATGAAAATCCATATTCAGGAGAGCTTAACATTCTTCTAGCATATGAGAGCATTCATTTCCTAATTAATATATGTAACACATATACAAAATAGGAGCAATCAGGAGTTTTCACAAATGTATAGAAATATTGCCATCAAAAGATGAAAAACATACCATCACTCCAAAAGAACACTCCTGTGGTCCAGTTGAATGAAATCCTTTCAATATGTATGTTCAGAGTTAAAAAAAAATGGAAATGAACAGATGGAAAGAGTCATTTCCTTTGCTGTTTTAAACTTCAAAGCTGTTACTGCTGTTTCCCACTTTTCCACATGTGGAGGATGTCTAAGCGCGTGGAAGTGAAACCTGTGAACAGCAAAATGGGCTCCAAGATTTTCTGGATCACTGACACAAGAGACATGCAGCCATTCCTATGATGAAAAGATGTTGAAAGTTTCCCATTTCTCCTTTTCTACTCAATTAGGATGTTACTCAAAATGATACCCTCTCTCCGCAGCTCACTCAATTATTCCTGGGATGGTTGCCTCTAACCAGCCAGAGCTCTTTTTGGTTTTTCCACTAGGAGATCACAGTGGACTTGCATAGATATCAATCTACTCATAGAATTCACTCAGGATGAGCCAGAACAGTGCAGATGAAGGCAGCTGTCTCTCTAAGTGGGAGGAACTCCATGGCTTAATGGAGTGTATGTTGCACACTCCAGTCTGTACAGCAACAAAATGAAAATGCCAAAGACTGTAACATTTTAAATATTTAAAAGTAAAATGAAAATCCTCTCAAATGACATTAAAAACAAAATGACACCACAAATATCTGTGGCTCAAGTGAGCAGGAAGTCTCAAGTCCCAGAATAACAATAATAATGACATCCTCACTCACTCCTACCCTCATAGAAAAGATACATACATACCTCAGCCCCCAAGCTATCTCAATGTTATTTTTCACTTTTCCTGAAAGCCCTTATTTCCATATTAATGGACAAAGCTTTACCATCTCTTTTCCCACAAACATATAAGTACCAGGACTGCAAGAACCCATTAGTTTCATGCCACTATATCCAAATGGTACTGTGCCTTATTTCTGCTAAATTGAGTTTGTTGCCTCTACAGTACATGGCAGGTGAGGGATGCTGAAACATTACCAAGAGCATAGTCTCTGAGACAGAAAGGCTTGGTAGGCATAGTAGTCCTGTCTTTCTCCCTTGCTATGTTTGCATTGTCTCAAAAGTTACCTAAACTCAAAGGCCTCCGGTGATACGTAAAGGAGATATTAAACATATTGTGTAGCATACTAAGAGGTGAATTTATATATTTTAACTGAGGTACTTTATGGTGAACAGTGTCTAATTCACTGTATGAAATATATCTGTGTTTTGCTAATAAGTAGGAAACGCAAAAGCTGTTCCAGAAGACCAGGAGCTGGCTGCATCCACTGCAAGGCCAAGTTTTATCCTGTTGAAAAGAAAACTGTCACACAGCTACTTCATCAAAGGTACATAGCAACACAATAGTAAAAGTATTTTGTAACCATACCAGTAGAAATGATAAAAGATAAAATTTCAAATAATAAAAATTACTAATATTCCCTTTGCTTACTAAAATGACTGACTGGAACTTCTTAAAAATTTACATTAGCTCCATTACATTGATTCTCCCCTCTAGAAAACAATGATTAGGTTTACCAAAGATAGAATTAAGTTCACCTCCTCACAGCATTCAATACAGAAAAGGACTTGCTTCCTTGAATAGCAAGCAATTCAACAAACACAGGCCAAAATCTTGTAAGAAGCCCTTTTGAGCATCCTGCTACTGTTAAACCTCACAGTCCCTTATCATCTCTGGTCAATCTTAATAGAATTCATTACCTCTCCCTCTTTGACCACAGGTGCAATCCTGCAGGTCACTGGAGGAGGGCACTGAATAAAACTATGATTGTAAAGTTTTGGGTTAAGAATGAATGAGAAATTAATTTTGTGACAAAAACTGTAACTATAAAAGAATAAAAAATAAAGTTTGCCTGAGGAAAAAATACCTGAATTTATATACACATGATAAAATTGACTCATAATGTATAATGATTAAATGAAGAAAATTGCAATGCATATCTGAAATCCATAAATAAAATGGATTCTAATGTACTCTAGGAAATGAAAACCACAATAATATTTATATTAGTGTATTAGCATAGTTGATAAAATATATCAAACAACTATAGAAGTGTTCATTTCTCAAGGAAATGCATGTAGTTTTAATGACACAGAATCAAACATTATTGAAAACATTGAGGGAGTACATTCAGTCACAAGTAACAGGAAACACAAAAGTCTTCCTTACATAAGAGGTTCACATGGAAGAACTGGGTCAAGGCAGCCACTGCACAATACAGCAGAGAAACAAACTCCCATGTCCTTCTTTTCATAACACTCTGTAGACATCATGGAGAATCAGGAAAACATACTCACTGGCACAATTAACAGCACAAGGTGTTTGTCATACAACTTAGATCTTCTACAGATATCATCTCGAGAAGAGGGGAATCAGAGAATACTCCCAACCACAAACATCGGAATCAGTTTCCTGGTAGACACAAGTCCTGACAGAAAAATCCCAACTCTAATGGACCTTTGACATGAAACTTGTGAAAACATCAGCGGAAAATACACCTGTAAGAAAATGGAAATCAAACAGTTGTTGGTGGTTTTCAAGATACTCTTGACTAGGGAGTGACGTCAGCATCGTGGTGGAGTGAGCTCTCCCGATGATCTCTTCCCTCCATGATATGATGAAAAAGATATTCTTATTCCAACAGAGGACATCTACACAATGCAAAAGACGTTTGAGAGACCCACACACCATACATCAGAGGGTGGAGAGGCTGGAGTCCCCCTCAGAGGAGGTGGAATGAGGTAAGAGAAAACTTCACTTCCTCCCCCAGAGACTGCAATCTGGGGATTGTGTGCAGCCTCCGAGAGGGAAGGAAGGGGGGAGGGGGTGCCCTTTTGGGGGAACATCAAAAATCCTCGAGGTCCTTCTCAGCCTAGGGGAAAAGCCTCCTACCAAGGTGAAAGCTATGGTAGGGGTGACTTCATGAAGCCAACACCCCAGCAGAGCAGATAGCAAAGGCAGAGCTCAAGAGCATGCAGAAGAAAATGTCCCTACCCAGCCATCCATCCAGCCTGGGATCCTGGCAGAATGCAGAAGGCTCAGAATATGCAGCTCTTGACCCCCACCCAGTGGTGATAGGTGGTAATGGTGGTCAATAATACCACAATGCAGAAGAACAGAACCACACTCTCTATCGGTATCAAAAGTTATATTAAATCTCCAGGGGCCAGCCCGGTAGCGCAGCGGTTAAGTTCACATGTTCCACTTCTCGCTGGGCCAGGGTTCACTGGTTTGGATCCCGGGTGCAGACATGGCACCGCTTGGTAAACCATGCTGTGGTAGGCATCCCACATATAAAATAGAGGAAGATGGGCATGGATGTTAGCTCAGGGCCAGTCTTCCTCAGCAAAAAGAGGAGGATTGGCAGTAGTTAGCTCAGGGCTAATCTTCCTCAAAAAAAAAAAAATCTTCAGACCAGAGAGAAAATGATAAGCACCCAGAAATCAGTCCTGAGGACACAGAAATATGTAATCTAAATGACAGAATCCAAAATAGCTATCATCAAAACACTCAACGAGTTAGAAGAGAATGTAGAGAAACAATTCAACAAGTTCAGGAGCTACTTCACAAAAGAGATTAAAATTATAAAGAAGAACCAATCAGAAATATTGCAGATGAAAGACACAATGGAAGAGATAAAACAAAATATGGATTCCCTGAACGTTTGAGCAGACATCATAGAGGAGCAAATCAGCATAATTGAGGATAGACATATTGACATCCTCCAGATAGAGTAGGAGAGAGAACTAAGACTAAAAAGAAATGAAGAAAGTCTCCGAAAAATATCCAACTCGATTAGGAAATGCCACATAAGAATTACAGGTATTCAAGGAGGAGAAGAGAAGGAGAATGGAGCAGAAATCATGTTCAAAGAAATAATAGCAGAGAACTTCCCAAACCTAGAGAAAGTAATCCAGGAATGAGATAATGACACAGGGCAGAGATACAGATCAATGTATTTGATTGAGATTCCAGATATAAACCCATTCATCTATGTTTAATTGATTCTCAAAAAAGTTGCCAAGAATGAGGAAAGAATATCCTTTTCCAAAATTGATGCTGAGACAACTGGATAACAACATGCAAAAAACTGAAGTTGGACTCTTACTTTACACTACATACAACAATTTACCAAAATGGATCAAAGACCTAAATCTGAGATAAAACTGTAGTATTTTTAGAAAAATCGCACAGGAAAATATGAACTTGGATTTGGCAAATAATTTATAGATATGACCCCAAAAGCAAAACCAGTAAAGAAAAACAGTTGGAAATTCATCAAAATTAATCACTTTTGTGCTTCAAGGAACGCCATCAAGAAAGTGCAAACACCCTTAGGAATCCCTGTGCACTTTCAGAGGGAATGTAAAACCATATAAATGTTGTGCAAAGCAGGATGGCAGTTTTTAAAAAGTTACAGAGAGTGTTACCATATGATCCAGCAATTCCGTTTCTGACTACTTACCCAAATAAATAAAAAACATGGACTCAAACAGATATATGCACACCTGTGTTCATAGGAGCATTATTCACAGCAGGGAAAAAGTGGAAGCAACGCAAGTGTTCATCAATGGATGAATGGATCAACTAAATGTGGTACACACATAGAACAGAATATTATTCAGCTTTAAAAAGACATGAAATTCTAACACATGCTACAATATGGGTGAACCCTGACGACATTATCCTAAGTGGAAGAAGCCCCTCAAAAAAAGGGCAAAAACTGTATGATTCCACTGATATGAGGTACCTAGTGTGGTCAAATTCATAGAGACAGCAGAATAGTGGTTGTCAGGGCCTGGGGGGCAAGTGCAAGTGGGCATTGTTGTTTACTATATAGAAAGTTGCAACTTTGCAAGATGAAAAGAGTTCTGGAGATTGCTTTCACAATGTCAATGTACTTCACACTACTGAACTATACACTCATATATGGATAAGATGTAACTGTCATGGAATAAATACAGGTGATCAAACGGAGCACACTTCATGTTATAAAATAAGTCAAGGGGATGTAATGTACAGCATGGTGACTAGAGTTAATACTACTGAATTGTATATTTAAAATTTGCTAAGAGAGTAGATCTTAAAAGTTCTCAACACTTGGGGCCAGTCCCGTGGCCGAGTGGTTAAGTTCATGCACTCCACTTCAGAGGCCCAGGTTTTCACTGGTTCAAATCTTGGGCGCGGACATGGCACCGCTCATCAAGCCATGCTGAGGCGGCATCCCACATGCCACAACTAGAAGGACCCACCACTAAAAATACACAACTATGTACCAGGGGGCTTTAGGGAAAAAAAGGAAAAACAAAATCTTAAAAAAAAAAAGTTCTCAACACAAGAAAAAAATGTATAACTGTGTTGTACACACTTACTGTGGTACACCTGAAACAAATATAATGTTGCTTGTCAATTATATCTAAATTTTTAAAAAAATGAATGAAGTTTTGATACATGCTATAACATAGAATTCCCTGAAAAAATTATACCATAAATGAAGTCAAACACAAAGACCACATATTATACAATTTAATTCATATGAAAGTCAACAAATACAGAAATTTATAGATACAGGAAATAGAATAGCAGTTGTCTGGGGCTGGCGCTTGGAGGAGCAGGGCCAGAAGACAGGGCAGTGGTAGGTTAAGGGTAGAGGTGTTTCTTTTTAGGTGATAGAAATATTCTGAAATTGATTGCAGTGATGATTGCACGGTATCTGTGAATATACTGAAGACAGTGAGTTGTAGACATTAAAGGCCTCCATTGTATAGCATGTGTGTTTTTTTCTCAAAAAGAACCCTGTTCAAATAAGTGGTTAAATGCATTAAGAGTTTTGCAATTCAATCTCTTAAGCACGTGAGTACTTCCCAGGTACACCCCTCATTTACACAACCTTTTCTTGTTTTCTGTTTTATCAGTTCAAACAGGAACTGAATTTCCTTAGGGATACTGTAGACTTTTACATTTCAAAGTTCTCTCAGGATACATTCAAAAAATGATCTAAAACAAATTTCCCTCCAGTGTAAAACGTACACCCGAGAATTGAATGAAAACATCTCACATCTAGTGGTTAGACTGAGAAGAGACCTTGCGCCCAGCTGGGGCTGCGGGTTCCAACTTCCCACCAGGACTAAGGTCTCGGGAGGCTATAGGATTTTTTTTTCTTTTTTTTAGGATTGGCACCTGAGCTAACATCTATTGCCAATTCTTTTTTATTTTTTCTCTTCTCCTCCCCAAACCCCCCAGTACATAGTTGTATATTGTAGTTGTAGGTCCTTCTGGCTGTGCTATGTGGGATGCTGCCTTTGCATGGCCTGATGAGCGGCGCCATGTCAGCGCAGAGGATCCCAACCAGAGAAACCCAGGCCGCCAAAGCGGAGCGGGCCACTTTAACCGCTTGGCCGCAGGCCGGCCCTGGATTTTTTTAAAGTACAATTTGAGTGGAGGTGGCAAGCGCTGGGTGGAAGATGAAAGATCAAAGTGGAGACCGACTAATTGTTAAATATGGGGACGTGACTTTAAGTGTGTTCGCAAAAAAGGGTCACTGTTCCCCGAGTAGCCTCATACCATTGTATTTTAGTGGAAAACTCCCCAGAGAAGACAATTTCCGGCTCTGGGTTGGCTCAGAAGTGTAATCTCCATTCCCCTGTCACTCAGGCCCGAGGGCCCTTTGGAACTGTCCTATCGGGGTCGGCTCTGGGGCGGGTGGGCGGGACAAGCGCCGCAACTTCCTGTCTCTCCAGTCTTTCCGATCACGGGTCGCCTGTACTTGAAGGACCCACGTTGGTCTCCCGTTCTCTGTGTTTCGCTGTGACCTGACCTGAGTCATAGGAAGGACGGCGGGGAACGCAGGAAACTTAGAAATGGTGAGAGTTCTGGCTGGGGGTTCGGAGACACGGTTCGGGGCAGGAGGGGCTGGTTGCAAGTGGCCGGTGTACCTATCTGGCAAAACTATGTCAGACTCCCGTTGTCAACAAAGATCAAAATGGAGAGAGGCTAATTATTGGATATGGTGAGGCGAGTTTCATTTGTGTGTGTGTGTGTGTGTGCGTGTGTAAATAAGGATCACAATTCCAGTGCGTGTGTAAATAAGGATCACAATTCCAGGAGTCCCCTCCCAACACAACCTTACAACGCAAATGTCCCTGCAGGGGAGGAGTTCTGGCTGGCGTTCTGCTCAGACACCTAAACTCAGGGGCTGGCACTCAGACACAAGGGGGCGACTCTTTGGAACTGTCCAATCAGAGGCGGCGCCGGGGCAGGTGGGTGGGGCGAAGCTGCCCAAACTCCCGGAAGTTGCTTGTTGCTGGGGGACCGCGTCTCCCCGCCATTAAAGGCTCTACATGGCTGTCATCTGTTTTGTCCAGTTGTGACCTATACCAACCTCGCGAGTTATACGAAGGACACCAGGGGACCCAGGAGCCCTAGAAATGGTGAGTGTGCGGCCCCGGGGTGAGGACACGGGCGGAGGGCTGGTGGGAAGCGGCGGGGCGGGCCCGGCCTCCCCCGTCCCCTCCGGGGTCTGCGGCCCCGAGTCCGCGGTGGCGCCGCTCGGCCCTCAGGCCCCTCCGGCCGCAGCGTGGGGGCGAGGCCGGCAGCCGGGCCCGGGCGACCTGTGGTCCCTGCGCGCGGCGACTTGGGCCGGAGCGTCTCTGGGCCGCTGTTCGCCCACAGCCCCTCGTGTCCCAGACGGTGCGGGGCCCGCGGGAGGGCCCGCAGGACAGTCGGGCCTCGGGCTCCGGGGTCCGTGCGCGGAGGGGCTGCGGTCTGTGGGTCCCCAGGGCCTGCTTTCTCCTCAGAGTGGACTGGTTTTCTCCTGAGTTTTCTAAATGTTTGGGGAGCAGGGTCTTAAATCCACGACCCTGTCCCCCCAGCTCTTCCAGGACCGACAATAAATACCTAAATTTTCCAGATTCCTCCTCACGTTCCCGAACGCCAACTTCCCGTCTCCGACTCACAGCATCGTCATCAACTACAAGCAGTCCCAATATTTTAATTGTCATTTTTCTCTAGTCAATGGGTGGTCCTTTTAAAACGCTTTCTTCCTTGTTTGTGGATGTTTTACATGAGAAAAAAGTAGTGAACAGCTTCCTGGAACTACCTTGTATGAAATATTTCTGCTTCTCCCAGGATGTGTCCTGGATACAAATATTCAATCGTAGGTCTTTTACTTGCAAGTTCTTCATGGCAAACTTTTCTGGGTCATCTCTCCTGTCAGCACTGCCCCTCCCTGGGTTTGTCAAATTTAAATGATATATTCAGTGTATTTTATTCTCAGTTTTTTAATGAATAAAATTTATTTAATCAATATAACTTGAAAGACAATATAAAATGTTTGCAAAGAGGTTACTTTCAGAAAAAGTAAAATATTCCAGTTTTACATTGCATGATTTAAACATTGTTTTTCCTTTTTCCTCCCTGAGCATGTTAATAATATTCTGAGATCTGTTCTTTATTTTGAGTGAGTTAGGTGGATTTCCAGGGCTCAGTCTGGCAGACCTGAAGTGCTCAAGTATGATGAACAGTTTATAAAACAATTTCTTGTTATGAAAATAACTAATTAGCATGTTTTTTTCCTGGAATCAAGTACAGTACATTCCTGTGGGATTTCTTTTTGAGCCGACAAAATGCCGTACAATTTTCTTCCCCCATTTCCACATAAAGACTGGTTTGAGTGTGTTGGCTGGATGGTTCAAACACCGGGTTTGTGTATTTAAAATATGAGTGATGGTCCAAAAAACTCCAGTGGGGGCAGAGGCCTGAGGGCAGTGAATCTAAGCTGAAGCCCCCTTGAGCCTGCAGAGGGAAGGCCTTGAAGGCCCAGTTGTTCTCCCTGGGGAGCCTCCCCCTGCAGATGTCCTACTGCTCACACCCCCATGGAAGGAGCCTTGATCCTGAGAGGAGCTGCAGAGCCCTGGAAAGCTGGGGGTGCACGTGCTCATGGGGTGGGGAGTGACGCCCTTTCTGAGGTTGTCACTGTTGATTCCTTGGGCCTACTTCTAGACATAATCGGAATTTTGCATGCACAGTGTGGGTGCACTCAGAGAGTAATTTGTATACACTGAGAAAGTTTGTGAGAGTCAGGAGCTCGGTGTCCTGCGTTAGGGCCCATTAATCTGGGGGTCCATTTGGGTCAGAACCTTAAACTGAATGCAGCTGAGTTTCCTCACTGTGAGAATGGAGCCTGAGAGAGGGAGCATGTGCACTGTTCCCTGGGGAGGGGAGGGTGTGTGGGGCTCCCAGAGCTCCTTCCTGTGGCTGCTCAGGTGCCCTCCCCTCCTTCTCCAGGGACTCACCCCCTCCAGGGCTCTGTCTCCACCAGGAGAGTCAGGAACACGGGACCTTCTGACTGTGGCTTTCCTTCTGTCCTCTGGGAAGCAGGCTGCTCATCTGAGCTGATTCCAGTGTTTGTGTTTCTTCCCTTTGGATTCCTTTATCGATGGACTAGTGCAGCCCTTTGGCTCTAGTTTCCCTTAGCACTTGGGCCCTGAGACTGTAAGTTGATGGAGAGAGAGGATGTGAGGAAAGCAAACACTTGTGGAACCAAGTAGAAACTTTTTTCAAAACTTTTAGGGACGAGAACCTCAAGATGTGAGATAAATGTATTAAATTTTTTAGTGCATTTTCTATTTTTAGATCAGTGTTTCTATGTGGATGTCTCTAGAGAACATAGAAACTTAAAATGCTAAGGTGATTTAAGTTATCTTTTAACTGATGTAAGGAAAACTTCTGAAAGCCTATGTAAAATTTTGAAAATCCAGTACATTTAAGGGGTTCGTCTCAAATCTATATTGCATTGTAATATGCTGCTTATTCCTGAAAATCCCACCAGTGTGAGCTATAGGCGAAGGACAAACTAGGATACCACTTATCCTTTTAGTTAGAAAGAGATTTGAAAATTTTCATTTTGTGGTTTACACTTTTTTTTTTTTGAGGAAGATTAGCCGTGAGCTAACATCTGCTGCCAATCCACCTCTATTTGCTGAGAAATGCTGGCCCTGAACTAACATCCATGCCCATCTTCCTCTACTTTATACGTGGGACGCCTAGCACAGCATGGCTTGCCGAGCGGTGCTATGTCCACACCTGGGATCTGACCCGGTGAACCCCGGGCCTCCGAAGTGGAACGTGCGAACTTAACTGCTGCGCCACCGGGCCGGCCCCACACTTTCCCCTGTTTTGATCCAGCTCGCAGCTTAACTGAGAGATGTGATCAAAATTTAAGGCATTAGCACCACTCTCAGCTACTGCTGTGAAATTCTCTCAGATTTTGTTGTTCCTTTGGGTGGTATCCAGAGGTCATGATGTTTTTCCTTAACCCCTCTGACATTGACAGGTGAAGGCTGCAGGTTTACTGTCTTCCAGTCGGTCATCTCTTCATTCCTTTTCTGAGGTTCCAGTCTTAGGGAGATCGCTGCTTGGTGGTTAGCAGCTGTAAACATACTCTTAAAGCTTTTGAGAAAAGACAATGCACCGGGGAGTTTCTTATGACCATAATAAAAGGAGAGTTCTCAATATCTGGAGTGCACTTTGGAGCCATGGTCCCCAAGACCTAAACCAGTTACTATCAAATGAGTCAAAGAACGACACCATTGAAGGAGTCACCTTTTAATAAAAGCCAAGTAGCTTGACAGTGATTTTACATAGTTGAGTTTCACCTTCCCCAGAAGTGTTCATTCAGGAGCAGCAGGTGGTGGTGGCCACAGCACAGACACCTCCCTGCTCAGCTAAGAGAGAATCAAGGGCTATCCCGGTGCCAAGGACAACTGTGGCCAGAGAGTCTAAGGATCTTTGTTGGGCAACTCTTGTCTTAGCAGTGGATTTTGCAATATATTCTCATTTACGTTTACTCCTAACAAGGGAGGGATGGCCCTGTCAAAGGAAGTGAATCGTGAGTCCTGAATGCCTCCTGGTAGGTCCTTTATAACTCAGTGATGTAAATTCAGGGGAGTCAACCAGTGAGATGTCTGAGTTCACTTGTGAAAAGTTAGGGGCTCAGGTAGATAATGTGAGAGCCATTGCTCACTTATGCACCAGCCATCCAAGCCTTTGTAGGCCCAAGGAGAAGGATCACCACTACAGACAAAGATAAATCCTGTAAGGACCCAAACCACTCTCACTAAGCTGGCATTGTTAATGAATATATTTGTGAGGATTTTGGTTTGGCCTCTTCAATCCAGGGGTCAGTTAGATTTCCTCCTAGCTTGAAATAAAATGTTTGTCTAAATTCCATAGGTTACCCTTCTTAGAAATGACCTGGGGTATACAAATGATGGTGATATCTTTCCAGGCCCCTGACAGACTAAAGGAAAGAAAGAAAAGAAGTAAGGGTGGTAGGTTTAGCTAAAGGAGAAAGTCCTGATCTGGCATCTTAGGAGGAAGCAGTTTACGTCCATGTCAGCTTCTTCTCTTCCTCGTCAATTTGACTTGGAGCTCTCCAGCATCTGCACAGGACCAGATGTCGGGTGGAGCCTTCTTCAGCCTTGAGTGGTATGTCCAAGGTTCAGGTTCCTGAAGTTTGGCTGTCATCTGGGTAGTGAGGAGGACCTGGTATAGTTTCTTCCAAGGAGATTTAAGAGTAGTCTTCATTCTTACCACTTCATTTTTGTAAACCTAGTTATTAGAAATTTGTGCTTATCAAAAAGTCCTTTCCTTGAATCTTCTTGAAGTTGAAGCACTTTTGCAGGAACACTTTTGTAAAAGCATCAGAGTAAAACAATTATTCTCTGTAAATGACAAAAGACTTAAAATTGCCCTTGGTTAAAGATCTGGTGAGAGTTCATTATAATGGATGTGACAAGGAAAATTGGTTTTGTAATATGCAACATTTTAAGAAAACTGAAATTTTGACTGATAACATAATACCAGGACATGTCAGATTTCCAGAAATTTCACACAATTTCTGGAACACTTAGAACATTTACCTATACAGATACAAAATAAAGCAAGCTTAGTGTTACTTCTTGTTACATTTATTTATTGATATAATTTAACATATCAAATACACTTGATTAGTTTAATGTCTCCTTTTATAAGGAGAGAAAACAAATCCTTTGAGATGTTCTAGGGGCCCTCTGGGAAAAGCTAAAGTGAGTTGAAAGTCAGAAAGAGTTAATTTAGTATTGGATTTTTGGGAAGTTTGGCAAAATATCAAAAGATTTTAGATACTTGCCAAATAGGGTCACAGATCTTTATGAAACAGTACTTAATTAATTATTTGACCAAAGTGTCAATAAAAAATTTAAAGGCAAACACAGAAGTTTACATATTCAGGAGTACAGTTTCGCTCTTTTAATATCGAGAGCCTTGGGTTGAAGTAATCCAAGACCAGATGAAGGCCACAGTTACATCTGTGATTATTTTGAGAAGACACAAGGTCTTTTTTTTTTTCTCTAGGAAAATTACTTAAAAAGGTAAAGAAACAAACAATTTATAATCTGTGATTATCAAGAGCAGATCAATAGTTCAGGAAACCTTTGTTCTTTAAACAGAGAGAAAACCAAATAGTAATTTTGCAGCAGCTCTCTTTTGATATTAAAACTTTTACTTCATTAAATTTGTTCCAATCTTAGCCAGCCCTGACCACACATAAAATTCTTTTTCCTTATTACTTTTAGTAGTATTAATTACGTACATTAGAATTTTCTTTTAAAGATTTTATTTTTCCTTCTCCCCTGGGCCCCCCAGTACATAGCTGTATATTTTAGTTGTGGGTCCTTCTAGTTGTGGTATGTGGCACACCACCTCAGCATGGCTTGATGAGCAGTGCCAGGTCTGTGCCCAGAATCTGAACCAGTGAAACCTTGGGCCACCAAAGCGGAGTACATGAACTTAACCACCTGGCCATGGGGCTGGCCCCAGAATTTTTAACCCTTAGAAATCTTTAGCTTCTAGTGAAAATGAAGAAGAAAGCAATTATGAACTGTGTTTTACATTAGCATTCGATGGATTGGCAGACATATTATAAATAGTTTTTGTGATTTCTAGAAACGTGCTTCCTCATAGTTAACTTTTCAGCATGGCACAAGATATGTTTACCCATAGAGCCAAATACATTTAATTCCTCTGTAGAAGGAAGTAAAAAGTGGATAAACCTATGTTCAGCACTTCATGTTTCAGTATTTCATCTTATTTCTAAACGAACCAGATATTCAGCAAATTTAACTGAGCTCGTCATTTAACTTAACCCAGCAAAACTTTAAGGTTACAGCTTACAAAAAAGATTTTGGGAGGCTATTTAAAAAATTTACCTTTGGGCCAGCCCGGTGCCGTAGTGGTTAACTTTGTGCGCTCTGCTTTGGTGACTGGGAGTTCATGGTTCAGATCCTGGGTGTGCACTGACACACTGCTCATCAAGCCAAGCTTTGGCAGCATCCCTCATACAAAATAGAGGAAGATTCTCGTGAACGTTAGCTTAGGGACCATCTTTCTCAAGCAAAAAGAGGGAGATTGGCAACAGATGTTAGCCCAGGGCCAATCTTCCTCGCAAAAACAAAAATGTTAGGTTTAAACTTTTTATCTTACTTTCATCTATTTAATTTCCTTGTTCTTAACAACTAAATTTAGATTACCCATAAAAACTTCATTAGACATTAGAAAAAGTCAGCCATAATCTCAAAGTAATTTTTCTACTGACAAATTTTGTAAGAGATAACATAAATTCATTTGATTATTGATCCCAGGTGGAATAAGAGTTGTATGTCTATGTTATATTCAGTGTTGATAACTCTAAAGACATGTCTATTTTAACTAAATCCACAAACTTAAACTACCTTTATTACCAAATATTTTCCCAGATCATGTGAACCTGAGAAACATTTGAATTAGTTTCTATTATATTTTTGAGAATTTTATGAATACTAAGCACGTTTGTTTCAGACAATTAAATACAAATCGTTTACGAATTAATTTTAGTAATACCATCTGCAGGTAGAAGAATACCACCTATTTGTAACACGTAAGACAGATGCAGAGTTTTTATTTTATTTATAGTTTTATTTTAAAATTTTAGCCATAAGACAGGTGTGATAATGTAAAACATGCTAGTTATTAAGAAGTTGGATTGGGCCGGCTCTGTGGCTGAGTGGTTAAGTTCGCGCGCTCCGCTGCGGTGGCCCAGGGTTCAGATCCTGGGCGCAGACGTGACACCGCTCGTCAGGCCATGTTGAGGCGGCGTCCCACATCCCACAACTAGAAGGACCTGCAACTAAGATATACAGCTATGTGCGGGGGAGGTTTGGGAAATAAAGCAGGGGAAAAGAAAAAAGATTGGCAAGAGTTGTTAGCTCAGGTGCCAATCCTTAAAAAAAAAGGAAGATTGGCAACAGTTGTTAGCCTAGGTGCCAATCTTTAAAAAAAAAAAAAAAAGTTTGATCTAAGTTGTTTTTCTGGTAGATGGAATGAGTTAAGGTCACTTACTCAGATGGCTAAAGCCTTTCACTAATATCTATGAAGAAGCGCTTTAGAGAATTTTATTTGCCTGAATTTCAAGTGACCTTTCCTCCTCTTATTTTTCTTCTGATAAGAATGACCTCCCTTTGGGGCCAGCCCCATGGCCGAGTGGTTAAGTTCGTGTGCTGTGCTTTGGCGGCCCAGGGATTCGCGGGTTCGAATCCTGGGCGCAGACATGGCACCGCTCATCGGGCCAGGCTGAGGCAGCATCCCACATGCCACAACTAGAAGGACCCACAACTAAACATGCATAACTATGTACCTCCGCAAAGCCCCCCAGTACATAGTTGTATATTCTTCATTGTGGGTCCTTCTAGTTGTGGCATGTGGGACGCCGCCTTAGCGTGGCCCGATGAGCAGTGCGATGTCTGCGCCCAGGATTTGAACCAACGAAACCCCGGGCCACCTGCAGTGGAGCGAGTGAACTTAACCACTCGGCCATGGGGCCAGCCCCCTAAAATAAAATCTTTAAAAAAAAAAGAATGACCTCCCTAAAGTTCATACTTTAATATTTACATCTCAGAGGCACAGGGAAGACTGTTTCTCCAAGAAAGACTTTGGTTTCCTAAGGCCCATAATTTATAAGCCTTTTAAGGCTTATAAGGGAGGTTTTGGGATTGGTAAAAGGAATTTATCTGCCTGTGGAGCTTCATTTCTAGTTTTGCAAAGATTTGTGAGATAAAGACAGTTGCTCTCAATTCCTCACAGAAGTGAGTTGTACCCTAGATGCTAAAAGACTGACACACCCATCCGTCCACCCATCTGGGTGACTCATCCACCCAAAGAATGTTTTTCTTTCCCACAGGGTACACTTAGAATAGAGGAGAAGGCAAAAAATATGTATGTTTTTCTATCAAGCTCTGAGTACCATCTAGCAATTTGGTCATAGTTCTGGTTATAAAGTTATTAAAACCTTTCAATCATCCTGTCAGGTTTCAGCCAGGACAACCCAGGAGAAGCAGTGAATCCTTCTGGCAATATTGAATAATGCCTTGAATTCAAGAGCTGTCCCCAAGGAGGGTGCAAAATATATTGTCATCAGAAGATCTAGAGTCCCTCCCAAAGATAGCCGAAAGGAAAACCTGACAACCTGCCTGTCCCAGACAGACAGAAAGCGAAGCCAGGCTTTTAGGATGTAAAACCAGACAAGGAAGAAGGCAGTCAGCATCCCTGGGAGAGAAAGGATCAGTAACCAGTTGGTCTGGATGTGGAAAGGAAGAGACAGCATGAAATTTTGTTTCCCTCTCTCACCTGGGCCCAGCAGAAAGTGGTCCGGGAGAGCTGGCTCTGTAAGAATTCTCAGCCAAACCAGCTTTCGCCGCTTCTCCTAGGATCCCAGGTGCAGGCTTCAGGTGGGGTTTAAAGCAGAGTGCAGCTCTGTTGTTCACCAGGCCTTGGCAGAGTTATTTCCTAATTTTAATTGTAGCTACTGTTGGCTCCTTAAGGCAATGATGTAGTAGTTTACCAGGAAATCCCTCAGAGTCCGGTCAGCCTTGAGAGAGGCCTCCATGGGGCCTTCTGTTGAAAGTAGAGATGGGGGTGTCCGTAAGGCCATTAACTTGGTGAGCTTTTGTTTATTGTCTATAGTCTTGTTTTAGGTATGTCATATCTTTAATTTTTCATTAACTTTTTGCAGTGAAACTTTTCATGAAACTATTTTTGGAATTTTGAAGCCTTTGTTTTAAGTGCATTTCTTAAGTGACCTTATCTAATTTGAACGTTGCTCATAGTAGCCATTGTTATCTCCTGAGAGCTGACAGCAGTTTGCTGGGACCCTTAGCGGTAAATGGAGCATCACCCACATCTCTGACCAGCCTGATCTAGCTGCACATGGGGGGCAACGCACCCTTCTGCCCAGCCTTTTTGTGGCCCCCAACCTCATGGTTACCAAACCAAGCTCTCAGGACATAAAAAATCTTAGTAAGATTTTGCCATTTTTGTAGAGATTTATAGCTTCTGGGGCCATAGTTCTTAGAGATAAAATGAGTGGGTGTGCTCAAAGGTGATGCACTTTATTATCTAGATCTTAAGGATTCTGTTACTTTTAAGGATTCTATTACTTTGGGCCTCTCAGAGACAAACTGATACCTAAAATGTTTGTACCACTAGGTTGGAGATTGTGTGATGTTTCAGAGTGTGCCTCATTACGTGGAAATTCTTTTGAGGTTGGCAGGTGACCGAGCATCTGTCTAACCTATTCCATGTCCAAAAGAATGAAGGACTACGATTACTTTAGAAAGGTTACTTCCCTTTGGGGACAAAAGGGTCTTATTAGGTGCATGACCTCATCTTCCTTTGGGGGATGGAGAGGCCCATGTGGCACATTACCTCATTGGTGCTGACCACAAACTCCTGGACTGACCAGTTATGACTGCCTCCCTGGGGAAGGTGGAAGCTGCAGCTAAGTTAGGTATTAAGCATGAGTTTGGTGACATGGGCCCAGCAAAGTGACCTGCTTGGGGCCTGTGATTTTCTTTTTAACAATAGTTTATAAGCATATAAATAATGCATTTTTAAAGGGAAGCCACAACTGTTTGTGTTAATCCGCTAAACAGTTTTTTGAAGTGTGCAATACATTTTTATGAGCCATAAAAAAAGAGTTTTTTCAATTCTTTCTCTGTACAATGACAAGTGATATTACAGCCTGTAGTGCCATTGTCTATCAATCTGGAGAGGGTTTGCTGATATGGGCAGTGTAGTGAATGCACTAGGGGGTATAATAACAATATGAGGAGCTCCGCTGACCCACTCCCCAGTGAAGCTGGTGGAAATTATCTTAACCATTTGAGACCTCTGGAAATTGTCCTAAAGGCAAACAGCAAGTGAGGAACATCTATTCAAGAAAACCAATGGAAATTCCGTGAGAAAGGGGAGTGTGTGTAGGGTTTGAACCATGTCTGCTCCCTCCCTGCTCTCAGCTCAGCAAGTTAGCCTCCTCTCCATAGCGCTGCCCCCCAAACCAGAAGACAAGGTTCTCCCTCCCTAAGCTCCCAGAAGGGGGGCTTTTTCCCAGGAGGAGCAGGCCTTCGGCATTACCTATCCTTCCCGCAGCTGCCTGTTGCTGAATTTCAGTCCCTCGTTGGTTCATGTGAAATGTGGGGACCCCTTCTTGCCCCAGCCCCTCCTCATGGTGCAGAGGCTCTGCTGTGCTCATGCTGTGCTGAGAATGCTGGGCACTGACCACTCTTTCCCCAGCTCATGAGGTGGCTGTAACATGAGACAATCAAGAGGACCTCTGGCTGCTGTCTTTCCACGGCACTGATCACTCAGCCCCTAGAATGGGATTGTCACCAGAGAGAGGCTTCCTGATGTCCCCACTACAGCTCCAGAGTCCTGGCACACAGATTTTACCCAAGTACAGGGAAAAGCCAGCTATAAAACATAGCTCTTAATTCCTTCCCAAAGGAATTAACTTGGCCGGCAAAAGATCATGGAAAGTTCAAGTCAGAGGACAGTCTCAGAAAGTGGAGAATGAGGTGAAAGGCAATTAGTAGATTTGTGTATTTAATGAAGATACAGCTTGGACGTCGGCTGACTAGTTTTCTGAAAAGAACCAGGGGATTAGACTGATGAGGCTTCCTAGGGTCAGAACAAATATCAAACAGTGACTTCAGAAAGCATTTCTACAAAGGAGCCAGAATTTCACTGGAGTATTTGGTAGAGCAGGTTATGCCCCCAGGACATTGGTGAAAACAGTAGAGCAATCAGCCAGCAGTTGATCTAGTTTAACCACTGGGTGTGTCCATGAAAGAGGAAGACAGCTCTGCCATTGTTACTGTCTCATGACAGTTTGTGTACCCAAAGCTATGTCCGATTCTAGGAGCTATTCTTGGAGCCATATCATAATTTTCAGGGGCCGGCCTGGTGGCATAGTGGTTAAGTTCACACGTCCCACTTCTGTGGCCCAGGGTTCCCTGGTTTGGATCCTGGGCACAGACCTAGCTCTGCTCATCAGGCCATGCTGAGGCAGCATCCCACATAGAAGAAATAGAATGACATACAACTAGGATATACAAGTATGTACTGGGGCTTTGGGGAGAAAGAAGGAAGAAGAGGAAGATTGGCCACAGATGTTAGCTCAGGGCCGATCTTCTTCACCAAAAAACATACCTTAAAAAAAATACTAAAAAAGGAAAAAGAATTTTCACTCTCTTTTGAGGACACAGATTTGGCTAAAACAATCCATCAAGTCACTGAAAACGTAAATAAGCTAATAACAATAAAAAGCCCTGGTAAGAAGGGGACCAGTACCCAGAGTTGCTACAGTATATTGCCTAAAATATCTGGTTTGCATCAAAAATATGAGACATGCAAAGATACAGGAAAGTAGGAAGTATACACTAGCAAAAAAGCAGCATTGAAAAAATTACCCAAGTCTTACAGGAAACCCCAGGAAAATTAACAGGTGTGTGAGCAGAGAAAATGGAGGTTAGAAGGCAGAGGGACAAAATAGTCCAAGTACACAGAGAAAATACTTGTCAACCTTATATTCACCAAAACTGCCTGGTAAAAGATAAAGATAAAATGCTTTCCCAAATAAGCAGAAACTGAGAAAATATATTAATAGCCAAGTGCCAGGTGTGGGGTCCATTTTCTCCTGCTGTTAGGGGTCCCTGGTGGCTCTGCCACAGCCCGTCACCCTGGGATCTGCACTGGCTGTGGGAGTCATAGGAAGGACTCAGGGGACCCAGGAGACCTGGAAATGGTGAATGTTTGGCCCCGGGGTGAGCAGATGGGGAGGAGGGACTGGTTGGGACCAGTCTCTGCATTGTCACCTCGGGAGTCTGCAGACCTGAGTCCACGGTGGCGCCACTCAGACCTCAGTCCCCTCTGGCCTGCAGTGTCGGGGCTGGGCCGGCAGCCAGGATCCTGGAGTGTCCCGACCTCACTGCACAGGGTGACTTCAGCCTCAGAGCCTCTCTGGGCAGCTCTGCACATGCTGCCCCGAATCTTCCCAGACTGTGTGGTGACCATGGGGAGGGTCATCAGGGACAATCATGGCTCGGTCTCTGGGGTTCACGTGTGGGAGGAGATGTGTCTGTGGGGTCTTCAGTAGCTCCTTTTTCTCCAAGGGGCTCCCCAGGGGGCACTCATTTTGTCCTGAGTTTTCAAAATATTTGGGGAGCAGGGTGACAAATTCACAACCCTGTCCCCCAGCCCAGCTCTTCCTGGGACTGCCAGTAAGTCTCTAAATTTCCAGTCCCCCCCTTGCAATCCCAAAGCCACCTGTCCCTCTCTGATTCACAGCATCTTTATCAACTATTCGTCCTCTGTGGTGCATCAAACAGATCCAATATTTTCACTTTATCATTATTCCCCAGAGCCATGGATCAATCTTTTTAAAGATTATATTTGTGGATATTTTACATGAGAGGAAAACGAAATAACCACCTGGAACTACGTTGCATGAAATCCCTGTGCCTCTCCCCCAGGATCTTTCTGGGCCCAGACATCCTATGGGACGTCCTTTACTTGGAGCTTCTTCCTCTCCAGAAACTTTCCTGGGTGATCCGTCCCGTTGACGCAACCCCTCCCTAGATCTGTGACATACAAAAGATTTATTCACTTATTTAAGTCTCCATTTTTCAACAAGGGTAGATATAGTTAATGCATACAGCTTGGAAGACAATATAAAATAGTTCAAAACAGGCAACAAAGAGGTGAATTTCAGAAAAAACAAAATATTCCTGTATTGCATTCCATTTATTAACAACACTTATTTTATACTTCTCTCACAGAACAGTTTTTGAGTTCTGTTCTTTACGTTTGGATGTTTTCAAATGAAATTCTGGGACATAGATCTGCAGACCACAAGTGTTCAAGTGTGATTTCTTGCCATGGAAATAATAATTAACTGACTTTTTACTAAAAGTGCCTTATAATTTTCTTGCCTATTTTCCATGGAAAGGCTGGGTTTAAGTGATTTTGATGGATTATTCAAAGACTGGGTTTGTGTCTTTTTAAATAACATGATGTTCCAAAGCATCTCCAGTGGGGAGCAGAGGCCCCCAGTCCAAGACCCACACTGAGGCCCCCTTGAGCCTGCAGAGGGAAGGCCTTGAAGGCCCAGCTGTTCTTCCTGGGGGTCCTCTCCCTGCAGGTGTCCTACTGCTCACACCCCCATGGAAGGAGCCTTTATCCTGAGAGGAGCTGCAGAGCCCTGGACAGCTGGGGGTGCACTTACACATGTGTGTTTGCACGGGGATATCCAATATTTCCACTTCTATTTGTTTAAAAGACTTTCCTTTTCATTTGCATTGCCTTTCCTTCTTTGTCAAACATCATTTGACTAAATTTGTGTGGGTCTGTAAGGAAAGCATTGACTCACATATCCTTCAACCTTGCTGTACTCTCTTATTAATTCCAGGAGTTATTTCTATTGTGAATTCTTTCAGATATTTCACACAGACAAACATGCCATATGAAATAAATGTTATAAACTTAGGTACAGGATTCATAAAGATGTTCCTTTTCAAGAAGTGGGAGTTTCCCTCTATTACTAGTTCATCGTAAATGGGTGTTGGATGTTTGGGGGTTTTTTTTTTGAGCAAGTTAGCCCTGAGCTAACATCTGCCACCAATCTTCCTCCTTTTTGCTGAGGAAGACTCGCCCTGAGCTAACATCTGTGCCCATCTTCCTCTACTTTATATGTGGGACGCCTGCCACAGCATGGCTTGACAAGTGGTGTGTAGGTCTGCACCCAGGATCCAAACTGGTGAACCCCGGGCCGCCAAAGCTGAATGTGTGAATTTAACCCCCGCGCCACCAGGCCGGCCCCTGGATGTTGGATTTTATAAAAGCCTTTTTTATTTTAATTTCCCCCTCCTCTGCTTTCTGATATTAGTAATTTCTGTCTTCCCTCTTGTCTTTGTTATCTTAACCAGATGTTTATCAGTTAGTCTTGTCAGGCAACTAGCATTTTTTGCTTTAATTTTTACCATTGATTTCCCATAATGAATTGATTTCTAAGTTTTGTGATTTCTTTTGTTGTGCTTACTTTGGGTTTAGTTTGTTCTTTTCATTGTTTCCTAAGGTAGATGCTTACATCATTGATTATAGGTCTTTGTTTTTTCCAGTGTATTTGTTCAGTGGCATAAATTTTCCTCTAGGCACTACTTTAGTTGCCTCCAAGAACCTTTGGTATGTTGTGTTTTCATTTCATCTGGTTCACACTATTTTCTCTTTTCTCTTGAGACTTCTTTTCGTGTGTGTGTGTGTGTGTGAGGAAGATTGTCCCTGTGTGTGTGTGTGTGTGTGTGTGTGTGTGTGGAAGATTGGCCCTGAGCAAACATCTGTTGCCAATCATCATCTTTTTGCTTGAGGAAGATTGTTGCTGAGGTAACATCTGTGACAGTCTTCCTTTACTTTCTGTGGGATGCTGCCACAGCATGGCTTGACAAGCAGTGCTAGGTCTGCACCCAGGATCTGAACCTGTGAACCCCAGGCCACTGAAGCAGAGCACACAAACTTAACCACTATGCCACTGGGCCAGCCCAGGACTTCTTGTTTGATCTTTTGTATTATTTAGTAGTGTGTTGTTGGCTCTCCACATTTTTGGGGTTTCCAACTCTCTTGCTCTTATTGACTTCTAGATGAATGCCTAGGTGGTGCGGGAGCATCTTTTTGTGATTTCTCTTCTTTGTAATTTGTTAAAGTGTGCTGCCCTGTGTCCTAGAACGTGGTTTGTTTTGGCGAAAGTTCCATGTGAACTTGAGAAGAATGTGTATTCTGCTGTTGTTGTATGAAGTATTCCATAGGTTACAGTGAATCCATTTGTTTTATGATGCTGTTCAGTTCACCTCTGTCCTTCCTCAGTGCCTGCCTAATGGAATTCACACTTATATAAGGGAGTGTTGAATTCTATAACTGTTTTACTGGATTCATCTATTTCTCCTCACATTCTATCAGTTCTTACCTAGTACATTTTGCCCCTCTGTTGTTACACGTATACACATGAAGGATTGCTGTACTTTCTGGGAGGATAGACCCCATTATCAGGCTCCAATGCCCCTCTCTATCTCTGAATTTTCCTTGGTTTGGAATCTGCGTTGTCTATAATTCATATACCTATGGCAGCTCTCTTTTGATTAGTGTTGGCATGGTCTGTTTTTCTCCGTCCCTTTACCCTTCATCTGTCCATTTCTTTATATTGAAAGTGGGATTCTTGTAGACAGTATGTAACAAAGTTTGTTTTTCAATTACCTGATATTACTATATCTTTCAATTGAGACCATTTAGGATTAAAGCGGTTATTGATACAGCTGGGTTAATATTTACCACTTCTTTTACTGTTTTTTTAATATCTTGTCTTGGTTGGTTTCTTTTTGTCTTCTGCTTTTTTCCCCCTTCTCTGGCTAAAATTGAACATTTTTTTCTCCTCTCTTAGCATATCAATTCCACATTTTTAAAAACACTGTTTTAGTGGTTGCAGTTGAGTTCTCAGCATACATTTACAACTAACCCACCTCCTCTGACAAATAAGACTATACCACTTCACTGTGTGCAAGTACCTCTTAACACAGTATTCCCAATTTCCCCTCCCTATGCCTTGTCACGTGGCTGTCATTTATATCACGTGTCCATAAGGTTTTCATTACCAAAGACATTGTTGCTAATATTATTTTAAACAAAGTGTGATTTGTTATATTAATTACTAGAAGTGTAACGTTTATTTTACCGTCATGTTTTTTCTATTCTAATCCTCTACCTTTATCATTTACATTCTTTCTGATAAACTTTCAATTTCATTCAAAGTATGTGTACTCGGGACAAATTTCCTCAATTTTTGTCTAAGAAAGTTCTTATTTTCCTTTAGTTTTGAAAGATAATTTTGCTCTACAGGGAATTATTGAAGAGTGTTTTTTTTTTATTTTCAACACTTTAAAAATACTTTGGTCTATTCTGTTCGTGCTTGCATGGTTCTTGAAAATAAGTCCAATTTAAATAGCATCTTTTTTTCTTTATGTGCAGGGTGTGTTTCTTCTCTTGCATTTTTATCTATTTTGTCTGTCCTTGATTTTTCTCGATTTTGAATATGAATTCTTGGGTGTGCACTTTTCTAGTTTATCATGTTTAGTGTTCTCTGACATTCCTGGATGAACAGTTTGTTGGCTGTCAGTAATTTTAGAATATTTTGCTGATTATTGCTTCACTTGGCTCTTCTGTTTCTTTCTGTCTTTCTTTTCCTTCAAGTATTCCCATTATGTGTATTTTAAACCTTTTGTAATAGAGGGTTGGCCTAGGCTTAATGAACATTGTGTTCATTCTTTTTTTCTGATAATGATCTGTGTTTCATTCTGTAGCATTTCTCTCATTACCCAACATGCTTTGGATCATGCTTTTACAGAGAAATATGATGAATGTGATCACAGTAAAAATGTGTAAGTTTTCATGTGTTCATGATGCTCTTAAGTCGATGAGGAAATGTGTACATAAAAACAGTGAGGTTTTTTCTTTTTTATTACTGTACTTTTTGGTGAGGAAGATTGGCCCTGAGCCTACATCCATGCCAGTCTTCCTCTATTTTTTAAGGTACACTGCCACAGCATGGCTTGACGAGCATTCTGTGGGTCTGCACCTGGGATCTAAACCCTCACACCCTGGGCCACTGAAGCAAAGTGTGTGAGCTTAATCACTATGCCACTGGGCTGGCACCAAAATAGTGAGTTTTTGATGATCACGTCAGAGTAAATGTTTGGAGATGACTGAATCATACATAACCTGCCTACAAAGGGAATATGGATGTCCACTGCTGTCAGCCTTATGCATCCTCCTCTACAAATATTTGTGATGTTTTAGGACTCAGTGGCCATTGAGGATGTGGCTGTGAACTTCACCCCGGAGGAGTGGGCTTTACTGGATTCTTTACAGAAGAAACTCTACAGGGATGTGATGTGGGAAACCTTCAGGAATCTGGCCTCAATAGGTAAGAATGAGGACATTCCTTCATTGCATCAATTAGAGAGCAAGTGTATCTTGCCCATCAGCGTGGTTCCAAGATGTAGAATGTGGAAAAGGGGAATGTTGGTAAATAAACTAGAAATGGTCATAGTTTATCATGGTCTTAGAATCTAAAACTGTTTCTATAATTTCTAATACTTCAGAATCAACCCTCTGGGTCTTCATTTCAGGAAAAACATGGGAGGATCATGATATTGAAGATGAGCACAAAAACCAGGGGAGAAAGCAAAGGTGAGTCACACTCACAATAAAAGCAGGATCTCACATGACAATCCTGGTATCTAATGAAATTTTAAAAAGAAGCAAACAAAAGATAGAACACTTGCTTCAAACTTAGCTTTTCTTACAAAATTTTCACCAGATATGCTTTCTGAAAAATGTAGGGTAGATGTCAGCTTTTGCAAAATAGTTCACTTGGAAACAGTATTAATAAACCCTATATTTGAATATCACCATTTGGATAGCAGCAAGGGTGAAGTCCTCTCCCAGAGCATTTATTATATTCGATTTCTGAGAATTCAGACAAGGCAGAAAGCTTAAACTTTTCCTAAAGATTTTAGGAAATATAACAAATATAAAATCATTAATAAAGAAATCATTAATAATGTACTTGTGATTTTTTACAGAAGTCCTACGGTTAAGAGACTCTCTGAAAGTGAAAACGGTAGTCAATGTGGAGAAAATTTCAGCCTTATTCCAAATCTCAGTGTGAAGAAGAAAACTACAGGAGCAGAACCATGTGAATGCAGTGCATGTGGAAAAGTCTTCATGCATCATTCATCCATTAAAAGGCAAGTTAGGTGTCACACTGAACACAAACCATACGATTATCAAAAATATGCAGAGAAGCCATATGTATGTAAGGAATGTGAGAAAGCCCTCCGTTTTCCCAGTTCTCTTCAAATATATGAAAGAACCTGTACTGGAGAGAAAACCTATAAATGTCAAAATTGCAGTAAAGCATTCACTTCTTCCAGTTCTCTTCGAGTCCATGAAAGAATTCATACAGGAGAGAAACCTTATGAATGTAAGGAATGTGGGAAAGCCTTTAGAGCTCTGGCAAGCCTTCAGTCACACATGATCTTTCACACTGGAGATGGACCGTATAAATGTAAGGAATGTGAGAAAGCATTCCTTTCTCCCAGTTTACTTGAAATACATGAAAGGAGACACACTGGAGAGAAACCCTATGAATGTAAATATTGTAGTAAAGCATTTAGTCTTCCCAGTGTTCTTGAAATACATGAAAGAACTCACACTGGAGAGAAACCGTATCAATGTAAGGAATGTGGGAAAGCTTTTATTGCTCTCACAAACCTTCGAGTACACATGGTCACTCACACTGGAGATGGACCTTATAAATGTAAGGAATGTGGGAAAGTATTCATTTATCCCAGTTTATTTCAAAGACATGAAAGGAGTCACACTGGAGAGAAACCCTATGAATGTAAAGAATGTGGGAAAGTTTTCAGTTTGTATGCTTACTTAGAAAAACACAAAAGAACTCACACAGGAGGGACACCCTATGTATGTAAGGAATGTGGCAAGGCAATTATTTCTCTCAAACTTTTCCAAATACATGAAAGGAGTCACACAAGAGAGAAATCCTATGAATGTAAAAAATGCAATAAAGCATTCACTTGTCCTAGTTCTCTTCGAGTACATGGAAGAACTCACACTGGAGAGAAACCCTATGAATGTAAGGAATGCGGGAAAGCCTTCAGAGCTCGCTCAAGCCTTCGATCACATGTGATGCTTCACACTGGAGATGGACCTTATAAATGTAAGGAATGTGGGAAAGCATTCATTTCTCCCAGTTCACTTCAAAGACATGAAAGGAGTCACACTGAAGAGAAACCCTATGAATGTAAAAAATGCAGTAAAGCCTTCAGTTATCCCTATTCTCTTCGAGTCCATGAAAGAACTCATACTGGAGAGAAACCCTATGAATGTAAGGAATGTGGGAAAGCCTTTATAGCTCTCACAAACCTTCAATCGCACATGATGCGTCACACTGGAGATGGACCTTATAAATGTAAGGAATGTGAGAAAGCATTCATTTCTCCCAGTTTACTTCAAATACATGGAAGGAGTCACACTGGAGAGAAACCATATGAATGTAAAGAATGCAGTAAAACTTTCAGTTATATTGGTTCTCTTCAAAAACACGAACGAACTCATACTGGAGAGAAACCTTATGAATGTAAAAAATGTAGTAAAGCATTTGATGTTGTCAGTTCTCTTCGAAGGCATGAAAGAACTCATACTAGTGAGAAAGCCTATGAATGTCAAGAAAGTGGGAAAGCCTTCATTTCTCATGCAACCTGTTGAGGATGTCTGAGAATGCATGCTAGAGCAGAAAACATAAATGTAATGAATGTGGGAAAGACTTTTGTCATCCTAGTTCCTCCTGAAGTTATAAAAGGAGTCACTTGATAAAACCTCTTGAAAGTAAACAGTGTGGGAAAGACTTAATTGGCCTACATCCTTCTATGTGAAACTCCCACAAAAAAGAAATATAAAAGTAAGTAGTAAGAAAAAGCTTGATGGAAATTAATTTGTGTATACTGTTATAGAAGACTTTCAACCTGAAAGAGTTGTTATAAAAGTTGCAAATGTAGGGGCTGCCCCCGTGGCCAAGTGGTTAAGTTCGTGCGCTCCGCTGCAGGCGGCCCAGTGTTTCGTTGGTTCAAATTCTGGGCACGGACATGGCACTGCTCATCAAACCACGCTGAGGCAGCATCCCACATGCCACAACTAGAAGGACCCACAACGAAGAATATACAACTATGTACGAGGGGCTTTGGGGAGACAAAGGAAAAAAATCGTAAAAAAAAATTGTAAATGTATTGTGTTTAGCAAACCTCTTTGTTGAGTGCAACATTGAATTCTGGATTTCTATTAATGACTTTCAGAAATGAATATTAAGGTGAGATGATTCTGTAAGTCATTCTTCATCAGTACTACATAAGATTACTAGCTGCTACTTTTCCTTAAATCAGTTAATAATATTTTCACTTTAATTTTTAAGTACTTTTTTTTGGTTTTGGTTTTGTTTTTTTTTAAAGATTTTATTTTTTCTTTTTTCTCCCAAAGCCCCCTGGTACATAGTTGTGTATTTTTAGTTGTGGGTCCTTCCAGTTGTGGCATGTGGGACGCTGCCTCGGCATGGCCTGATGAGCAGTGCCATGTCCGTGCCCAGGATTCGAACCCATGAAACCCTGGGCCACGAAGGGGAGCGCACTAACTTAACCACTCAGCCATGGGGCCGGCCCCTAAATAATGTTTTAATTATTATAATGTCTAAATGTTCTGTGTTAAGGAGCCATTGAAAAATGACAGTTTGTATTTCTTGGGATTTTCTTCCTGGCCTTGTATTGCAGTTCCTGGATATACGTAATCCGTTGTGTATATTTTTCCTTTCTTAGAGAAAGTGCCTTTGTTGTGGTGGTAGGTATAGGAGGCTGTTTTTATTTTCCATACTGTTAAACAGTTGGAATAAATTTTTGTGTATGGCAAATTTAGTAGTATTCTTTCATGTGAATCCTTGTTTTCATACTAGAGCCTTTACTCTGTGTCCTTCCTTCTAACTGGAATTTGGTGAATAGACTTTGAATTAAGTAGAGGCCTGTGATGGAGCAACAAAATCTAGAGCTGGACACATCACCCCTGTACTGCATTGTGCCAGTGAGGTAATATTGAGAACTGGATCTCTAAGAATCCATCCTCTTTATGGTTCCGTGTTGGAATTCACCAAGAGAAGGCAGAAGCAAACAAGGCCTTAGGCAGAGTTTGGAACCACCACACAGGGAGGGAAACAGTTACATAGGAGCTTCAAGGACAGCATCTTCCATCCCTTTTTCTGGATTCTTTGCCCTTCTAGTCAAGAATATCTTGAAAACCACCACCATCTCTTTATTTTCCATTTTCTTACAGGTGTATTTTCCGCTGATGTTTCCACAAGATTCATGTCAAAGATCCATTAGAATTGGGATTTTTCAGTAAGGCTTGCAATACATGCCCTACAGTTTCCTTGTGTCCACCAGGGAGCTACTTCAGACCTTTGTGGTTGGGAGTATTCTCTGATTACCCTTTTCTCTAGATCATATCTGTATGAGGTTTAATTTGGACAGGAAACACCTTATCCTGTTAATTGTGCCATTGAGGATGTTTTCCTGGTCACCATGGCCTCTATAATGGGGCATAAAAAGAAGGTTGTGGGACTTTCTCTGCTGCCTTGTGCAGCGGCTGCCTTGACCCAGTTCTTCCATGTGAGAGCAGTCACCTTGCTCATGCCAGGAAGACTGTGTTTCCTGTTACTGGTAGCTGAACACATTCCCTCAGTATTTTCAATAGTGTTTGACTGCATGTCATGAAAACAACATCCATTTCCTTGTGAAATGAACTCTTCTGTAGTTGTTTCATTGATATATTTTATCAACTGTTTTCTGAGGCATTGTATGCTAATGAATATTTTTCTGGTTTTCATTTCCTAAGAGAATATATTAAAATCCATTTTTATTATGGATTTTAAGATATACTTTGCATTTTTCTTCATTTAATCCTCATGAGTCAGTTTTATCATTTGCATACAAATTCAGGTATTTTTTTCCTCAGGAAAACTGTATTTTTTATTCTTCTATGGTTACAGTGTTTCTCAAAAAACTAACTTCTCATTTATTCTTCACCCCAAACTTAAAATCATGCTTTTATCAGTGCCCTCTTGCCAGTGACCTGCAGGATTGCACCTGTAGTCAAAGAGAGGGGTGTAAGGAATTCTAGTAAGAAGGACACAGACCATAGAGGACGGTGAGGGGCACCAGGAACAGGGTGCTCAGAAGGACTTCTTACAAGATTATGGCCTGTGTTTGTGGATTTGATTGCTGTTCAAGGAAGCAGGTCACTTTCTGTATTGAAACCTGTGAGGAGGTAAACATTCTATCTTTGGTAAACATAATAATCACTGTTTTCTTGGAGGCAAAAACAATGTAAGAAGAAGGGAATGTTAGTCATTTTTTGTGATTCGGAATTTTATCGTTACCATTTTTACTCATATGGTTACAAAATACCCTTAGTTTCTTCTTGGTGACTGTGTTCATTTAATGAAGGAGGTGTGTGACATTTTTCTCTTTGGCAGGATGACTTTGACTGGCAGTGGATGCAATCAGCTCCTGGTCTTCTGGAGCAGCTTTTGCCTTTCCTACTTATTATCAAAATACTGTTGTATTTCCTAAGTTGTATTAAACACTGTTGAGCATGAAGTACCTCAGTTAAAATATATACGTTCACTTCTTAGTATACTGTATAATTTTCATATTTCCTTCATGACTCAATTGAGGCCTTTGTGTTTACGTAAATTGTGAGACAATACAAACCATCAAGGGAGAAAGCGAGAACCGCTGTGCCAATCAAGCCTTTGTTTCTCCTGATGCTAATGTTTCAGCATCCCTCACATGCCATGCCTTTTAGAGGCAATGTACCCAATGTAGCAGAAATAGGACCCAGCAGGATTTGGATATTTTGGCATGAAACAAACAAGTTCTTGTAGCCATGGTTGTTATATGTTTGTGGGAAAAGAGAGATGATTAACAGATGGTAAACTCTTGTCTAATAAAAGGGAAATAAGGGCTTTGAAGTAAAATAACATTGAGCTAATAGGGAGGCTGAGGTGTGTACGTATCTTTTCTATGAGAGTAGGAGCCTCAATAATGAGGATGTCATTATTAGTGAGACTTCCAACTGTTTTAAGCCACAGAAATTTTGTGTTTAATGTCATTTGAGAGGGTTTTTATTTACCTTTAAAGATTTAAAAGTTGTTGTCTTTAGCATTTTCATGTTCCTGCTGTATAGACTGAGTGTGCAACGTATGCCCCAGTAAACCATGGAGTTCCTCCCATTTAGAGAGACAGTGCCTTCATCTGCACTGTTCTAGCTCATCCCGAGTGTATTCTCTGAGTAGACTGACATCTGTGCAAGTCCACTGTGATCTCCCTGTGGAAACACAAAAAAAGAGTTATGGGTGTTGAGCTGCAATCCTCCAAGGAATGATTGAGGTGAGCTGCAGAGAGACGGTGTCATTTTGAGTAACATCCTAATTGAGTATGAAAGGAGAAATGGGAATTAATCACCGTCTTTTTTAGCAGGAGCAGCTGGAAGTCTTTGGTTTCAATGATCCGCAAAGCCCCATAATCTGTTTTGCTGTTCACATGTTTTATTTCCATCTGTTTAAATGTCAAGCTATATTGTGGGAAAGTCAGAAACAATAAGAGCTATGAGGCTTAATAAAGAGCAAAATAAATTATTTCTCTTACCCTTTTTTTTTTTAGTGTTAACTTAGGTTTTGGAGGGGTGTCATTCAAATGGGCACTTACAAGGGTGTTATTTTTGATGGCACGTTTTCCATCTTTTTTTTTTTCCCTGCTTTTTTCTCCCCAAATCCCCCCAGTACATAGTTGTATATTTTAGTTGTGGGTCCTTCTAGTTGTGGCATGTGGGATGCTGCCTCAACATGGCCTAATGAGCAGTGCCATGTCCGTGCCCAGGATCCGAACCCTGGGCCGCCGAAGCGGGGCGTGCGAACTTAACCACTTGGCCACTGGCCCAGCCCCACGTTTTCCATCTTTTGATCACAGGATTACTCTACATTTGTGAAAATTCATAGCATTGCCTAAAATACTATATATTTATGTAATTAATGGAAAATGAATAATAGAATTACCTTCATATGTTAGGAGGATATTAAACGCTCATGTACCTTGATTTTTATGCATTCAACACTTCTTTCTAGCCTGTGGGATCCTTCTTTGGAAGAATTGAAGTGTTAAAAAGAAGAATTTAGTCTTCAACAGGCCTTTCTTGCAACCCTGTCTTAATTGAGGAAACACCCCCTAGGGCTGCACCTGCCCTCAGCTCATACTCATAACAGCAGTGAAGTGAGGGGGCCTCAGACTCTTTGAGTTTAAATCAGGTTCTGTGGGCACATCTGTAGAAATACTGTAGTTATGAAACAAAATGTGTCTCTTAGGTGCCATCTGTCTGGGGACATCCTCATTCATGTCATCAGCATTGTCTTTCCATTATTGTCCATAGACCATTTCCAGCTCTTCATTTCCCAACTCAAGCATACTTGTGCCTGCTATCGGAAATTTAGAAATCCATGGACCACTGTGGAAAATTTCCATGAGACAATGCCAGGGGCCTGTGAGCTGAGAGGGTCACAGGAGCAGTGGTAGAACCCTTGTCATGGGCACATTCCATCAGCCACAGCAACCAGGAACATTCCATATATATCAGATCTGCTTTCTTATTCAACAGTACTTAAAGTGATTGACCTTGAGCTCCAGAATTTGTCAAAATAAGTCAATTCTTTAGCGTCTCCCTCCACATACCCCTTTCCTAAAAAGGCTTTGCCAGCCTCCTGTTATGCATCTAAGAGTCTCCAAATCTCCCACAGTGGACATGAATTGCCCAAGGCATCCTTCTACCAGAAAGCATTCTCCTCATCCAGTGCCGCACAGTTAGAGATGCCAAGAAGGCAACAACAGCCTTTTGTAATGGAGGCCCTCCCAAGGCCTGAGTTGATGATCCTGCACAGCCAGCTTCCCATTTTGCCTTGGGTCATGAATATAGGACCCCTTGGGCTTGTTAACCAGAGGGCTCCTCATTGAAGAGATGGGTACTTACAGGATAGAATAAAAAATGGCGCTTCTGGCATATCACCCATACAAGAGGAAGTGTGTTCCCCTCTTCTCTGATTGATGTAATACATTCTGGAGGAGGTGCCCTCCTTTTTAGACACATTGCCACTTTAGGAGTGACTTGGGGGCACATGAATGACCAGGGAGTTCATATACTTTATGCACAGTGTGTACCACCACACCTGATGGGGTCCACTTCAGAGTCTCTATTCTTCCCCCAGATCAAACAGGCCAGCCCTGATCATGGATTCAGTCAGATTGATTAGTCAAATTCCAGGTAATCGTGCCAGCAACAGAGAATTCCCTGGGCAAGAGTCAACCTCATCTGCACATTTTTACAGATCCTTTATTGTCATTAATCTAGCTGCCTCATCCCACCAATAGCAACAGCTCCTTAGCCACGGCACTGATTTGGCATCAAGAACTCTGGGACACCTTGCCTCACATACCCAAGTACAACTCAGAGTCACTCCTTACTCTGCACATATTAAACCTCGGTCTGCAAGGGCTGATTTCATTGCTTAGGGTGATAAATTCACTCGAATTTCTGAGAGACATACTGACACCTTTGACCTGATGGTGTTAATGTTGGCCCACGGGACCTTGTAATACAAAGTCATTAAGAGGCCTCTAATCTAAAGGTTTATGAAAAATTCAGTGGACTTCTCTCCCCTCCCATGGACAACTTAGTGACTGTCCAACACAGTGTCAGTCTCACTGATGTGAAAAACGTGTCACAGGCAATAGAATCCATGCACATTAAGTCCAGGCAGAGGAAAGGGACCCTACAGCTGATGGGATAGACTTTGTCAGGCTGCTCACCCCCACTGTGGGTCTGCTTGCTACGCTCAGACTACGGTAGAACCTTTTATAGACAAATTACTCCTCCTGTCATACATGATCCTCCTGAAGCCACAATCAAGGACTCATCAAGATGCTCTAGAAATTATTGATATTATCAGCTGATGTCTCAAAATAGAAACATTGGGCTGTTGAGAAAGGCATTCAGTGGATCTTGTGCCTCTCGTGACCCAGGCTGCAGCGCTCTTAGGGTGGCTGAGGCTTACTTAGACGAACCTGCTTTCTTCTGTATAGATGTTCCTGCTGTTGGAGTCACATTCGATCCCCAGGCTATGGGGCTTATTACTTTGTTCTGATCATCAGGATTACTGGCACCGTCTAAGTAGAGTCTTTCTATACTAGGCTCTTCTGTCAGAATGGTCACTCCTACAGGTCTTTGGTTTCTTGTAATCATGCCCCCTGGCCACCACTCTCATATCCACTCCTGGTCTTCCTCCTAACATCACCTGTAGTCTATGCCCTGTGTGTTAAGAATTCATTTTGGGTGCTCTCTCTCAAACCTCCCTGAGTCCATCCAACACAAATGTGCTGTTTTCCTGCCATTTGCACTCATGTGCTTCTTGTCATGGGAGTCACTGGTACTGACCTGGGCACATGTGATGTCATTCAAAAGTTGCATCCTTCATGCCAATCAAGAAATGTCCTGTGGCCAAGCCTGGTGGCACAGCGGTTAAGTTTGCACTTTCTGCTTCGGTGGCCTGGGGTTCGCCGGTTCAGATCCCAGGTGTGGACCTATGCACTGCTTGGCAAGCCATAGGTCCAAGATGCAAGCCAAGGCAGGCATCCCACATATAAAATAGAGGAAGATGGGCACGGATGTTAGCTCAGGGCCAATCTTCCTGAGCAAAAAGAGGAGGATTGGTGGCAGATGTTAGCTTAGGGCTAATCTTCCTAAAAAGAAAAAAGAAAAAAAACTGTCCCAAACACTCAAAATACATGAAGCAGTCAGCTAATATTTGAGATGTTTTCCATGAAGGAAAACTCCCTGGCAGCCATGGTAGCTGATGACTACTTAGGTTTGGACTTTTTATTAGCCAGCCAGGGAGAGTTCTGTTCCACTAAAAGAGCTGCTCGCTGCATGTGGGCAGGCTGCACTGGCAGGGTGCCTCCAAGAACACAACAAATGAGACAACAAATTAGAGTAAACAACAACATTACTAGAATATTTGAACAGAGGCCTGGAACCACACTGATACACTTTCCTGGATCCCCAACACCCTGGGATGACGGGAATCAAAGATTTTTGGAGGCTTTGTGATCCTCCTTATAATGTCTCATGCCATTCACATGGCTTTTCAGTTAATATTCCAATTCCAGTTCATTTAATGAGATGCATTATCATTTAGTCAGTGAGCCTCAGGAGTGAACTTGAATAAAGACACTGACCTCACTGTTAATATCTGAGTCTTCATCGGCTTTAGATACCTGCTCACCCTGTCTGGCCCACAATGGGTAAATAGTTAGGTAGGCTGACACATGCCCATTTTCTTCTTATGCCACTGGGGAGGAGGGTCAAATCTTGACTCTATACACCTTAAAGGTTCAAGCCATTCTCCCTTGCACAAGCCACCCCAACCCACTCACCCTTGCCCTGCTCTCCTTAGAAAGTACCTTTGAGTCATAAACATATTTCAGTTAAGTTGATGCATGTCGTGACATGGTCTTGACATCCAATCCCCTTTTAGGTATGGTGTTAATCCTGCCCCCAAAAGGGCAATGGTAAAACAGAAAACAACCAATGGAAAGTATCTTTTCGGTGACAAAATGGTATTCAGGTTAGGGAATTTTTTATAAGATGAGGAAAATAAATCTGAATGCAGAGATTCCAATATAATAATGTTTTTAGATGCATTGGTTACAAAAGAAGACTTTGAAACCACCCAGGTGGCTCTAGCAGGAGAATTGAGTGACAATGGCATAGTCTCACAAGGGAAAGAACAGCAACAGGAGTGAATGATGGTTTCTGTTCTGACATGTAGAGAGATCTGAGTGATCATCTCATCTTCACAACAAGAAAAAAACTGAACCACCTGAAAAGTAACACATCTTTGATCCAAGAGGGGTTCGAAATTACATGGCAAACCAATGCTCCCAAAGTGAGAGACCAGCAAGTATAGAGAATTACCGCTTACCTGCAGGAGAAACTGGAGCCAGCAATGTCTAGGAACACAGAAACGGTTAATGAATTTTCTGGAGAGACAGATTGGACTAGCTTGAGAGTTACAAGCTTTAGGGATTCCAGTCTTAGTGAAATCCTAAAATTTATGTATTTTTCCATCAGGAGCCCAAGGAGGTTCTTGTGGGAGCTGGAAAAGGGTGTCTCATGCTTCATGCAGGAAATGGGGGAAACTTTCTGATGTACACGGAAAGCATTCTGTGCTCTGTAACTTAGGCCATCTTTCAAAGGAAATTAATCTGCCCAAACCTTATCTGATTGTGGAAAGAGCAGTCAGGCAACTGCCAGACTCCAGGATTTCTTTCTGACAAAAGGGGAGGAATAAATGCTAAGAACATATTCTGAAGTTCACCGTCCAGGGATTCTCTCCTATCAAAACATTACAGGTTTAATCATAACATGAGAACATTCTCACCCTAATGCCTTCCCGCATATCAACAGGGCTCCAGTGTAGAAACAGTGGGTTAAAGAGAAAATTGCAAGACACAGATGACCTAAGATTGAGTTTCTAGGGACACGCAAACACACCAGGGGAGAAAAACACAAGGACACTTGTATGCGGCATAAGGCGTAGTAAGAGAGCTTACAGCGATAAACACCTGTATTAAACAAAAAGGATATCAAGTTAACAAGGGAACGAGAAGAAGAACAATAAACTAAACCCAAAGTACTCTGAAAACTACAAAGCATGTTCAAAAGGAATTACGAAATGTATAAATGGAAAATATCTCAGTTTCATGGTTTTCAGGACTTAATGTTGCTGAAATGGCACTGCTGCACACCATGACCTAGAGATTCAGTGCAATACCAATCATAATCCCAGCTGTACCCCTTATAGAAATCGGCAAGCCATTTCATGAGTTAATGTAATTGCAAGGGAACCAGAATAGCCAAACCAATCTGGAAAAAGGAAAACAAAGTAGTAGGACTAGCATTTCTGGATTTCAAAACTTCATGCTAAGCAAAAGTAACCAAGATCGTGTGGTACTGACACAAGGATGGACACAGAGATGTGTGGAAGATTGAGACTAGAGAAGCAAATCCCACATTATGGTTAACTGATCTTTGACAAAGGTCCCCAAAATTAGGAAAGAATATTCTTTTCATAAATTGGTGCTGAGCCAACTGGATAGGCATAGGCAAAAGGAAGAGATTGTGCCCTTAAAACCCACAACATACAGTGACTTACCAAAAAGCATCAAAGACCTAAAGATGAGAGTAAATGAATGACAAAAGTATATAAAACATAGAAAAAAATTCCTAACCTTGGATTTGGCAAAAACATATTAGATATGACACCAAGAGCAATAATAGGAAAATAATAGGAAATTAGGCTTATATACTGTGGATAAGTACTATGGTACTAACCTTATGGGACCACTGTGGTATATGCGGTCCATTGTTGACCCAGACTTCGTTATGTGGGGCATGACTGTGTGTGGACTATATCTCAATAAAGCTGTTCATTTATGTAAATAAGGGATTAAGAGCTTTACAATGCAAAAGAGTTTTGCAATCCCTTCTCTGAGGCTTATTAGAATTTCCAGGTTAATATACACGTCCATCACCCGACATAGTTACTGTGTGTGTGTGTGTGGTGAGAATGCGTCATCCACTGTCTACAGTTATACACATATCAAGCCATCAGGTTGAAATCTTTAAATATAGACAATGTCATTAGTCAATTATACCTCAGTAAAGCTGGGGGAAATTTTACAGGTGCACCCCACATTTACACAAGGATTTATTAGTTTTCTTAGATCAGTGAAATTAGGAATCAGTTGCCTTAGGGATATTATAACCATCTATGTTTCAAACTTCTCTAGGTCAAAAAATGACCTAAAATAAATTTTTCTCCAATGTAAAACGTACACTTGAGAATTTGGTGAGCACATCTCATAACTTGTCGGTCTGAGAAGACTCTCTGTGCCCAGCTAGGGCTGTGGGGTTCCTACTTCCCGCCAGAGTCAAGGGCCCCCGGATTCTTTATGTTAAGATGGAACGAGGAGGGGTAGGGCAGGGATGGGTGGAAGGCTGAACGCTGGCAAGAAGGAAGATCAAAATGGAATCAGACCCTTATCACAGATTGTGACATCACGTTTAAGTGTCTGTGTTTCTAAACAAGGATCAGGCTGACATGAGTGGCCTCGCAGCCTTACACCAAGCCCTTGACCCTTAGAGGACATAAGATCCTCTTGTTCCCGTGTCTCCCAGCCTGGTCCACTCTGTACTTGCTCTTGAAACTGAATCAGGAAGTGCGTGTGCAGACCTGTTAACCACGCGTTCATAAAGCGGTGGGGTAAACAACAGTGTGGTCCCAGGCCTGGAAAACATTCTGTTTAAATGTAAATGACCCAGGCAGGGACAGGTTAGGGGCCACTGGCAGAAGCTCATTCGGCTGAGCCGGGTGTCTTCCTGCTCTCGTGCCACTCTGGTTTCAGGGGGTGTGGCCTTTTGGGAACTGTCCAATCCAGGCTCCGCTGAGGCAGGTGGGTGGGACGGTGCTCTGCGCTGGCGTAGATGTCCCTTGTCACTCCTGCTAGGGTTGGGTTTGGGTGATGCCTGCCCTAAAGTGTCCCTGATGACTCTGCCGCGGTCCCTGTCTTGCTGTGACCTGCACTCGCCGTGGGGGTCCTAGGAAGGACTCGGGGGACCCAGAAGCCCTAGAAATGGTGAGTGTGCTGCCCCGGGTTGAGGACACGGAGGAGGGACTGGTGAGAAGCGGCGGGGCGGGCCCGGCCTCCCGCGGTCCCCTCCGGGGTCTGCAGCCCCGAGTCCGCGGTGGCGCCGCTCGGCCCTCAGGCCCCTCCGGCCGCAGCGTGGGGGCGGGGCCGGCAGCCGGGCCCCGGGCGTCCTGTGGTCCCTGCGCGCGGCGACTGGGGCCGGAGCGTTTCTGGGCCACTGTGCGCCAGCAGCCCCGCGTGTCCCAGACGGTGCGGGGCCCGCGGGAGGGCCCGCAGGACAGTCGGGCCTCGGGCTCCGGGGTCCGTGCGCGGAGGGGCTGCGGTCTGTGGGGTCCCCAGGGCCTCCTTTCTCACCTGGGGGCAACCTTTTTCTCCTGAGTTTTCCAAAAGTTTGGGGAGTAGAATCCATGACGCTGTCCCCACAGCTTAGCTCTTTCGAGCATTGAGAATTAATCCCTAAATTTCCAGATCTTTCCCCACATTTCCAAAACTAAATTACCCTGTCAGATTCACAGCATCATCAACTATTCATCCTACGTGGTGCATCAAACAGACCCTATATTTTAACTGTTCATGATTTTTCCCCAGAGCCATGGATGACTCTTTTTTTAAAGATTATATTTGTCTGGATGTTTTACATTAGAAGACAGCAAAAAACAACAACTTGGAACTACGTTGATGAAATCCTTGTGCCTTCCGCCCCAGGATCTTTCTGGGGACAGACATCCTATGGGAAGTCCTTTGGCTGGAGGTTCCTCTTGGAAATCTTTCCTGGGTGATCTGTCCTGTCAGTCTTGCCCTTCACTGTGTTTGTGACCTTGAAAAGATTTACTCACTTATTTAAATCTGTTTTCCAATAGGGGTAAAATGTATTTAATCAAAACAGTTTGAAAAACAGTATAAAATATTTCCAAACTAGCAAGAGAGGTGAATTTCAAAAAAAAAAAAAAAAAAAAAAAAAAAAAGTCCTGCATTGTATTCCATTTGGTAATTATTGTGATTTGCCTGTTTTTTGCCCTGAGTGTGTGTATAACTTTCTGAGGTCTGTATTTACTTTTTGGTGTTTTCAAATGAGATTCCAGGGCTTAGATATGCAGACCACAAGTGTTCAAGTGTGAATAATTATTTACAAATCAATATCTCGCCATGCAAATAATAATTAACTGAGCTTTTTTCTAAAGGAATAGATATTTGGAATTTTCTGGTTGAAGTACTACAAGTGCCTTACAATTTTTTTCCCTCCTTTCCACATAAAGGGTGAGTTTAAGTGATTTTCCTGGATTGCTCAAACATCGGGTTTGTAACATTTAAAATAACTATGATGTTCGAAAGCATCTCCAGTGGGGAGCAGACCCTGTGGTCATTGACCCAAGCTGAGGCCCCTTGAGCCTGCAGAGGGAAGGCCTTGCAGGCCCAGCTGTCCTTCCGGGGGGTCCTCCCCCTGCACGTGTCCTACTGCTCACACACCCATGGAAGGAGCCTTTATCCTGAGAGGAGCTGCAGAGCCCTGGAAAGCTGGGGGTGCACGTGCTCACGGGGTGGGGAGTGGCGCCCTTTCTGAGGTTGTGGTTCTGTAGACCTGGACATTTTAGACATTGTTTGAGTTTTGCCCCCACACTGTAGGTGCACTGAGAGTGTAATCTGTGCACAGTGAGGAAGTCTGAAGATCAGGTGTTCCGTCCGTGGACAAAGGGTTCATGAATTTGGAGTTCATGTGGGTCAGAAGCTTAAACTGAATCCGGCTGAGAGTTTCCTCACTTGTGAGAATGGGAGCCTGGGGGAGGCAGTGCCTCCATGCTCACAGGAGAGGGAGGGTGTGTGGGGCTCCCAGAGTGCATCCCTGTGGCTGCTCAGGTGTCCCCACCCTCCTTCACCAGGGACTGACCCTCTCCAGGGGTTCTGTCTCAACTGGGAGTGTCTAGACCCCAAATCTGGGAATACGATCACCCTCTGAGTATGTTTTTCCTTCTGAACTGCAGGCCAGCAGGCTGCTTCTGTGGGTTGATTGGAATATTCCTGTTTCTGTCCTTGGATTCCTTTATCAATTGAAGATCGCAGCCCTTTGATTCTAGTTTCCATTAGCACTTGTGTTTTAAAATATAAGTTGATTGAGAGAGATGATGTGAGTAAGGCAAGAAAATTTGGAACCAAATAGAATGTTTCATTTAGGCAAGAGAACCTCATGATGTGAGATGGGTTATTTCAGTTCTCTGGTGCTCTTGCATTTCTAGGTCAGTTTCTGTGTGTCCATGTCCCTAGAGAATTTTGACATTTAAAAAGCTACACTGTTGCTAAGGCAGATGAATTCCTATTGAACGGATGTAAGGGAATTGAATGTCTGTTTTCACTGATATGAGCAAAACACCTTAAAACTTATGGAAATTTTTCACATTCCTACCCAGTTCAGGGTTAAATTTCTAACCCCTAATGCACTATAATGTGCTACTTATTCCTGAAAATATCCCTGGTCAGAAATATAGTGGAGGGACCTGCTGTAATGTCCCTGTGTTTTCAGTTAGAAAGGGACTTGTAAATTTTTTCTTGTCTGCAGTTTTATATTCACTAGTATTTAAGGGATTAAATCTTGGAGTTTTTTTCCTATGTAGAAAAGTTTAAATTAATTTTAAAAAGCTAAAGTTAATTAAAAATAATGATCAACCATAGGAAAATATGTGTCTATAAATTTCCCTCCTTATTTTAAAGAAATAATGCATGGGAAGGTTAAAAAATTCCTGAGAGGAAACTCCCTTAAGGAGACTCCCCGCCTGCACGTCCTGCCCCGTTCCTCTGCCTGACTCCAGCCTCCCTACATGACCAGTTTTGCTCACTGCTTCATCAGCCTGTTAGCGTTTCTTTATATAGAAACACACCACTGTGAATGCCTATTTCTCTTACCGCTGTATACTCTTGTAATGAGTGGCTTGCGTCCAAATATTTGATATTTGACCATTGACAACTTAAGCCTCGCCCTCCCTTTTCCCCTGGGCCTTCTTCCCTGGACAGGCTGATGAGAAAGCCTGGAGGCTCCTGCACTTCAGCTGCTTGCTGGGCAGCTCCTCCTGGGCACTGTGCTGCCCTGTGCTGCACTATTGACCCCACTAAGCCTGGGTTCTATGTACAGAGGACTCTGCAGTTTCTGTAACTCCTTATCCTTCAGGAGCAGGAGTATGAGAATGGACTCATCACAGTGGTCCTGGGTCAGTATCTTGGCTGGAATCTATCTGTGTCTAGAGTGAAGCCGTGACTGAGGCTGGGTTTGTCCCTACATTAGGGGCATGTCTTAGGGGAGGATGATTATACCCTGTGAGTGAGGTGAGGCCATCAGACGGTCACTCCTTAAAGAGCAGTTATTTCAGAGAGAAAGTGAGGAAGAAGAGAGACAGGAAAGGAGCCAGTAGATGGAGGGTGGCGTCCACGCTCCTGATAGCAGAGGGCTCCCCAGGCCCCTTCAGTACCTCTGCTGCTGCCCCTGCCTCTACTGCCACGAAGACCCTGACCTTCAGGGTTATAGGGGACAACAGCCATGGCTCCCTTGTGGTACAGCAAAGAGATTAGTTCAAACCTAACAAGTCCAAGGTCATTAAACCCTATAAAGCAACGAGTTGTCATGGGGGAGGCTCCTGAGCTTGGTCACACTGTTTTGAGGCTCTCAGGGGGTAAGCATTTACATATGCGAAGGTAGAGAGGAACCCCCTCCCCTAAAGCATATCCAGTGACCTGAAATACAAAACAGAGAAGGACAGCAGAGAGAGAACAAAAGGAAAAAGCACTGAAAATAACATCCACAATTTGACCCAACTGGAAATCTAAAAGATCCTAAAGAGTTTACACAAAACCAAGATAAAAGGGTGCTCTTTGGCTTCTGAGCCTCTAAAACATAGCTTTTGAGTGCATGTTCCCATCTCCCGTGATGCAATAATTCACGGCCCTTCATGCAATTACCCTATGCTGGGTCTCAAGTTACAGTTACACCTGGCTGGGGTCTCAGTAAATTTTAAGCAAGGGACCCCCGATCTTAGGAAAGTTACTGAGTATAACGCAGAGGCCAGATTGCGATACTTCACCTTAACCAGCAGAACTCTTTGCCAGGCCTCCCAGCCAGGACCCATTGTCCCAAAATATCCCACAGTGAGCAGGAAAGCTCTGAATCCATAATTCACAAATTAAAATTCAGTTAAATCAAGTCTTCACTCCTTCCAAATTAGCTTCGCAAAATGGGGCTCCATGGTCCCTACCCCTTAGTTCAATTAGCTAACATGGCCCAGTGCGAACTGAACAGAGCCTTCAAGGACTGAACACTGTTGTAAGAAACCTACTTAGGAAGAAATTTATTATCCCCAGGGTTTCTACTTTGAACAGCTGAATTTAGCCTGTTCTTAAGTCTGGAAGAATGAATGACACCTCACAGTGGATTACTGGAACATGGTCACACCAAACACAGCCCTGTACCCAGTGCCCAACATTATGGAAATTACTGACTCCATCCAGTCAGCAGCCGGTAAACACTCTGCTCTCACAGGTTTGGCTAAGTCTGTTCTGTCCAGTCCTGTGTCCACAGCCTCTCAGCTGCACTTGGCCTTCCCCTCTGAAGGGACATGACTCACCTTCACAGGCATGCCCTGTCTTACTGCACTTCGCTCTATTGTGCTTTGCAAATATATTATTTTTCACAAGAGTCTCCACCAGCAAAAAGATTGTGACTCACTGAAGGCTCAGATGATGGTTAGCCTTTTTTAGCAATGAAGCAGTTTTTTTTTTTTACACATAGGGCAAAGACTTTTTTTTTAATTGCATGTATTGATTTTAATTTATAGATTCAATGTAAATATATTTTTAATTTGTACATATAGAGATTGATATGTACTTTTTAATTTCTTTGTTTTTTTACTATATTAAATATTTTAGTTTTATTTATTTTTAATTTTTTTATTGAGTTAATGATGGGTTACAATCTTGTGAAATTTCAGTTGTACATTAATGCTTGTCATTTGTGTTGTAGGTGCACTACTTCACCCTTTGTGCCCACCACCCCCCTCCTTTCCCCTGGTGTCCACTAAACTGTTCTTAGTCCACATTTTTAAATTCCTCATATGAGTGGAGTCATACACAGATTCTCCTTCTCTCACTGGCTTATTTCACTTAACATAATTCCCTCAAGGTCCATCCAAGTTATTGCAAATGGAATGATTTTGTTCTGTTTTACAGCTGAGTAGTATTCCATTGTATATATGTACCACATCTTCTTTATCCATTCATCTGTTGATGGGCACTTAGGTTGCTTCCATGTCTTGGCTATTGTAAATAATGCTGCAATGAACATTGGGGTGCATAGGACTTTTGGGATTGCTGACTTCAAGCTCTTTGGATAAATACCCAGTAGTGGGATGGCTGGATCGTATGGTAGTTCTATTTTTAACTTTTTGAGGAATCTCCATACTGTTTTCCATAGTGGCTGCACCAGTTTGCATTCTCACCAGCAGTGTATGAGGGTTCCTTTTTCTCCGCAACCTCTCCAACATTTGTTGCTATTAGTTTTAGATATTTTTGTCATTCTAACGGGTGTAAGGTGATATCTTAGTGTAGTTTTGATTTGCATTTCCCTGATGATCAGCGATGATGAGCATCTTTTCATGTGCCTATTGGCCATCCGTATATCTTCTTTGGAGAAATGTCTGTTCATGTCTCCAGCCCATTTTTTGATTGGGTTGTTTGATTTTTTTGTTGTTGAGTTGTGAGAGTTCTTTATATATTATGGATATTAAGCCTTTGTCAGATATATGACTTGCAAATATTTTTTCCCAGTTAGTGGGTTGTTTTTTTGTTTCAATCCTGTTTTCATTTGCCTTGAAGAAGATCTTTAGTCTGATGAAGTCCCATTTGTTTATTCTTTCTATTGTTTCCCTTCTCTGAGAAGGCATGGTGTCCGAGAAGATCCTTTTAATACTGATGTCAATGAGTGTACTGCCTACGTTTTCTTCCAGAAGCCTTATGGTTTCAGGTCTCAGCCTTCGGTCTTTGATCCATTTTGAGCTTATTTTGGTGAATGGTGAAAAAGAATGGTCAATTTTCATTCTTCTACATGTGGCTTTCCAGTTTTCCCAGCACCATTTGTTGAAAAGACTTTTCTCCATTGTATGCCCTCAGCTCCTTTGTCGAAGATAAGCTGTCCATAGATGTGTTGTTTTATTTCTGGGCTTTCAATTCTGTTCCATTGATCTGTGCACCTGTTTTTGTACCAGTACCATGCTGTTTTGATTACTGTAGCTTTGTAGTATGTTTTGAAGTCAGGGATTGTGATGCCTCCCGTTTTGTTCTTTTTTCTCAGGATTGCTTTAGCAATTCGGGGTCTTTTGTTGCCCCATATGAATTTTAGGATTCTTTGTTCTAATTCTGTAAAGAATGTCATTGGGATTCTGATTGGGATGGCGTTGAATCTGTAGATTGCTTTAGGTAGAATAGACATTTTAACTATGTTTATTGTTCCAATCCACATGGAATGTCTTTCCATCTCCTTATGTCGTCATCCAATTCTCTCAGAAAGGCCTTGTAATTTTCATTATATAGGTCCTTCACTTCCTTAGTTAAATTTACCCCAAGGTATTTTATTCTTTTTGTTGCAATTTGAATGGTGTTGTATTCTTGAGTTCTTTTTCTGTTGGTTCATTACTGGAGGGTAGAAATGCTACTGATTTCTGCAAATTGATTTTATACCCTGCAACTTTGCTGTAGTTGTTGATTACTTCTAACAGTTTTCCAATGGATTCTTTGGGGTTTTCTGTATATAAGATCATGTCGTCTGCAAACAGCAAGAGTTTCACTTCTTCCCTCCCTATTTGGATTCCTTTTATTCCGTTTTCTTGCCTGATTGCTCTGGCCAGGACCTCCAGTACTGTGCTGAATAAGGGTGGTGATAGAGGGCATCCTTGTCTCGTTCCTGTTTTAGGGGTATGGCGTTCAGTGTTTGCCCATTGAGTATGATGTCGGCTATGGGTTTGTCGTATATGGCCTTTATTATGTTGAGGTAGTTTCCTTCTATGCCCATTTTGTCCAGAGTTTTTATCATAAATGGCTGTTGGATCTTGTCAAATGCCTTCTCTGCATCTATTGAGATGATCATGTGGTTTTTATTCCTCAGTTTGTTGATGTGGTGTATCACGTTGATTGATTTGCGGATGTTGAACTGTCCCTGGTATGAATCCCACCTGATCCTGATGTATGATCCTTTTGATGAATTGCTGAATTCTGGTTGCCAAAATTTTGTTTAGAATTTTTGCATCTATGTTCATCAGTGATATTAGCCTGTAGTTCTCTTTTTTCGTGGTGTCCTTGTCAGGTTTTGGTATCAGCGTAATGTTGGCCTCATAAAATGTGTTAGGAAGTGTTCCATCCTCCCTAATTTTTTAGAACAGCTTGAAAAGGATAGGTATTAAATCCTCTCTGAAAGTTTGGTAGAATTCCCCAGGAAAGCCATCTGGTCCTGGGGTTTTATTCTTTGGGATGTTTTTGATTGCTGTTTCAAATCTCTTTCCTTGTGATTGGTCTGTTCAAATTGTCTGCCTCTTCTTGAGTGAGCTTTGGGAGATTGTAGGAGTCCAAGAATTTATCCATTTCCTCTAGGTTATCCATTCTTTTGGCATATAGTTTTTCGTAGTATTCTCTTATAATCTGTTGTATTTCTGCAGAGTCTGTTGTTATTTCTCCTCGCTCATTTCTGATTTTGTTTATTTGAGCTTTCTCCCTTTTTTTCTTTGTATGTCTGGCTAGTGGTTTGTCAATTCTATTTATCTTCTCAAAAAACCAGCTCTTTGTTTCATTGATCCTTTCTACTGCCTTTTTCGTTTCAATAGTATTTATTTCTTCTCTGATTTTTATTATTTCTCTCCTGCTGACTTTGGGCTTTATTTGTTCTTTTTTCTCTAGTTCAGTTAGGTGTAGTTTAAGATTGCTTCTTTGGGATTTTTCTTGTTTGTTAAGATGTGCCTGTATTGCGATGAATTTTCCTCTTAATACAGCTTTTGCTGTATCCTATATGAGTTGGTATGGCATGCTATCATTTTCATTTGTTTCCAGGTATTTTTTGATTTCCTCTTTAATTTCTTCAATGATCCATTGCTTGTTCAGTAATGTGTTGTTTAGTCTCCACATCTTTGTGCCTTTCTCAGCTTTTTTCTTGTAATTAATTTCTAGCCTTATAGCACTATGATTGGAGAAGATGCTTGCTATTATTTCAATTTTTTTAAATTTATAGAGGCTTGCCTTGTTTCCCAACATATGGTCTATCCTAGAGAATGTTCCATGTGCACTTGAGAAGAATGTGTATTCAGCTCTTTTAGGGTGAAGTGATCTATATATGTCTATTAAGTCCAATTGTTTTAGTTTTTCATTCAGCTCCACTATTTCCTTGTTGATTTTCTGTCTGGATGATCTGTCCATTGATGTGAGTGGAGTGTTGAGGTCCCCTACTATTATTGTGTTGTTTTTAACATCTTCCTTTAGGTCTGTTAATAGTTGCTTTATGAATCTTGGTGCTCCTGTATTGGGTGCATAGATATTTATAAGCGTTATTTCTTCTTGATGAAGTGTCCCTTTGATCATTATATATTGTCCCTCTGTGTCTCTCTTTACCTGTCTTATTTTGAAATCCGCTTGGTCTGATATAAGAATTGCAACACCTGCCTTTTTTTCCTTGCTATTAGCTTGAAGTATTGTCCTCCACCCGTTCACCCTGAGCCTGTGTTTGTCCTTGGGGCTGAGGTGTGTTTCTTGGAGGCAACAAATTGTTGGATCTTGTTCTTTAATCCATTTTGCCACTCTGTGTCTTTTTATTGAAGAGTTCAATCCGTTCACATTGAGAGTGATTATTGATGCATGTGGACTTAATGCTGTCAATCTGTCGCTCATTATCTTGTTTTCCTGTGTTTCTTTTCCTGTGTGCTTTACACTACCCATTTAATACTGCAATTTCTTATGCTGGGTTTCTTAGATTTTTCCTTATCTATGATTTGTGACTCTGTTCTGTACTTTATTTTAGTGTCTACCTTGAAGTTTGTATTTAGAATCTCGTGTATAATATAGTCTATTCTCTGGTGGTCTCTTACTTACTTGACCAATACTGATTTAGACCCTTTGGTCTTCCCCTCCTAAATAATTATTTTCATTTCTTATTCCAACTCGTGTTATGAATTTGTAGTTAGAGTGCTAAGATCGTCCTTGCTTTGGTAGTTTCCTTACCTTTACTCTAATGCTATAGTTGAATATTTGCTATCCTGTTCTGGCTCTATCCATCGGTCTCCCAAGTCTGTGGATTGTGACCCCTTTCTCCCTTTTTTCTTTTTTCAGGTATGAGAGCCTTCCTGAGGATTTCTTGTAGTGGAGGGCTTTTAGTTACAAATTCTCTTAACTTTCGTATGTCTGAAAAAGATTTAATTTCTCCCTCATATCTGAAGGAAATTCTTGCTGGATAGAGTATTCTTGGCTGAAGATTTTCATCTTTTAAAGCTTTGAATATGTCACTCCATTCTCTCCTAGCTTGTAGGGTTTCTGTAGAGAAATCCGCTGACAGTCTGATAGGGGCTCCTTTATAGGTTATTCTCTTCTTTTTTCTTACTTCCCTGAGGATTCTTTCCTTATCTTTCCTTCTTGCCAATTTTACTACTATGTGCCTTGCAGTAGGTCTTTTTACATTGACAAGTCTAGGAGATCTGAAAGGGTCCTCTACACACATTTCTCCGTCAATCCCTAGATTTGGGAAGGTCTCTTCAATAATTTCGTTAAGGACAATTCCTGCTCCATTTTCCTTTTCCACGTTCTCAGGAATTCCTATGATCCTTATGTTGTTACTCCTCATTGAATCCACTATGTCTTGGAGATTTTCCTCCTTTTTTTAAATTCTTAGTTCTCTTTCTTCCTCTGTCTGGAGCCATTCAGCCTGTCTATCTTCAATTATGTTAATTTGCTCTTCTATGGTGTCTACACGGGCATTCAGGGAATCCGTATTCTGTTTTATCTGGTCCATTGTGTTTTTCACCTCTAGTAATTCTGTTTGATTCTTCTTTATGATTTCAATCTCTTTTGTGAAGTAACTCCAGAACTTGGCTTGTTTCTCTATCTTTCTCTCTACCTCATTGAGTTTTTTGATTATAGCTGCTCTGAACTCATTATCACTTAGTTTACCTAATTCCAAGTCCTCAGGACTTAATTCTATGTTTTTATTCTTTTCCTTCTGGTCTGGGGCTTTTATAAATTGCTGGATGGTAGAGGAGTGGTTTTTTCACATGGTGGTAGAATTCGGTTGCAGTTACAGCCTGTGGCCACTAGATGGGTGTCAAGAGCCACGTGTTATGAGCTCTCCGCCTTTGGGCAAGATGGCTGCGCCCAGTGGCTTTGCCTGGGAGGGAGGGGCTGCTATTCTCGCGTGCCGATCTGGATTCAGATCAGTTCTGTTCTCTGGTCTCCCGTGGCCCTGGGTTTATGGGGTCCCCGCTGACAGAAGCTTTCCCCCCATCAGCGAGTTTCCACTGAACCAGCAGCAGGAGTCCTGGATGATCCCTGGTCACGCAGCCCCTCCCCAGCTCCTTCCCAACCCGCGCAGCAGCGATCGCAGACTCTAGGGGAGGGAGTGATGTTCTCTCCTACTGTTCCAGCGCCTCCAGGGCCATAAGTAAGGTTTATGATCTCTGCCTTCTTGGTATTGTAGGTCTCTAACGTGTTGGCATTAGATTTATTCTCTGAAATTCAGTTTTTCCAATCTTTTGTTGTATTTTGGACCGGAGAGAATCCCGGGTCAGCTCACCCCGCCATTTTGCTCCACCCACCTCCAATAAAGCACTTTTTAATTAAGGAATATATGGGGTTTTTTTAGAGATAATGTTATTGCACAGTTAATAGACTAGAGGATTATGTAAATATAACTTTTTTATGTACAAGAGTATTTTAATTCTTGTCCTTAGAATCTGTAAAGCCTACACATGATTTGCATATGAGACTGTAGCAAACAAAGGCCAAAGAAGATCGTCCACTCCGTGCCTTCTCTTTTGTCTGGTCTCTCAGAAATAGAATGTTATCAGCTCTGGTTGTTGTTGCTTGTCACCTCACATTACTCTTATCCTTGTATTCACCAGTCTACTTTTCCTTCCATGTCAGTTTGAGACCCTTTTTCACATCTGCCATGTCTCCAAGGCCTGGCCGGATACTGAAGTTCTGTGCCGTGTTGTCTTGACTGACATCACCCATTTGCTGTGCTTCACTCTCTCCTCCTCACCTCACCTCATTTGTTCCTAGAGAAGATATTGTCACTGGGCCTTTTCCTTCCACCTGTCTCAGGACAGGGTCCTCACCTACTCATCCAATTGACTGCACAGGATCCCTAGATCCTCCGAGAATCAAGCTGCTAGCTGCTAAAGACTCATGTCTTACACACTGATGAGGAACCTGTCATACAGGTCTTTGAAACATGGCTTCTATTTTTTCTTCTTACCATCTAATCTTTAGTCTTTCCTGATGCTGTAGCCCCTAAACATAACTTTCGTTTGCACTGAGAAACCCAAAAATTTGAGTGACTTGCTTTATTGCAACATTTGCTTTATGTGGTGGTCTGGAACCCAACCCACAGTATCTCCAAGGTGTGCCTGTCCCTGGTTACCCTCGGGGAACCTCAGCACCATTGCCACTGCACAGTCTGTGTGGGCAAAACCTGAACTGCATCTACCTTGCACCAGGGGCCCAGGTGTGATGTTACATTAACCACATTCTCCTTTGTGGACATTCATTTGACATTCAGGACACACATACATCGAATAAAGGGGCTCACAAACAATGGATGGGCCACTACCCTACACATAGTATGAGGTCCTGACACCTTGGTTACATTTTTAAAAAGTATTTAATAAACAGAAGGCCACTCCCTTCCTGACATCATTTATTTCAATTATACATAAGTTTATCATTACCAAATACATTGCTGCTAATATTGTTTTTTAAGTGTCATATGTTATATTAATTATGATAAGAAATACCAAAGATATTTTACCTTCATTTATTCATTTTCTAATCCTGCACCTTTATCATTACATTCTTTCTGATGGATTTTTGAATGTTTTCTTCACGATATGGGTACTAAAGACAAATTCCCTCCATTTTTGTCTCAGAAAACTCTTATTTGAATGATAATTTTGCTTGACACAGAATTCTAGGGGAGAGTGTTTATAATTTAAAAATTTTAAATCTTTTACTCCACTCTGTTCTGGATGCCATGGTTTCCAAAAAGAAGTCTAATTTTAATTCTAATCTTTGTTTTTCTATACTTGAGGTCTGTTTTCCCCTCCAGTTTCTTTCATTGTATTCACTTTGCCCTAGACTTTTCTCTCATTTAAAGATGACATACATGGGGGCACATTTTTATTGTTTTTTGTGTTTACTTGTTTCTAGCTTCCTTGATGTACAGGTGTCATCTATTATTAATTTTAGAAAATTTCAGTGATAATTAGTTACTACTTCTCTTTCTTTCTGTCTCTTTTCCTTCATGTATCCCCATTATGTGTATTTTGAACCTACCATTAGAGAAGGTTGTTCTAGGCTTCATAAATATTGCATTCTGTCTTTCTTGTCTTTGCATTAGACTCTGGTAAAATAGATTTTTTTTGAGTACAGGCCTTGTTAAGAACTGAATATTTGGAGCATATTTCAAAATGCTGTCTTTCTTTTCTCTTTCCAAATTTTGAAGATACCAGTTTGCCCTATGACCCCCAGGCTCTCATGGCTCTAAGAAGAGTTGTTCATTTCACGTTTGTTCATTTTCTTCTTGTGAGATCAAGAATGACAATCTCTAGTTCCTTAAGTGCTGGATCAGAAGTTGGCAGGGCATCATCTAGAGTGGCTGGTGAGGAAACACTTCCTCTGGAAGTTCGAGAAAGGAGATTTTAGGTTTTCCTGGAGGAAAGCACTGTTGAATATTTTACGTATTCTATAATCCTGACTAACTGACCATCAAACCTTTGTGTGCTTCAGTGACTTCCCTTGCAATCTGCAGCTCTGAACCTGTTCCTCAGAGACAACAAAGCCCAGGGTACACTGTTTAGATTTGACCAGAAAAAGTTCCTATGGCACATTATTATCTCACTGTGTGTTCTAAAATTTGGCTGTAAGGAGTTCTGAGCCACATGAGTATAGGGGTTTTAGTCTTCTTCCTCATGTCTGAGCTCTAAGTTCCAAATAACTTTCTAAACCCATCAAATCACACAGAGAAAGAAAGAACTGAGTCTGTGATAAATATTATACATGTTAAAAATGCTTCTTGACTGAAATATTTGTATTCGGTCAGTGGCTTTTGATTACTTGTAGTGGCCTGGAGTACTTTAGGATGATATGCTGAGCTGCCTTTGATGAAAGCTTGATTTCCACAGGCCTCCTGGACTCTCATGTTTGGTGATGGGCATAGAATAAAACGATTACTGTTCTTCACTATGTTTTTACTTCTCACAATCTCATGTAGATTTAACCCTCTGCCACATGGAATGCTGTAGATGGTGAGTAATGAGGAAGAAGATGAAAGAATGTTTCTCACAGATTAACGATGGTCTTAAAAATGATAATTTTTTATTTGCATAGCATTTCTGTCATTTCCTAACATGCTCTGGATCCTGACATTAGAGAGAAATAAGATGTAATGTCATCAGAGTAAAAGTATGTAAATAATTTTCATGTTTTAATGATGGTGTTAAATTTATGAGAAAGTAAGTGTGGACAGAGAGTAAGTTTCTGATGATCAAGTCATAGAACAAATGTTTGGAGATGAGAGAATCATCATAACCTTCCTATAAATGGTGAATAGATGTCTAGTGCTGTCAGTTTCATGCATCCTGCTGCACACATATTTGACATTTTTTAGGACTCAGTGGCCATTGAGGATTTGCTTGTGAACTTCACCCTGGAGGAGTGGGCTTTCCTCGATTCTCCACAGAAGAAACTTCATGGAGGTATTATGCAGGAAACTGTCATGACCTGGCCTCAATGGGTAACAATGACAATTTGCATTCACTGTTTCAATTAGAAAACAAGTGTTTCTAGTTCATCAATGTTGTTCCAAGACATGGAATGTGGAAAGGGAGGATGTTGGATAAACTGGGCATGGTCACAGCTCATCATGAACCTAGAATCTAATAACTTTTCTATAATTTCTAATACTTTGGAATCATTATTCTGGGTCTGAATTTTAGGAAAAAATGGGAAGATCATGATGTTGAAGATCGGTACAGAAATCGGGGTAGAAACCTAAGGTGAGTCACACTCACAGTAGAGAGCAGTGTCTCATGTGAGAATCCTAGTGTATTAAGAAATTTTAAAAACCAGCAAACAAAACAACCCCTGTTTCAAATATATTTATTCTTGGAACATTTCACCAAAAGTATTTTTTAAAATATGACATAGAAATTCAATGTTTGTAAAGTAGTTCAAGGGTAAACTCCTCTGGGAAGTCATTCAGTATATTCAATTTCAGAGAATTCAGTCAAGGCAGAAAACCTAAAGTTTTCCTATAAATCGTAATAAATATGATAAAAAATCATTAATAAAGAAATCATCAATAATGTGATCCTCATTTTTTACAGAAGTCACATGGTAGTGAGACTCTGTGAAAGTAAAGAGGAAGTTCAATGTGCAGAAAACTTCAGCTTTATTCCAAGTCTCAGTTTGAACAGGAAAACTACTGGAGTGAAGCCACATGAATGAAGCAGTGCATGTGCAAAAGTCTTTACACATCATTCATCCCTTTATAGGCACATCAGGTGTCACACTGGACACAAGCCATGTGAGTTTCAAAAATATCGAGAGAAGACACATAAGTGTAAGGTATGTGGAAATGCCTTCAGTGAGCTCTAATTTTTTGAGAAACATGAAAGAAATCATAATAGACAAAAAACCTACAAACAAAGAATGTGGCTCAAAACGCTTCAAAGACAGATGATAACACACATATTATCATGTGCTCCTTAAACAGCTATGGAATCTGGGAAAGGCTTCACTTGTTCCAGTTCCCTTCAAATACATGGAAGAGCCCACTCTGCAGAGAAACTCTATCAATGGAAACGTGGAAAAGTCATCAGATACTATTTTAAAAAGCATGAAAGAACTCATACAGGAGAGAAATTTTATGAATTGTAAAAAGTGCTACAAAGCCTTCAGTATTCCCAGTTCTCTCTGAAACCTTGAAAGAACTCCTACTGGGGAGAAACCCCATGAATGTAAAGAATGTGGGAGAGCCTTTTGTCATCCATCAGGTATTTGATCATACATGAAAACGCATACTGGAAATACACCTTATAAACGTAAAGAATATGGAAAGCTTTCATTTATCCCAGTTTATTTGAAATACATGAAAGAATTCAGACTGGAAGCCCTATGAGTGTAAAATATGTGGGAAAGCCTTCATTTGTTCCAGTTATTTTCAAGTACGTGAAAGAAGTAATACTGGAGAGAAACCTTGTGAATGTGAGGCATGAGGGAAATCCTTCATTTGTCACACATACTTTTGAAGACACGTGAGTGTGCACACTGGAAGAAAACCATATAAATGTGAAGAAATGTGGGAAAACCTTCTGTCATCTGAGTTCTTTCTGAAGGCATGAAAGGACTCACTGGATAAAACCTCTTGAATGTAAACAATGTAGGAAAGACTTCTATTGGCCCACGTACTGAACTATGAAAAATCCTACCTATGAGAAATATCAATGTTAGTGACTGGGAAAGCTTGGTGGGAATAAATGCATGAATAATATTCTGGCAAAATTTTCAACATGAAAGAGTTGTTATGAAAGTTGTAAATATATTGGTTTATGAAGCTTCTTTCTTAAAGTACATCTTTGGACTATGGATTTCTACAAGTTACATTCAGAAATGAATATTTTTTTTTTTTTAAGATTTTATTATTTCCTTTTTCTCCCCAAAGCCCCCCGGTACATAGGTGTATATTCTTCATTGTGGGTCCTTCTAGTTGTAGCATGTGGGACGCTGCCTCAGCGTGGTCTGATGAGCAGTGCCATGTCCGTGCCCAGGATTCGAACCAATGAAACACTGGGCCGCCTGCAGCGGAGCACGCGAACTTAACCACTCGGCCACGGGGCCAGCCCCTCAGAAATGAATATTGAGGTGAGAAAATTCTTCAAGTCATCTTTCAACAATGGAAGATAAGATTAATGGGTAGTGATTTTTCCTTAAATCAATCATATTTTCTCTGTCCATTTTTAAGCCTGTTGGATTCATGGGTGAATTGAAATGTATTTCTAATGTGCAGTTAGATTTAATATTTTTACAGTGTTTCATTTCTGTGTTAAGGGGCTACTGAAAAATGACAATTCGGTATATGTTAGGATTTTCCTACTGGCCATGTGAGAATTCCTGGATATCCCTACTCCATTGTGTATCTTCTGCCTTTTCTTACTGAGAAACTCCTTGTTTGGGGTCGTAGATCTTTTTTCCATTTTCCGTGGCATTAAACAGTTGAAATACATTTTTCTCTATGGTGTGTTTATCAAAGAGTATCATTTCATGTGACTTGTTATTTTCATATTTGGCCCTTTCCTCAGTGTCCTTCCTTCTAACTGAAACTTGGTGACTAGGCCTTGAATTAAGAAGAGAGCCATGAGATAGGACAAAAAAATAAGGAGTTGGAGATGTCCTCTCTGTGAGCAATATTTGAAACTAGATTCTCCATTATCCATCCCTTTTATGGTTCCATATTTGAATTCACCAATGGCCTCACTTGCATGACCTTTTGAAGTCATAAGCAAAGAAGGGATTAGGTTTTGGGACCACCATAGAGGGAGAAGACAAATACATAGGATCTTGGAGGAAATCATGTTCCACCTATTTTACAAATTCCTTGCTCTTCCAGTCAAGACTATCTTCAAAACAACCACCAAGTCTGATTTCCATTTTCTTAGAGGTGTAGGTTTCCAACGATGTCTTATAAGTTCTACATCAAAGATACATGAGACTCGGATTTTTCAGTTAGCCTTCTTGTGTTCACCAGGAAAGCAATTCAGACTTTCATGATTGGGCGTATTCTGATTCCCCTCTTCTCTAGATTATATCTGTATAAGGCTTAATTTGTACACGAAACACCTTATGCTGTTAATAGTGCTGGTGACTATATTTTCCTTATTCCCGATGACACCCACAATAGTGCTATCAAAAAAAAAAAAACAACATTGGACTTTGTTTCTCTTCTGCATTGTGCCTCGACCTAATCCTTCCATACAAGAATAATCTCCTTCCTCATGTCAGGAAGACTGTGTTTCCTGTTACTTGTAGCTGAATGTAATGCCTCAATATGTTTTCAATTATTTTTGATTATATGTGATTAAAAGTATGTTCATTTTTTTGTGAAACAAACATTTCTGTAGTTCTTTCATAGAAATATTTTATCAACTGTTTTATAAGCCCTCCTGCTAACGATTTTTTTTAGTTTCTTCAGAGAATACAGTAAAATATCTCATTCTAATTGTAGATTTTCAGATAAACTGCAGTTTCATTTATTCACTATACATTATGAGTCAGTATTATCATGTGCATACAAGTTAAAGTATGTTTTTCCTCAGGCATTTATTATATTTTTTATTCTTTCATAGTTATAATTTTTGTCATGAGACTAATGTCTCATTCATCCTTAATACCAAAAACTTAAATTACAGTTTTTTTCAATGCACTTTTGCCAGTATTTTGCAGGATTACACCTGTAGTCAAAGAGAGGGGTGTAATGTTATGGAGGAGGACACACACTCCTTTTCCTTTTGTGTCATTTGTCAGAGGGTCAAACCTTAAAAACCTGCTCCATTTCCCTGTACACACCTTAAAGGTCCAGCCCATTCTTTTTTGCACAGGCCACTTGAACCAGCTTACCCTTGTTCTACTCTCCTTAAAAAGTACCTGTGAATAGTAAACATTTTTCTATTCACTTGATGCATGCAGTAACATCAGTCTTGACATGCAATCCCATTTTAGGTAGGGTGTTAATCTTGCCCCCAAAAGCGCTATGATAAAACGTAAGGTAACAGATAAATGTCTTTCGTGTGATGAACAAGTTTTCATTTTTAGAAGATGAGGATAAGATAACCAAAGGCAGAGCTCCCAGTATGATGTTTTTAAATGCACTGGTCACAAAAGAAAAACACTGAAAAGAACACACAGTCACTAGCAATAGAATCAATAAATGAAAATAGTATAGTCTCACAGGGGAAAAATACAGAGCAACTCAAATGAATGGTTGGTCTCTGTTTCAACATGTAAAGAGCCTGAAGTGAGATCGTTCTCGTCTTCTGAACAAGAAAAATGCTACACAACTTGAGAAGGAATACTTCGTCTTAGATTCATGAGAAACTTGAGGTTACGTGACAAACCAATGCCCCCAAAATGAAAGACAGCAAATATGGAGAATAACCACACACCAGGAGAAGAAATGACTGGAGCCATCATCCTCTAAGAACATAGAAAATGTAAGAGATGAATTTTGGAGGCACAGTATGGATCACCTTGAAAGTTAAAACTGTAGGTGGGGCCAGCTTTAGGGGCCCTGGACAATTTATGAGTTTTTTCTTCAGGAGCTCAACTAGGTTCTCATAGTGAAGACCAGAAAAAAATGCTGCATGTTTCATGCAGGAAATGGGGGAAATATTTTTATATACAGAGTATTTTATTCATAACATAAACCATCCCTCAAAGGAAACTAATCTGCTAAAGCCTTATGTGATTGGGGAAGTACAAACAGACAACTCCCAGACCCTTCACGTTTCCTCTCTGACAAAAGGGGAGGAAACATAAAAGTTAAAACCCTCTTCTGAATTCATAGTCTGTGGATTTTCTTAACACCAAAACATGCATAACATAATAGGACATTTTCTCTCCCAAATACCTGACACCACATCAGCAGGGCCCAGGATAAAATCAGTGGATTCAAACAGAGCTGCAAGGCACAGAGTCTACTTCAGAATGAGCTTATGGGGCTGGCTCATCACACCAGGGAGAAAAGCACAAGGACACCACAGGGTATTGAAGCCTCCAGCACCCACAGCTGTAGCAAACACTAAACGGAGTCTAACGCCTGTTCAAGAAATAATAAAAGTTCATGCTGAAAGACTATTTATCCCAAATTAGGATGGTGTAACCATGACAGAAGCTCTGTTGACATACTCCTCAATAAAACTGGTGAAAATTATTTAATTACCAATATTTAAAGCCACTGGAAATGGTCCTAAAGGCAAACAGCAAATAAAGAACATTTATTCAAGAAAATCTATGAAGTTTTGTAAGAAACATGAGAATCTGGTATTTGAACCAGAGCAGTGCCTCGCTAGCTCCTCCAGCTCATGTTGGTGGAGACTACCCCCTCCCCCCCCCAACACCAGACCACTGCAGCCTAGAGCACCTGGCACCTTGTCACTCAGCTCCCACAAACAGGGCTTCCCAGGAAGAACAAGACTGCTATGTTTGAAACCCTGTCCCCACCTACCTGTTGCTGGGTGAGTGTGCTTGAAAAGTCAGGACACTATTGTTTCAGTCCCTACACATGGAACTGAGGTGATGCATTTGGAGTGGTGAGCTGGCAATACTTGGGTGCCAACTGCCCTTGTTCCAGCTCATGAGGTGGTTGTAACATAAACCATTCCTGAGGAGCCAGGAGACACAATCAAGATCCCTCTGACTGCTATCTCTTCGTTGCACTGAGCCCTCAGCTCCTAAAATGGGAGAGTCACTGAGAGAGGATTTCCATTCTCTCCAAAAGAGCTTGAGGGGCCTGGCACAGAGATTTTGCCTTTACATGTGAGATATAAACACAAAGCTCTTAATTACCTTCCAAAGAATTCACTGGTTGGCACAAGATCATGATAAGCTCAAGTCAGAGGTCACTCAAATAAGTGGAGAAAAAGATGAAAGGCAATTAGGAGTAGATTTGTGTATTTACGGAAGATACAGTCTAGACTATATGCTGATTATTTTTCTGGAAATAACCAGGGAGTTAGACTGCTGGGAGGAGGCTTCCAAAGCTCAGAACAAAAATCAGTGACCTAGGAAATTATTTTTAAAAAGGAGAAGTTTTCACTGATTAATTGGTTGAGAAAGTTACGCTCCCAGGACATTAGTGATACCAATTAAGAAAAGGCATGAATTGGAGATGGAAAGACATTCCATGTACATGGATTGGAAGAATAAACATAGTTAAAATGTCTATTCTACCTCAAGCAATCTACAGATTCAACGCCATCCCAATCAGAATCCCAATGACATTCTTTACAGAATTAGAACAAAGAATCCTAAAATTCATATGGGGCAACAAAAGACCCCGAATTGCTAAAGCAATCCTGAGAAAAAAGAACAAAACGGGAGGCATCACAATCCCTGACTTCAAAACATACTACAAAGCTACAGTAATCAAAACAGCATGGTACTGGTACAAAAACAGGTGCACAGATCAATGGAACAAAATTGAAAGCCCAGAAATAAAACCACACATCTATGGACAGCTTATCTTTGACAAAGGAGCTGAGGGCATACAATGGAGAAAAGAAAGTCTTTTCAACAAATGGTGCTGGGAAAACTGGAAAGCCACATGTAGAAGAATGAAAATTGACCATTCTTTTTCACCATTCACCAAAATAAACTCAAATGGATTAAAGACCTAAAGGTGAGACCTGAAACCATAAGGCTTCTGGAAGAAAACGTAGGCAGTACACTCTTTGACATCAGTATTAAAAGGATAGTTTCAGACACCATGCCTTCTCAAAGAAGGGAAACAATAGAAAGAATAAACAAATGGGACTTCATCAGATTAAAGATCTTCTTCAAGGCAAATGAAAACAGGATTGAAACAAAAAAACAACCCACTAACTGGGAAAAAATATTTGCAAGTCATATATCTGACAAAGGCTTAATATCCTTAATATATAAAGAACTCTCACAACTCAATCACAAAACATCAAACAACCCAATCAAAAAATGGGCTGGAGACACGAACAGACATTTCTCCAAAGAAGATATACTGACGGCCAATAGGCACATGAAAAGATGCTCATCATTGCTGATCATCAGGGAAATGCAAATCAAAACTACACTAAGATATCACCTTACACCCATCAGAATGACAAAAATATCTAAAACTAATAGCAACAAATGTTGGAGAGGTTGCGGAGAAAAAGGAACCCTCATACACTGCTGGTGGGAATGCAAACTGGTGCAGCCACTATGGAAAACAGTATGGAGATTCCTCAAAAAGTTAAAAATAGAACTACCATACGATCCAGCCATCCCACTACTGGGTATTTATCCAAAGAGCCTGAAGTCAGCAATCCCAAAAGTCCTGTGCACCCCAATGTTTATTGCAGCACTGTTTACAATAGCCAAGACGTGGAAGCAACCTAAGTGCCCATGAACAGACGAATGGATAAAGAAGATGTGGTACATATATACAATGGAATACTACTCAGCTGCAAAACAGAACAAAATCATTCCATTTGCAATAACATGGATGGACCTTGAGAGAATTATGTTAAGTGAAATAAGCCAGCGAGAGAAAGATAATCTGTGTATGACTCCACTCATATGAGGAATTAAAACTATGGACCAAGAACAGTTTAGTGGATACCAGGGGAAAGGTGGGGTGGGGGGTGGGCACAAAGGGTGAAGTGGTGCACCTACAACATGACTGACAAACATTAATGTACAATTGAAATTTCACAAGATTGTAACCTATCAATAACTCAATAAAAAAAAAAAGGCATGAATTGCAAGAGAAGAGGTTTATTTGGGGTCCTGGAATTGCAATTCAGGAGGCACAGATTAGAGTAGAAACTCAAATGTGCTCTGAAGTGGACAAAGGAGACAGCAGGGTTTCATAAAAGCAAACCCACAAGCTTCCATAAGTTGTCTTCAACAATTCATGATCAGTTCTGGCAAGGAGCGAGCTGACATGCTAGTAGGTGATTGATTCTTAAGCAGTTTGTTCATTTCTGGGAGAGGAATTGTTCCAGGATGTGAGCTCTGTGGTCAGGCGAAGTTAAAAATTTCAGTCCACACCTGGCTGTGGACGTGCATAAGCCTCGCTTCCTTAATGGCCTCCCAGCTCCATTTTAGAAGTCTTGGCATGTGTTACTCCATTTTGGTATCATCATCTATGTTTTTCACTTTTGATCAAGACCTTTGGGCTGAAAGTATCGTGGATGAACTGTTTGGTGTCGTGTGTTTAGGTGTCTCCCTGATGGGCAGGAGGGCTCAATCCTGGGAAGTCATGACCTACGTAGGGGTAAAGTAAGGTCTTTCATGGGAGTAACTTAGTCAAAATCTTAGGCCACATTTGAGCAAGAAGTAGGTGGTCAGGAAATGAGCCTTAAGCATCATGTTATAGTCCTCAGATGTCAAAAATGGTCTTGATCTCAATGGTCATCAATGAATTTATCTTTTGATTAGTCTCAAGTCTCTGGACAACCATTATCTCAAGGATTAGGGAAGCCACACAGATGTGAGAAATACACATCATGAACAATTTAAAAATGAAAAAAACAGTGAATTAGGATTATAATAAACAAAATAATTTTTAATCCAGACCTAAGTATAGCCCCCAGCCCAGAAGGAAGCCACCTAAGAATGTCAGGAAAGTTGAAATTCAACCAGTGTGGAGTAAAAATCAGAGTGGCCCTTAAGAGATATAGCGAGTTGGACAAGTTTCAGTGTCTCTAATTCAACTGGCTGAGAATTATTCATGCAGGTGCAACAGGAGGTGTCGGCAGGAGCACAGACTCCTCCTTGGGCAGCAAGGAGAGAGTCCAGGGCTGTCCTCCTGTCCAGGACTGCTCAAGCTAGAGCACCTGAGGGCTCTGTGGTGCTCTTATTGATTTGCAGTAGAGGGAGCAACTGTACTGACAGTTCTGGTAAGATTCCTCATCATGAGGTCCAGTTGGAACATGCCAATTCCTAACCAAGGAGAGTCTCCTAAGGGAATAATGTCCAATATGTCCTGAATAACCAGCAGGAAAGTCACAGCCTTGACTGAGACCACAACTATTATCCTCATGTTCATAGGGATCTTCATCAGGATAGTCCTCTATGATAGAGAGGGCCCTTTTTTAGTTGAGGTAACATTGGTTTATAACATTATATAAATTTCAGGTATACATCATTATATTTCAATTTCTGTGTAGATTACATCATGTTTACCACCCACAGACTAATTATCAGCCATCACTATATGAGAGGGCCCTTTTCTTTTGGGTTTTCTGGGTGGAATCAGTTTGTCCGGAGATGAGTTCAAATATAGAGCAGTGGTTAATTGGCCTAGGAGACAAGTACCACTCGTTTGCCTGCTGTTTAGGCAGCTGAATGCCCATGGTTTTCTATCACATCCACGTAGAAAAATATATCCTGAAGGGGCAAAGAACAGCAGCCAGAGTTTGTTTATTCAAGGATTCATTTACAGGCAAAGGCGGCAGAATGGGAGTGAACAAAGGATCTGTCTTGTTTGTACATATGGGAAAAGTATTCTCTAGATGGTCTAAAACATCATCAGACTTCTGGAATAAGACCTTACAGAGAGGACTTGAACATCCTGACTGATTACTAGGGGAGCAAATATAGCCCTTCTGATGACATTTCTGGTAGAGCCACATGTATGAAGTTGGGAGTTCATGGATGACCATGGATGGAGCATCTTTAGCGGCATTTGAGTATTCCTTGAAAGGAGTTAAAGAAAAGCAGGGGAGATCTTCTTGTTTAAGGGAAAAAAGTTGAACTCTGTAGATAAAGGTGGAAGTTTGGGTTGTCAGAATTATGATAAACTTAGGAATGAAAGTGAAATTGTAAATAGGTATAGTGATGGGATTGTTGATTCTCCTAAAACTAGTGGTAGGTTGGTGATGGCAGCTCCAAGAATCGGAATGGTTGTCAGAGGAGGCTAGGGATTGGGAGAATTGTATTATAGCATTTTTTCCCCATACCTTACAGACTAGGAAAATGAAGAGGGGGAAGAGCATAGAGAACAGTAAAAAAGGAAACACGTTACCACAAACACAGGATTTATACAGGATGTACGAGGGCAAAGAGCATTAGAATTCCAGCAAAGAGGAAGGGAATGCCAAAACTTTCAGAAAGGTTTGGCATGATACTGGGCTGGATTCTTGGAAGTTTGCTACCTCACATGTCATCAGCTTCTCATCTAGGTGAAGAGCAGCATGAGATATTTTTAATTTGAGGTCTCCAGTGGGTTGAAAAGTCCAATCATTTGAGGGTGACTATATAAGTTGAGAAACACGAATCTATGAGTCAATGCCCTGAGTGTGGGCCTTTGCATCATAGTTGTAGGACATTCTTGTAAAGGTGTCTCCAGGAGGAAAAGTCTCCTGTAAAGACTGTGGTGATGTACGTCTTTGTTTTCCTGGAGCACCCTCTGAAAAGATTGTTTTAGAGCGTTATTATCCTGAAGAGCCTTGTGAGCTCCTTGCAGTAGGAGGACATGCTCATATGGCCCTTGATCTAATCTCACAGGTCATCCTGTGATGATTTCAAATGGAGAAAGCTTGTCGTTCCCAAAAGGTGTAGATCTAAGGTTGAGTTGTACCAAAGGCAAGGCTTTTGGCCATGGAAGACTAAAAGATTCCATGAGTTTGGCCAATTGAGTTTTTATGATCCCATTAGTTCTTTCAATGAGACCAGAGGATTGAGGATGACAGGCACAATGAAAATGTAGAGTACACAAGGTTTTACATATGGATTGTATGACTTGACCTGTAACATGATGCCCGAGATAGCTGTGAGGCTCTGAGGGGACACCCCTAGTAGGTATAATATTTTTAGGAGAATTTTACTTACAGTGTGAGCTGTTGCCTTGCAGCATGGGAATGCTTCAGTCCAGTGGGAAACATGCAGAGCATTACTAAACTGTATTTATATCCTGAAGATGGTGGTAGTTGGATCAAGTCCAACTGCCATGTCTCGAAGGACCCAGAAGGTAAAGGAAGTGGCCCATCGAACTGTGGATGGGCTCTCCAGGGTTCTGTTTAGGACATATATGGCATCCTTGATAAAGACTCAAAGCCATTTTAGGTGTCAGTTTCCAATAATATTGTTTTCTCCAAAGCACCATCTCGTCAGTATCCCAGTGAGACAAATCATGAGCAGAGCTTCGCGTACGTTCCTGGACATAATCAGGGAGGACAGGAAGGCCATTAAGACCAGACCAGAAATTTTTCTTCCCTTCAAATGTGTACTTTCTATTTTCTCTTTTCCTGTCTGGTAGCCAAATATTGGGCTTCCATTAATTTATTTTTTAAATCTCTGACAAGATTAAAGGGTAATTTTGGTTTTAGGGCAAATTCTAAAAGACGTTGTAATCTTGAAGAGCTCCATTTTTTGTAGCTGAATCAGCAAAATGATTACCTTTACTTTCCTCTGTGTTCACCTTAGGATGTCCAAGAATCTTTATTGCCAAAGATCTCAGTTTCTGAATGGCATCTAAAAATCTAACACAACAGAGCTATTTTTTATCCTTTGCCCTGTAGAGGTTAGGAATCCTCTGTTTCCAAAGCATGCCGCAGTCATGAGTTGCTCCAAAGGCCCGTCTGCTGTCTGCATAGATATTGGCAGTTTTCCCTTTGACTAGATAATGGGCTCAGATTAGGGACACAGATTCAGCCTGTTGTGCAGAGGTGGCCGTTGGTAAACGACCAGCTTCCATTGTTTCTATTAAAGACAAAATTGCATATCCTACCTTATATTTGCCATTTTCATCTTTCGGAGAAGACTCATCAGTAAAGCAAACTACATCAGCACTTTCAAGTGAGATTTCTTGTAATTCCAGCCTGGGGACCAATAACTGTTCTGTCAAAGAAAATCAAGTGGTGTGTCATCAAAAGGCAATGGGAGGAGAGTGGCAGAATTGAGAGAACGGCAGTGAGTAAGAGTGACGTTTGGTGAAGATAGAAGAAAAAGCTCATAGGGGATTAGTCTGCTGGCAGATGGGTGCTGAGCATGATTAGAGTTAAGAAGAGCTTCCCCTGAGTGGGGTACGAAAATAGAGAACCCATAACAGTTTCCTCAGCCATTTTAAAGAGAACGGCTCTTGCAGCAATGGCCCTCGTGCAGGGAGATGGTCCTTTAGGTACAGGGCCTAGTTGTTGGCCGAAATAGCCTATTGGCCTATATTGTCTTCCATGCTGTTGAGAAAGGATGCTGATGCATTTCCTTCTTTCTCATGGACAAGAAGGAAAAAGAGCAATTTGTAGTTAGGATGCCCTAAGGCTGGGGTGTCAAGGAGACTCGGCTTAATGGTCTCAAAGGTGTTTTGATTTTCTTCAGTCCAGTTGAGCGGTTCTCCTGGGTTAACTTTAAGCAGAGAGTATAAGGGTTGAGCCATCATTGAAAAGTTAGGAATTCAGTTTCTATAATAAACAGCTAATCCTAAAAATCCCCGTGACTGTCTTTTAGCCTAGGGAAGGGGGAAAGAAAGGATTCCTTTTATCCTATCTGGGTCAAAGACCAACCCTTAGTTGGATATTAATGTCTTAATTATTTAATTTGGAGCTTACTGAATTGCAGCTTCTCCTTAGAGATTTTGTGTCCCTTGGAAGCAAGTTCCCTTAAGATCAGAATCCACCTGTATTAGATGTCTCCTTTGATGGTGAACAAAGGAGATCATCCACATATTGTAACGGAGTTTTCTGAAAAGGTTACATGTGCTATATAAGCCTTTAAACCTGAGAGAATTAGGTTGGACCTTCAGTATAACTTTGGGAGCACGATGGTCCATGTATATTATTGTCCATCCCAAGTAAAGGCAAATAAAAATCGGCTATCAGGATCTAAAAATGCTGCAGAAGGCTCTACAAAGTTCTATGGCCATAAAGGATTTGCCATCAGCAGGAAGAGGAGACAGTGAGGCCAAGTGTTAAGGACAACAGGCTGTCCAGGCCCTACAATGTTACTGATGGCTCTCAAATCCTGTGCTAATCTCCCTGCTTTTCCATGAGGCTTTCGTACAGGAAGGATGGGAGTACTGCAAGGATTCACACAGGGAATAATGAGCCTTTGTTTTAGATATTGCTCAATTAAAAGCTCAATGCCTTTAATTGCTTCGGCATGTAAGATTAGGTAAAGGCTTGTTTGGATAAAGTTCAATCATATTGGAATGGCAGAATGAATACAGCCAATGTCTATGGAACTTTATGACCAGAGACAGTCAGGAACATCACTGAAGAAAGGGTTTTCTTATCCATTGACTTGAGTGGGTAACATAGGGATGGAAACCACAATGAGCTCAGGATCATCTGCTGAAGAATGAGGGTTTCTAAGGTTTCTCAATTCAAGAATTATTTCCCCCTATGGAGAGAGATACTAGCTTTATAAGTTTCAAGGAAATCCCTCTCAAGTAAATGTATGGGAGCAGAAGGAATTAAGAAGAATGGTGGAGATCATGATTGGGCCTAACTGAAAAGGAATAGTGAGTGACTTGAAGACAGTCATGGTGTAATTTCAAACCTCACTCTTGGTATAGTTTCTAAACTCCAAGGAAGGACATAAGAAAGGCTGGTGGGGTTGAGGCCAGTAAGCTGGCCTGGTGTTGATGTGGGCTTTAGTGACCTCATCTCTAATAATCAGATAAATTTCCCCCAAAGAATTGGTTAGGAGGGAAGAGGGAATGTCCTCTTTGAATCCTTGGAACAGCCCTACTGTTGAAAAGATTGTAAGGTTCCCCCTTTGGGAAAGGATGTTCAAGATTGAGATTCCTACCAGGGGGCCTGATTTTTCTTGTCTAGCTCATAACAGTGTTTCCTCTATTGATTGGGTTTTTTACAGTAATTACATACCCCCCTTATAGGGGTGTTGTTGGACTGAGGGAGTATATGAGTTAGTTGTTGCATCAGAACTTGCATAATTTATTTGGCCTGAATTTCAACATCTAGAGCTTGAACAGCTTTCTTTTTGGCTGCTTTCTGCATTGTTTCAGAAAATTGTTCATCCAGCTTGACTAACTCCTGTGTTTCCAGAGTGGCTCAGTTAAGTGCATGTCTTTTTATAAGAGCAGCAAGTTCATCTTCCAGCCCACTGAAAAAAGTCAAATTAAAGAGGAAGGAAGTTTCATAATTAATGTGATCAATTCCAGAGTACTATTTAAAGACATTTTAAAATTCTGTCAGAATAATAAAAATGTCATCAGATTTTTGTACACATTGTTGAATCCTTTTCCAATCAATAATTTTTGGGAAAACATCAGGAATTTTGTCATGAAGCCTCTTGGCTAATTTCTGGACATCCCACAGAGCTCCCTTACCTTGTTTAGAAAAATCTTCCATGGGCCTGTTCCCTTTTGCTTTAGAGAACCATTCTTTGACTCTCCCTTCTCCCACAAACATGTGGATCAGCTGATAGAGGTCTGAATAGCCATGTTGATAAGTTTCAAAATTTATCCGGAAGTCTTTGGCAAATTTAACGGTGTCTTCCTTGTGGTCAGGAAATCCCTTAGTTAGAGCTAATAACTCAGATTGTCCAAGGGCTGTAGGAGACTAGGAGGTTATTTCTGTCTCCTGTCCTCACCTTCAAAGGGCCTACAAATGTGAGGTGATCAAGAGGAGCCCTAGGGTCATCATTATAAAAAGAAACTTCAGACAAGGAGACAAGGTAGACAAAGAGGTGGACAAAAGCAGAAGCAGTTGTAGTAGCAGAGGAAGCCTTGGCTGACTTTTCAAGCTTGGCAAATCTTTCAGGGAGCCCTGAATTGGCTTCAGCAAGTTTACAATCAATAGCTTGTAGGGAAGCAACTTCTTGGCTATTAGATTTAGTGGCCTTGAGGTACCAATTAAAATAAACTTTCCATTCAATTTGTTGGTTCAATACCCTTTTTCCAATTGAGTATAAACCAATTTAGGAATTTCAAAGGAGCCTCATTTAAGCCAATGAAGCTTAAATCATCCCAGTGATGTGGATCCAGTAGGACAAGGATCTACATGTAGAAGAACCATAATCTATAAACATAAATCCAGCAGGAGTTCCCACAGAGGGATTGCCCATGGGCAGCTCCCTTAGAGAACAGACTTCCCTTTTGTACATACTAATCAAACACGGGCCTAAGAGACAAAAGGGAACACATTTCCCCACAAAGCTGGCACAGAACACATCCAAATAAAGACAATCCTTGGCCAGTGCTACAGCAGGTTCGAGTCCAGGAGGACTTACCAGAGACCTGGGGCCGCTGGGAGGAGATGAAAAGGTTTGAAGGACTCTTGAAAGCACGTTGCTCATGGCCACACAGCAGTGCTGGAGTCAGAGGTCACTGTGGATCCCACTTCTGATATCATCAAATGTCAACTAATAAAAGGCATGAATGCAAGAGAAGCAAGGTTTATTTGGGGTCCTGGGAATTGCAATTCAAGAGGCACAGATTTGGGTAGAAATTCAAATATGCTCTGAAGTGGATAAAGAAGGCAGCAGGGGGGTTATAAAGGCAAACCCAGAAGCTTACATAAGTTGTCCTGAACAATTAAAGATGAGTTCTGGTGGAGTCTTCACCAATGTGAGCTGGGAGGAGCTAGGGAGGGCACGCTTTTGGTTCCAATACCACAGACGCTCACATTTCTTACAAATCTTCATAGATTCTCTTGAATAGATCTGCATTTCCTGTTTGCCTTTAGGACGACTTCCAGTGAATTTAAATGTTTATTAAAATAATTTCCCCTGGTTTTATTGGGGTGTGGGTCAGCAGAGCTCCGCACACTGTAAGGACACCCTAATACATTTAGTAGGGAGCCCATTCCAGGAAATACTCACCAGTTTGAAAGAGGATGGAAGGAGAAGATCTAACATCACTTGACACTTTATATGTGAACAAAATTGAGGAAAAATTTTTAGTGATTTCCAAAGAAACACTGAATGCTACTTAAAAATTATTGTTTGGAAGATTACACACACAGAAATCACTTCTCATTTAAATTGTATCACTCATTTGATTTATAAAGATTTACAAATGAAATATGGTGTTTGTCAAGCTTCTCCAGGGAAACAGAACCAACATGATGTGTGTATGTAGGCACGTGTGTTTATACACATGTATTAATTTTCTATAGGTGTTTTTTTAATTGAGGCAAAATTCATAACATTGTGTAAGTTTCAAGTGCACCACATTATAATTCTCTATCTGTATATACTACAGCATGTTCACCACCAAAAGTCTAGTTTCTATCCATCACCATACAGTTGACCCCCGTTACCCATTTCACCCTCCCTCCACCCCTTTTTCTTCTGGTAACCACCAATCTGTTTGCTGCATCTATGAGTTTGATTTTGTTTTATATTCCACATTTGAGTGAAATCATATATTTTTCTCCTGCTGACTTATTTCACTTAGTGTAATACTCTCAAGGTCCATCCATGGTGTTGCAAATTGCAAGATTTCATCCTTTTTTTTTTTATAGCTGAGTAATATTCCATTGTGACTATATATACATCATCTTCACTAACTATTCATCTGTCAATGGACCCTTAGGTTGTTTCCATATTTTGGCTATTGTAAATAATACTGCAATGAAGATTGCAGTACAGACATCTTTTTGAATTACTGTTTTAGTATTCTTCAGATAAACAGCTGGATCATATGATGATCCATATGGTGGTTCTATTTTAATTTCCAGAGGAATCACCGTACAGTTTTCCATAGGGGCTGTATCAATTTACATACCTGCCAACAGTGTACCAGCATTGCCTTTTCTTTACATCCTCAACACTTGTTTTTCTTCTCTTTTAGATAACAGCCATTCTAACAGGTGTGAGGTGATACCTCATTGTGGTTTTGATTTGCATTTCCTATGATTAGTGATGTTGAACATCTTCTCATGTACCTGTTGGCCATGTGTATGTCACTAGAAAAATGTCTATTCAAATCCTCGGCCCATGTTGTAATCAGGGGTTTGTTTGTTGTTCAGTTGTATATGTTCTTTATGTATTTTGGATATTAACCCCTTATTGGATGTATAATTTGCAAATATCTTTTCCCATTTGGTAGGTTGCCTTTTCCTTTTGTTGATGGTTTCCTTTGCTGAACAGAAGCTTTTTTGTTTGATATAACCCTATTTGTTTACTTTTGCTTTTGTTTCCATTGCCATTGTAGTCAAATTCACAAAATCATCACTAAAACCAATGCCAAGGAGCTTACTGCCTATGTTTCCTTCAATGTATTTTCTATTTTCAGGTCTTATGCTTAAGTCTTTATTCCATTTTGAGTTAATTTCTGTGTATGGTGCAAGATAGTGATCTGGTTATTAAACTTTTTTACATGTGGTTGTCTAGTTTTCCCAACATCATTAATTGAAGAGACCTTCCTTTCTCCATTGTACGTTCTTGCCTCCCTTGTCATAAATTAGTTGTCCATATATGCTGTGTGGGTTTATTTCTGGGCTCTCAACACTGTTCCATTGATCTGTGTGTGTTATTCAGCCAATACATGAATTGGTTACTATAGTTTTCTCAGGGAGTGAGAAAATTTCAGGATTTTTTGTTCGAATTTTGTGAAAACATTGACTCAGTTGTTCAGCAGCATGTTCTTTAATCTCTGTATATCTGTGATTTTCACAGCTTTCTTCTTGTAGTTGATTTCTGTTTGCAAACCATTGAGGTGAGAACAGATGCTTGATACGATTTCAATACTCTTAAATTTGTGTCCTAACACAAAATAAGTACAATCTATCTTCAAGATTGATCCGTGTGCACTTGAGAAGAATGGTATTCTGCTGCTTTCAGATGGAATGTTCTCTGTGTTAATGTATTAACTCTGTCTGGTCTGATGTATCTTTTAAGGCCATTGTTTCATTGCTGACTTTCTGTCTGGATGATCTTTTCACTGATGTGAGTGGAGTGTTAAAATCTCCTGTTATTGTGCTGCTGAGATTTCTCCCTTTTGGTCTGTTAATGGTTGCTTTCTGTATTTTGGTGCACCTATGTTGGGTGCACAAATATTAACTGTTAGGTCTTCTTGATGAATTGTTCTCTTTATCATTATATAATGTCCATCTTTGTTGTTACCTTTTTGGCTTGAAGTCTGTTTTGTCTGATATAACCATGGCTACACCTCCTTTCTATTAGCTGCCATTTGCCTGGAGTATCATCTTCCACCCCTTCACTTTGAGCCTGTGTTTGACTTTAGAACTGAGATGAGTGTCCTGAAGGCAGTTGGGTCTTGTTTTTTAATTCATCTATCCACTGTGTGCCTTCTGGTTGATAATTCCAATCCATTTACATTTAGGGTGATCATTGGCCTTTGAGGACTTAACCAGTACCATTTTATCTCCTGTCTTCCAATTACTGTATATCTCAATTGTTTCTTTTCCCTTGTTTCTGTCTGAGATTTTAGTTTGGTGGTTTTCTATGATATTTTTATCAGTTTCCTTTTTTTTTTTGTCTCTACTTTATAGATTTTTGTTTTGTGGTTACCATGAGATTTGTATAAAATATCTCATAGATAAAATAGTCCCTTTTCTGCTGATAGCTTATTTTCATTTGCCAACACAGGTTCCAACCTTCTCCTCCTCTCCTTTCATATTTTTCTTGTCACAAATTACCCATTTTATGTGGGGACTTCATTAAAAATTGAAGTAGCTAAACTTATTTTTCATTCTTTTTTATCCTTTAGTCTTTATGCTATAATTGTTTAACACCCTATTCTGAAATAGACATGCAATTTTCTGATTCTGTATGTCTATCACCTTACTCAAAGTTTTATGTACTTTTTCTTTCTTGTTGCAGGTAAAAAAGGTCCCTTCAACATTTCTTTGAAGGCAGGTCTAGTGGTAGTGGACTCCTTTAGCTTTTGGTTGTCTGAGAAAGCCATTATTTCTCATTTATAACTGAAGGATAACTTTGCTGCATAGAGTATTACTGACTGGCAGTTTTTATCTTCCAATATTTTGAATATGTTATTCCACTCTCTTCTGGCCTGTAGTCTCTGCTGAGAAATCTTCTGATAGCCTAACAGGGGGTACCTTTCTAGGTTACTGTCTTTTGTTCTTGGCTGCATTTTAAATTCTTTGTCATTGACTTTTGACAGTTTTAATATAACGTGTCCTGGAGAAAGTCTTTTTGCATTGAGATAAGTAGGTGTTCTTTTACCTTTGTGGACTTGTATATCCAGTTTATTCCCCAGGTTTAGGAAGTTCTCAGCTATTATTTCTTTAAATAAGCGCTCTGCTCCCTTCTCCCCATCTTCTCCTTCTGGGATACCCATTATCCTTATGTTGCCTTTTTTAATGGAGTCAGATAGTTCTCAAGAGTCCCTTCAACTTTTTAGAATCTTACTTCTCTCTCCTCTTCCACATGAATCATTTCTATCTTTGAGCTTTCTAACTGTCTCTTCCATACGGTCTATTCAATTTCCAATGCTTTCTAATGTATTCATCTCATTTATTCACTTCTTCAGCTCCAGAATTTGATTCTTTTTTAAGAGTTTCAATCTCTTTGGTAAAGTACTGCTTCTGTTCATTAATTATCTTCCTGAACTCACTGAACTGTCTTCCTGAGCTTTTCCAGCTTATTGAGTTTCATCATGACAGTGATTTTGAATTCTCTATCACTTCTCAATCTTCTGAGAATTTAGGTGTGGTTTCTGGAGAATCATTTTCTTTTTGTGATACCATGTTACCATGATTTCTCATGGTGCTTGATGAGTTGTTCCTCTGCCAGCACATTTAAAGTAGTGAATACCTTTCTTATTTGGGTGAAACTTTGTTTTCTTTGATTCTAACACTTCAACAGATTGGTACTTACAGGCCTTTCTTTTGTTTTCCATTAGGTGGGGCTACAGAAAGAGATTTCGTTTCCTATTACCTGAGCTGCCTCTGCCTATGTTTGAGAGGAGCATTTTCAACCTTCCACTGCCTTTGGTAGAGGTGTTTCCAGTGCCCTAATTTTCACTGTGCTGCCAGTCTCACTGTGGTCATGAGGGTCACCACTGCAGTCACCAGAATGTCAGGCACCTCCAGTGTCCAGGGATGCCTGGGTCACAGGAACTACTGCTGCTGAGGGGAGAGTCTGGGGTGAGAGGTGGGGATATGGTGTCCTCCACTACATGTACGGCTGTTGGTTTGCAGGCACCACAACCACATGTGATGGGCTGGGGTCATGGGCTCACCACCACCATCGCACAAATCTCTGTGGCTGTGGGTGCTGCACCAGCTGGGGAGGCTGAAGTCATGTGTGTCACCTCCACTGCTGCTACCAGTTTCTCTGGGGGTGTGGATGCCACCAAAGCCTGGGGGCCTGAGATCATGGGTCCTGCCTCTGTCACTGGTACCTGGTTTGCTGGGGCTATGGGCTCAACTGCCATGACCAGGGGACAGGGGTTGTGGGCACCACCTCCACTGTTAGCCCAGTTCTGCCTCCTCTATGTGTTCCACTCAACCCACTTTCAAATGTACAGGTGTGTGGATCTCTCTGGCATCTGTTTTAAGCAGAGGAACCTTTGCTGAGTTATGAATGTCTTACTAGTTATAGATTGAAAGAGAGACAGAGGGAACATCTCACACTGCCATACTGATGACATCACACATTTTTTTTTTCCATTTCTTTAAGGAAGTGGCTCATGTGATTATGGAAATCAAGTAAACTGAAAATCTGCAATCTATATGGGCAGGTTGGCAGTCCTAGGAAGGAACTTTAGTAGAAGTCAAAAGATGGTCTAGTGGCAGAACCCTCCTTATTCAGGGAAGTTCTTGTTCTATTAAGAACCACAATTGATTGGATGAGGCACATCCATGTTATGGAGGTTTATCTAATTCACTTATATTCCACCCATTGAAATGGAAATCTCCTGGAAAAAAATCCTGCACAGAAGCATCCAGAGAATGTTTGACTAAAGATTTGGGCAATATGGCCAAGTAGAAACAGAGACAGTGGCTTCTAGTTTTCTTTTCTTGGGATTTCTTTGTCTATCGTTGGTATCAGGGAGATGCTGGAGTCAAGAAATGATTTTGGAAACATTCCTACTAGTTTTCAGAAGAGTTTAAGAAGGACTGGTATTAATTCTTTGAATTTGTTATTAATTTGTAAAGGCTTTCTATTTTTCAATTCTTCCTTTCTAGGTTGTTTATTTCTAGGAATTTATCCACGTCTTTTAGTTTACTCAATTTGTTCACATATGTCCGTTTTGACTCTTTATTTTCCACACATCCACTTTAATATGTTCTCTTTCAATTCTGACATTACGTACTTGATTCTTTTTTCTTTGCATGGTCATTTGAGGGTTTGTCAATTGTGTTTATTACTTCAAAAAATTGATACTTTTCAAATTTTTGTTGTCTTATATTCTATTTATTTCTGCTCTTTCTTATCTCCCAACATTACTACTTTAAAGTTTAGTTTGTTGTATTTTTCCTAGTTGCTCAAGGTGTAATTTTAGGTTGTGATCTTGATATGTTTAAGAAATACTCGTGTTTATTGGTACAAAGTTCCACTTTACAACTCCTTATGCTTTCATAAGTTTTCATTTTTATCTCGATATTTTTTAAATTCCCTGTTGATTCCCTCTTCGACTCAGTGATTCTCAAAGAGTGTTTTATTTAATTTCCACATATTTGTGAATTTTCAAAATAAGATTCGAGGTAAACAGTCCTTTAGTGTGAGTCTCTATGATTTCTTCAATAGGCTTTAGACTTAATGTTTGCCTGTAGGTGTCAGGGCTTCCAGATGCTCTAGTGTCCTTGGTTTTTTCTTCACTAGAGTGTTTGGGAATCCCCAGAAACTCAATCTTCTGTAGAGGCTGTGTCTTACAGAACTCCCTTTTAATCTACTATTTTCATATTAGATCCTTGTTGATATGCTGCAAAGGTATTAGGCAGAAAATATTCTCATGTCATGATTAAACCTGTAATGTTTTTGTGGGACAGAATACATAGACTATAAACTTCAAAACAAGTTCTTAGCATTTATTCCTCCCCTTTTCTCAGAGGGGAAACCTGAAGAGTCCGGGAGTTGTCTGACTGCTCTTTCCCAAATCAGAGATGGTTATGACAAATTCGTTTTCTTTGAAGGGTGACCTAAGTCACAGAGCAAAGGCTGCTTTGTGTGTACATCGAAATGTTTTCCTTCCATTTCATGCATGGAGAATGAGACTTTTTCCGCCCCGTCTGCAAGGTGAGAACTTACTTGGACTCCTGTAGAAAAAATTCATGAACTTTAGGGAGCTTCCTACAACTGGAGCCCTGAAAAGTTTTAACTCTCAATCTACTCCACACGTTGGCACATTCATCTCTAACAGTTTGTGTTCCTAGAGGCGGCTGGCTCCAGTCACTTCTCCCCCCAGGGAAGTGGTAATCCACCATATTCTGCTGTCTTTCATTTTGGGGGCATTGGTTTGCACGGAATCTCAAATCTCTCATAGATCTAAGAAGAGGTGCTGCTTTTCAGGTTCTTCACTTTTTTCCTGTTTTGGGAGATGAGACCCATCACTCAGAGCTCTTTACATATTAGAACAGAAACCATCCACTCACTTCTGTTGCTCTCCATTTTCCCCTTGTGAGACTGTACCATTTTCACTTACTGATTGTACTGCTAGAGCTCTTGAGGGTGGTGTCAAAGTTTTTCTCATGTGACCAATGAATATAAAAATAATGTCATCCTGGAGTCTCTGTATTTGGATTTCTTATCCTCATCTTCTAAATACTCCCTACACTGAACTCCTGTGCATTACGTGAAAGACATTTTCCATCAGATACCTTTTGTCTTATCACTGCCCTTTTCAGGTCAGGATTAATACCATACCCTAATAGGAGCAGACATCAAGGCTGATGTTGCCATTTGCATCAAGTTAATACAAATATGTCTCTTATTCAAAGGTGCTTTTTAAGGAGAGTAGGACAAGGGAAAGCTGATTCAGGTGGTTTGTGCAAAGAACAAAGGGTTGGCCATTTAAGGTGTGTAGAGATAGAGGCTGCAATGTTAAAGGTTTGACTGTCCTATCCACTGACACAAAAAGAAAAGGGGCATGTGTCAACCTACTAACTTCTTTACCCATTGTGGGCCAGGCAGGGTGAGCAGCTATCTAAAGCTGACTGAGTCAGATATCATAAATGGGATCAATGTCTTTATTAGAGTTCATCTCTGAGGTTAGTTGACTCAATAATGAGAAATCTCATTTAAATGATTTGATTTAGGTATTAATTAAACAGCCATGTTAAAAGCAAAAGCAACATATTGCATTAAAATGACCAAGCTTCAAAAAAACATTTGAATCTAGTCATTGAATAGTGTTGGAGAGATCCAGGGAATTGTGTCAGTATGGTTCCAGAACTCTGTTCAAATTTTTAAGTGGTATTATCATTTATTTTAATTTGCTGCCTCATTTGTTGTTTATTGGTTGCACTTTACCAGTGCAGCCTGCCCACATGCAGCAAGCAGCACTTTTAGGGTAAGAGAACTCTCCCTGGATGGTTAACAAATAGCCTGAACCCAAGCAGTCATCAGCTACCATGGCTGTCAAGGGGTTTTCCTTCATGGAAAACATCTCAAACACTAGCTGTCTGCTACAGGTATTCTGAGTGATTTGGACATTTCTTGATTGGTATTAATGATGTGTTTGTTGAATGACATCAGGTGTAACCAGGTCAGTAACTTCCACAACAATGAGCATGTGATTGCAAATGGTAGGAAAACAGCACATTTGTATTTGACAGGCTAGATGGGTTTATGAAAGAAGGTCTAAAGGAATTATTGGCATGCAGGATACACAGACTACAGGGGATGTTAGCAGCAAGACCTGGTAGGGGGATATACCAATGGTGCCTCAGGTGTGCTATTATAATAAAGCAAAGACCTGTAGAAGTGACCATTTTGTCACAAATGCCTATTACAGAAAGGTATCTATTTATAGGGTGCCACTAAGCTTGATGACCAGAACAAAGAATTTACGCCCTAAAGACTGGGGATTGAATCTAACACCTCAAACAGCAGGTAAACCAATTTAGAAAACAAACTTTGTCTAAGCCATGAGCCCATCCTATGAGGGTGATAGTCTGTGGTTGTAAAAGAGGTATAATGTCTATTGGAGAATTTCATCAAGAGCCCAGTGTTTCATATTTTTGAAATTGAGTTGATAGTATCAATAGTTTCTAAGGTGTCTTGTTGAGTCCTTGGATTTTGGCTTTTAGCAGGGTCATGTACGATAGCATGAATAATTTGTCTATGTTTATATCATCACCAGAGCATAGCAATTAACACAGCAAAGGGGGTTAGGGTCCCTACAAAATTGATCTGCCATCAGCAGTAGAGACCCACTTCCTCCACTGGGAGGGTATGTCCATCAGTCGTATTACCAGGGACTTATCTTTTCACATTAGGTGCACTGATCAGCAACTAAGTTAACCATTGCAGAGGAGGAAAATCAACTGGATTTTGCCTAGACTTTTAGGTTAGAGGCCCCATAAATGTTTTATTATTATGTGGAGATATAGAGCCAAGGTTAGTACCATCAGTTCTTAAGTGTTGATATGCATCTCAGAAATGAGTCGATTTATCACCCTGGGCAATGAAATGAGCCTCTGCACATTGAGGTTACTATGTGCCGATTAAGGAGCAAACAGATTTATATTTGGTTATTGTGGGGCAAAATATTCCCAGAGTTCTGTATGCCATAAGGGGCAACCCTGGATGAGGACTTATTGTTATTGGTGAGACCACAGAGCTAGATCATTCGTAATGGCCAAAGAATCTGTAAAAATGTACAGATGTGTTTGATTCCTGGCCAAGAAATTTTCCAGTGCTAGCATGATAGCTGTTTGACTAATCAATCTGATGCTTAGGTCTATTCTTTGATGAGGGGTGGCCTGTTTGATGTAGGATAGAAGGCAGCATCTCTGCAGTGGACTCCATCAGGTGTGGTGGTGCATGCTGTCTATAAGGTATATGTACATCCTGGTCACCAATGTGCTCCCAAGTGACTCTCCAAGTGGCCAATGTGTCTAAAAATGAATTGGCCACCTCCAGAATGGCTTACATCAATCAGAGAAGTGGGAAACAAGTTCCCAGCCTTTAGGGATATTCCAGAGTGCCATTTTGGGCTTCATGCTGTAAGTACCCATATCTCTTCAATGAAGAGGCCTTTGATCAGCAAGCCTCAGAGGTCATGCGTTCACGGGCCAAGGCAAAACAGGAAGCTGGCTTGGAGGATCGTCAACTCAGGCCCTGGGAGGGTCTGTCAGTTACAAGCAGTGGCTTCTCTAATTGTGTGCAGCACTCGCTGAAGAGAACAGTTTCTGGTACAAGGATGCCTTGGGTAATTTATGTCCACCGTGGGAGGTTTAGGGACTCTTGGATAAATAATGGGAGGATGCTAAAGCCTCTATAATAAAGAAGTGTCAGGAGTGGGAAGCTAATGGAGGTGAATGGTATTTCAAAAATTTTAGGCCAGCCCTACTGGCCTAGTGGTTAAGTTTGGCTCACTCCACTTCAGTGGCCCAGGTTCAGTTCCCAGGTGGGGACCTATACCACTCATTTGTCAGTGGCTATGCTGTGGTGATGGCTCACATACAAAAAGAGGAAGATTGGCAGTGGATGTTAGCTCAGGGTGAATCTTCCTCAGTAAAAGAACAAAAAATTCTAGAGCCTTCTGTTCTTCAATTCAATGTAAGTCAGTTTTTAACTGTTGTGTGAATAAGCAAACAAGCAGATCTGAGAGATTTGAGATTGCTGCACTACCATGGCTGACAGAATGTGCCCCTGACATAGTCTCTACCACTGCTTCTCTCACCCTCTCAGCTCACAGCCCCCATGTATTGCCTCAGAGAAGTTTTGCAGAGTGGGACATGCATGGATTTCTAAAGATGTTTCCAAGTTAGCAGGCACAGAGTAGGCTTGAGATGGGAAATGAACTGGAAATGGTCTATGGATGACAATGAAAAGAACTGATGCTGATGCACATGAATGAGGCTGTCCATCCCACAGGAGATCCCATTTGGGATGCTATTTTATGTTTTAGAACTACATTATTTCCAAAGACTTGTCAAAGGAACCTGATTTAAACTTAAAGAGAGATTCTGGGAACTCTCTCATTAATTAGAGGGCAGGTGCAGCTCTAGAGCATGTTTCTTTCAATTAAGATAGGGTTGCAAGAAACGACTGCAGAGAAATGAGTCTTCCTTCCACAGTCCTCCAATTCTTCCTAAGAAGGATCCCGCAGTGGTGGAAAGAAGAGTTGAGAACATAAAAATCAAGGATTAGGAGAACTTAACATTCTCCTAGCATTTAAAAGCAATTGTGTTATGTGTTTTCTAATTATTACACACACACACACATATAGCATACATATATATACTATTTTTAGTGCACTTGTGAATTTCCACAAATGTATAGTAATACTGCCATCAAGAGATGGACAATATATCATCACCCCAGAAGAACACACTTGTGATGCCCATTTGAACAGAATCCCTCAATACATATTAATGGAAAGCATTGAACGTCCCTTCCACTTTAAACCTCAAAACTGTCAATGTTGTTTCACACTTTTCCACATGTTCTGGAAATTTAAGCATATGGAAGTAAAATGTGTAAACAGCAATATGGACGATGAGAGTTTGTGAATCACAGAAGCAAGACATCCAGCCACTTCCGTGCTGAAAAGGTGTTGAAAATTTCCCATTTCTCCTCTTACACTGAATTAGGACATTGCTCAAAATGACCCTGTCTCTCTGCAGCTCACCTCAGCTATTCCTTAGATGATTGCCTTAAAATGCCCAGAGCTCTTTTTGGTGTTGCCACTGGGGAATCACAGTAGGTAAGCAGAGATACCACTCTACTCAGAGAATAAACTCAATATTCCCTAGAATCATGCAGATGAAATGTAACCGTTTCTCTAAATAGGAGGAACTCCATGGTTTAGTGGAGTATGTATTGCAAAATCTGTACAGCAGCAAAATAATATGCCATATACTATAACATGTTAAACATTTAAATGAATCCCATAATATTAAACACAAAAAAGACACCATAAATATTTGTGGCCTAATCAATAGGAAGTCTCTAATCTCAGAGAACAATAAAATCCTCACTCCCAGCCTCACAGAAAAGATATAAACACACCTCAGCCCTACTATTAGCTCATATTGTTTTTGATTTTCCTACAAAGCCCTTATTTCTATCTTAGAAACCAAAGCTGTATCATTTGATAGGCATCACTTTTCCCACAAACTTACAAGCCCCATGACTGCAAGAACGTGTGTGTTTCACGTTGCTACATCAAAATCCTACCCGGCCTGATGTGGGCTCAGTTGGGTACATTGCCTCTAAAGTGGATGGCATGTGAGGGATGTTGAAACATTAGCAACAAGAGCATAGTCTGAGAAAGGAAGGCTTGACTGGCACAGAGGTCCTGTCTCTCCCTTGCTAGGTTTGCAGTGCCTCACAATTTACCTAATATCAAAGGCCTTAGTTGAGTCTTACAGGAGATGTAAAAAATATCATGCAGGATACTAAGAAGTGAATGTGTTTCACTGTTACGTGTTTTCACTGACATAATTTATGATAAACATTGTCTAATACACCATGGAAAATACATCAGTGTTTTGATAATAAGTTGGAAAGGCAAAAGCTGTTCCAGAGGACCGGGAGCTGGTTTGCATTCACTGCAAGGCCAAGTCTTATGCTGCTGAGGGGAAAAACTGTCATGCATCCTTCATCAAAAGTTCACAATTACCAAGACAAAACTAAAAGTATTTTGTAACCATACTAGTCAAATGGTAAATGATAACATTAGAAATCATAAAAATGACTGACTTTCCATTCTTCATACTAAAATGACTAACTAGAACTTCTTACAAATTAATTTTAGCTCCACTACATTGTTTTAGCCCTCTAAAAAACAATGATTAAATTTACTGAAGATTAAGACGTTTTACCAACGATAGAATTAAGTTTAACTCCTCACAGCATTCAATACAGAAAAAGACCTGCTTCCCTGAATAGCAATCAAGTGTACAAACAGCTGCTGAAATCTTGTAAGAAGTCCTTTTGTGCACCCTGTTACTGTTATACCTGAGCCCTCTATGGTCTGCTGTCATTCTTACTAGAATTAATCACACCCTCTCTTTCACTATAGGTACAATCCTGTAGGTCACTGGCAAAAGGGAGTTGCAAAAAACATGTTTTAAAAAACATGTTAAGAATGAATGAGAAATTCATTTGGTGACAAAAATTGCAACTATAGAAGGATAAAAAATAAAATTTGCCTGATGAAAAAATACCTGAATTTGCATGCATAGAATAAAGTTGACTCAAAATGTATGATGATTCAATGAAGGAAACTGCAAAATATATCTGAAAATTGATAGTTAAAATGGATTTTAATACATTCTGAGGAAATGAAAGCCACAGTACTATTTATGAGCATACCATGAATTCGAACAGTTGGTAAAATATATTAATGAAACAACTACAGAAATGTTCATTTCACAAGGAAATGGATGTACCTTTAATGACATACAATCAAACATTATTGAAAACTTACTGCTGGAATACATTCAGCTACAAGTAACAGGAAACACACATGGTCTTCCTGAACTGAGAAAGGTGATTGTTCTCACATGGAAAAACTGGCTCAAGACAGATGCAGCACAATGCAGCAGAGAATCAAAATTCCCCACCTTTGTTTTTACTGCCCCACTGTAAATGTCAAAGTCAATCAGGAAAACACTCACTACCACTATTAAGAGAATCAGGTGTTTCCTATACAAATTAGACTTCATACAGATATTATCTAGAAAAGAGGGGAGTCAGAAAATACTCCCAACCACAAAAGTCTGAATTAGTTTCCTGATGGACACAAGAGAACTTACAGAAAAATGGATCCGTGATGTGAAACTTGTGAAGACATCAGTAGAAAATGAAAATCCTCCATGAAAATCAAAATCAAAAGTTGATGGTGGTTTTCAAGATACTCTTGACTAGACAGGCAAAGAATCCAGACAATGGGCTCAAAGACAGTTTCCTCAAAGCTCCTATGTAACTGTCCCTCTCCCAGTATGGTGACTCCCAAATGAGTTTAAGGGCTTGTTTGCTTCTGCCTTAAAAACCTCATGCAAGTAAGGCTATTGGTGAATTCCAATCTAGAGACTCAAAGCGGGTGGATTCTTAAAGATGTACTTCATAATATTACCCACATTGACATAAAGCAAGAGAGGGGTGATAATGTCCAGCATGACATTTTGTTGCCCTATCACAGGCCTCTACTTAATTCAAAGTCTATTTGCCAAAGTCCACTGAGAAGGAATGACAAAGGGCAAAGGCCCAAATATGAAAATAATAATTCACAGGTAACTATACTCTTTGATAAACTTGCCATACATAAAAATGTATTCCAACACTTGAATAGTGTGGAAAATGGAAACAGGCTCTGAGCCCTGCCACCCTATAAAAGGAACTTTCTCTAAGAAATGTACAGCATACACAATGGATAAGTCATATCTAGGAACTGCAATGCAAGGCCAGTAAGAAAATCCAAATAAATACAAACCGTCATTTTTCAAAGGCCCCCAACAGAGAATAATTATAACACTATAAAAAGTGAAAGAGAAAATATTATTAACTGATTTAAGGGAAAAGCACTACCTATTAATGTTATTATTGATATTGACATGGAGAATGATCTCACCTCAATATTCATTCTAAAAGTAATTAAAAGAAATCCATGATCCAATGTCGCGCTTTAAGATAGATGCTGGGCAGACACAGTATATTTACAACTTTTATAACAACTCTTTCATGCTGAAAGTTTTCTAGAACATTTGACACAAATTTCCATCGAGCATTCTTACATTACTTACATTTATATTTCACATTGGTGGGAGATTCACATAGAAGGATGTAGGGCAACGAACTCTTCCCATGATGTTTTCATTCAAGAGGTTTTTAAGTCAGTCCTTTCAAGCCTTCAAAAAGGTCTGAGATGAAAAGAGTTCCCCACATTGTTTACATTGACATCACTTTCCTCTAGGGTGCATTCTCCAATATCCTAAACAGATTTCACAAGAAAAAAAGGCTTTCCCACTTCCTGGCATTGAAAGGATTTCCATCCAATGTACCTTCTTTCATGTTTTCAAAGTGATCTCAGAGGAATGCTTTCCCACATTCCTTACATTCATAGGGTTTTTCTCCAATATGAATTATTTCATGTATATGAAGAGAACTGGAAGAATTAAATGATTTAGTGCATTTTTTACATTCATAGTTTTTCTCCAGTGTGAATTCTTTCATGTCTTCGAAGAGAACTGGAAGAAGTGAATGCTTTACTGCATTTTTTACATTCATAGGGTTTCTCTCCAGTATGAGTTCTTTCATGTTTTTGAACATTACTAGAAAACCTGAAGGCTTTACCACATATTTTACATTGTAAGGGTTTCTCTCCAGTATGAATTCTTTCATGTACTGGAAGTGACCTTTGAAAAGTGAAGGCTTTCCCACATACCTTACATTTATATGCTCGATCTCCACTGTGAACCATCATGTGTGATCGAAGACTTGAGGGAGCTGTAAAGACTTTCCCACATTTCTTACATTCATAGGGTTTCTCTCCAGTATGAATTCTTTCATGAATTCGAAGGTAACTGGAAGTAGTGAATGCTTTACTGCACTGTTTACATTCATAGGGTTTCTGTCCAGTATGAATTCTTTCATGTTTCTGAAGAGACCTGCAAGAAGTGAATCCTTCACTGCATTTTTTACATTCATAGGGTTTTTCTCCAGTGTGGTTTCTTTCATGTATTCTAAGAGAACAGGAAGAACTAAATGCTTTACTGCATTTTTTACATTCATAAGGTTTCTCTCCAGTATGAATTCTTTCATGTCTTCGAAGAACACTGGGGAAAGTGAAGGCTTTCCCACATGCCTTACATTTATATGGCTTCTCACCAGTATGAGTTCTTTCATGTCTTCGAAGAACACTGGGGAAGGTGAAGGCTTTCCCACATTCCTTACATTTATATGGCTTGTCTCCATCTTTTTTACAGTCATAAGGTTTCTGTTCAGTGTGACATTTCATGTACCTATTAAGCAGTGAATGATGCACGAAGACTTTTCCACATGCTCTGCATTCACATGGTTTAGCTCCTGTAGTTTTCTTATTCAGATTGAGATTTGGAATAAGGCTGAAGTTTTCTTCACATTGACTACCCTCCTCACTTTCACAGAGTCTCCTTACCATATGATTTCTGTAAAACATGAGAACAGTATTAATAATTTCTATATTAATGACTTTATGTTTGTTATATTTATTATGATTTAAAGGAAAAGTTTAGGTTTTCCCCCTTGTCTGAATTCTCTGAAATTGAATATAACGAATGCTCTGTAAGAGGACTTCAGCTTTGCTATTATCCGGTGATATTCATATACAGAGTTTATTAATATTAACTCCAAGTGAAGTATTTTGCAAAAACTGAAACTCTACATCACATTTCACAAAGTATATTTAGTGGAAATTTTCTAAGAACACCTAGATTTGAAGCAAGAGTTATTTGTTCGTTTTTCTTTTTTAAATTTCATAACATATCAGGATTTTGACAGGAGACACTGCTTTCCATTGTGAGTGTGACTCACCTTAGTTTCCCACCCTGGTTCTCATACCAATCTTCAATGTCATGAACCTTCCATGTTTTTCCTGGAATTCAGAATCAGAAAGTTGATTCCAAAGTAGTACACATGGCAGAAAAATTTTTAGATTTTAAGTTCATGATGAGCTATCATCATTTCTATTTCATTTACTAACATCAGCCCCTTTCTACATTATACATTTTAGAACAGTGTTCATGGGCAAAAACCACTTGTTCTTTCATTGATGCAGTGAAGGAATGTCCTCATTCTTACCGACTGAGGCCAGGTGCCTGAAGGTTTCCCACATCACATCTCTGTAGAGTTTCTTTTGTGAAGGATGCAGTAAAGCCCACTCCTCCAGGCTGAAGTTCACAATCACATCCTCAATGGCCACTGAGTCCTAAAACACCACAAATATGTGTACAGTAGGATACATAAGACTGACAGTACTGGGGATTTATGCTTCATTTCTAGAAACTTATGTGTGATTCTGTGATGTCCAAATAGATATTCTATGTCATGATCATCAAAAACACATTCTTATTCTGTACACTTTTGCTCATCAAATTAACATCATTATGAACACATGAAAATTGTTTACACTTTTACTGTGACATTATATCATATTTCTTTCTAACAGGAGAGTCCAGAGTATCTTGGGAAATGACAGAAATGCTATACGAATGAAACAAATGTTATCATTTTAACACTTATAATTCCTTTTCCAAAAAATTCTTTCATCTTCTTATTACCCACCAGTAACAGCACTCCATGAGGCTGAGGGTCATACCTGCATGAAGTTTCAGTGAATAAAAATATCGAAGGACTAGAAGCTTTTTTGTCTAGTCTCTTCACCAAGCAGGGAGTTCAAGAGGACTGTAGAAATCAAACTTTTAACAAAGCCCTGTGCATGCCACCATCCTAAAGTACTCAAGGTCATTACAGGTAATCAGATGCAGCTGGCTGAATGCAAATATTCTTCTTGAAAGCTTTGCTTTTCACTTGTGCAACACAGACTCAGTTCTTCCCTTCTCTCCCCGTATGATTTGATTGGGCTAGAAAATTATTTGAAACGTAGAACTGAGACAAAAGGAAAAAGACATGACAACTTAGACCATAAAATCCCTATAATCATGTGACTCAAATTACTTCCCACCAATTTCAGAACACATAATGAGATAACAATATGTCATAAAGGCTCTTTCCAGTCAACAGCTAACAGTGTACCCTGGGCATTGCTGTCCCTGAGGGACAGGTTAAGAGTTGCAGATTGTATAGGAGTTCACTGACGTCCACAAAGGTTTGATGCTAAATTTGACCATGATTCTAAAATAATGTGAAGGATTTAACAGAGCTTTCCTCCAAAGAATATAAAGTCCCCATTCTCCAACTTCAAAAGGAAGTGTTTCCCAACCAGCCACTCTAGATCATGTTCTGCCAACTTGCAATCCCACATGTAAGAAACTTAGGAGCTGCGATTCTTGACCTCACAAGAAATAAATCAACTAAGGTGAAATGAAAACTCTTCTTAGATCTATGAGAGCCTTGAGGTCACAGAGCAAACTGGTCTCCAAAATTGGGAAAGAGAAAAGAAAGATAGCATTTTGAAATATGTCCTAAATATTCTGGTCTTAAGAAGGCCTGTACTAAACAAAAATATCTATTTCCCCAGATTCTAAAGCAAAGAGAAAGAGAACAAAAAATGAAGAACACCATATCCATGAAGCCTAAGAAAACCCTCTATCACAGAAGGTGTAAAATACACATAATGGGAATACCTAAAGGAAAAGAACAACAGAAAGAATCAGAAGAACAAGTGAACTATTAATCACCAAAATAGCATAAAATGGATGATAGACTGCAAAGTGTACATCCAGGAAGCTCAGAGAACGCTAAACATGATCAACTACCGAAGTGCACCCCCAGGGATATCATCTTAAATTACAGAAAAATCAAAGACAGAATATATTTAGAAATGCTGAAGAAGAAACACATGTTACCTATAAAGAAACAAAGATTTGAATTAAATTGGACTTCTTTTCAAAATCCATGCAAGCAAGAACAAACTGAAATATTTAGAGTTTTGAAATTAAAAAAAACAGTCATAGACTTTTCTGTCAAACAAAATTGTCCTTCAAAAATAAAGGAGAAATAAGCACGTTCTGAGACAAAAATTAAGGACATTTGTGATGAGTACACCTACTTTGAATGAAATGTTCAAAAAGGTATTAGAAATCATGTAAATGATAAAGGTAGAGGAATAGAAAAAGAAAAAATGAAGGTAAAACATCTTTCATATTTCTCACAATCTAACAGGTAACACTTTTGTGTAAAATAATATTAGCAACAATGTATTTGGTAATGAGAGCCTTATGAACAAGTGAAGTAAATGACAGCAATGTGACAAAGGACAGGGAAGGGGAAATCAGTGATAATGTGTTAAGAGGTACTTGCATAACAGTGAGGTGGCACACTGTTACCTGACAGAGGAGGTGTGTTAGTTGTAAATGTATGATAAAAACTCATGGCCAACCACTAAAAAATGTTTTTAAAAACTATGTAGCTGATAATGCTAAAAATAATCAGAATAAATTCTGAATTTCAGCCAGAGAAACTGGAAGAAAGGTGAAAGAGAAAAAGAAACAAGGGTAAAAATGAAAAAGTGAAAGGTTTGGTAAATATTAATCCAGCTATACCAATAATCACTTTAATCATCAATGGTCTCAATATGACTGAAAGACACAGTAATATCAGATTTGAAAAAAAACAATTATATTTTATCTACAAGAAGCCCAGTTTAAGGATAAAGACACACATAAATGAAGGGTAAAAGGATGGAGAAGTATATACCATGGCAACACTAATCAGAAGAAAGCCACCATGGCTATATGAACTAGAGACAATGCAGATATCAAACCAAGGAAAATTCAGACAGATAGAGGCACTGGATACAGCTAAAGGGTTCCACTGTCCAAGAAGGCACAGCAATCCTTCATGTGCACCTGTAGAAAGAGGGGCAAATTAAGTGAGGCACGAATTGATAGAATGCAAGGAAAGACAGATGAATCTTGTACTATAGCTGTAGAATTCAACACCCTGTTACCATGAATTATAAGTTCTAGTAGGCAGTCAACGAGGAAGGACAGAGGTGAAATGAACATCACTGTGAAACAACTGGATTTCACTGTAATCTATGGAATACTTCATACAACAGCAGAATATACATTCTTCTCAAGTTCACATGGAACATTCACCAGGACAAACCACTTCCGGGACATAACTTTGAAAGAACAGAAATCATACAAAGTGTGCCCTCACATCATATAGAAGTCAATAAGAGCAAGATATTTGGAAAATCCCAAAATATGTGGAGATTCTATGACACATTTCTAAATAATACAAAAGATCATAAAAGAAGTCTCAAGAGAAGTAAAAGTTATTTTGAACTAAATGAAATAAAAACAGAACATAAAAAATGTTCTTAGATGCAGCAAAAACAGTGACTACAGGGAAATTTATGTGATTGGATAAATACACTGGAAAAATCAAAGATCCATAATCAATAATGTAAGCATCTACTTTAAGAAACAATAAAAAGAAGAAGTTAAACACAAAGTAAGCATAATAAGTGAAAGAAAATTAGAAAAGAAATCAATGTCATTGCAAAGGCCAACGGATAAAATTTTTAAAAAGCTGGGTTTTTCACAAGACCAATAAAACTGATAAACTTCTAGTGAAGAGAACAAAATGAGGAAGACAGAAATTACTAATATCAGAAAGAAAGGAGAAGGAAATAAAAACAAAAAAGGACTTGGTAAAATACATCCACCTATAATAAGCTAGTAATAGAGAGGAACTTCCACTTGTTAAGAAAATATCTTTATGACTCCTACAGCCAAATTTATAACATTTGTTCCATATGGCATCACTGTCTCTGTGTAACATCTGACAGAATTCACTACAATAAAAATAACTCCTAGGAATTAATAGGAGAGTATAGCAAGGTGGAAGTATCAATGAGTCAACAGGTTCCCATGTAGACACACACAAATATAGTCAAGTGATCTCTGATAAATAAGGAAGGCAATTAAATTGAGAAGGTCTTTTAAACAAGGAGTGTTAGAAATAATACCCACATGGAGACACACAAAAACAGAAAACAAATATAGACACAGGTCTCACAGCTTTCAAAAAATTAAGCCGAAATACATCACAGATCTATGCCAAAGGAATAAATTCCTAGAAATTAACATAGGAGAAAATCTAGATGACCACTGGTTGGCAGATGAATTTTTACATACAAAAGGAAAAAAAAAGCAAGGTCCACAAAAGAAAAAACCAAAAATTTTACTTCATGAAAATGAAAAACCCCTGCTCTGAGAAAGACACTGTTGAGAGAACAAAAACAATTTACAGAGTAAGAGAAAATCTTTGTAAAACACTTGTTTGATATATGTGGTACCAGATATATCCAAAGTACCCTTAAAACTACAGTCAGAAGACAAACAACTCAATTTAAAAATAGGCAGAAGATTTGAACAGACAGCTCAATTAAGAAAGAACACATAAAGATGAGAAGTAAGCAATAAGAAAGCATGTTCCACATCAAATATCATTGGGAAATCTCAAATACAACAAAAAGTTATCATTAAAAACTTATTACATGGGTAACATTCAAAACACTCAGCACACCAAATCTTGATGAATAAGCAAAGCTACAGGTAATCCTCAATCATTGCTGGTGGAAATGGTATTTTGTACACCTACAACGGAAGACAGGAACTTTCTTTACACTGTTACTACATAGTGTGAGACCCAGCAATCACACTTCTTGGTATTTTCCCCAATGAATTAAAACCTTATGTTCACAGAAAACTACACATGAATGTTTATCAGCACTTTATTCCTAATTGGCAAGAGTGAGAGTTTGAGTTTTAAGAGAGTGATGTCAGCAGCATGGTGGAGTGAGCTTTCCCGGTAATCTCTCCCCTCCAGCATACAATGAAAAAGACATTCATACTTCAAGAGAGGACATCCAAACACAACACAAAAGATGTCTGAGACCTATGCAGCAACATGATGGAGAGCAGCAAAGCTGGAGCCACCCTCAGAGGATGAGGAACAGGGTAAGAGAAAACATCGCTCTCTCCCTGAAAGACTGGGATCTAGGACCATGGGTGGCCTCTGAGAGGTAAGGAATAGGGTAGGGGGCGTTCGTGCGTGGTAACATCAAAGATCTCTGAGGACCCACACAGCCTAGGGGAAAGCCCCTACGGAGGTGAAAGCTAATGCAGGGGTGACCTCATCAACCCAACACCCCAGGAGATAGTAAGAGCAGAGCAAGAAAATTCCAAGAGAATGCAGAAGAAAGCACCCCTCCCCAACCCATCCAGTGCCAGCTCCAGTGCCTGGGATCTGGGCAGAATGCAGAGGGCTCAGAACACATGACTCGACCTCCACCTAGTGGCAATAGGTGGTAAGTGTGACCAAATAATGCTACGATGTGCAAAAAGAGCCACAGCGTATAGCAGTATAAAAAATTATATTAAATCCCCAGACAGAAGAGAAAATGAGCATCCAGAAATCAGTCCTGAGGACACAGGAATATGTAATCTAAATGACAGAGAATTCAAAGTAGCCATCATCAAAAATCTCAACGAGTTAAAAGAAAACGCAGAGAAACAATCTGGCGAGTTCAGGAGCTACTTCACAAAAGAGATTCAAAGTATAAAGGAGAACCAATAAGAAATATTAGAGATGAAAGACACAAGGGAAGAGATAAAGCAAAATATGGATTCCCCGAACACTCAAGCAGACATCATAGAGGAGCGGATCAGCATAATCAAGTATATAGACAGGTTGAAATGCTACACACACAGGAGGAGAGAGAATCAAGACCAAAAAGAAATGAAAAAAGTTTCTGAGAAATATTCGACTCACTTAGGAAACGCAACATAAGCATTATAGGTATTCAAGAGGGGAAAGTGAAGGAGAATGGAGCAGAAAGCTTGTTCAAAGAAATAACAGAAAAATTCCCAAACCTAGGGAAAGACATGGAAATCCATGTGGAATAGGCTCCCAGATCTCCTAAATACGTCAATGTAAAAAGACCCACTGTAAGGCATATGGTAGGGAAACTGGCAAAAGTGAATGACAATAAAAAATACTAAGGGCAGCAAGGCAAAAGGAAATAACCTAAAAGGAACTCCCATCAGGATTTCAGTGGATTTCTCTGCAAAAACCTTACCGGCTAGGAAAAACTGGAACGACATATTCAAATCTTTGAAGGACAAACTCTTTCAGTCAAGAATACTCTATCCAGCAAAAATATTCTTCAGATATGATGGAAAAGTAAAAACTCTCCCAGATGAAGAGAAGCTAAGGGAGTTTGTAGCCAGGAGATGCCCCCTACAAGAAATCCTCAAGAAGGCCCTCATACCTGAAAAAAGAAAAAAGAGCTGGAGTTTTAAGGAAGATGTCCTTCAAGAGTCAAACAGACAAAAACAAATAGTGGTGCATACATACAATGAAATACTGTTCAGTGATAAACAGAAATGAGGCATCAAGCCATGAAAACACATGGAAGAACCATAAAAGTATATTACTGAGGGAAAGAAGCAAATGTGACAAGGCTATGTAGTATACGATTCTATGTATATGACATTTTGGAAGACAAAAGTATGAGCCACTAAAGAGATCTTTGGTCGTGAAAGATTTGTGGGATGGAGGGAGGGATGAATCAATAGGTGAAACACAGGATTTTTAGGGAAATGAAACTATACTATACTATACTATACAGAAATGATGGATCCATGTTATTATACATTTGCCAAAACATATATGTTGTATAACACAAACAGTCAATGCTAACGTGCACTGTGCACTGTAATGCATCAATATGGGTTTGGAAATTGTAAAAAATGCACCACATTAGAACAAAGTGTGAAAAAGAGTGCAAAATGTGTGGATGCAGACAGAAGGGTTATATGGGAACTCTGTAATTTCTGATCGATTTTTCTGTAAACCAAAAACTGCTCTAAAAAAAAGTGAAGTCTTTAAAATAAAAGATGAAAACAGACTCATTACAATTCACCCCTGATGAGTGAAACAGGACATCTCTCACCTGATCTCAATAAGCCAGTCTGGTGCTCTATGAGCCTGAGACCCATAAGGGAGGTGAAACTTCCATGGAATGCCTTGTTGGAGAGAATGGCACTGTATCCTCTGAAAAGTGCCATGGTCACTATCAATAGTGTCAGAACTGCAAGATGCAAAACGAGCATCCTGTTGAGTCCTTGTATTGTAGACCTACTAATGTACAGACAATTGTTACCTTAATTTCTATCTTGGGTATCTCTGAGTCAAGAGCTTCCTAGAGTTTCTTTACCACAAGGAGCATTTCTCAGAAAATCATCCAAGAGTTTGTGAATATATGCAGATGAGCCCAGTTTGGGGCCAGTAATAAGATGACTGTGTGATGTTTGGTTAGCGATGGTGACACGTGTTTTATTGTTCATCAGGAACATCCCAATTAAGGGATGAAGACCGGTAACCCTTCACAGAGCTCCATCATGTACGAATGTGTATTGTTCTTAAAGTGTGTGCACTCCCCAGTGCTGTGCATTCAGTTAACGGCAAGGAGCTACCCAGGGAACCAAAGTGTCTGGGAAGGGGTGACCTCTTCCATCAACCCAGCATTGTTCAATGAACTGAAGAAAGGCCATGCCCCTCAGCAAGTGGCATAAGCTGCAGGGCCAAGCTTAGCCTCCATTGGGTGGCTGAACTGGTTGGAGGTGGTTTCCAGGGCCAAAGTGAAAATAGGTACCTTGGTAGAGGGTCACATGCTCAGTGCTTGTTACAGCCTCTATCTGCAAGAGAGCTCATACATTGTGATGAGAGCAGCTCTAAGGGCATGTAGTGTGGGGCCTAGGGCAGATTGTTGCATCAGAAGCCTACAGATAACTTACAGCCCTCCTCCATAGAGACTAAAATCATGTCATCAAAGTTAGAGGCCTCCTCCACAACAACTGGTTGCTTTATTGAGTCTAAGGTACACAGCTTAACTAGGTGTTGAACCAACTCATTTGTTGTGGCTAACTCAGATTGAGGGTGTTGTCCACTATAACCCAGAGGGTCAGAATCTGTGTTAAAGCAGACACAGAGGCACCAGAAGTAGAGTTACTTAGGGGTCTTGGTGAGCCCTCTGTAACCTCACTACCTACTGGCTGCATTTTCGATTTCCTTCTTTCCCTCTGAAATAAGTAGTCATTAACCAGTGACGATCTGGTAGCCTCAGCTCATTCATAGGTATAATCTTCTCAAATCCCCACACTCCCCCTAATTTCAAGATGACCCCAACCTCAGCTGCATCTTCAGTCTAAACACACAGACACTTTCCACTTAAGACATGTCCCAGGGCCACATTAAGGAGGGTCCCATTCCCAGACTCCTGCTCCCAAAGGAATGAAACTGCCAACTTTGAGAACTCTGTACATAGAGTCCAGGCTTGCTGTGGTTAACAATGCAAAACAGGGCAGCACAGGCACAGGAGGAGCTGCCCAGCAAGCAGAGCTCACAGTACAGGAGACCCCAGGCTTTCCCATCATCCTGTCCAGATAAGAAAGCCAAGGGGAAAAGGGAGGGTGAGGCTTAAGTGTTCAGTACTCAAATATCAAATATGTGGACCCAGGCTACTCATTATAAAAACATATACAGGGGCTGGCCCAGTGGTGAACTGGTTAAGTTCTGGTGCTCTGCCTTGTGGGACGCGTGTTTATAGGTTCAGATCCAGCCACAGACGTATGCAATTCTCAACCCATGCTATGTTGGGCATCTCACATACAAAATAGAAGAAGACTGCCACAGATGTAAGCTCAAGACTAATCTTCCTCACACACACACAAAAAGGACACAAGTAAGAAAAATAGGAATTTTCACTAGCTTATTTTTACATAAAGAAACAGTAACAGAATAGTGAAGCAGCAATCAAAATTGGTGATTTGAGGGAGGCTGGAGCACGAGCAGTGGTCTGGGTCAGGATGTGAAGGCAGAGAGTCTCCTTAAGGTATTTTCCTCTCCTAGGAATTTTTTTTAACCATTCCATGTACTATTTATTTAAAATAAGACAAATTTATATACCCATATTTCCCTATCCTTGATCAACATTTTTAATTAAATTTTGCATTATTACCTAACTTCATTTAAACTGTTCTACATAGGGAACCACTCTGGGATTTAGTCATTTAAACACTAGTGGATATAAAACTGTAAACCATAAAAAATTCATAAATCCTTTCTGACTAAAAGGACAAGGGGCATTACACCTTGTCCCTCCACGATACTATGACCTATGAATGAGCTGAGGCTACCAGATCGTCACTGGTTAACGACTACTTATTTCAGAGGGAAAGAAGGAAATCGAAAATGCAGCCAGTAGGTAGGTAGCTAGGGATATTTTCAAGAATGGGTAGCATATTATAATGCATTAGGGGTTTTGCAATTAGTCCTGAAATATACAGGAATTTGAGAGATTTACACAAACTGCAGTGTTTTCTTTGTATCAATTAAAATAGAAACTCAATAGTTTTCCCTCATATCCATGAAAATAGGAAGTCATTTGCCTTAGAAATAGTATAGACAGTAAAATGTCAAGGATCTCTAGAGACATGGACATACAAACAGGGACCTAACAATGGAAATGCACTGAGGGGTTAAATACACCCATCTCACATCTTGAGGTTCTCTTGTCTAAATGGAACAAAAAATCTACTTGGTTCCACAATATTCCTGCCTTACATCATCTCTATCAACTGAAAGTTTCCAGGCCCAAGTGCCAGTTGAAACTAGAATCAAAGGGCTTTAATCTTCAATTGATAAAGGAATCCAAGAGAATGAAACACAAATATTAGAATCAAAATGGATAAGCAGCTTGCTTCTCATCAGTTTAACAAAAAATTCACATTCAGAAAGTTGAACATGTTCCCAAATTTGGAGTCTCCAGACTCCCTGGTGAAGGAGGGGAGAGACACTTTGCACAGCCACAAGAGTGAACTCTGGGGGCTCCACACACCCTCCCCTCTCCTGTAAGCATGGAAGTGCTCCCTCCCCCAGGCTTCCATTCTCACAAGAGAGGGACCTCAGGCTAATTCAGTTTGAAGTTCTGACTCAAATGAACTCCCAAATTGACAAATCCCTTGTCCACAGGACAGAACACCTGATCTTCACAGACTTCTCAATGTCCACAAATCATGCTCTGAATCATCTACACTGTGGATGCAAAACTCAAATATAATGTCTAAAAACGTCCAGGCCTAGGAGAGATGTCACAGCATGAAAGAGTGAGCTGTTCCTTTTATCTCTCCCCCTTTGAATTACAAATAAATGGTCATTGACCAACAAAGCATACCCACACAGCACAACAGGACACCTGAGAGGCCCATGCAGCTATACATCTGAAGGTGGATGGACTGTCCCCCCAGGAATTGGTGGAGACAGGTGGGTGCAACCCTCTCTTCCCCAGCAGCCTTGTGTCCACATGTAAACACATTACTGGCTGGCATGAGCACCCATAGTACAGCTGCTGCCCCAGAAGTGAGAGTGCACTTCAGTGCGACTGTGGGAAGTGGCAGCAGCAGCCCAGGGCTTGCAAGCAAATGCTTTCCCAGTTGGTGGGAGAGCCCAACCTGCCACAGTGGTCCCAATGAGTGGTCCAGGCTCAGACCCCACAATGAAGCCCCAGCAAAAAAGCACAGCAGCTGGCATGACTGTAAGAAGAGCCAGCGGCAGATATACGTGCATGGAAAAGCTTCCCTGGCTGGTGCAGGCACCCACAGTACCACTGCAGCCCCACAAGTGGGAATACACATTGGACCAGGGGAAGCTCTGAGGCCATATGTCAAGGCTTTCCTGGCTGTTGGGACCATTCACTGTACCCACACAACATCCAGCAGAGAGACTAGGATCAGAAACACAGCTCCTGCCTCCCACCAGTGGTTGCAGGTGGAATCTGTGACCTCATACTAATACAAATGCCCCAGCAAAAGATTAATTCATCAAACACCATGAGAAACTACAGCAGCAATTCAGAACTGAAGCAGAATGAAAAATCGCCAGAAACCAACCCTGAAGTCACAGAAATTTACAATCTAAATGACAGAGAATTCAAAATAGATGTCAAAAAGAAACTCAAGGAGTTACAAGAAAACTCAGAAAAACAGTTCAATGAGCTCAGGAACAAAATTACTGAAAAGGAATACTTCACTGAGACTGAAATAAACAAAACACAAGAAGAAATTCTGGATAGGAGGAACACAATTAATGAGATAAAAGATAATCTAAGATCCTTCAAAAATAGAACTGACAACATGGAGGAAAAAATTAGTGAGTTAGAGTACAGAAATACAGAAATGCTTCAGGTGGAACAGGAGAGAGAACTAAGATTTTAGAAAACTGAAGGAATTCTTTGAGAAATATCCAACTCAATTGGGAAAGCAACATAAGGATTATAGACATTCCAGAGGGAGAACTGAGGGAGAAAGGAGCAGAGAGCTTGTTCAAACAAATAATAACTGAAAACTTCCCAAACCTGTGGAAAGCACAGGACTTACAAACTCATGAAGACAACAGAACTCCTAATTACATCAATGCCAAAAGACCTTCTCCAAGGCCCATAAAGTAAAACTGGCAAAAGTCAACAAAGAAGGAATACTAAGGGCAGCAAGGCAGAAGAAAATAACCTACAAAGGAACTCTTACCAGGCTTTCACTGGATTTTTCAGCAGAAACCTTACATGCTAGGAGAGAATGTAATGATATATTCAAAATATTGAAGGACTCTCAGCCAAGAATACTCTATCCAGTGAAACTATCCTTCAGATATGAGGGAGAAATAAAAGCTCTTCTAGATAAAGGAATCTGACGAAGTTTATCACTACTAGATCTCCCCTACGAGAAATGATTCAGGAAGCCCTCATACCTGAAAAAAAAGTCAAAGGTCCACAAAGCTTTGAGCAAGGAGATAAAGAGACAACATAAGAAAATTGCAGGTGTGTTTCAGGACAGTGTAGCAAATAATTATAACATAAAAGATATACAGAATGAAACCATCAAAAGTAACTATAAACACTTCAACTTAGTTACAAACTCCTAACACAAAACAATAATTTGTGACAACAATATGTCAGAGAGAAAGAGGAAAGGGATGGAACCTGCTTAGGCTAAGGAGATAAAAGGCTATGAGAAAATGGACTACGTATGAGATCTTTACACAAACCTCACAGTAACCACTAAACAAAAAATCAGAGCAAAACCACAATTCATAAAAAAATAGAAAACCTCCACAGAAAACCAGCAAAATGAAATGGCAGTTGGAATTACAAAGGAAGATAAACAATGGAAATATAGAATAACCAGAAAACAGATAAAATGGCAGTATTAAGCCCTCATATATCAGTAATCATCTAAATAAATGGACTGAACTCTCAAATCAAAAGACATACTAGTTGGATGGATTAGAAAACAAGACCCAACAATATGCTCCCTCCAGGAAGTACATGTCAGCTCTAAGACCAAGACAGGCTCAGTGTGAAGGGATGGAAGACGATACTCCAAACAAATGGCAAACAAAAGAAAGCAGGTGTTGCCATATCCTTCTCAGAAAAGCAGACTTCAAGATAAAAATGACAAAGAGGGGGCCAGCCCCACAGCCAAGTGGTCAAGTTTGCACGCTCTGCTTCAAGCAGCCTGGGGTATCACCAGTTCGGATCCTGGGCACAGACATGGCAGTGCTCATCAGGCCATGCTGAGGCAGCATCCCAAACAGCATAACCAGAAGGACCTACAACTAGAATATACAACTATGTACCTGGGGGCTTTTGGGAGAAGAAGAAGAAAACAGGCTGATTGTCTCAGGTGGCAATCTTGAAAAAAAGAAAAGACAATGAGAGACAAAGAGTAGCAGTATATAATGATAAAAAGGACTTTTGACCAAGAGGACCTAACACTTACAAATATACATGCACCTAACATGGTATACCAAAGTATATAAAACAACTATTAACAGACCTAACGGGAGAAATTAACAGCCACACAATACTAGTAGGGGACCTCAACACCCAACATACATCAATGGCTAGATCATCCAGACAGAAAGTCAACGTGGAAACCGTAGATTTAAATCAAACACTTGATCAGCTAGACTTAATCTATAGAGAGCATTCCATCGAAAAACAGCAGAATACACATTCTTCTCATGTGCACATGGAATATACCCAAAGATAGACCATATGCTGGGAAACAAGGCAAGCCTCAATAAATTTAAGACGATTAAAATTATATCAAGCATCTTTTCCAACCACAATGCTATGAAACAAGAAATCAACTACAAGAAAAAAGCTGGGGAAGTCACAAATATGTGGAGACTAAACACCATGAACTACTGGATGAATGAAGACATCAAATGAGAAATTAAAAAATACCCGGAGCCAAATGAAAATGAAAATACAACATACCAACTCTTGTGGGATGCAGCAAAAGTGGTTATAAGAGGGAAATTCATAGCAATACAGGAAGACCTCAACAGAAAAGAGAAACCTCAAATAAGTAATCAAAACTACACCCAACAGAACTAGAACAAGAAGAACAAAGCCCAGAGTCAGCACAAGGAGGGAGATAATAAAAATTAGAGCAGAAATAAATGAAACAGAGACTAAATAGCAGTTGAAAATATCAACAAAACCAGGAGTTGATTCTTTCAGAAGATAAGCAAAATTGACAGACTCGTAGCCAAAATTAGTAAGAAAAAAAGAGAGAAGCCTCAAATCAATAAAATTAGAAATCAAAGAGGAGAAATTACAAAGGATATCAGAGAACTACAAAGGACTATAAGAGAATACTATGAAAAACTATATGCCCACAAACTGGATAACCTAGAATAAATGGATAAATTCTTAGACTCACACAACCTCCCAAAACTGAATCAAGAAGAAATAGAGAATCTGAATAGACCAATCACAAGTAAGGAGATTAAAATGGTAATCAAAAACCTCCCAAAAGACCAAAGTCCAGGAACAGATGGTCTCTCTAGAGATTTCTACCAAACAATCAAAGAAGATTTAACACCTATCCTTCTCAAACTATTCCGAAAAACTGAAGAATGTGGAATCCTTCCTAACTCATTGTGTGAGGCCAATATTACCCAGATACCAAAACCAGGCAAGGACAGCACAAAGGAGAATGATAGGCCAATATCGCTAACAAACATAGATACAAAAATGCTCAAGAAAACACAAGCAAACAAAATACAGCATTACATTAAAAGGAACATGCACTATGATCAAGTGGGATCATATGAGGGACACAGGGATGGCTCAACATCTGCAAGTCTATCAATGTGATATGCTGCATTAACAAAATTAGGAACAAAAATCACATGATCATCTCAATAGACACAGAAAGCACGACAAGATCCAACATCCATTTATGATAGAAATTCTCAATAAAATGGATATAGAAGAAAAGTACTGCAACATAATAAAGGCCACATATGACAAACACACAGCCAACATCATACTTGGGGAAAAACTAAAAGCAATCCCTCTAAGAAAAGGAAGAAGACAAGGGCGCCCACTCTCACGACTCCTATTCAACATAATACTGGAGGTTTTGGCCAGAGCAATTAGGCAAGAAAAATATATCAAAGGAATCCAAATTGGAAAAGAAGAAATGAAACTCCTGCTGTTTGCGGGTGACATGATTCTATCTATAGAAAACCCTAAAGTATCCAAGAAGAAACTAGCAGAAATAATCAACAACTACAGAAAAGTTGCAGGGAACAAAATCAATTTACAAAAATCAGTAGCATTTCTACACATTAATAATGAACTGGCAGAAAGAGAACTCGAGGACACAATCTCATTTACAATCCCAACAAAAAGAATAAAATACCTAGGAATAAATTTAACCAGAGTTGAAAGACCTATACACTGAAAACTTTAAGATATTATTGAAAGAAATCCAAAAAGATATAAAGAAATTCCATACTCACACATTGGAGGAATAAACATAGTTTAAAAGTCCATATTACCTAAAGCAATCCCAATCAGAATCTCAATAACATTCTTCACAGAAATAGAACAAAGAATCCTAAAATTTATGTGGAACAACAAAAGACCTCGAATAGCCATAAGCAATCCTGAGAAAAAAAGAACAAAGGTGGAGGTGTCACGACCATAGACTTCAAAATATACTACAAAGCTATAGTAATCAACACAGCATGGTACTGGCACAAAAACAGACACACAGATCAACGGAACAGAACTGAGAGGCCAGAAATAAACCCACACATCTATGGACAGCTAATTTTTGACAAAGGAGCCAAGAAAATACAATGGAGAAAGGAAAGTCTTCAATAAATGGCATTGGGAAAACTGGACAGCTACATGCAAAAGAAGGACAGTAGATCATTACCCTGCAACATACACAAAAATTAATTTAAAATGGATTAAAGACTTGAAGGTAGGACCTGAAACTGTAAGACTCCTAGAAGAAAATACAGGCAGTACCCTCTTTGACATGGGTCTTAGCAGCATCTTTTGGAATACTACTCAGGCAAAGAAAACAAAAGAAAAAATTAGCAAATGGGACTAAGTCAGACTAAAAAGTTTCTGCAAGACAAGGAAACCAAGAACAAAATGAAAAGAAAACCCACAAACTGGAGAAATATTTGCAAATCATATATCTGAAAAGTGGTTAATCTCCAAAATATAAAAAGAACTCACACAACTCAACAACAAAACACCCAAATAACCTGATTAAAAAGTGGGCAGAGGACATGAACAGACAGTTTTCCAAAGAAGATTTACAGATGGCCAACAGACCCATGAAAAGATGTTTAATGTTACTAATTACTAGGGAAATGCCAATCAAGACTACATTGTGACATCACCTTACATCTGTCAGAATGGCTGCAATTACCAAGACAAAAAATAACAAATTTTGGAGAATATGTGGAGAAAAGGGAACCCTCATACACTGCTGGTGGGAAAGCAAACTGGTGCAGCCACTATGGAAAACAGCATGTAGACTTCTCAAACAGTTAAAAAGAGAAATACCGTAGGCTCCAGCTGTCCCACTACTGGGTATTTATGCAAAGAGCTTGAAATCAACAATCCAAAGATTCTTATGCACCCCGATGTCCACTGCAGCACTATTCACAATAGCTGAGACATGGAAGCAACCCAAGCGTCCTGCTACAAATGAATGTATAAAGAAGATGTGGCATATATATACAATGGAATACTACTCAGCCATAAAAAAAGACAAAACTGTCCCACTTGAAACAATATGGATGGGCCCTCAGCGTATGATGTTACACTAAAAAAAGACAGAGAAGGACAAATACTGTGTGATTTCACTCATATCTAGAAGATAGACAAACACATGGGTAAAGAGAACACATTAGTGGTTACCAGAGGGGAAGGTGGTGAGTGGTGGGTGAAAGGGGAAAAGGGACACATATGTATAGTGATGGATAAAACTTAGACTACTGGGCCGGCCCCGTGGCCAAGTGGTTGGGTTCGCGCACTCCGCTTCAGCAGCCCAGGGCTTCACCCGATCGGATCCTGGGTGCAGACATGGTACCCCTCATCAGGCCATGCTGAGGCGGTGTCCCACATGCCACAACTAGAAGGACCCACAACTAAAAAGTATACAGCTATGTACTGGGGGAATTTGGGGAGAAAATACGGAAAAAACAAAAAAAGAATTAAAAGAATAGTTATCAAAAAAAAATTTAGACTACTGGTGGTTAGCACAATGCAGTCTATACAGGAACTGATAATAATATACATCGGAAATTATGGAATGTCATAAACCTTTATGATTTCAAGAAAATAATTGGAAAAAAAAAGGTCCAGCCCTAAGCCAACCAGAAACTCAGAAAGGTCGTCACTCCCCACCCCATGAGCACATGCACCCCCAGCTTTCCAGGGCTCTGCAGCTCCTCTCAGGATAAAGGCTCCTTCCATGGGGGTGTGAGCAGTAGGACACCTGCAGGGGGAGGCTCCCCAGGAAGGACAACTGGGCCTGCAAGGCCTTCCCTCTGCAGGCTCAAGGGGGCCTTAGCTTAGACTCACTGCCCTCAGGCTCTGCTCCCACTGGAGATGCTCTGGAACACCACTGTTCTTTAAATGATACAAACCAGTGCTTGAACAATCAGCAAACAGCAAAATCTCTCAAACCCATTGTTTACATGGAAGGAGGGAAGAAAACTGTAATGTACATTTACTAGTTCAACCAGAAAACCCCAAATATCTGTTCCTTTCAGGAAAAAAGATGTCAGTTTTAATTATTATTTCTATGGCAAGGCTGTTTTATAAAAATCAGTCAGACTTGAACATTTGTGGCGCCCATGTCTATGCCCCGAAACTTCATTTTAAAACACCAAAAAGTAAAGAACAACCTCAGAAACTGCATACGCTCAGGGGAGGAAAGACAGAAACCAGAATTCTCAACAAATGGAAATGAAAATTTTACTTCTTCTGAAATTTACCTCTGTCTTGCCAGTTTGGAAATATTTTATACTGTCTCTCAAGCTCAATTAAACACATTTTTACCCATATTGAAAAACAAAGACGAGAAAATAAATCTTTTCAAGATGACAAACCTCAGGAAGGGCAGTGCGACAGATCAGCCAGAAAAGTTCAAAACCGAACCTGCACCCAGAGGACTTCCCATAGGATGTCTGTGCCCAGAAAGATCCTGGGGGAGACGCACGAGGATTTCATAGAACGTAGTTCCAGGTGGTTATAGGCTGCTTTTCACTCATGGAAAATATCCAGAAATATCTTCAAAAAAGAGCTAGCCATGCCTCTAGCGGAAAGGGATAAACAATTAAAATACTGCGTCTGTTCGAAATGCTCTATGAAGGACAAATACTTGCTACTGATCCGGTGACCTGGAGAGACGAAACTGGCTTTGGGAATGCGGAGAGAGGTGGAAAATTTAGGGATTTGCTGCCAGCCCTAGGAAGAGCTGGGCTGGGGGACAGGATCGTGGATTTGAGACCTTGCTCCTGAAACGTATGGAAAACTGAGGGAAAACAGGTGTGCCACCTGGGGAGAAAGGAGGCCCTGGGGACCCCACAGACCGCAGCCCCTCCGCGCACGGACCCCGGACACCGAGGCCCGACTGTCCTGCGGGCCCTCCCGCGGGCCCCGCACCGTCTGGGACACGCGGGGCTGCGGCCGCACAGCGGCCCAGAGACGCTCCGGCCCCAGTCGCCGCGCGCAAGGACCACAAGACGCCCGGGGCCCGGCTGCAGGCCCCGCCCCCACGCTGCGGCCGGAGGGGCCTGAGGGCCGAGCGGCGCCACCGTGGACTCGGGGCCGCAGACCCCGCAGGGGACCGCGGGAGGCCAGGCCCGCCCCGCCGCTTCCCACCAGCCCCTCCTCCCGTGTCCTCCCCCCCGAGGCCCGCACACTCACCATTCCTAGGGCTCCTGGGTCCCCCGAGTCCTTCCTAGGACCCCCCCACGGCCACTGCAGGTCACAAAGCGACAGAGACTACGGCAGAGGCACCACAGACGCCTGAGGCAGACGACATGCCAACCAAGCGAGCCTGGAACAAATGGAGACGTCCACATCGGAACGTTGCGTGGCCCCACCCAGAGCCCAGCGAAGCCCCTGATTGGACAGTTCCCAATGCCACACCCCCTCACCGCTGAGTGACATCACAGTCGGAGGACGCTTGGCTCAAGGAAATCACCTTCCGCTGGTGGTCCGCGATCTTCCCGCTCTGGGTCATTTTTTCTTTTTTTAAGATTTTATATTTTTCCTTTTTCTCCCCAAAGCCACCCCCTCCCCCACCACTGGTCCATTTTTAGCTGTGGGTCCTTCTAGTTGTGGCATGTGGGATGCTGCCTCAGCGTGGCTTGAGGAGCAGTGCCCTGTCGACGCCCTGAATTTGAACTGGCGAAACCCTGGGCCCCCGAAGCAAAGCGCAGAACTTAACCACTGGGCCACAGGCTGGCCCGGGTCATTTGCATTTAAACAGAACTTTTTCTTGTCTTGGGGCTGACTCTGGTCTTACCGCAGCTTCTGCAAGACTCCTTGTTGCAGGTGTGCACAGGGAATCCCTGACTCAGTTTCTAGAAGGAGCAAGTACAGACAAGAGGCTGGCCCAGGCCAGGACACACTGGAAAAGAGGGTCTTAGGTTCTCTAGGGGTCAAGGGCTTGGCATAAGGCTGTGAGGCCACTCATGAAGCTGTGACCCCTGTTTAGAAATGCAGACACTGAAATGTGACCTCACCATCTGTGATAAAGTGGTCCCATTTTGATCTTTCCTCCTTGCCAGCGATTTGCCTTCCACCGATTCCCACCCCAGCCCCACACATTTGGTTCTTAAGATAAAGAATCCCGGGGCCCTGGGCTCTGCTGGGAAGGAACCCCACAGTCCTAGCGGGGTGCAGGGACTCTTCTCACCAACCACAAGCAATGAGACGTGTTCACCAAATTCTCAAGTGTGCGTTTTACACTGGAAGGAAATTTATTTTGTATCAGTTTTTTCTTGTGTTCCTAGAGAAGTTTGAAATGTAAACAGGATAATATTCCTAAAACAATTGGTTCCCATTTTCACTGCCACATTGTTATGTAAATACGGGATGCATCTGGAAACTCTTCTCCCCACCTCTCCCAGCTTTAACGAGGTATTATTGTCTAATAAAAGTCTCTGTATTTTAAGATTACAACGGGATGATTTGATACACTTATTCTATATTGTATAATTGAAATTAGCTAAGAGAATGGCTCTTAAACATTCTCAACACACACACACACACACAAGGTAACTATGTGTTAATTAACCTGGAATTCTTATATGCCTAAAAGCTTGGATTGTGGAACTTTATTGATTTATTTACTTCAACAGCTTTATTAAGATGTAACGCATATACTGCACAATGCACCCCCTTAAAGTGTACAGTTCACTGGTTTTCAACATATTCACAGATACGTTTGATCGTCATCACAACAATTTTTGAACATTTTCATCACTTCAAAAAGAAACTCCTTGGGGCTGGCCCCGTGGCAGAGTGGTTGAGTTCACGCACTCCGCTTCGGCGGCCCAGGGTTTCACCAGTTTGGATCCTGGGCGCAGACATGGCACTGCTTCATGTGGGCTCGTTGAGTCAAGAGTTGAAAGAAAGATTTCTTGGACTCTCAAGGTCTGGCAGTAGTGCTCTTTTATTTAGAGAATAGCATGGAGTAGCATCAGACAGGACCCATGGGCAGTGAAGAGCTGCAAACACGGGTTGAGGGTAAGGCTAAATTTAAGGCATAGGTATGTGAGTTATCTCTTTACAAGACAAAGGAAAGATCATGAAAAAAAATTGTTAAAATGGTATCAGTGCAGGTGGGGTCTGGTTACTGGGTGGTCCTATAACTTTAGATAAGAATCAGATCGGATTAAGTCAGGATGTCCTGTGCTTCCCGGAGGATGTTGGTGGTGGGGGGAGTCAGTTACAAGACGTTACCAAACCAGCACAGTAAACAAGAGCAAGATTATTATGCAGACTTAAGTCCTTGCCTGCCCCGTTAAGAGCTTCTAGATATAAGGTCATCCCCCCTTCTCCTGGTACAGAGAGGGAGACACTCTTGCAGATGGAGATTTCCCTTACAAATGTAAATGTCTCCTAACAAAGGGTAAGTAAATTCTACTTTTCAGTTTCTTTCCCGTCTGTAGTTTTTAAAAATAACCAGCCCAAAATAATCCTCATCACTGCTCATCAAGCCATGCTGAGGCAGCATCCCACATGCCACAGCTAGAAGGACCCACAAAAAATACACAGCTATGTACCAGGGGGCTTTGGGAGAAAAAGGAAAAACATAAAATCTTTTAAAAAAAAAATTCATGTACAAGTTTTTATCTGCACATACGTTTTCATTTTTCTTCGGTTTATGGCTAGGAGAGGAATTGATGGATCATATGGTAATTGTAGGTTTAAGTTTTGAGGAGCTCCCAGACCGTTTTCCAGAGTGTCTGCACCACTTTATATTCATACCACCCCTGTATGAGGGTTCCAATTTCTCCATGTAGCCTCAACAAGATTTGATATTATCTCACTGTTTTTTTTAGGAAGATTAGCTCTGAGCTAACTGCTGCCAATCCTCCTCTCCTTGCCGAGGAAGACTGGCCCTGAGCCAACATCCATGCCCAACCTCCTCTACTTTATATGTGGGACACCTACCACAGCATGGCTTGCCAAGTGGTGCCATGTCTGCACCCGGAATCCAAACCAGCGAACCCCAGGCCACTGAAGCGGAACATGCACACCTAACCACTACGCCACTGGGCTGGCCCCTTATCTCATATTTTGACTCTAGTCTTCCTTGTGGTTGTGAAGTGGTATCTCATTAGGGCTTTGATTTGCATTTGCTTGATGACTAATAATGTGCAGCATTTTTTCACATGCTGTTGCCCATTTGTCTACCTCCTTGGAAAAACGTGTATGCAGATCCTTTGCCATTTTTAAATTGAGTTATTTGACTTTTTATTACTATATTATAATAGGTCCTTATATATTTTCAATACAGGTGCCTTTCAGACATATTCCTTGTTCTGAAGTGTGCTTTGTGTGAAATTAATAGGTATTTTACATTCAGTCTGGGCTCTCAAAAATCTCTGTTGTACCCAAGTCTCATGTTGATGATTGCTTTGTGTCTTGAAAATGTGATTTTGTCTTTCCTTTTCATGTGGCCTCTAACTTTTGATTGAAAACCAGGCACGACGTTTGATGAAACAAGATTTCAGGTAAATAGGCCTTTAGTGTGAGGTGTTATGATTTCTTAAATAGGGGTTAGACTATGTTTCGTGTTTGCTGCAGCTCGAGGGGTCAGGGGCTTCACGGTATGCAGTGTCCTTGCACTTATCTCCCCAGTGTGTTTGGCTTTCCCTAGAAACTCACTCTTAGGTAGAGCTTGTGTCTTGCAGCTCTGTTTTTATCCATTATTTTTATCCTGGGGCTCTGCTGATACAGTGTCAGGTATCTGAAAGGGAAATGTCCTCTCATGTTATGATGAAACCTGCAATGTTTTGGTGGTAAAGAATCCCTGGACTGTGAACTTCAGAACAGGATCATAGCGCTTATTTTCCTCCACGTTTGTCAGAGAGGAACCTGAAGTGACTCCAGGTGTGTTTGCACTTTGCCCAATCAGATAAGACTTTGGCACATTAATTTTCTTTGAGAGAAGGTCCAACTTACAAAGAACAAAATGCTTTGTGTGTATATCAAAACATCTCCCCCCATTTCCTGCATGAAGCAGGAGGCAATCTACTCCCATCTTCACTATGAGAACCAGGTTGGGCTGCTGAAGGAAACATTCATGAATTCTGGGGGCCCCCTAAGGCCAGCCCCCAAGAGCATTTAACTCTCAAGATAATCCATACTACGTCTCCAGCAATTCGTATATTATAGTTTACGTGTTCCTAGATGTTGCTGGTTCCAGTGGCTTCTATTCTCGGTAAGTGGTTTTTCTCTACCAGTCTCTTGTTTGGGGGTCATTGGTTTTGATCCTGGCTCAATATGAGGTTGATATAAAGGAAGGCATTTTTGTAGAAAGAGAGCCATATCGTAACTATGGATAACCTCTAAGTAATTAACGCAGCTGGACATACTCTGGCTTGGACATTAGCTAGATAATAAACAACTGAAGCATAAAGAAGACTGCATGCATTATGACTTATGATCCCTGCTTAGCTTTATATCTCCCAGCTGTAATAAGACAGTAACTTTGTTCTCTTGAGTTCCTTAGAAGTGTAGTGACCCCCAGTCTATGATGCCAGATGGACAACATTCTGGACACCCTCCTCCATAGCCCTCTACCCCTATGTAACTGCTTCAAATTTCTGTATTCTCTTTACAAGTTCTTTAGGATGGAAGTCCACCATCTTCTGATTAGCTGGCTTTTTGCTAAATAAAAGTCCTTTCTCTACACTGTCTTGCCTTTTGATGGACTAGCTTTTGTCTTGCAGCAAGCAGATCATGCCCTTTGCAAGGCAACAGTTTGTCCTGCAACCTCAAATCTCTCGTGTATCTAAGTAGAGGTGTTGCTCTTCAGGTTGCTCAGCTGTTTTTCTTGTTGTGAAGATGAGAGTGATCACTCCAATTCTTTACATATTGGAACAGAAATCATCATTCATGTCTGTTTCTCTGCAGTTTCCCTTCTGAGACTACACCATTTTCACTTACTGATTCTACTGCTAGAGCCCTGTGGGTGGTTTCAAAGTTTTCCTTTTGTGACCAATACACCTAAAAACATTATCATACAGGGATCTCTACATTTGCTTTCCTTTTCCTCATCTTCTAAAAATTCCCTATGAGGAATAACTGTTTGTGACTGGAAAGACATTTTCCATTGGTTAAGTTCTATTTTGTCATTGCCCATTTGGGGGCAGGATTGACACCTTATCTAAAATGGGATTGAATGCCAAGACTGACATTGCCACATGCATCAAGTTAATGGAAAATATTTGTTACTCATAGGTACTTCCTAAGGAGAGTAGGGCAAAGGTAAGGCCTTTATGGTGTATAGGGGGAGAGGCTGCAGGATTTCAAGGTTAAGATTCTTGTACCTGACAACAGAAAAAGAAGAGAGGCATGTGTTAACATTTGCAACTTGTTGACCCACTGTGAGCCAAACAGGGTGAGCAGGCATCTAGAGCACATTAACAGTCAAACATCAAAATAAAGTCAGTGTCCACTAAAGTTCACATCTGGGGTTTGTTGACTGAATAATATCACATCTTATTTAAGTGAATCAAATTTGAATATTCAAATGTTTGAATATGAATTTCAAAGCCATGTGAAAATCACAACCAATATATCGTTAAGATGGAGAAACCTCAAAAAAATTTGAAACCAGCCATCCCAGGGTGTTGGAAGGATCTAGAAAAATATTTCAATAGGGTTCCAGAGCCTTATTTCAGTAGTGCTATTATTTATTTTGTTGTGGTTAAATTTGTTTATTTGATTCATTGTGATTTTTATTTGTCTCACTTTAATTATTGGCGGCACCTTGCTAGTGCCATCTACCCACGTGCCACAAGCAGCCCGTTTGTGTGCTTCCCCTGGCTGGCCAATAAACGGTCCCAAGCCAAGTGGTCATCAGGACCACAGCTGCCAGGGAGTTTCTCTTCAGATAAAACATTAGCTGCCTGATACATGGGTTTCGAGTGTTTTGGACATTTCTTGATTGGCATTAACGAGAGTTTGTTGAATGACATCATATGTACCCAGGTCAGTGCATGTGACTCACCACAATGAGAATGTGAGTGCAATTGATAAAACAGCACATTTGTGTTGAGATGGGCCAGAGGGAGTTATGAAGGTGGATGCCCCAAAATGAAATATTGACATCCAGGGTACAGAGCACAAGTGATGTTATTAGGAGGAAGACCCAGGAGTTGGATATAACAGTGGTGGGCAGTGGGCACGATTACAATAAATGAATGACATAGGGGAGTGACCATTTTGACAGAAATGATTGGCATAGTAAGGACTCAACTCGAAGGTACCAGAAAACTTCATGATTAGAGCAAAGAAAAAGGCCCTAAAGGCTGGGAGTTGAATCTAACTAAGTCTTGAACAGCAGGAAGACCCATTTAGCAGGTGACAAGTTTTGTCTAAGTAAGCCATTCCGGCTTCTTTGGAGGCTGTAGCCTGGGGCCCTGAGAGAAGTGCAAGGTCCACTGAACCCCTTTTGGAAGACTCCAGGGTTGTATATTTGGAGAAATGTGTTGGTCACATCATGTCTAAAGCATCATGGGGAGTCCTTGCACTTGGTTCAGCAGGGACATGACTGATAGGATAAGTGAGTATCTACCATGGTTGGAGCATAGCAAGTAGCTCCTGCATAGGGGATGAGGACCCTGTAGAATCTATTTGCCATCAGCCAAAGAGACCCCTTCCTTGCCCTGGGAATTAAAATCATTGATTCTATTACCAGTGATGTGTTTTTCATTCAGGTGCATTGGCCAGATACTAAATTAGCCATGGCAGAAGAGGAGAGAAGTTCCTTGCATTCTGCCTAGAACTTTAGGACAAAGGCCCTTCAATGGTTTCATATTACATGGCTCACAGGGTCAGGTTAATACCATAAGGTATCAGTATGTGTCTCAGAAATTCGAGTAAGTATATCTCCCTGAGCACTGAAATGAAGCTTCTGAAGACAGGATTAATAAGTGAAGAATTAGGAGTGACAATGGTTTGTACTTGGGCAATTGTGAAGCAAGATATTCCCAGAAGTATTTATCCCAAAGGTGATGACCTTGGATACGGAGTTCTTGTAGCTATCGGGGGGACCAAACTGCAAGATCATTGGCAATGGCCACAGGATCTGTAAAAATGTGACTGTTGACCAGGGCATCCTGTAGCGCTGGCATGATGGCAGAATGTGACTCACTGAGCTGATGCGTGGGTGCAGTCTTCTTTCAGGGGTGGCCTGTTGGATCTGGAGACAGAACGCAGCATCTCTCCAGTGGACCCCATTAGGTGTGTTGGTGGCACCTGTCCCATAAAGTATATGAACTCTCCTGGTCACTCATGAGATCCCAAGGAACTCCCCAAGTGTCTAGTGTGTCTGGAAAAGGGGTGATTTCCTCCAGGACGATTGCATCACTCAGAGGACGGGGAACACACTTCCTCCTGCAGGTGGGGGACAATAGAAGTCCCTTTTTGGGCTCTATCCTGTAGGTACTAATAACTTTGCAATGAGGAAGGCTGTGTGGTGAAACAAGGCTGATGGGTGCTCCTTTCACAACCCAAGGGAAAGCGGAAAGCTGTCTGCACTGGATCATCAGCTCGGGGTCCGTGAGAGCTTCCATTTCCAGAAAGTCTGCATCTGTCGCCAGCAGTGGCTGCTCTAAATGTGTTTAGCACCAGACTGAGAAAACTTTTGTGCACCAGAATGTCCCGGGCAATTTATGGCCATCAGGGGTGACTGAGAGCCTCTGGGAGGCATGAGGAGGCTGCTGAAGCCTCTGTGCTGTCGGAGTCTGGGGAGGGAGCCACCATGGAGTGCCTGTGATTTGGTCAGATGCTAGAGCCATTGTTTCCCCAAAGTTGTTCAATTTTTAAGTCTTTTGTAAGTAAGCAAGTAGAGAAGATAATTAAGGGATTGTTGCAACTCAGGGGTACATGCTCATGACATGATTTCTGCCACTGCTTCTTCCACCCTCTCACCTCACAGCCCCCTGCTGTGCTGCAGAGAAATTTTCAGAAGGGACAGGTGTGGGTTTCTAAAGATGTTGCCGGCAGGCAGGCACAGGGTTGCCTTGAGCTGAGAAACATATGGCTGGAAATGGACTCAGGACTGCAATGGAAAGACATGATGCTGATGCCTACGGATTAGATCCCACTTGGGGAGAAGTGTGGGAGATGCCTGCATGTTTCAGAACCACAGTATTTCCAAAGATCTGTCCACGAACCTGATTTAAACTCAAAGACAGATTCTGGGAGCCCTCTCACTTCACTCCTAGTTATGAGTCTGAGCTGAGGGCAGGTGCAGCCCTAGGGGGTGTTTGCTCAACTAAGACAGGGTTGCAAGAAAGGCCTGTTGGGGACTGAGTCCTCCTTCCCAGTCCTTCATTCTTGCCAAGAAGGATCCCCAGGTGGAGGAAAGGAGTGTTGCACATGTAAAACTCAAGGTTCAGGAGAGGTTAACATCCTCCCAGCATGGGGAAGCATTCTGGTTCTTCGTTTTCTATCAATTATTTTGAATATATACACATATTATTTAAGGTGTAGTAGTGAGTTTTCACAAATGTCCAGTAATATTACCACCAAAAGATGCAGAACACCCCACACCTCAAAAGCGCACTCTCGTGGTTCCCATTTCTACTAAACCCTTCTAATACATAGGTCAGGACTAAAAAGGGGGAAAGCCTGTATTTTTTTGCTCTTTAATAAACTCAAAGCTGTTACTTTCCTTGCTCCTCTTCCACAACATGTGCTGGAAGTCCAGGCTATGGAAATGAGACCTGTGAACAGGAAATGGGCTCCAGGGCTTGGTGGGTCATTAACATAAAAAGCTTCCAGCTACTCCTGCTATAAAAAGACATTCAACATGTCCCATATCTCCTTTACATTAAATTAGGTAATTACTCAAAATGATACAAACTTTCTGCAGCTCAACTCAATTATTCCTTGCATGATTACGTTCTAAACATCCATAGCTCTTTTTGGGGTTTCCACTGAGAAATCACACTGGACACGCACAGTTACCACTGTCCTCATAGAATAAACTCAGGTGGGTTACAACAGTGCAGATGAGGGCAGCTCTTGCTCAGTTGGGAGGATCTCCACGGCTTAAAGGGGTATATGTTGTGTCAGTCTGAATAGCAGCAAAATGAAAATGCCAAAGATATTACAAGTTAAAATATTTAAACATATTATAATCCTCTCAAATGACTTTAAACACAAAAAGACACCACAAACTTTTGTGGCCCAAATCAATGGGAAGTCTCAAGTCCCAGATACTTGGGTTGAAACTCATGATCAGACGTTATATACAGAAAAGACTTAATGACTGCAAAAATGAACCATGCATATTTCTTTATGAGGAATCTTAATTATTAATCACAGGGAAGTAGAGCTTTCGATATTCCTGCTCTCTGCTCACATCCACATCCAAGCAGTTCCTGACCTGGTAGGAAAAAGAAAAAAAACTTGAAATGAACAACTCTTCTTAGATCCATGAGAGCACTGAGATCATAGGCAAACCACTCAAAACTGGAAGAGAGAAAATAAAGATGGCATTTAAAAGTATTCCCCAAATATTCTTAACAAGGCTCATACTGAAAACAATCTATTCCACCAGAGGCTAATGCAGAGACAAAAAAAGAGTAAATGAGACAGAACACAATATCCTTAAAACATAAAGCAGCGGCAGGCCAAAGAGGGGCGCCTGGGGAAGTGGGGTGGTGGGGGCCGGGACAGGGGCACCCTCGCTGCACCCTGTGGGTGGTGGCCTCGGCCCACCAGCACAGCCCTTCCCCGGCCCCGGCCAGTCCTCGCCATCCTTGCTGTGCAGTGGGACCTGAAGGGGGAAAAGGAAAAGAGATCCTATTTGCTATGTGGAGAATGGATTGGAGAAGGGAAATAAGTGGGAGACCATGCAGCAGACTGTTGCAGAAGCCCAGGTCTTTCTGTCCGAGCAGAAGGAAGGCAAAGTTGCTCTCTCACAGTTCACCAGCCTGGAGCTGAAAGATGATTTCCTCCAAGGGCTGCAGATGCTGAAATCCTTGCAGAGTCAGCATGTTGTCACGCTGCTTGGCTGCTGTGAGGAAGACAACACTGTTCTCACGGAATATCACCACTTAGGTGCCTTAAGCAACCTGGAAGAAACACTAAACCTTTCTAAGTACCAAAATGTGAACACGTGGCAGCACAGGCTGCAGCTGGCCATGGACTGTGTCAGCATCATCAACTACCTGCACCACAGGCCCCTGGGCACACTGGTCATGTGCCACTCCAGCGACCTGTCCAAGATGCTGTCCCAGTGTCTGCCGACAAGGAACTTCAGCATTGTGGTGGAAGACCTGGACGCCTTGTCCCTACCGAACCGCAGCTCCAGGGTGTTGGTGGAGCTTCATGGCGATTTTGTGGCTCCAGAGCAGCTGTGGCCCTATGGAGAAGACATGCCTTTTCATGATGATCTCATGCCCTCGTATGACGAGAAGATCGACATCCGAAAGATTTTAGATGTCTTCAGTGTCCTTTTGGGGCGCATTGAAGGCAGTGATATGGTCTGATTCCATTTGTTTATATTCATAAGGCATGTAAGAGCCAGACTGCAGAAAGACTCACTGCTCAGGACGTCCTGGACACCTATCAGGTTTGGAATTTACTCAGAGACACTATGATATCTCAAACAAGAGGAATGCTATAAAACCAGTCCAGGGAGGGAGGGTTGGGATTGAAGGAACAAATGGAATAGTTACAGCAATTCTGCTCTGAGTATTTTGATGTTCAGCTGTGTGGTCTTCCCCTGTGTCACGTACACGTGTGAGGTTCTACCCCTCCTGGGGACCTGGCGGAAGCAGGTAAGCAAGAGCAAATCCAGCTTGATTCAAGTCCGGCTTCGCTTTCCAAGGCTGATCTCTCCCAGGGGAAGATGCAGAGAAGCAGGAGTCTAACCTGTATCTGAAGGAAGTAACAAAGATGTTGCTACAAAGAGGCTTCCCCCATTTGTAAGCTTGTAGGAAATGTATATAGAGAAAGTTGTTTGTTTGTTTTTTTGTTTGTTTGTTTGTTTTGAGGAAGATTAGCCCTGAGCTAACTACTACCAGTCCTCCTCTTTTTTGCTGAGGAAGCCTGGCCCTGAGCTAACATCCATGCCCATCTTCCTCTACTTTATACGTGGGACGCCTACCACAGCATGGCTTGCCAAGCGGTGCCATGTCTGCACCCGGGATCTGAACCAGCGAACCCCGGGCCGCCCAGAAGGGGAATGTGCACACTTAAACACTGCGCAACCGGGCTGGCTCCTATAGAGAAGGTTTTTAAATGGCAGAATATGAAAGAAACATAGAGTAATTCTCCAAACAATATCTTTTCCTCATGTTTTTAGATGGTAAGGAGTTACAGGAGTATTGGGCTATGTTGCACATGGTATTGGTGAGGCATCTTTACCGTTTTGAACCATTCTTCTGTGAAGCTCCTGTGCCATCATCCTTCTAAAGAGCTGAAGGAGAACTATGACAGCATGCTCTTTGAAATTTTGAATGGAAAAGGAATATTTAAAACAGCAAGTGTGAGGGAAACTAATCTAGGTTACTGCCTTGGATGGTGCTTGTCAAAGTCCTGTTTACCTTCCAGCTAGGTTTTCTGAGTCCAAAATTAGTTATTGCAAACATTTTACATCGGCAGTGTCACTCATCCCTGGGAAGTGTCAAACTCTTCCACCTGAGTTGCATGATTGAATCCTTCAAAAAGCTCTCTCCTTGGTCACTGTCATCGTCACTCGCAAGGGATGGTGGATCTGGTGCATCTTATTCATCACTAACCAGGTAGGCACAGCCGGCACTGAGGGGCAAAGACGCTCTGCAGCAGAGCCTGCCTCCCCTGGGCTTGGGCGGCATCAGACTCACTGGGATCACTAGAGCTGGTTCCCAACCCAGAGCCTCTGACTCAGGAGGTCTCGGGCAGAGTCTGAGACTCAGCATTTCTGGCTGGCTCCCAGGTGCTGCTGGTGCTGCTGGTCTGAGGACCACATTTTGGGAACCACTGCCATTAACTGTCAGGGAGCAGCCCACAGGCAGAGGATAGGGCAGTGCTGTCAGTATTGTCCACTGTCCTGCTGCTGGTGGTTGATGGGGTCCTGTGGCTGACCAGAGAATGTGCTTCCCCAGTCTTTTTTTTTTTTTTTTGAGGAAGACTAGCCCTGAGCTAACATCTGCAGCCAATCCTCCTCCTTTTACTGAGGAAGACTGGCCCTGAGCTAACATCTGTGCCCATCTTCCTCTATTTTATATGTGAGACGCCTACCACAGCATGGCTGGCCAAGTGGTACCACGTTTGTACCCGGGATCCAAACTGGTGAACCCAGGGCCGCCGAAGCGGACCATACACACTTAACCACTGTGCCACCGGGCCGGCCCCACCCAGAGTCTTTTAACTGTCACTTTTTGTTATAAAAACTCCACCGCAACCCACTAGGCTGGCTGTGAGGAAAAGGGTGGACAATAATAAGTGTTGGCTGGGATGTGGGGAATTGGAACCCTCATACACTGCTGCTAGGAATGTAAAATGGTGCAACTGCTTTGGAAAGCAGTCTGGCTGTTCCTCTAAAAGATTAAAAATAGAGTTACCGTGAACCAGCAATTCCACTCCCACATATTTACCCAAGAGAACTGAAAACATGACCATTAAAACATTTGTACACAACTGCTTATGTCAACATTATTCATAATAGACAAAAGATGGAAATAAACAAATGTCCATCAGCTGGTGAGTGGATAAAGACAACGTGGTGTATCCACATAATGAGTGATTATTCAGCCATAAAAAGGAATGAATTCCTGATACATGCTCCAACCTGGATGAACCTTGAAAACATGCTAAGTGATGTTGGAGGAGGTAATCAAGAGGACGTGACCGCCACTCGACCCAAGAACTGGGCATTTGAAAGGTTCTCACTCCTCCCCTGTCCTTGGAATGCACACTCCCCACCATTCCCACAGTGGGAGCTGTTTTCAAGGACATAGCCTTGAGAGAGTAATGAGTTGTCGAGACCATCTGGATGGTCTATATGACTGAACCCCACTAAGGCTTCTATATAAACTTTTAAGATTCTGCTGGGCGGTGCGGAGGTCATCTTGTAGCTGCCCAAGGCAAGTGTCATAAGTTCCCTCACTGATTAAACCTGCCCCCATCCATCGAGTGTCTGCCTCTCTTTCTTCCTTCTCTCTTTGCCCTCCGTGTGTGGGCCCAGTTTGTGAACCAACAAGTGAAAGAAGCCAGTCACAAAAGACCACATGTTTCTGGATTCCAATCATACGAAATGTCCAGAATAGACAAATCCATAGAAATAGAAAGTAGATTAGTGGTTTCCAGGGGCTGGCAGGGGGTCGAGGGTAAAGAATGGGGAGTGCTTGCTAAGGGGTACACAGTTTCTTTTTGGGGTGATGAAAATGTTCTGAAATTATATAGTGGTGATGGTCGCACAACTCTGAATATACTAAGTAACATTCAATTGTATAAAAAGGGAAAATTTTATGGTATGTGAATTATATCTCAATAAAGCTGAAACCACCCCCCCCCAAATAAAACATAAAGCAATGACAGAAGGTTTAAAATACACAAATGGGAAAACTGTTACCACATCAGGTTTGTTTTTGCCTGCCACCCGGAAAGCCAATCACCAAGATGACAAGATTGCCGCAGAGAGAGGGTTTAATCACAAGGCAGCCACGTGAGGAAGTGAGAGCATGAGTCTCAAATCTACTTCCCCAAAAATAGGGACTCAGGGATGTTTATGGGATGGCAGCAAGGTGGTCTGAAATGTGGAGGTAGGTGATTGGAGGTGAGAAGAGGTGAGGTAAGAGGTGATCTATGAAGCATGGTCAGACTCTATGCCTCTTCACAGGATGCATGCTGATGAACTGGCAGCATTGGCATGATCTGAAGGTGGAGGTTTTAGCCTCTTGATGTCAAAAGGTTGCCTATCGCACATCCGCACAGGCCCAGTTGATGAGCTGGTGGTTTCAACTGGCTTCAAGTGAACAAAGGGGTTCTAATTCCTGAAGAACAGCTCAAACACCCATTACCACGGTGACCCAGGCTCCAGGGAGATGTTCTCTAGAGGAATGTAGTGGGAGTCAGATAGCATATTGCCTAAACAGCCCAGTTAACAATGGTTGTTGGGTTAACAGCTAAAAGCTATAATCAGTAATTGCAAAAAGGAAAAAAACTTTAGTTCCTAGCTACTTAATCATCAATGACTATTTCAATACCCGAAGTAAAAGACATACAAAAAGGAACAGAAGAAAAAAGTGAAGTAAAAATCACTGAGTTTAACATAAAATTAAGCATAGATAGCAAACTGTACATCCAAAATCCTCAGAGAACTAAACATGGAAAACATCAAAACTGCACAGAGTATATCATATTCAGACTTGAGAAAAGTCAAAGACAGAATATATTGAAAACAGCCAGAGGAGAAAACACCTTCGTTACAGAGAAAAAAAATCAGACTTAAGTCAGACTTCTTTTCAGAAACCAAGCAAGCGAGAGTGGAGTGAAATATTTAAAGTTTTATAAAAAGAAACCCACTCTCCTAGTTTTCAAAACACAAAGCTGATCCTTTGAAAATATTAGTTACATAAAACTGGTAAACATCTAGTCACGATAACTGGAAAAAGAAAGACAGAATTTACAAATATCAGAAATGAAAGGAGGGTGAAATATGTGTAGAAAATTGAGAAAATTTATGTTTTATGGTTTGCAAAATGGTATTGAACACTTCGTAAAAATTACTGTTTAGAGAATTACATAGGGCCGGCCCGATGGCATACCAGTTAAGTGCGCACGTTCCACGTTGGCGGCCCAGGGTTCACCGGTTTGGATCCTGGGTGCGGAAATGGCACCGTTTTGCAAACCATGCTGTGGTAGGCATCCCACATATAAAGCAGAGGAAGATGGGCACGTATGTTAGCTCAGGGCCAGTCTTCCTCAGCAAAATCTTCAAAAAAAAAAAAAAAAGAATTACATAAACAGATACGGATTCCCATTTAAAATGAATCACATTCAATATATAAAATATGGTGTTAGTCAGGATTTCCCAGGGAAACAGAACCAATACAATGTGTGTATGTAAATGCATGTGTTTATACATATTATGTTTTCTTTTCATCTTTTTGTCTTAAGTAAGTGGCTCATGTGAATACGAAGACTTGGTTAAGTAAAAAACCTGCAGTCTGGATGGGCAGGCTGGAAACCCAAGGGAAACACTGTAGTTCACGTATAAAAGCAGTTTCCTGGCAGAATTCCTTCTCATTCAGAGAAGGCCAGTCTTGTGTTTACTAAGAACTACAATTAATTGGACGAGATGCACACACATTAGTGACAGTAATCTTATTTACTAAAACACCACCCATGAAATGGTAATCTTATTAGAAAAACTGCACAGAAACATCCAATAGAATGTTTTACCAAAGAATTGGGAACTATGGCCAAGCCAAGTTGACACAGACACATTGGCTTGTAGTTTTCTTCTGGTGTCACTGTCTGGCTTTGGTACCAGGGAGATGCTGGCCTCATAAAATGAGCTTGGAAGCATTTCTTGTACTTCTAGTTTATGGGAGAGTTTAAAAGGATTGGTACTAATTCTTTGAACTGACTGTTGTCAGTTGTTATTGATTTGTTCAGGCTTTCTATTTTTTAATTCTTTCCTTGTAGGTTGCATGTTCTAGGAATTTATCTATTTCTTCCAAGTTATCCAATTTGTTCTCATACAAATGCCCATGAAATTCCCTTTTGAATCTTTTTATTTTTGAGGCATCCATTGTAATATGTCCCCTTTGATTTCTGATTTTACATATTTCAGTCTTCTCTCCTTTTTACTGTTAGTCTAGCTAAGGGTTTGTTAATTTTATTTATTTTTTTCAAACCCCAAAACTAGGGACCAACCCCATGGCCTAATAGTTAAGTTTGGTGCTCTCTACTTTGGTAGCCCAGATTCACTTCCAAGGCATGGACCAGCACCAGTCATTGGTGGCCATGCTGTGGTGGTGACCCACATACAAAATAGAGGAAGACTGGCACCAGACGTTAGCTCAGGATGAATTTTCCTCAGCAAAAAAAGAAAAACAAACAAAAACCCACAAAACTATTGATTTTCTATATTCTATTTAATTTATTTCTGCTCTATATTTATTATTTCCTAATTTCCCTAACTTTGGGTTTAGTTTGTTGCTCTTTTTCTAGTTCCCTGAGGTGTAAATGTAGGTTGTTCATTTGATATCTTTTTTCTTAATATAGATGATTACCACTATAAACTTCACTTTTAGTACTCCTTATGCTATATCCTGTCAACTTGCAAAAACAAAAAACAGTTTAAGAGGCAAGTATTTATTTGGAATCAAAGAATTGCAATCCAGGGAGCACAGATTCAGGTAGAAACTCAAATAGTGTCCTGATTAGAGGAGAGGGGCTTAGGGCTTTTATGGGGAACAGGGAGGATGAGGCGAGTTGTATTAAAGAAGAGTTCACTGGTGCAAGATGACGTAAGGCTAGGTGTGTACTTCATAGATTGGCTTCACATTCAGCCATCAGGCAAACGGCTAGACTTGTACGTCGTTGGTTGGTTATATCCAGTCATCAGCAAAGTCTTCCATCAGTTCCTCCAGAGAGGATATTCCTTTCCTTACTGACTTGTTGGAATGTTGGTGGTTTGGTCCAGTTTAGAAGATAAAGAAAACAAGACACACAAGGCAATTCCTCTGAAATGGCTGCTCCGGCTCTATTTTAATATGGCTCCACTCATGTCATCTTTCACAATCCGATAAGCTTTTGAAAGTTGCGTTTTCACTTTTGTTTGAGATATTTTGAAATTCTTATTTGAGTTCATCTTTGACAGTGGTTGTCCCAGAGCATGTCATTTAATTTTCATGCATTTGTAAATTGTCACAATAAGGTTTGAGATAAACAGGCCTTTAGTGTGAGGTGTTATGATTTCTTGAATAGGTGTCAGACTATGTTTAATGTTTGCTGCAGCTGGAGGGGTCAGGGGCTTCATAGTCTATAGTGCAGTTGTACTTATCTCCCCGGCATGTTTGGGTTTCTCTAGAAACTCATTCTTATGTAGAGTCTGTGTCTTGCAGCTCTGTTTTAATCTAGTGTTTTTATTCAGGGACCCTGCTGACATGGTGTCAGGTATTGAAAGAAAACATGTCCTCTTCTGTTATGATGAAACCTGCAATGTTTTGGTGGTAAAGAATCCCTGGACTAGGAACTTCAGAACACGAACTTGGCTGTTATGTTTATATAATAGTATATAAATATATATACTTATATTTCCTCCACTTTTGTCAGAGAGAACTCCGAAGCAACTACAGGTGTCTATTTGCACTTTGCCCAATCAGAGAAGCCTTTGGCAAATTAGTTTCCTTTGAGGGATGGTCTATGTTACAGACAAAATACTTTGTGTTTATCAAAATGTTTCCCCCCATTTCCTGAATGAAGCATGAGGCAATTTTTTCGGATCTTCACTATGAGAATCTGGTTGGGCTCTTAAAGGAAAAATTCATAAATTCTGGGATGCTCCCTAAGACCGGCCCCCTAGAATTTTCAACTCTCAAGGTAATCCATACTGTGTCTACAGTAATTCATCTATTACAGTTTATGTGTTTCTAGAGTTGACTGGCTCCAGTCGTTCCTCTTCTCAGCATAAGGTAATTCTCCATTATTTACCTCTCTCTCATTTTGGGAGTGTTGGTTTGCCAGCTAACCTCAAATCTCTCATGGATCTAAGAAGAGGTGTTGATTTTCAGGTTATTCAGCTCTTTTCTTATTGTGAAGATAAGAATGATCACTCAGGGCTCTTTACATACTGGAACATAAACCATCCATTCACTTCTGTTGCTGTATTTTTCACCTGTGAGACTATACCATTTTCACTTATTCTATTGCTGATGACCATGTGGAAGCTGTCACTATTTTTCTTTTGTGATCAATGCATCTAGAAACATTATTATACTGGGATCTCTGAATTTGGATTTCTTACCCTCATCTTTTCAAATTTCCATACCATGAATACCTGTTCATCATCCAAAAGACAATTTTGATGGGTTGCCCACCGTTTTATCATTGCCCTCTTTGGGGCAGGATAATACCCTACACAAAATGAGACTGCATGGCAAGACCCATGTTGCCACGTGCATCGAGTGAATAGAAGTATGTTCATTGCTCAAAGGTACTTTCTAAGGTGAGTACGGCAAGTGTCAGCAGGCTGAGGGGGCTTGTGCAGAGGACATAGGGTTGACCCTTTAAGATGTGTAAAGGTAGACGAAGCAGGTTTTCAAGGTTTGACCCTCCTACCAACTGATGCAAAAAAGAAAAGGGGCATTTGTCAACCTCCATAATTTAGGTACCCACTGTGGGCCAAACAGGGTGAGTATGTATCCAAAGCCAGTTAAGAGTCAAATATCAAAAATGAGGGCAGTTTTTTATTAAAGTTCACTCCTGAGGTTTTTTGACTGAATGACGCCACATCTCAGTTAAATAAATTTGAATGTGAATATTAATTTAAAAGCCATGTGAAACGTATAAGCAACATATTATAATTAGCATTATAAAGCCTTAAAAAAAGGCATTTGTATCCAGTCATTCTAGGGTGTTTGAGACATCCAGGAAAATATGTCAGTATGGTTCTAGAACTCTGTTCAATTATTTTAGTAATGTTATTTAATTTAGTGTCTCATTTCTTGTGTTATTGGGGTCACCTTGCCAGTGTTGCTTACCCATAAGCAGCAAGTATCCCTTTTAGGGGAACAGAGCTCTCCCTGGCTTGTTAATAAACAGTCCAAGGCAAGGAGTCATCAGCTTACATGGCTGAGAGGGAGCTGTCCTTCACAGAAAACATTTCAAGCACTAGCTGTTTGCTGTATGTATTTTGAATGTTTTGGACATTTCTTGATTGGTATTAATGATGTGCTTGTTGAATGACATCATGTGTGCAGTATCAGAGAATCCCATGACAATGAGCACGTGAGTGTAAATGGTAGGAAAACAGCACATTTGTATTTGATGGGCCAGAGGCATTCTGAAGGAGGGTGCCCAAAATTAAATATTGACACACAGGGCACACAGAATACAGGTGATGTCAGAAGAAGGCCCAGGAGTGGGATATAAGAGTGGTAGCCAGGGTGCACTATTACAATAAACCAAAGACTTGTAGAAGTGCCCATTCTGAGAGAAATGTCTACTATAGACTCTACTTATTAGGTGCCAGTGAGCCTGATGATCAGAACAAAGCAACAGGCCCTAAAGACTGGGGAGCGAATATAACTAATGACTCAAAGAGCAGGAACATCTATTCACAAGAAAGCAAGGTTCGTCTAAGTAAGCCGTTAGGCCATCCTATGAGGCTTGCAGCCTGGGTTGTAAGAGAGGCACAGGATCCATTGAATACTTTTAAGAGCCCAGTGTTTTACATTTTGAGAAATTAGTTGATAATATCAGTAATTTCTAGAGTGTCTTGGTGAGTCCTTGCATTTTGGCTTCAGCAGGGTCATGTGTGATAGGATTAATAATTTGTCTATATAAGTAACGACCGTGGTCAGTGCACAGCAAGGAGCCAGCAGAGGGAGTGAGGGGCCCTAGAAAGTCTGTTTGCTATCAGCTGTAGTGGGCCCTCCCTTGGTCTGGAAAGTACATTCATTGATTTTATTTCCAGTGACATGTTTTTTTCACATCAGGTGCATTGGTCAGTCACTGTCAGCCACGGCAGAGGAAAGTCCTTTGAATTATGCCTAGACCTTTAGGTTAGAGGCCTCTAAATAGCTTATTACATGAGCCCAAAGGGACAAAATTAATACCATCAGGGGTGAGGTATTGGTATGTGCCACTGAAATTCTAAGCCATTTATCACCCTTAACATTGTAATGAGCCTCTGCAGATTGAGGTTTAATATATGCAGAGTTAGGACTGACCTTGATTTTTACTTGCATATTGTGAGGCAAGACTTTCTCAGAGTCTTGTGCCATGGGGCCATCGTGGATAAGGAGTTGTTGCTAGTGGTGGGATGAGACCTCTAGATCATTGTCAATGGCCAAAGGATCTGTAACAATGTGCCGATGAGTTAGATTCTTGGCCCTGGAATTCTTAACCATCACTCCATTAGTGTCTCCCTCCCTACACCCTGTTACCAGAGAGGCTTTACAGCCTACTCTTATCCATGCAGAAATCTCTAAACCACGCATGGTGGATGTAAGTTGTCCAAGAAAATTCTTGTACAAGAACCTATTGTCCATCAGCTCTGCACATGGTTAGAAAAGCCACGGCTGGCAACTGACAGTTTTTTCTAAATAGAGACCTTCCTAGGCTCAGAGTTGGTGAACCTCCACCGCCAGCTTCCACTTTGCCTTGAGTCATGAATGCAAGACCCCTCAAGCTTGCTAAGCAGAGGACTTTTCATTGAAAATATATTGATATTTACAGGATAGAGCCAAAAATTTCAAGACTGGCATATCCCACCTACAAGATGAAGTGTGTTCTTCTGTTCTCTGATGAATGCAGTCAGTTCAGGAGGAGTTCACCTCCTCTCTAGACACACTGGCCACTTGGGGAGTCCTTGGGAGCACACAAATGACACGCAGTCCATGTACTTTATAGATAGTGTGCCACCACCACACATGATGGAGTCTGCTGCAGAGTTAGTGCATTCTGTCCTAGATCAAACAGGCCACCCTGTTAAACTCAGGCATCAGAAGTTGTGAGTTTCCACAAATGTACAGTTATATCGCCATCAGGATGGAAATCACTCCATCACCTCAAAGAAACACACTCATGAGGCCCATTTGTGCTGAAACCTCCCACCCTTAACAACTGATCAGTTTTACGTTCCTATACCTTTGCCTTTTCCAGAATGTCATATAAGTGGAACACCACGTTGCCCTCTGAGTCCTGTTTGGAAACTTTGAGGCAACATTTGTAAAGGGGCGTAATTATACAAAACTTCAGTGTTCTTGTGAGTGAAATTTTTGACGTTGCCCAGGAGAAGGACACACATTATGCCTTCAAAACTAAGAGCTTCTGGGGCGAGCCCGGTGGTGCAGCAGTTAAGTTTCCACGTTCCACTTTGGCGGCCCAGGGTTTGCTGGTTCAGATCCCGGGTACGGACACATGCACCCCTTGTCAAGCCATGCTGTGGCAGGTGTCCCACAAATAAAATAGAGGAAGATGGGTCCGGATGTTAGCTCAGGGCCAATCTTCCTCACAGCAAAAAGAGGTTTGGTGGCAGATGTTAGCTCAGGGCTAATCTTCCTCAAAAAAAAAAAAGAGAAAGAAAAAAAACTAAGAGTTTCCACTGGTAGGAGCTACGTGAATTTTAGTAAGACCCTGTGCTTGACTTTCCTCATTTGCATCATGGGAAGAAGGATGGGGGCAGGGGATCAAATGAGACACTAGTAATTATAGAATCACATCATCTGTACACTGCTAAGAAAACATAAATTAGAGGGACAGGCCCATGGCCGAGTGGTTGAGTTCGCATGCTTTGCTTGAGTGGCCCAGGGTTTCACCAGTTCGGATCCTGGGCACAGCCCTAGCACTGCTCATCAAGCCACGCTGAGGCAGCATCCCACATAGTAGAGCCAGAAGGACATACAACTAGAATATACAACTATGTACTGGGGAGCTTTGGGGAGAAGAATAAGAAAAAAGAGAAGACTGGCAACAGACGTTAGCTCAGATGCCAATCTTTAAAAAAAAAAGATGTATTAGACGGGGGGATAAGTGATTGATGTTGACATCCTCACTCACTGAGGGCCCTGCCTACCACAGAGAAGATAAACATCCATCACTGGACTAATGGATACACAAGTTGTGGTATATATATAAACAATCCAGTACTATTCAGCCATAAAAAAAAAAAAACAAGGAAATCCTATGATTTGTAAAAACAGGGATGAAACTTGAAGGCATTATGCTAAGAGAGAAGAGTTAGAGACAGACAGATATTTTATGATCTCAGTTATATGTGGAACCAAAAAAAAACTCATAGAAGAGATGACACTTGTGGTCACCACAGATGGGGGTGGAGAGGTTGGGCAACTGGAGTCAAAAGGCACAAACTTCCAGTTATAAGATAAATAAGTGCTAGGATGTAATGTACAACAAGACAACTATAGCTAATACTGATATATAATGCATAGGAAAGCAATTAAGAGAGTAAATCCTAAGAGTTCTCATTACATAGAGAAAATTTATTTCTTTATTCTTCCTCCTTTTCTTTTTATTTTATCGATATGAGATGAATGTTAACTGAATTTGTGGTAACCATTTCACAATATATGTAAATCAGTCCATCATGCTGTACACCTTTCATTTATACAGTCATGCATGTCAATTTTTTCTCAATAAACCTGGAAAAAAGGAGTCAAGAGACTTCTAGTCTCTGGTCTGTCACGCAAGGAGCTCAGAAACCAGATTCCAGTACTCAAATGAAAAAAGCAAAAAAAACTGAAATCAACAATTCTTGCATCAGAGAACTGAGATCACAGGGTAAACCATTGTCTCCACAATTATAGAGACAAATATGTACAATTCAAAAAATATCCCAAATATTCTGGTCTTAGCAAGCCATGTGCTAAAAACAATCTATTTCACAAGAGCACTGACTAAGATTTTCCCAAGCCTAACTGACCAGGGGCACTGCAATAGCCAACTTGAGCCTTTTCTGCTTTGAGAGGTGGGGTAATTGAGAGGATGGTAGGGTTTCGTTCATTCCTGAGACCAAATATTTGGTGTCTGTTCCAATGAAACTTCAGTTCCACATTACCAACAAGCTGTGCAACAGTTCAATTCAATTCTAACACTAACTCACATCAGTCCACAGATTAAGAGTTCAGTCTCACAAACTGCCCCTTCCTTAGATGCCAACCACAAATGGGGTGCCCAGGCTGACAGCATTTCCACTCAGCCTTCCACAGATTCATATATTCTCTCAATACCCCTTATAACATTTGGTAACTTACTGAAATGATTCTGAGGACTCAGCAAACTTCTTTTTTTTTTTAAGATTTTTTTTTTTCCTTTTTCTTCCCAAAGCCCCCCAGTACATAGTTGTATATTCTTCGTTGTGGGTCCTTCTAGTTGTGGCATGTGGGACGCTGCCTCAGCGTGGCTTGATGAGCAGTGCCATGTCCGCGTCCAGGATTCGAACCAAAGAAACACTGGGCCGCCTGCGGCAGAGCATGCGAACTTAACCACTCGGCCACGGGGCCAGCCCCTCAGCAAACTTCTTTACTCAATATTATTGGTTTATAAAAAGGATACAACTCAGGAACAGACAAAAGGTAGAGATGCATAGGGCAACACAGGGCAGTGGTATGGGTGAGGGGAGTGGAGGTGGAGGGGGCTGCAGAGATTCCACATCCTCTGGACACTCCACCCTCCCAGCACCTGCATGTGTTCACCAATGCAGAAACTCTCTGAATTCTCTTTAACCATTTTGATGGTGATTTCATTACATGGGCACAAATTATTAAATCACTGGCCATTGGCCCTTTGTCAACTCAGTCTCCAGCCCCTCTCCTCTCCACAGAGGCTGGGAGCTGGCACTGAATGTTTCAAGCCTCTAATCAAGGCTTGGTGTTTCTGGTACCCAACCCCCATCCTGAAGCCATCTAGGAGCCGGCCAAGAGTTGCCTCATTAAAACAAAAGACACTCTATCACCCTCATGACTCAAGGAATTCCAAGGGCCTCAAGAGGTTTTTGCTAGGAACTGAGGACAAAGGAAAAACTATTATTATTATATCACAGGACAAGCCCAGGGACACAGGCTCACCAAAAGATTGAGACACAATCATTGGACTACAGAATGCCCCCCCTCAGGCCACACCTACCTCTACATCAACTGGGCTCTTCTTTAATATTAGTGGACTGCACTGAAGGAACTAGATGCTTTCTGATAACATCAAGAAGGCAGCAAGGATGTCTCCTCCCGCCACTTGTAGTCAAACTAGGACTAGAATTCTTAGTTAATGCAACTAGACAGGAAAAGAAAATAAAAGGTGTATTTATGGGGAAGCAGGAAATAAAACTGTCCTTGTGGTACAAGATTGTCTATGAAGAAAACCTCAAAGAATCCCCAAAAATAAAGAAACCCCTTGAACTAAGAGTGTAGAGGAAGGCTGAAAGATAAAATGTTAACATAGAAAAGTCAAATTGCTTTCCTGTAGATACACAGATATAGTGAACTCATCTCTGACAGAGGACCAAAGGCTACTCAATAGGAAAACATAGTCTTTTCCACAAATAATATGAAAAAAACTAGCCATCCCCAGGCAAAAAAAGAATCTAGACATGGACTTTACATTTTTCACAAAAATTAATTCAAAATGAGCCATAGATCTTAGTATAAAATGTATACCTACAATACTCCTAAAAGATAACACAGCAGAAAATCTAGGTGACCTTGGATTTGGTGATTAATTTTTAGATAGAACATAAAAAGAATGATCAAAGATAGAAAAAAATCTTTGACTTCATTAAAATAAAAAGTTTCCACTTGGTGAAACAGTATAAGAGAATAAAAACAGAAACAACAAACTGGCAGAAAAATCTTTGAAAATCACTTATCTGATAAAGGACCGGTACCAAAAACATCCAAGTGTTACCTTGATTTATATTGTAGATAACTGTGAGGCAAGAGATTCCCAGAGTTCTTTTACCACAAAAGGGCAACTCTCAGGGAATCACCCATAGTCTGTAATGTCTGCAGCTGGAGCCAACTGTTCGTCAGTGCTAAGATGTCTGCTTGATGTGTGGTCAGTGTGATGACCCTTGGGTCCAGTCCTTCATCAGAAATGTCACAATTAACAATCAAAAAATAACAACTCTGGCTGAACTAAATCATGTACAAGTGTGGTGCTGTTGTCACTAAAATCTATGTACTCCCATTGCTTTTCATTCAGGAAGTCCTAAGGAGTTCCACATGCAGCCTGGGATTCTGGGAAAGGGGAGACCTCCTTCAACACCATGGCAGCTGGCAGGAGACTAAGGACAGGGAAGACCACTCTCTCCTGCAGGTAGGATATCCCAGAGGGCCCAGGTTTGCCTCCATCGTGTCTCCAGGGGGTCTCAGTAGCCATGCTGAGCTCCTGGAGGGCTGCTTCCACATCCCAAGTCAAAATGGACTGCTGAATACATGGTCCCATGCGCAGGGCCAACTACTTTCAGGATAGACTCGTAAGCAGAGGTCATTGAAGCTCTAATGACATATAGTGTGAGGCCTAGTGCAGGTTCTTGCATCAGAAGCCCATGGACAATTTAAAGCCATCATGGGTACCCTAGGAGGCATGACAGAAGGTCACTGAGGCCTCTATAGTGAAGGAGTCTCCAAGGGCACTAACAGGGGTTTTGGTTTTATGACAATTTGAAGAGATTCTCCCTACTTTTGTGGTAGGGGTGCCTTTCCCCCTCTTTTAAGTTGACTGTCCTTTCAATACTGACCATCTGATGGACCCATCTCTTGCAAAGGGTATAGTCCCCCTGTGGCAGCACCATCTCTAGGGTATGTCAGGCCAACACAGCTTCTGTCAAAGCTTCACTCTCACACACAGATAAATTCCGGCAAAGACACTGACCCACGACTCATTTAAGGAGGCCCCAACCCCAGCGTCCTGCTCCTAAGTGCCTATACATCCTTCAAATTGCCACCTCTGCTCAGCTGAACCTAGAACTGAGGTTGGTGGGTCAACAAAGCAACACGGGGCAGCACAGCTCTCAGCACGAGCTCCCCAGTGAGCAGCAGCCCACAGCGCATGCTGCCACCAGGCAGCAGAGCAGGGGAGCAAGTCAGAGCAAGAGAAGACAGACCCATGGGTGGGGTCATGTCTGGACATGCTGCTCAGGGTGCCTATGGTCAACTGCAGAGGGGTGGTTTCCTTGTTGAGACTGATGCCAGGGTGGCACAGAAACACACATGGTAGGAAAAGGGTTAGGAGTCACATAATAGAGGTCTGAGGGGAAGGCAGGGCCGGCTTCTCAAGCAGCTCTGACAGGGCTCAGAAAGCAAGGAATAGAGCCTGGCCTGGGGTTTCACTGGGCCTGGGGATGGGGCCTGGGCAAGAGCTCTGCACAGAGGCAGGGGCTGGGGTGGTGGGAATCTCCTGCCTGCTCTAGAGGAGAGAGCACCCAGGCTTCCTCCTCAGCTTGTCCAGGTGGGGGCACAAGGGGAAGTGGGTGGGTGAGGCTTAAGCTGTGAGCATCCAAAAATGTGGAGTCTGACTGCTCATTACAAGGACAAAGTGGGTAAGAAAAATATGCGTTCTCAATTGCTTGATTTATATAAAGAAACACTAACAGGAGGCTCAAAAACGATCAAAACTGTGTATTTGGTGTAACTTAAGTAACAGTGCTGGAGGGGACCAGGATATGTTGGCAATGAATCTTCTTAAGTTAGGCTGTGCTATTTTACAGATTTATTTCAAATATACAGAGAAATTTATATTCTTTAATTTTATCTCTTCAACATAAGAAATATAAGAAACACTAACAGTTACAAAAGGGTAAACCATACAAAATAAAATTTCCAAGTCTCTTTCAAACTAAAAGGACATGCAGCATCCTAGTTTGTCTTTCCCCTATATCTCACACTGGGGGCATTTTAAGGAATAAGTGGCATATTATAATGCAATCAGGATTTGAGTTTAAACCCTTAAATGCATTGGATTTTAAAAGATTTACGTAAGCTTTGAGAAGTTTTCCTCACGTCAATTAAAATAGAATTTTAATTGCTTTAGCCTTGTAAATATCTATGTTCTGTAGACAGATGCACATAGAAAAACTGACCTAAAAATCAAAAGAAATGTCTTGCTCTCCTCACATCCTATCTCTCAACCCACTTAAAGTCTCAGGGCCCAAGTACTAAGGGAAACTAGAGCCAAAAGGCTACACTATTCAATTGATAAAGGAATCCAAAGGAAAGAAACACAAATACTGGATTCAGCTCAGATAAGCAGGTTGCTTCCCACAGGACAAAAGGAAAGCCACATTCAGAAAGTTCCATATTCTAGACTCTCCCAGTTTAGACAGAAGCCCTGCAGTGGGTCAGTCCCTGGTGAAGGAGAGGAGGGCACCTGAGCAGCCACAGGAATGAACTCCACACACTCTCCTCTCCCCAGGGAATAATGTTACCACACAAAGGACACAATCTGCTTGCCATGAGATAAAAGCCAATCGTCAAGAGGCAAGATGGTGGCAGAGAAAGGGCATTTTATTACAGCTTGCTAGCAAGAGGCAAGATGTCTGACTAACGTCCAAAAGAACCATGTTAAAGGGGTGGGTCATAGAATCTTGAAGGAGTTATATAGGCTGGTGGGTTATAGGGGAGGAGGTTAGGAATGTTGACCCAGGAGTTGCCACACCAGATCTTTCAAATTTCCCTTGATGATGGCTATCAGCATAGACTCTCTGTTTGGAGGTCATCACACTCCTAAGGAACTCAAAAGAACAAAGTCATCATCTCATCATAGCTGGTTGGTATATGTACAAGCAAGGGTCAAAAAAACCTAGAGAGCAAGTGGATCTCCTGGAGGGTGCATATCCAGATGGGTTAGTTAGAGGTCATTCAAAGTTATAATATGGTCTCTATTCTACAACATGGCTTCCCTATGTCAACCTTGTGTTTACCCAGTATCAATCCCCTCCTTTTGTTTTTCATTCCTCAATCTTGAGGGACACCTTGTTGATGATGGGCATAGGTTGTTCCAGCTCACTGAACTAGCCTTTTAGTAAGATAGTGATACAGGTGGGATCCCCAATTTAGGCCTATACTGTGTAAGCAACTAACCAGGTATTTAATAAGAAACATTTCTAGAGAGACAAAAGAAAAACAAGGTTAATAGTGGGAGCAAATTATAAACCAGTTTCTGAGTCCAGGCAGCAGCCAGTTAAAAAGATTTCTAGACGTCAGAGTTGAAGCATCTTTTGCAGTTTGAAATGCCTCTGATGATGTCATCAAGTATTCAGGTGTCTGGGCTGGCCCCGTGGCTGAGTGGTTAAGTTCACGCGCTCTGCCGCAGGCGACCCAGTGTTTCTTTGGCTCGAATCCTGGGCGCGGACATGGCACTGCTCATCAAACCACGCTGAGGCAGCATCCCACATGCAACAACTAGAAGGACACACAACGAAGAATATACAACTATGTACTGGGGGGCGTTAGGGAGAAAAAGGAAAAACATAATATCTTTAAAAAAAAAGAATGAAACATAGTTTAAAAAAGAAAAGTATTCAGGTGTCTTACACAGCAACAGACATGAATCTCTCAAGTTTATATCAAGTTCACCAGCTCCAGTTTGCAAGGCTTCTGGATAAAGGGCAGGTTCAGTTTGCAAGGATTCCAAATGAAAATGACAAAAAAAAAAAATTTAAACATTAGTTTGGAGACTTGTAGCCAGATATTTCAGGAGACTAGAAGAATTCAGGATCCAGTCCAGTTAACAGATATAAAACAAAAACCTCAAAGACAATTAACAGAACTAGGATCTAATATCCATTGATGTATACCATAGTTTCTACTGAAACATAATTTTTCTAAAATCACCCTCATTTTTACCAAAGATAGCCAATTAAGACCCATTAGTTTGCAAAATAAGTCTAGTTTCAATAAAACTTAATTATTTACAGAGGTACAGCAAGAATAGCCATTGATCGTATAGGCTCTTTTAAATCTGCTTTGCTAGAACTTTTTATAAGGAATCTCAGATTGAACTTTAAAGGTCTCTTGAGACCAGGAAAGCCAAGCCAAGAACTTTGTTATCAGACTTTGCCTGCAATACCTACAGATGTGGGTGAATTCCTCTATTCTTTTGAGCTTCTCCCAAATATTTCGAGGTTCCAGGCACCTGTCAGATAAGTGACTTTCCTTACTTAACACAGTGAGGTTGCTACAAACTCTGTAAACAAGGTACCAGGCCAATACTTCCTACTGGTTTTATTCCAGAGTCAACCTTTATTCCTCAAAAGCTGTCTTGTCATATCTGACTCTGTATGTTTCTCTCAAATATGACATTCCAGGCAAAGCCTTGGTAATATAACCAATGTTTCCAATTGTGTCCTGTTATAAGGAAAACAGCTTCTTATTGAACTTAATGCAAACAACTATATGGCTGTGAAAACAATACTCACTCACTAAGAGTTTCCAAATTCTGAAGGGATCAAGTAGGGAGAAAAAAATTAATGTTTCAATTCTACTTACAAAGATATAATTTACCAAACTGCTATAAGTCATAGTTAGCATGAGAGAAAAGAGGAAAAGATTTCCTTGAATCTGGGGGGGGGGGGGGGGGGAGGAAATCAAAAGATCAACAATATCTCAAATAAAAAGTCATATAAATTATAATCATCCTCATCAGTTCATTCAGTCCTGTGTAACCAATTCTTGATCTTAATCTTCTGTTAGCAGTAATCTGAGGTCATCAGTTTCTCTCTTAGAGTTCCGTAATTTCTAACCTAGTTCAGTTTCATAATCTGAAAGTTTATCAGAAACCAGTATTCTAGAGTGTCAGAGTCCTTTCCCTGAATTTCTCTGAAGATGAAACATTTTTCAAAAGCATCAGAGTAAAATAATAACTCTGTAAACAACATGACCCCAAAATGGCAATTGACAAAGAAATTTGGTTAATTCTGCGACATACAACACTTTAAAATAATAACCAGAATTATGCCTGACAACCAGGACAGATTAGAATTTCAGGGATGTTACATAATTTTTAAAACATTTATATCAGTAACATTTATGCACATTATACCACCTAAGAAGGTTTATCATCACTTATTTGACAATGGTTCCCATGTAATTTAACATACCAAATAAGTCTAACAAGTTTAGTATCTTCCTCCTTATAGGAAGAAGGAGCAAATTTCTTTGAGAAGTCCCAGGGGTCCTCTGAAAATTCTCAAAGAGAAAAAAAATTTTTCTTCCTTCTTTCTAGTTCAAAAGAAAGACTTCATTCAGGATTGGAATATTGTTTTTTTAACAAAACTAAAATCTCTATTCTTTATACCTCGTCCACTGAAAACATATATCTTACTTTCCTTGAATACAAAGACGTTTTCTTCATTAATTTTCAGTAGCTTTAATTACATATATTAATTAAAACTTTTAACCCTTACAGACCCTAAATACAAACTAAAAAGCAATTATGAACTGTCTTTTTAATTAATATTCTGTGGCTTGGAAAATTCATAAAAACTTGTTTAATTTTTCTTTTTTTAAAGATTGGCACCTGCGCTAACATCTGTTGCCAATCTTTTTCTTTTCTTCTTCTTCTTCCAAAAGCCCCCCAGTACACAGCTGTATATTCTAGTTGCAGATCCTTCTGGTTGTGCCACATGGAATGCCCCCTCAGCATGGCTTGATGAGTGGTCCTAGGTCCGTGCCCAGGATCTGAACTGATAAAACCCTGGGCTGCTGAAGCGGAGCATGCAAACTTAACCACTTGGCCATGGGGCCGGACCCCCATAAACACTTTTTAATAATTTCTAGAAACATGCTACTTCATAGAACAACCTTTAATAAAATACAAGACACGTTTACTAACAGACCCAAACATATTTTACCTTCTCTGTATTAAGAAGCCAAAAATCGATAAACCACATATAATAATTAACACCTCAGATTGACACCTGAGTTAACTTCTGTCACCAGTCTTGTTTTTTTTCTTGTTCTTTTTCTCCCCAAAGCTCCCCAGTACACAGTTGTATATTCTAGTTGTAGGTCCTTCTGGCTGTGCTATGTGGGACACAGCCTCAGCATGGCTTAATAAGTGGTGCTAAGTCTGTGCCCAGGATCCAAACTGGTGAAACCTGGGCCATTGAAGCGGTGCACGTGAACTTAACCACTCAGCCATGGGGCTGACCCCTAATGTTCTATCTTATTTGGAAATGACCTAGATACTCAATGAATTTTTTTTTTTTTCCTTTTTCTCCCCAAAGCCCCTCGGTACATAGCTGTATATTCTTCGTTGTGGGTCCTTCTAGTTGTGGTATGTGGGACGCTGCCTCAGCGTGGTTTGATGAGCAGTGCCATGTCCGCGCCCAGGATTCGAACCAACGAAACACTGGGCCGCCTGCAGCGGAGCACGCGAACCCAACCACTCGGCCACGGGGCCAGCCCCGATACTCAATGAATTTTTATCATTCAGTTTAACCTAACAAAATTTCAATATTTCAGGTTACCAAAGAGATTTTGGAAGCTATTTTAAGAACTCATGTCATAAACTACAATTATCGATAAAAGCTTATCTATAAACTCTTATCTCACTTACTAGACCATTCATTTGTAACAATCGTATTTAGATTACTCACAAAAATTTCATGTGAAACTAAAGCAGCTAGCCATCATCTTAAGTTAAGGACATATATTATAACACATAATCATTGTTAAAAAGTTCCCCCAAAACTTTTACCCTTTTTACATTTAATTTACCTGTTTTCAATAATTAGTTGGACTGCCTACAAAACTTCATGAAACATGAGACAAAATTAGCCAACATTTTAAGTTATTATTTTTGCTAACCAGTTTTGTGGTACAGACTGCTTATTTGACCAATAAATATAGAATAAAGGCAGTATGTTTGCATCATAGCCAATGCTGACAATTCTGAGGATATGTCTATTCTAATGAAACCAATAAACTTAAACAAGCTTTCAATTACCAAAGATTATTTTTATCATGTTAACTAGAATGACATTTGGGTTAGTTTCTATTACATTTAGAGTTTATGTGCTTACTTTTAGCCAACTGAATAAAGCTCTTTAGAAATAATACCACCTGGAGGTAAAATAGCACACGTATAACATGCATATAGACACACATACACAGAGACTGCACAGCTGTTTTAAAATTACTGCCATGAATCAGGTACAAGCCTCCCTAGTTATGAACCCAAACTTTGTTTTAAGCCTTTTTAACTAATACTTGGGAAGAAGACACTCAAGATGCTAGATTTTTGGCAAGGGTGCTCTTACGGCTGGTTTTCTTGCTTTTCCTTTTTTCTTCTTCAGTCCTAGGAGTGATGAGCTAGACAACAGTTCCCAGAGAGACGTGGCCATAATACTTTTTGAGATAAAGGAACTGGGTGGAATCTGAACTGCCTCTAGAGCAGCATTTCCAGTCTTTCAAGGATTTTTTTCTTTAAGGACTATTGCTCTTAATTTCTCAGAAATTGCGTTGTAACTTAAATGATGTTATAGGTTAATATACCTGTCCAACTACATCATAAAGGCACAGAAAAACACTCAAGTGTTCTCCAAGATGGAGTTTCTGGGTCATATTTGCATTGCCAGTTTTTAACACTCCAGCATCTACAAGCATTTATGGCTTACCTATGAATGCAAGAAGCATCCCCAAAAGAGAGTGCAAAAGGAGCAGCCCTCACAAGATCCAGAAAGATCACTCTCAAAAATAGTCAAAGAAGGGGCTGGCCCGGTGGTGCAGCAGTTAAGTTCAAACATTTCACTTTGGCGGCCCGGGTTTTGCTGGTTCAGATCCTAGGTGCGGAACTATGCACTGCTTGTTAAGTCATGCTGTGGCAGGCGTCCCACATATAAAGTAGAGGAAGATGGGCATAGATGTTAGCTCAGGGCCAGTCTTCCTCAGTCAGAAAAAAAAAAATGAGGCGGATTGGCAGCAGATGTTAGCTCAGGGCTAATCCCTCTCAAAAAAAAAAAAAAAAAAAAGTCCAAGAAAGCAAAGTCTTCTGCCACCCAGGCAGTAGTGCACTAACAAACAACAAACATTGAGACGACAAAGGCTGTCGATGAACTGGGACCCCTCATGACCAAAGAGGTCACAAAGCCAAGCTCTCAACATATATCACTAGACAAAAAGAAAAAAATCTCATCTTATATGCCCATTAACAGTTTTAGCTGCGCTTTGGGTCTCTCGGAGCCAGACTAATACCTACAGGGAGGTGATGTGGGGTTGGGGACTGTGTATGAGACTTCTAGAGGTGGCAAGCGCCCTAACAGCTCTTAACTGTTCCATGCACACCCACCAACATTGCAGCCCTTTTGGCTTCCAAGATGCCCTTAGCAACAGCTTCCACCTATGCGCATACTCCATAGGCAGGCCCTATGGCAAAGCCTACTGCAGCTGCCCAGACAACCAGCTTATGGAGTGCCTGCATCTTGCTCTATGTACGACAAATGACATACACAAAAAAAACAGAGACAAGGAAAAATAGTGGCTGTCTCTGGGAGAAGGATCAATAAACCAATGAGGACTCAGTAGCTCATACTACTTACTTGTAGCTAAAAGTTGCCCAATTTGGGAGAATGGAGCCTAAGGCACTACAGGCGGAGACTGAATTAGCATTTCCTATTGTTTCAGAATTTAGACACAGCTGGTCAAAAGTATATTTATGCTGCAGCTAGAATCAGATTGTGAAAATTTCAAGCATCCTTGAAATCAAGACCCTTACAACGAAGGCCCAGCCAAAGCTTTCTTCTATGGCCAATGTAATTCCCTTGAGGCTGACGGCAGTTCAGTAGGACTCTTAGCAATAAACAGGAGTGCAACCTGCATTTCTGTCCGACTATCTCTTACTGCAAAATGAAGTGCAACCATATTTTTGTCTGACTATATTTTGGGACTCCCCCCTAACCTGACAATTATCAAGCCAAGCCCTCAGGACACAAATAAGCTTGGTAAGATTCTGCTGTCCTCTATAAACCTTTACAGCTCCTGGAATCTTTTGGCTGAAAGGTGGAGCCCTCGACTCTAAACATTAAAGATTTTTCCTTGTTCCTTGGTTTGGAGGCTCAAAAAGAGCCCAAAATGGCCACTGTAATTTTAAATCATCCCAGGTTATCTTGCTAGCTATTTACAGTTATCCCCATTTTAGGGGGCTTTTCCCAAAGAGGCCGCAACAAACAAGGTAATTTCTAAACTGAGTCTGTTACAATCACCAAGAAACTCAGCCCCCAAACAGACAATGTTAACAAATAGACCAGTCAGACATAGACAAACATGAACAGACACCAAAATCCAATACTTCTACGACTCTCACCTCGGGTACTCTGGGACCCTACCCTGGAGCTTGGGACTCTAACCTGATCCTTTTGAGTGCCCCAGGGGCTATAACCCCTTTATACTGTCTCCCACAATCCTAGCCTTGTGACTTCAACCCAACAACCAAATTTCACCAGTGGACCTCTAACCCACTATCCTGATGAGATAGTAGACAATTTTAGGCACAGGTGCATTTTAACAAGGTCACTCACCCAAAAGACGTTTGATCCTGGAACTCTTTACAGACACAAACACACAAAACACCAAACACTAGTGAGCCACTTCCTAGATTTCAGGTGAAGTCCTCTGGACGCTGGTAAGGTGCCCTATTAACCAGATGGTCCCTTCTCTTAAAAGAGGGAACCCCAGATGGAGGGGAAGGAAGTTTTCAGTGGTGTACCCCTGAGGTGACTTACTCTACTCCAGATGTGAGCCCATCGATCCACGAGAAGTAGCTGATTGTCCTTCCACCATAGGGAGCCTTAGGAGGCAGCCAGCATCAGCATGAGAGAGCAGGAAAGGCAGATCCCCAAGACAAGAGGAGTATCAGTGGCCACTAAGGGCTTACCTGACAGGTAACCCATTTGAGGTTTATTGACCATGAGCAGGACTCAGGGTCCCTTTGTGGTCACCAGATTTCTATTACCACACAAAGGGCATAATCTGCTCACCACAAGACAAAAGCCAAGCATCAAGAGGCAAGATAGTGGCAGAGAAAGGGCATTTTATTACAGCTTGCTAGCAAGAGGGAAGATGGCCGACTAATGTCCAAAGGAACAATCTTAAGGAGGCTCAGAATTTTGCAGCAGTTATATAGGCCAGTGAGTTCTAGGGGAGGAGGTTAGGAATGTTGACCAAGGAGTTGCTACATCAGATCTTTCATTTTCTGTTGATGATGGCTATCAGCTTAGACTCTCCGGTTTGGGGGTCATCACATTCCTAAGGGACTCAAAAGAATGAGGTCATCGTCTCATTGCAGATGGGAGGTATATGCACAAACAGGGGTCGAAACACCTTCAGAGCAGGTCGTATATATCCAGCTGGGTTAGTTAGTCAGAGACCAAAGTTACAATATGGTCTCTTTCCTACAACATGGCTTCCCTTATGTCAGCCTTGTGTTGAAACAGTACCAATAATGTAAATGCTCCCTCTCTCAGGCTCCCATTCTCACAGTGAGGAAACTGAGTTGGATTCAGTTTAAGGTTCTGACCCAAATGAACCCCCAGATTAATGGGCACTAATCCAGGACACAGAGCTCCTGACTCTCACAGACTTTCTCAGTGTAAACAAATTACACTCTGAGTGCACCTACACTGTGGATGCAAAACTCCAATTATGTCTAGAAACAGGCCCAAGGGAACCACAGCAACAACCTCAGAAAGGGCATCACTCCCCACCCCAGGAGCACGTGCACACCCAGCTTTCCAGGGCTCTGCAGCTCCTCTCAGGATAAAGGCTCCTTCCACAGGGTGTGAGCAGTAGGACACCTGCAGGGGGAGGCTCCCCAGGAAGAGCAACTGGGCCTTCAAGGCTTTCCCTCTGCAGGCTCAAGGGGGCCTTAGCTTAGAGTCACCGCCCTCAGACCTCTGCCACGACTGGAGTTTTTTGGACCATCACTCATATTTTAAATACACAAACCTGGTGTTTGAACAATCCAGCTATAACACTCAAACCCGTCTTTATGTGGAAATGAGGGAAGAAAATTGTATGGCATTTTTCTGGCTCAAGAACAAATCCCACAGGAACGTACTGTACTTGACTCGAGGAAAAAAACACGTTAATTAGTTATTTCCATAACAAGAAATTGTTTTATAAACTGTTCGTCATACTTGAGCACTTCAGGTCTGCCAGACTGAGCCCTGGAAATCCACCTAACTCACTCAAAATAAAGAACAGATCTCAGAATATTATTAACATGCTCAGGGAGGAAAAGAGAAAAACAATTTTTAAATCATGCAATGTAAAACTGGAATATTTTATTGTTTCTGAAACTAACCTCTTTGGAAACATTTTATATTGTCTTTCAAGTTACATTGATTAAACAAACTTTATTCATTAAAAAACTGAGAATAAAATACACTGAATATATCATTTAAATTTGACAAACCCAGGGAGGGGCACTGCTGACAGGAGAGATGACCCAGAAAAGTCTGCCAAGAGGAACTTCCAAGTAAAAGACCTACGATTGAATATTTATATCCAGGACACATCCTGGGAGGAGAAGCAGAAATATTTCATACAAGGTAGTTCCAGGAAGCTGTTCACTACTTTTTTCTCATGTAAAACATCCACAAACAAGGAAGAAACCGTTTTAAAAGGACCACCCATTGACTAGAGAAAAATGATAAACAATTAAAATATCGGGTCTGTTTGCAATTGATAATCATGCTGTGAATCGGAGACAGGAAGTGGGCGTTTGGGAACGTGAGGAAGAATCTGGAAATTTAGAGATTTACTGTCGGTCCTGCAAGAGCTGGGGGGACAGGGTCGTGGATTTGAGACCCTGCTCCCCAAACATGTTGAAAACTCAGGAAAAACGGGTATCCTCCGAGGAGAAAGGAGGCCCTGGGGACGCACAGACCGCAGCCCCTCCGCGCACGGACCCCAGAGACCGAGGCCCGACTGTCCTGCGGGCCCTCCCGCGGGCCCCGCACCGTCTGGGACACGCGGGGCTGCGGCCGCACAGCGGCCCACAGACGCTCCGGCCCAAGTCCCCGCGCGGAGGGACCACAGGACGCCCGGGGCCCGGCTGCCGGCCCCGCCCCCACGCTGCGGCCGGAGGGGCCTGACGGCCGAGCGGCGCCACCGCGGACTTGGGGCCGCAGACCCCGGAGGGGACCGCGGGAGGCCGGGCCCGCCCCGCCGCTTCCCACCAGCCCCTCCTCCCAAGTCCTCACCCCGGGGCCGCACACTCACCATTTCTAGGGCTCCTGGGTTCCCCGGCGTCCTTCATACGACTCATGCGTTCAGTGCGACAATTCGGTCAGGTCACAAATCGACAAAACAAGCGGCAGAGCCAAGAGGAGCCTTAAACGGCGAGGAGACGCGGTCCCCAGGCGGCTGGAACAGCAGCAACTTCCGGGGGCTTGGGGAGCTTCGCCCCACCCACCTGCCCCGGCGCCGCCTCTGATTGGACACTTTGAGAGATTTCCCCCCCCCACCCCCGTGCCTGGTGACAGCCCCTGACTTTAGGTGTCTGAGCAGAATGCCAGACACAAGTTATCCTCTGCCGGGATATTCGCATTGACAGGTAGTGTTGGGAGGCGACCTGTGGAACTAAAATCCTTCTTTACGAGCACACACAAGGAGCCCTGGAAATCCACCTAACTCACTCAAAATAAAGAACAGATCTCAGAATATTATTAACATGCTCAGGGAGGAAAAGAGAAAAACAATTTTTAAATCATGCAATGTAAAACTGGAATATTTTATTGTTTCTGAAACTAACCTCTTTGGAAACATTTTATATTGTCTTTCAAGTTACATTGATTAAACAAACTTTATTCATTAAAAGTCACCTCACCATAGGCAATAATTAGTCTCTCTCTATTTTGATCTTTGTTGACAATGGGAGTCTGGAGTAGTTTTACCAGATAGGTACACAGGCACAGACACTGTGACCCAAAAACTAGGTAAATAAAGAGATAGAGAGAATCTGATAAAACCTATCATTATCTCTTGAGTGTTTGCAGATGCAAAGTTACAAGAAGAGCCTAACCACAGAAAGTTCCCACAAGCAAACTAGCTGAAGCCAGTTCTTCAACCACCTCAAACTAACCGCCTCAAACTGCTCTTGAGTGAACCGAAGGGAAGTGTTGTGACAAATAGAAATGGCAAGCAATAGGATGTATTGGAGTACATGAGGAAGCCATTTGGTGTAAACCTAATTCGGCCTGACTTTGTTTTTTCCAAAAGGGCCTGACTATGGCCTTGAGCAAGCATTGTATATCTGCTTTAAACATTTACTATGGCAAGAACAAATGGCCTTAAGATGGAGGTGCAACTTTCCCCCACATTGGCATTTCCTTAAGGATAAGCATCTTTCCTTAGGCTAGGAACTGATTGCTGTGCTCACCTTTGACCACCCAGCTCAGCTGTGACCGCCCAGCTCGGCTCGAGACAACAGATCTGCCACCCTGCTGTGTCCACTGAGACAGCAGACCTACCTGCTGTGTCCATCAGTTGCTGTGCCGACAGTCTCATGACTATTGTAAAGGGGACATTTCAATCATATGTGAAACATCCTTTTTGGGGGTATATAACCACTCTGTGCACCCCACTTCTTTGGTGCCCTTTCCTCCTTCGGGAAGAAAGGCCCTGGGCCATGGTCCTCACATTTTAGCTCAGAATAAACTCACCCAAATTTCATGTATAGATTGGTTATGGATTATTTTCATCAACAGTTGCCATTATAATCTCATTAATATTTTAGATTCTCCTCCTCTGAGAGAGACCAAGCAGCCATTTCTAGATCATGTGATGTATGTAGTAGCTTGTGTACACGCACCCTGTGAGCCTTAAAGGAACATGAATGTTACGCAATAAACCTTGATCTCCTACCTCTTCCTTAACTGAATATTCATGAACTGTACTATGACCTCACAATAAAAGATACCTCAAACCCTTGTTTGGGGAGACACTGCTTTGGGAGAGACCTTCCATATTCTCCATTGCTTCTGCAAGTAATAAACCTGTCTTCACCTACTTTTGCCTTGGTTGTGCTTTTCAGTTCTCCATTCATCAATAGATGAACCCATTGAGTTCAGTTACAACACCAGGGATGCACTAGGAAGGCATCCTTCCAACACTTCAGTCACATTCAGAATAAAAGCACTGGGAGCAGGGCCGGCCCTGTGGCCGAGCCGTTAAGTTTCCATGCTCCACTTCTGCAGCTCAGGGTTTCACCAGTTCAGATCCTTGGCGCCGACATGGCACGGCTGATCAGGCCATGCTGAGGCAGTGTCCCACATAACACAACAAGAGGCGCTCATAACTAGAATATACAACTATGTACTGGGGGGGCTTTGGGAAGAAGAATTAAAAAAGAAAAAAAGAGCATTGGGAGCAAAAACAAGCCATCATTTCAGGAGAAAATGACTTCTGGGTATTCAGAACGGTTAACTTTAGAAAATGTGACATAAAAGTATTTGTTTCCCATGGAAAATATAAGAAGGAGCTCTTTCTCATTATGGTTAAATAACTCTCTGTGGTCACAACCCACCCCTTACTTGTTGTTACACTATTTGATCCATGTATAATGACACATTAGAAAACTAAGTTTTCTTAACAGAAATTTAGGTGATTTCATCTAATCATCCCACTGATTGGTGAGGCTATGATACTAAAGAGTAACATTCATTCTGACATGTTGGAATCACTCCCTGACAGGCATCCTTTCCATTCAGTCTGCACAGATACCATTTCTGACCATTTCCTCTCCCAATTCCCTGAGGAAATGCTCACCTTTGATATCATGTGACTCAAACAGCCCCACCCAAGTCCACCAGAACTTCAGCAATAATTCCACCATGCTCAGGGAAAGAAGGATCCCTGGATGCCATCTGACAGATGGAAACTGAGGGGCAGAGCCAAAGAACTATAAGTGATCTCAATGAAGACAGAAAAGGAAGGCCCAGTTTGCAACCAGTGTTCATCATACAGGAGAAAAGACTGCTGGGCAGTAGCTCCATTGATCAGTCACCATCCACTGTAGGAAGACAAGTTCTGTGGGTATTCAGCATCAAGCTTTGAGAGATGCAGAAGATATTTCCATTTCATTATCTGTTTTTCATCTTCCCTTTAATAACTATCCGGAAAATAATAGCCTAGAAGCAGTTTTCTTGGAAGTTATTTCTGATTTCTTAAGTCAGGAATGCCACTGTTTTTTGTTTTATCTCTGAGCTCCTCATCTCCACGTCAAATAAAGGACACACCATCCTAAGAATGTGCATTCACCTGGGAAGATGCATGAGTCTGGCTCCGCACTCACTCTCAGAAACACTCTCTCACTCTCAGAAACATGGTGCTGAGAAACTACATTTCATCACTGCCCTACTGCCCCACCCTACTTTCATTGCACCTGTGGGAATGGTACAGTTCCAGTAGTGGCCCCATCTGGGCAGAAACTGGGAATGTGCTTCCTGCACTGATGAACTGATAAATTGTTCTGCTTCTCACAAATAACATTAGGGACAGTCTCGCTCTGTCTTGATGTCACATCATGGTGATCTCAAAGGTTCTGTAGCCATTGTGATTAGCACAATAGACATGATATCTTAAGGTTGTCTTTGGGAAGAGCATGTGGTTCCTGTTCATTCCTCTCATGGCAAACTTGAGGGATAGGAGAGTGTTCTTGCATTCACTTGCCCTAAGAGAAGCCCATGAGAACTCGAGAATATCCTACAAAGTGGTCTTATAAGGCAAACAAGGAGCTTCTCTTAAGAAGCAAAGGAGGCCGGCCCAGCGGTGCAGCACTTAAATTCACATGTTCTGCTTCGGTGGCCTGGGGTTCGCCGCTTCAGATCTGGGGTGTGCACATGGCACCGCTTGGCAAGCCATGCTATAAAGGCATCCCACGTATAAAGTAGAGGAAGATGGGCATGGATGTTAGCTCAGGGCTCATCTTCCTCAAAAAAAAGAAGAAGAAGAAGAAGAAGAAGAAGAAGAAGAAGAAGCAAAGGGACTTATTTGTAGGTATGGAGACAGATGTTTTCCCCATGATGTTGAAAAACGACCTTAATGCAAGGAGTTACCCAAGATTCAAAAAGATGCTCTGTTGGAGGTCACTGAGAGGATGTGACCACTGGTTGGCCCTCCAGCTAGAATTGGACAATTGGAGACTCCTTACCCACTCCCCTGCCCTGGGAATATACATTCCACTCTATCTTCCCAAACTAAGAGCCATTTCAAGAATGCAGCCTGGAGAGAATAATGTGTTGTTGAGACCATCTGGACTGTATATATTACTGAACCCCATTAAAGCGTCTGTATAAATTTTTTTTAAAGATTTTATTTTTTTCCTTTTTCTCCCCAAAGCCCCCCAGTACATAGTTGTACATTCTTTGTTGTGGGTCCTTCTAGTTGTGGCATGTGGGATGCTGCCTCAGCGTGGTTTGATGAGTGGTGCCATGTCCGCACCCAGGATTTGAACCAACGAAACACTGGGCCGCCTGCAGCGGAGCGCGGGAACTTAACCACTCGGCCACAGGGCCAGCCCCCGTCTGTATAAACTTTTAAGATTCTGTTTGGTGGGTGTGGAGATCTACTCATCTTGCACCGCCTAAGACAAGCCTCCCTTGCTTATTAAAACTGCCACCTCCCAATCTGGAGTCATCTGCCTCTTTCATCAGTCTCTCTTGCCCTCCTTGTATGGGAACCAGTTTCAGATGTCAACCAAACTCTCGAGGTTGTGAACCAACATGCTCTTGGTTCTGAATGAAAATGAGAGAGCAACTGATCCTTCTTGGGCTGGGAAGCATGAAGTACCTCTGAATGGCACAACATCAAGATGAATGTTTGCACTTTTAAAACTATTTTTTCTTCCTGGTCTGACTGAACTATGACATGGTGTCTGAGGTAGTGGTGGGAGGAAGGATCAACCAAATTGTTCTATCTAGTGGGGAAGGCATGAATCACCAAAAGTAGTTATCACAGCTTTTATTCAGTGAAGATTCGAAATATGGGAAAATAAGCACCCATAGAGGAAATGAAAATAGTCATCGTTAGTTCTCAGTGATCTTACAGGGCAGTTGCAGCCTTACATGTCAAGGAATGATTGCATCATCTGCAGTGTAAAATGTAGATTCCACTGAGAGAATTCTGCTTTCTAAGTTGTTATAAAGATGATGATGAGCCACAACTAGAAGGACCCACAATGAAGAATATACAACTATGTACTGGGGGCCTTTGGGGAGAAAAAGGAAAAAAAATAAAAATAAAGATGATGATGAGGGGTTGGCCTGTGGCCATGTGGTTAAGTTCACATGCTCTGCTTCGGCGGGCCAGGTTTTGCTGGTCCGGATCCTGGGCATGAACATGGTATCGCTCGTCAGGCCATGCTGAGGCAGCGTCCCACATGCCACAACTAAAATATACACAACTATGTACCAAGGGGCTTTGGGAAGAAAAAGGAAAAATAAAATCTTAAAAAAAAAGATGATGTGGGGCTGACCCCGTGGCCGAGTGGTTTAGTCTTCGCGCTCCGCTGCCGGCGGCCCAGTGTTTCGTTGGTTCAAATCCTGGGTGCGGACATGGCACTGCTCATCAGACCACGCTGAGGCAGCGTCCCACATGCCACAACTAGAAGGACACACAATGAAGAATATACAACTATGTACCGGGGGGCTTTGGGGAGAAAAAGGAAAAAATAAAATCTTTAAAAAAAAAAAAAAAGATGATGAGAATGACAGTGACGCTAATAATAAAGGCACTTTGGAGAGGCTTACTGAGTGTGAGGCACGGCACTCAGCACCACAGGTGGATGGGCTCATTCCTTTTCATCTGCACAGACTTCTAACAGGGAAGCACTAGTATGATCCTATTTGATAAGAGAGGAAACTGAGACTTAGGGGAGCTGAGTGACGGCTGTGACTTTACACAGGCAGTCAGGAGGGGGCTCGATTCATCACCAAGCTGCCTGACTCAGACCAAGCTATGCCATTGTGCATTCTTTATCTCATATTTTGAAATTAAGAATGATGCTTCATTAACTAAGATGGACCCTCTGTGAGAATCAGAAAAAAATTTGCTCTTCCCCACTGGGGTTATTAAAATCCCCATTATGGAATAGATGGCCCTTGCTTTTTAGTGAAATCTGCATAGGCTACCTCAGTATTTCTAGTCACTTTTTGGTGCTAAAATCCCATGGTCACTCTCAGGCATAATGACTGCCAGGCCTGCCTAGTACTCATAGAGGATGTTTGGGAATAGAGCATGAAGAAGAACTCATGTGTGGACAATCCACTGAAAGGAGGAACCAATCCAAACAACAATCAAAGATGCTTCTTTTCACCCCAAGTATTTATCATAGCTTTCATCTACAGTCTCATGTCAGAAAACACAATGATCAATCTGATGAATAAGATGGAAGAAGCAATATTGTTATTAGATATGATAGCGTTGTTTATTTAATAAGCTAAACAGAAAATAACCGGGAAATTACTGCAACTGATAAGGGGTCAATTTTCTGAACATTGCTTAAATGCATACATTATACATAACACCACATTTTATTGAATTAAGATCACATGTCCTGTGGGGCTGGCCCCGTGGCCGAGTGGTTGGGTTTGCGTGCTCCGCTGTTGGCGGCCCGGTGTTTCGTTGGTTCGAATCCCGGGTGCGGACATGGCACTGCTCATCAAGCCATGCTGAGGCAGCATCCCACATACCACAACTAGAAGGACCCACAACGAAGAATATACAACTATGTACTGGGGGGCTTTGGGGAGAAACAGGAAAAAAATAAAATCTTCAAAAAAAATTATAAATGCCTAACAAAGTCATGAAAATAGATTAGCTCACTAGGCCCAAGATATAGAATGAAAATATTCATACTTATTAACGTGCAACATGTCTATGTTGCTTTCCTAATGCTTTTAATGAGGCATATTCTGGTGGGAAAGGCCAAGTGGGTGCTTCTTGATCTGTTCCCCAACAAAGATAGTAACCCACAAATAACCCCTTATCCGTGGAGGAACTGCAGAGATGAGTTCTATTATCAAAGACCTGAGATGTATGGGGGCATTTTTTATTCACCTTCTTCTTTAATTTGCATGTTTGTTTCTAAAAAAAACTATGGACAGTGAATTTAGAATATCATGAACTTAAAGAGGTTGGGGTGTCTATTATAGCTGTTTTCCAAATGTGGAATCATTACTGGGGCATATGAACAAGGCTTGTGGTGTCTGGTGTACTTCTTACACAAGAGAACACATATTCTTCTCAGGCACACATTTCCCTGGGCTAGATCATATGCTTGCCATACAGAACGCCTCATAAATTTAAAACGCTAGGAATTTTAAAATTTAAAATACAAACTAAGATCTCTGACCACAATGGAATGAAATTAGAAATGACTATCTCGGGAAACTTCGGGCAAATTCACGTTTTTAAGAAATTAAACAAGACACTCTGAAATAACCATTGGGTGAAATAAATCAGTAAGGAAATTAGAAAACATTGTTAATGAATGAAAACGAGGACATAATATACCAAAGGTTATGGGCTGCATCAAAAATACTATGTGGATAAAAATTATACCCATAGGGGCCAGCCCAGTGGTACAGCGGTTAAGTGTGCACGTTCTGCTTCGATGGCCTGTGGTTTGCCAGTTTGGATCCCGGGTGTGGACATGGCACTGCTTGCAGGCCATGCTGTGGTAGGTGTCCCACATATAAAAAGTAGATGATGATGGGCACAGATGTTAGCTCAGGGCCAATCTTCCTCAGCAAAAAGAGGGAATGTAAATTGGTTCAGCCACTATGGAAAACAGTATGGTGGTTCTTCAAAAAATTAAAATAAACCCACCATGTGATTCAGCAATTTCACTTCTGGAGATTTATCCAAAGAAAGGAAAAATGCTAACTCAAAAAGATCATTTTGCATTTTTGGAAATTAAAAGGAATCAGGTGAGGTTTGGAGTGGATTGGATATTCAGATATTGCAAATCTTTAATAAATGAGCAAAGACCTTGGAGTGATACCATCTTTTTCCTTTTTCTTTATTACTCCATAACCAAGAGAGGCAAGAAAAAACAGTGAACTCTAAAAATAAATCAATAAATCAATAAAAGGGAAAATAGCCCATGTTCATGGATCCTTAGATTTAACATTGTTGAGATGACAATACTTCCTAGAATGATTGGATTTTCAACACACTCCCTCTCAGAATCTTACCTGACTTCTTTATAGAAAATGGCAAGCTGATAAATTGTATGTAACTGCAGGCAAATCAGGATCATTGAACCAATCTTGGAAAAGTAAGACCAAGTAATAAGATGAACATTTCCCTATTTAAAATCTGACTACTCGCACGGTAATCCAGGTAATATGATAATGACACAAGGACAGACACACAGATCAACCAGTTTGATTGAGATTCCAAATATAAACCCATTCATCTATGGTCAACTGATTTTCAAAAATGGCACCAAGAATGAGGAAAGAATATTTCAAAAATTGGTGCTGGACAACTGGATAGGAACAGGCAGAAGAAGGAAGTTGGACCCTTACATTATACCACACACGATAATTTACCAAAATAGATCAAAGACCTAAACCAGACGTAAAACAATAGTACTCAGAAAAAACAAAGAGGAAAATATGACCTTGGATTTGGCAAAGGATTATGAGTTATAACACCAAAAATAAAAACACTAAAAACATAGATAATTTGAATTTCACCAAAATTAATCACTTTTGTGCTTCAAAGGACACCATCAAGGAAGTGAAAACAGCCATGGGAACCCCTGTGCATTTCTGGTGGGAAAGCAAAATCATGATGCTATTGTGGAATACAGTGTAGCATTTTTTTCAAATATTACAGCAAGTGTTACCATATGATCCAGCATTTCCATTTGTGAGTATATACCCAGAATTCAAAACATGGACTCAAACAGCACACCTGTGTTCATAGGAGCATTATTCATAGTAGCGAAAAAGTGGAAGCAACCCAAGTGTTCATCAAGAGACGAATGGATCAACAAAACACAAATACACATAGAACAGAATATTATTCAGCTTTAAAAAGACATGACATTCTGACACATTCTACAACATGAGTGAAATGTGTGGTCATCATGCTAAGTGAAACAGGGCCATCATAAAAAGGACAAAAACTGTATGATTCCACTGATAGGAGGTATCTAGAGTAGTCATATTCATAGAGACATCAGGACAGTGGTTGTCAGGGCCTGGAGGGCAAGGGCAAGTGGGCATTGTTGTTTAATACACAAAGAGTTGCAGTTTTGCAGGATGAAAAGTGTTCTGGAGATTGGTTTCACAATGTCAATGTACTTCACACTACTGAACTATACACTTAATATGTATAAGATGTAACTTTGATGGAATAAATATAGAAGGTAATCAAATGGTACACATTTCGTATTATAACATAAATAAGCCATGAGGATGTAATGTATAGCATGGTGACTACAGTTAATAATACTGAATTGTATATTTAAAATTTGCTAAGACAGTAGATTTTAAAAGTTCTCAGCACAAGAAAAAAAATTGTAACTCTGTATGGTAATGGCTGTTGACTAGACTTATTGTGGTACACCTGAAATGAATATAATGTCACTTATCAATTGTATCTCAATTAAAAAAAAATGAAGTATGGATACATGTTACAACATGGAATTCCCCGAAAAAATTGTACCAAATGAATGAAGTCAACACAAACACCACGCATTATACAATTTCATTCATACAAAAGTCAGCAAATATGGAAATTTATAGACACAGAAAATAGATTAGTGCTCATCTAGGGCTGGCACTTGGGGGAGCTGGGTGGGAAGATAGGGCAGCGAGAGGTAAGGGTATAGAGGTTTCTTTTTAGGTGATGGAAATGTTCTGAAATTGACTGCAGTGATGATTGCACATACTCTAAATATACTGAAGACCAGTGAGTTGTTAACATTAAAGACTCTATTGTATTGTATGTGTATTGTTTCTCAAAAAAACCCACAACGGTTCAAATAAGTGGGTAAATACACTGTTTTGCAATGCAAAAGAGGTTTACATCCCAATCTCTTACTCATATGAATATTTTCCAGCACATCCCACATTTACATAACCTTTTCTTGTTTTTCAGTTACATCAGTCCAAATAGAAATTGAATTTCCTTAGGGATATTATAGCCTTTTCCATTTCAAAGTTCTCTCACGATACATTCAAAAAACGATCTAAAATAAATTTCCCTCCAGTGTAAAACGTATACCTGAGAATTGAATGAACACATCTCATAGCTTGTGATTAGACTGAGAAGAGGCCTTGCGCCCAGCTAGGGACGCGGGCTCCAACTTCCCACCAGGGCTCAGGGCTTGGGAGGCCACAGGATTTTTTTAAAGTATGATATCAGCGGATGTGGGGAAGCGCTGGGTGGAAGATCAAAGGTCAGACTGGAGACATTAATTATTACATACGGGGAGGTGATTTTAAGTGTGTTTTCAAAGAAGGGTCGTAGTTCCCCGAGTGGCCTCGTAGCATTCCATTTTAGCGGAAAAGTCCCCAGAGAGGACAATTTCTAGCTCTGGGTTGGCTCAGACACGTAATCTCCATCTCGCTGTCACTCAGGACGGAGGGGCCTTTTGAACCGTCCAATCAGGGTCGGCTTCGGGGCAAGTGGGCGGGGCGACGCGCGGCAACAACCCCTGACTTCCTGTAGCTCCACAGTGCTTCCGGTCTCCGGTCGCCTGCCTTTGCAGGCCCCACGTTGCTCTGCCGCTAACCGTGTCGCGCTGTGAGTGACCTGTACCGAGTCGTAAGAAGGTCGGCGGGGGACCCAGGAAACTCAGCAATGGTGAGCGTTCTGGCCGGGGCTTCGCAGACACGGAGGTTCCGAGGCGCTGGTGGGAAGCGGCGGGGCGGGCCCGGCCTCCCGCGGTCCCCTCCGGGGTCTGCGGCCCCGAGTCCGCGGTGGCGCCGCTCGGCCCTCAGGCCTTTCCGGCCGCAGCGTGGGGGCGGGGCTGGCAGTCTGGCCCCGGGCGTCCTGTGGTCCCTGCGCGCGGTGACTGGGGCCTGATCGTCTCTGGGCCGCTGTGCGCCCGCAGCCCCGCGTGTCCCAGACGGTGCGGGGCCCGCGGGAGGGCCCGCAGGACAGTCGGGCCTCGGGCTCCGGGGTCCGTGCGCGGAGGGGCTGCGGTCTGTGGGTCCCCAGGGCCTCCTTTCTCCTCGGAGGGGACTCGTTTTCTTCTAAGTTTTCTGAATGTTTGGGGAGCAGGGTCTCAAATCCGCAACCCTGTCCCCCTAGCTCTTCCCAGGAGTGACAATAAATCCCTGAATTTCCAGATCCCTGCTCGCATTCCCAAACGCCAACTTCCTGGCTCTGATTCACAGCATCGTAATCAACTAGAAACAGGCCCAATATTTTATTTATCATTTTTCCATAGTGAATGGGTGGCCCTTTTAAAAGAATTTGTTTCTTGTTTCTGGATGTTTTACATGAGAAAAAAGTAGCGAATGGCTATCCGGAAATTCCTTGTATGAACTCCTTCCGCCTCTCCTCCCAGGATGTGTCCTGGGCACAGACGTTCAATCCTAAGTCCTTTGCTGGAGGTGCCTCTTGGCAAACTTTTCCGGGTGATCTGTCCTGTCAGCACTGCCCCTGTTTGGGTTTGTTCTGTTAAATGGTATGTTCACTTTCTTATAGTCTCAGCTTTTCAATGAAAATAAATTTATTTAATCAATGCAGCTTGAAAGACAATATGAAACTTTTCCAAACAGGAAAGAAAGGGGTGTATTTCGGAAAAAAAAATAAAACATTCCAGTAGTTCATTGCATGATTTAAAAACTCGATTTTTTTTTCTCCCCCAACATGTTAGTAATATTCTGAGGACTGTTCTTTTGTTTTGGCTGAGTTCCAGTGGATTTCCAGGGCTGAGACTGGCAGACTTGAAGTGCTCAAGTATGAGTAATATTTTGTAAAACAATTTCTTTTTATGGAAATAATTAACATTGATTTCCTGGAATGCAGTACATTCTTGTAGGGTTTCCTGTTGAGCCAGCAGCATGCTATACAATTTTCTTCCCTCATTTCCACATAAAGACTGGTGTGAGTGTTTGAGCTGCGTTGTTCAAACACTGGATTTGTGTCATTTAAGGTATCAATGATGGTCCAAAAAAACTCCAGTGGAGGCAGAGGCCTGAGGTCGGTGTCTCTAAGCTGAGGCCCCCTTGGGCCTGCAGAGGGAAGGCCTTGCAGGCCCAGTTGTCCTTCCTGAGGAGCCTCCCCCTTCAGGTGTCCTGCTGCTCACACCCCCATGGAAGGAGCCTTTATCCTGAGAGGAGCTGCAGAGCCCTGGAAAGCTGGGGGTGCACGTGCTCATGGGGTGGGGAGTGATGCCCTTTCTGAGGTTGTTGCTGTGGTTCCCTTGGGCCTGTTTCTAGACATAATTGGAGTTTTGCATCCACAGTGTAGGTGTGCTCAGAGAGTAATTTGTTTACACAGAGAAAGTCTGTGAGAGTCAGGAGCTCTGTGTCCTGGATTAGGGCCCATTAATCTGGGGGTCCATTTGGGTCAGAACCTTAAACTGAATCCAGCTGAGTTTCCTCACTGTGAGAATGGGAGCCTGAGAGAGGGAGCGTGTGCACTGTTCCCTGGGGAGAGGAGGGTGTGTGGGGCTCCCAGAGCTCCTTCCTGTGGCTGCTCAGGTGCCCTCCCCTCCTTCTCCAGGAACTGACCCCCTCCAGGGTTCTGTCTCCACCAGGAGAGTCAGGAACATGGGACCTTCTGACTGTGGCTTTCCTTCTGTCCTGTGGGAAGCAGGCTGCTCCTCTGAGCTGATTCCAGTGTTTGTGTTTCTTCCCTTTGGATTCCTTTATCGATGGAATAGGGCAGCCCTTTGGCTCTAGTTTCCCTTAGCACTTGGGCCCTGAAACTGAGTTGATGGAGAGATAGAATGTAAGGAAAGCAAAAAAAAATTGTGGCACCAAATACAAATTTTGTTCCTTTTAGGCAAGAGAACCTAAGATGTTTGATAAATGTATTAACTTTTTCAGCACATTTTCCTTTTTTAGATCAGTTTTTTCTATGTGCCTGTGTCTAGAGAACATAGAATTTTAAAAGGCTAAACTGATTGAATTTCTATTTTGATTGATGTGAGAAAACTTCTGAAAGCTTATGTTAATCTTTGAAAACCCAATACAGTTTAGGGTTAAACACAAACCCCTATTGCAGTAAAATATACTGCTTACTCCTGAAAATACCCCAGTGTGAGATATAAGGGAAGGACAGACTAGGATTTGAAAATTTTCATTTTGTGGTTTTCACTTTTCTAACTGTTAGTGTTTAAAGGAATTAAATCCTACAGTAGTGTCCTATGTACAGAAGTTAAAAGTAAATAAGTGTTATGGGCTGGCCCGGTGGCGCAGCGGTTAAGTTCACATGTTCTGCATCTCTGTGGCCCAGGGTTCGCTGGTTCGCATCCCGGGTGCAGACATGGCACCGCTTGGCACACCATGCTGTGGTAGGCGTCCCACATATAAAGTAGAGGAAGATGGGCGTGATGTTAGCTCAGGGCCAGCCTTCCTCAGCAAAAAGAGGAGGACTGGCAGTAGTTAGCTCAGGGCTACTCTTCCTCAAAAAAAACAAAACGGCTCTCCTTTGGGGCTGGCCCCGTGGCCGAGCGGTTAAGTTCGCGCGCTTTGCTGCAGGCGGCCCAGTGTTTCGTTGGTTCGAATCCTGGGCGCGGACATGGCACTGCTCATCAAACCACGCTGAGGCAGTATCCCACATGCCACAACTAGAAGGACCCACAGTGAAGAATATACAATTATGTACTGGGGGGCTTTGGGGAGAAACAGGAAAAAAATAAAATCTTAAAAAAAAAGTAAATAAGTGTTAACAAAATGTAGTTTCTCTGTTTTTTAAAAATAAATAAAGCAAAGTCTAACTTAACACTCATGGCCAACATATCCTGGTACCCCCCTCCAGCGCTGTTATTCACGTCATCCCCAGATACACAGTTTTGATTATTTTTTGATCTTCCTGTTATTATTTCTTTGTATAAAAACAAGCTGTTGCAAATTCATATATTTTTACTCATGTTTGTCCTATTAATAACGAGTCAGAATCCACAGTTTTGATGTTTGAGTGCTCACAGCTTAAGCCTCACTCACCCTCTTCCCCTTGTGCCCCAACCTGGACAAGCTGAGGAGGAAGCCTGGGTGCTCTCTCCTCTAGTGCAGGCAGGAGATTCCCACCCCAGCCCCTGCCTGTGTGCAGAGCTCTTGCCCAGGCCCCACCCCCAGGCCCAGTGAAGCCCCAGGCCAGACTCCATTCCTTGCTTTCTGAGCCGTGTGAGAGCTGCTTGAGAGGCCGGCCCTGCCCTCCCCTCAGACCTCTCTTATGTGAGTCCTGAGCCTTTTCCTATCCTGTCTGTGTGTGTGTGTGCCACCCTGGCATCAGTCTCAACAAGGGAACCACCCCTCTGCAGGTGACCATAACAGTTGGCACCCTGAGCAGCATGTCCAGACGTGACCCCGTCTGTCTTCTCTTGCTCTGACTTGCTCTCCTGCTCTGCTGCCTGGTGGCGGCATGCGCCCTGGGCTACTGCTCGCTGGGGAGCTGGGCTGTGAGCTGTGCTGCCCCATGTTGCATTGTTGACTCTCAAAGCCTCTGTTCTAGGTTCAGCTGACCAGAGTTGGGAAGTTCAAGAATTTATAGGCATTTGGGAGCAGGATTATGGGATTGGGGTCTTTTTTTTTTTTCTTAAAGATTGGCACCTGAACTAACAACTGTTGCCAATCTTCTTTTTTCTTTCTTTTTTTTTTTCTTTCTGCTTTTTCTCCTCAAATCTCCCCAGTACATAGTTGTATATTTTAGTTGTGGGTCCTTCTAGTTGTGACACTTGGGGTGCCAGCTCATCGTGGCCTAATGAGTGGTGCCATGTCCGCACCCAGAATCCGAACCAGCGAAACCCTGGGCCGCCAGTGGCGGAGCGGGCGAACTTAACCACTCAGCCATGGGGCCGGCCCCTTAGGGTCTCTTTAAAGAGGTCCTGTTTTGTGTCTGCTGGGATTAATCTGTGTGTTAGAGTGAAGCTGTGACAGAGGCTGCTTTGGCCCCAAGCTGCCCCAGGGATGGGTGTGGCACAGGGGGACTACAGCCAGTGCAAGAAGAGGGCCCATCAATGGTCACTCCTGAAACAGCTGCCATTTAAAAAGAGAAAGAGAAGGAGAAGGGCAGCCAGTAGATGGAAGGTGCAGTCCACACTCCTAAGGCCAGAGGGCTCACCTGGACCCTTAAGTACCTCTGCTGCTCTCCCTGCATCTACTGGAGAAAGAACCTGACCCTTGGGGTTTTAGGAGACAACACGCATGGCACCACTATGACACAGCAAAGGGATTAGTTCAAATCTGGCTTAAATCCAGGGACCTTAAACTCACTACAACATCCAGTAGTCATGGGGGAGGCTCCTAAAGTTAATGACACTGGGAAGAAAACATATATAAATACCAGGATAGATAGGATGCCTTTCCCCCAAAGTATATCCGATGACCAAAAAAACCCAAAACAAAACAGGGAAGGACAAGAGGGAGGGGACAAAAGAGACACCTATTGAAAGAAAGGTCCACAGTTTGAACCAATTTGAAATCCAAAATATACTAAAAGAATTTACATTACAAAACAGATAAGAGGTACACTGCTTGTCTTCTGGGCCTCTACTGCATAGCTTCTGAATTAATTTTGCTCTCTGATGTAATGTACAAATTCAGAAACCTTCAAGCAGTTAATCGATCCTAGTTGGAATTTTAGAGTTATATCTGGGATCCCATTAAATTTAAGGAAGGTGCCCCTGATGATCTTAGGAGCCTTAATCAATATAATGTTGAGGACAGATGTTTCTCCTTAACCATCAGAACTATGGTCTTGCCTAAATTCTCCCTGGTAATAGCACTTATTGTCCTAAAATATCCCAAAGTGAGCTGAGAAACTCTGATCCAATGATCAGTAATTTAAAATTAAGTGAAGTCTTTGCCACTTACAAATTGGCTTGACAAATTGGGATCCCAGGGACATTACCCCCTAAATCAAGGTATATTATATGTCCCAATGTAAACTACACACGGCCTTGAAGGATTGGAAACTGTTTAGACAGTCTAGTTAGTGAAGAGTTGATTTTTCTAAGTGTTTCTTTGATTGACAGCTCAATTTGTCTTATTAAACCTGGAAAGAATGATTGACACCTCAGAGTGGTTTATCTCAACCTTGCAGCTGTGTTTGCACCACTCAGACCTCTATACCCAGTCCCCACAGTGTGGAAATTACTGACTACAGTCAATTAGCAATTGGTAAATATCCTGCTCTCACAGATTTGGCTAAGTCTTTTCTGTCCAGTGCCTATATGTCCACAGGCTCTCAGCTGCATTTGGCCTTCATCTCTGAAGGGACATGATGCCCCTTTATTGGGTTATCCGCATACATCTTCCACAGCTGTGCCCTCCCATAGTCATTGCAGGCGGGGTCTGAACTGCATCCTGGTTTCTCCAAGACCACATTGATGACATCTCCTCTGAGGACATTCAGGACATACAAATATTGAAAAAATGAGCTCACAAAAATGGATGAGACATTGCCACACATATAATGTGAAGCCCTGACAACTTTGTTAAATTCCTGGAAACTATTTGATAATCTGAGACCCACTCCTTCTTTGACACCATGAGGAAATAGCTGTTGTTCCTCTCAGCACCCACAAAAACTATTAGGTTCTCTTGATGTTTGAGAGGCAGTATGTTCCTTGTTTACAAATTTTACTTGACCCCATTTGTGCTGTTACTTGTGAATTTGCCACCTTGAATGGGCACCCCTACCATGAAAGTCTGGAGACTCTTCAAATTGTCCTTCTGCAAACACTCCTGTTAGTGTCCTCAGAGACTCCTTCACTACGGAGGCCTCAGTGACCTACTGTCATGTCTCCTGGGGTACCCATGGTCGCCTTAAGTTGCCCATAGGCTTCTGATACAAGAACCTGCCCTAGGCCCGACATTATATGCCATTAGAGCGTAATTATCTCTGTTTACGAGGCTGTCGTGAAAGTAGATGGCTCTGATCATGGGATCAAATATCCAGCAGTCCATTTTGACTTGGGACCTGGATACACCTCTCCAAGAGTTCAGAATGGCTACTGAGACCCCCTGGAGACATGATGGAGGCAAACCTGGGCCCTCTGGGATATCCTGCCGACAGGAAGGGGTGGTCTTCCCTCTTCTCAGTCCCTTACCAGGTGCATGGTATTGAAGGAGGTCACCCTTTCTCAGACCCCTGAGGCTCCCTGGAGAGCTCCTTAGGATTCCCTGAGTGAAAAGCAATGGGAGTTCATAGACTTTAGGGACACCTCATTTATATGATGGAGCTCAGACAGAGTTGCTTTTCATGTCTTCATTGGGATAAATCTGATGAAGGACCAGACCTGAAGGTCATCAGACTGACCACACATCAAGCAGTCTTCTTAGCACTGACCAGCAATGGGCTCCAGCTGCAGACGTTACAGACTATGGGTGATTCCCTGAGAGTTGCCCCTTTGTGGTAGAAGAACTCTAGGAGTCTCTTGCCTCACAGTTACCTACAATAGAAACCAAAATAACACTTGTCTCTATACATACTAAGGCCACACACAAAGCCCCATCAGGATACTCTTTATCCACATGGGAGTTCCGGACACTACTGATAGTAATGAAGGCAGCCCCTTCACTTCTCAGAATATACAGTGCTGCCCTCTTAACACGGCAGTCGATGGAAATTTCTTCTCTTGTTCAATTCTCATGATGCAGGCCTCATAGAGCACCATAATGGCTTATTGAAATAAATTCAAATTAGTTGAATGAAAGATAGTCTGTTTCTGTCATCAGTCAGTCATCAAGGGTGAATATTAATGTGCCTGTCTTTATCTTTTTTTCCTAGTTGACTTCACTTGTTTTTAGGATCAGTTTTAGGTTTACGCAAAACTTGATCATAAAGTACAGAGATTTCCCACATAACCCCTCTGACTCCACACAGTTTACACTATATTTTATATCTCGTATTACTGTGGTATATTTGTTACATTTGATGAGCCAATTTGACACATGAAAGTTCATAGTTTACATTAGTGTTGACTCTGTCTTATAGTCTGTGGGGTTTCACTGGAAAAGGACGTGTCTCCATCATTTCTGTATCATATGGAACACTTGCGCTGTCCTAAAAATCTCCTGTGCTCCATCTGTTCATTCTTCCTCCCTCCCACCCCCACATACCTGGTAACCAATGATCTTTCAATATTTTATATTTTCCAGAATGTCACATGCTTGGAATCATACAGTGTGGAGCCTTGTCCTGTTGGCTTCTTTCATTAGCAGTATGATTTTAAAATTTCTCCATGTCTTTCTTACTTGATAACTTCATTTGTGTTCATCACTGAAGAATGTTTTATCCTATGGATGTACCCATGATTGTTTATCCATTCATCTATTGAAATTATTTTGGTTACATCTAGGTCTTGACAGGTAGGCATAAAGCTCCTATAAACATTCCCACGTAAGGATTTTTGTGAGCATCAGTTTTCAACTCATTTGGGTCAGTTCAAAGAACCTGATAGCTGTATCATACGGGAAGAGTAGACTGTGTTTCAGAAACTGCTTTTCTTCAAAAGTAGGCACACCATTTTCCATTCCCACCAGCAAGGCCTGAGGGTTCCTGGTGCTGTCCGTCTTCATCGTCGTTCATTGTTCTCAGTGTTTTTAATTCCAGCCATTGTAATAAGTGTGTGGAGATATCTCATTCGACTTTTATTTGTAATTTCTTAGTGACGTTTGATTTTGGACCTGTTTTTGTGTGCTTATTTACCATGTGTAAATCATTGTTGAAGTGTGTGTTCAGATGTTTTGCTCACTTATAACTGGGCTGTTTGTCTTCTTTTTGTTGAGTTTTAAGAGTTCTTCGGATGTTTGGGCACCAGTCCTTTGTCAGATAAGTGACTTCCAAAGATTATCTGCCAGTTTGTGACTTGTGTTTTTATTCACTTGACACTGTTTAACTGGTCAGAAGATTTTCATTTTAATGAAGTCAAACTTATTTTTTTCTATCTTAGAACTTGCTTTTGGTGTTGTATCTAAAAATTAATCACCAAACCCAAAGTCACCTAGATTTTCTCCTATGTTACCTTTTAGGGTGTTGTGGTTTTACTTTTCTTTTGGGGGGGCAAGATTAGCCCTGAGCTAACTGCTACCAATCCTCCTCTTTTTGCTGAGGAAGACTGGCCCTGAGCTAACATCCGTGCCCATCTTCCTCTACTTTATATGTGGGACGCCTACCACAGCATGGCTTTGCCAAGCGGTGCCATGCCCGCACCCGGGATCTGAATCGGCGAACCCCGGGCCGCTGAAGCAGAACGTGCGCACTTAACCACTGCACCACTGGGCCAGCCCTGGTTTTACATTTCATACTAAGATCTATGATTCATTTTCAGTTCATTTTTCTAAAAAGTGTAAAGTCTGTGTCTAGATTCTTCTTTTGGGCATGTGGGTGGCTAATTTTTCCACAATTATTCGCTGAAAAGGCTGTGTTTTTCCCTCGAATTGCCCTTGGTCCTTTGTCAAAGATGAGTTCAACTCATCTTTGTGTGGATTTATAAGAAGTAAAAAACTCTTGTATGTTAACAAATTTTTCTTTCAGCCTTCCTCTGCACTTTTCTTGGTTCAAGGGGTTTTCTTTGCTGTTAGGGATTCTTTGAGATTTTCTCTATAGACAGTCTTATGCCACAAAGACAGTTTTATTTCCTGCTTCCCAATCTGTGTACATTTTATTTCCTTTTTCTGTCTAACTTCATTAAGAATTCCAATACAAAGTTGACGAGGATGAGTGAGAAGGGACATCCTTGTCTTCTTTTTGATGTTACTGGAAAGCATGTAGTTGTTTCAGTGCAGTTCACTAATATTGAACAAGAGCCCAGCTGGTGTAGAGGGAGGTGTGGGCTGAGGGGAAGCACCCTCCAGTCCAGTGATTTGGTCTCAATCTGTTAGTGAGCCTGTGTCCCTGGGCTTGACCTTCTATGATATAATAAGAAAGATATTTGATCTTTGTCCTCAGTTCCTAGCAAAATCCTCTTGAAGCCCTTGGAATTACTTGAATTTCCAGTCCAAGAGAGATCATTGCTTGGTGGTTAGCAGCTGCAAACATGCACTTAAAGTTTTTGAGAGAACACAGTGCACCAGGGCGTTTATTATAGACAGGTATGATAATGTAAGACATGCTAGTTAAGAAGTTGGATCTAAGCTGTTTTTCTGGTAGATGGAATAAGTTAAGGTCACTTACTGAGATGGCTAAGCTTTTCACTAATATCTGTGAGAAGCACTTAAGAGATTTTTCTTTGCCTGAGTTTCAAGTGACTTTTCCTCCTTTTATTTTTCTGTTGATAAGAATTACCTCCGTGAAGTTCATACTTTAACATTTATATCTCAGAGGCACAGGGAAGCAATGCACATTTGTCCAAGGAAGACTTTGATCTCCTAAGGCCCATAATTTATAAGCCTTTTAGGATGAAAAGGGGAGGTTTGGGGATTGATAAAAGGAATTTATCTGCCTGTGGAGCTTCATTTCTAGTTTAGCAAGGATTTGTGAGATAAAGACAGTTACTCCCAATTCCTCACAGAAGTGAGTTGTACCCTAGGTGCTAAAGGACTGAGACACCCATCCGACCACCCATTTGGGTGACTCATCCACCCAAAGAATGTTTTCCTTTCCCTCTGGGTACATTTAGAATAGAGGAGAAGGCAAAAAATATATATATTTTTCTATCAAGCTCTGAATATCAGCTTGCAATTTGGCCATGTTTCTGGTTATAAGGTTATTAAATCCTTTCAAACATCTTGTCAGATTTTAAAGGCAGGAAACAAGAAGTTATAAACAGAATAAAGGATTACTTTAGAAAGGTTACCTCTCTTTGGGGACAAAAGGGGCTTATTAGGTGGATGACCTCATCTTTGGGGGATGGAGAGGCCCATGTGGCACATTACCTCGTTGGTGCTGACCAGAGAATCCTAGACTGACCAGTTAAGACTGCCTCCCTGGGGAAGGTGGAAGCTGCAGGCAGGCTAGGTATTAAGCACCAGTTTGGTGACATGCGCCCAGCAAAGTGACCCCATTTAGGGCCTGTGATTTTCATTTTAACAATAGTTTATAATCAGTTAAGTAATGTATTTTTAAAAGGAAGCCACAGCTGTTTGTGTTAATCCTCTAAACAATAAGTTTTTGAAGTGTACAATACATTTTTATGAGCCATAAAAAATTAATTTTCTCAATTCTGTTTCTCTATGCAATGAGAAGTGATATTACAGTCTGTAGTGCCATTGTCTGTCAATCTGGAGAGGATTTCTGATATGGGCAGTGTAGTGAATGCACTAGAGGGGTATAACAATATAAGGAGCTCCACAGATCCACTTCCCAGTGAAACTGGTGGAAATTGTTTTAAAATAACCCAGTGAAACCTCTGGAAATTTCCTAAAGGCAAGTAGCAAACGAGGAACATCTGTTCAAGAAAATCAATGGAAATTCCGTGAGAAAGGGGAGAGTGTGTAGGGTTTGAACCATGTCCACTCCCTCCCTGCTCTCAGCTCAGCAAGTGAGCCCTCCTCTCCATAGCGCTGGCTCCCTGAACCAGAAGACAAGGTTCTCCCTCCCTAAGCTTCCAGAAGGGGGCTTTTTCCCAGGAGGAGCAGGACTTCAGCATTAACCATCCAGGGGGCCGGCCTGGTGGCGTAGCGGTTAAGTTCGTATGTTCCGCTTCTCGGCGACTCGGGGTTCGCTGGTTCGGATCCCAGGTGCGGACATGGCACCACTTGGCATGCCGTGCTGTGGTAGGCGTCCCACATATAAAGCAGAGGAAGATGGGTACGGATGTTAGCTCAGGGCCAGGCTTCCTCAGCAAAAAGAGGAGGATTGGTAGCAATTAGCTCAGGGCTAATCTTCTTCAAAATACAAAACAAAACAAAGCAAAACATTACCCATCCTGCCCGCAGCTACCTGTTGCTGAATTTCAGTCCCTCGTTGGTTCCTGTGAAATGTGGGGACCCCTTCTTGCCCCAGCCCCTCCTCATGGTGCAGAGGCTCTGCTGTGCTCATACTGTGCTGAGAATGCTGGGCACTGACCACTCTTTCCCCAGCTCATGAGGTGGCTGTAACATGAGACAATCAAGAGGACTCTGGCTGCTGTCTCTCCACTGCACTGATCACTCAGCCCCTAAAATGGGATTGTCACCCAGAGAGAGGCTTCCTGATGTCCCCCAGCATTTCGAGAGTCCTGGCACAAAGATTTTACCTGAACGTGGAGAAAAGCCAGCTATGAAACCCAGCCCTTATTTCCTTCCTAAAGGGATTAACTTGGCCAGCAAAAGATCATGGAAGGTTCAAGTCAGAGGACAGTCTCAGAAAGTGGAGAATGAGGTGAAAGGTAGTTAGTAGATTTGTGTATTTAATGAAGATACAGCTTGGACGTCGGCTGACTAGTTTTCTGAAAAGAACCAGGGGATTAGACTAATGAGGAGGCTTCCAAGGGTGAGAACAAATATCAAACAGGGACTTCAGCAAGTATTTCTACACAGGAGCCAGAATTTCACTGCAGTATTTGGTAGAGCAGGTTATGCCCCCAGGACATTGGTGAAAACAGTAGAGCAATCAGCCAGCAATTAATCTACTTTAACCACGGGGTGTGTCCATGAAAGAGGAGGACAGTCCTGCCATTATTCCTGTCTCAGGACAGTTTATGTACCCAAAGCTATGCCCGATTCTAGGAGCTATTCTTGGAGCTATATCATAATTTTCAAGGGCCAGCTTGGTCGTATAGTGGTTAAGTTCACACGTCCCACTTCTGTGGCCCAGGGTTCCCTGGTTTGGATCCTGGGCACAGACCTAGCTCTGCTCATCAGGCCATGCTGAGGCAGCATCCCACATAGAAGAAGTAGAACGACATACAGCTAGGATATACAAGTATGTACTGGGGCTTTGGGGAGAAAGAAGGAAGAAGAGGAAGATTGGCCACAGATGTTAGCTCAGGGCCAATCTTCCTCACCAAAAAGCATACCTTAAAAAAAATACTAAAAAAGGAAAAAGAATTTTCACTCTCTTTTGAGGACACAGACTTGGCTAAAACAATCCTTCGAGTCACTGAAAACGTAAATAAGCTAATAACAATAAAAAGCCCTGGTAGGAAATGGACCAGTACCCAGAGTTGCTACAGTATATTGCCGAAAATGTCTGGTTTGCATCAAAAATATGAGACATACAAAGATACAGGAAAGTAGGAAGTATACACTAGTAAAAAAGCAGCATTGAAAAAAGTACCCAAGTCTTACAGGAAACCCCAGGAAAATTAACAGGTGTGTGAGCAGAGAAAATGGAGGTTAGAAGGCAGAGGGACAAAATAGTCCAAGTATACAGAGAAAATACTTGTCAACCTTATATTCACCAAAACTGCCTGGTAAAAGATAAAGATAAAATGCTTTCCCAAATAAGCAGAAACTGAGAAAATATATTAATAGCCAAGTGCCAGGTGTGGGGTCCATTTTCTCCTGCTGTTAGGGGTCCCTGGTGGCTCTGCCACAGCCCGTCACCCTGGGATCTGCACTGGCTGTGGGAGTCATAGGAAGGACTCAGGGGACCCAGGAGACCTGGAAATGGTGAATGTTTGGCCCCGGGGTGAGCAGATGGGGAGGAGGGACCGGTTGGGACCAGTCTCCACGCGGTCACCTTGGGAGTCTGCAGACCTGAGTCCCCTCTGGCCTACAGTGTAGGGGCAGGGCTGGCAGCCAGGACTCTGGGGTGTCCTGTTGTCACTGCGCATGGCACCTTCTTTCCAGAGCCTCTCTGGGCAGCTCTGCACGTGCTGCCCCGAATCTTCCCAGACTGTGTGGTGACCATGGGGAGGGTCATCAGGGACAATTGTGACTCGGTCTCTGGGGTTCACGTGTGGGAGGAGCTGTGTCTGTGGGGTCTTCAGTAGCTCCTTTTTCTCCAAGGGGCTCCCCAGGGGGCACTCATTTTGTCCTGAGTTTTCAAAATATGTGGGGAGCAGGGTCTCAAATCCACGACCCTGTCCTCCAGCCCAGCTCTTCCTAGGACTGCCAGTAAGTCTCTGAATTTCCAGATCCCCCCTTGCAATCCCAAAGCCACCTGCCCCTCTCTGATTCACAGCATCTTTATCAACTATTCGTCCTCCGTGGTGCATCAAACAGATGCACTATTTTCCCTTTATCATTATCCCCCAGAGCCATGGATTGATCTTTTTAAAGATTATATTTGTCTGTGGATATTTTTCATGAGAGGAAACAGAGAATAACCACCTGGAACTATGTTGCATGAAATCCCTGTGCGTCTCCCCCAGGATCTTTCTGGGCCCAGACATCCTATGGGAAGTCCTTTAGTTGGAGCTTCCTCTCCAGAAACTTTCCTGGGTGATCCATCCTGTTGACATAGCCCCCCCTAGATTTGTGACATAACAAAAGGTTTATTCACTTATTTAAGTCTCCATTTTTCAATAGGGTAAGTATATTTAATGCATACAGGTTGGAAGACAATATAAAATAGTTTAAAAGAGGAAACAAAAAGGTGAATTTCAGAAAAAACGAAATATTCCTGTATTGCATTCCATTTATTAAGAATACTTACTTTACACTTTCTTTCACAGAACATGTGTAGTAAGTTTTTGAGTTCTGTTCTTTACATTTGGATGTTTTCAAATGAAATTCCAGGTCTTAGACGTGCTGAACACAAGTGGTCAAGTGTGATTTCTTGCCATGGAAATAACTTTTTTTTTTCTGAAGGGAATAGCCATTTGGGATTTTCTAGTTGAGTTATTAAAAGTGCCTTGTAGGGGCCAGCCTGGTGGCCAAGTGGTTAAGTTTGCGCCCTCTGCTTCGGCAGCCCCGGGTTTCGTGGGTTCGAATCCTTGGCACGGACATGGCACCACTCATCAAGACATGCTGAGGCAGCGTCCCACGTGCCAAAACTAGAAGGACCCACAGCTAAAATATACAGCTATGTACCGGGGGACTTTGGGGAGAAAAAGGAAAAATAAAAAATAAAATCTTTTTTTAAAAAAAAGTGCCTTGTAATTTTCTTCCCTATTTTCCATGGAAAGGCTGGGTTTAAGTGATTTTGCTGTATTATTCAAACACTGGGTTTGTCTCATTTGAAATAAAAATGATGTTCCAAAGCATCTGCAGTGGGCAGCTGAGGCCTGCAGTTAAAGACTCAACCTAAGGCCCCCTCGGGCCTGCAGAGGGAAGGCCTTGAAGGCCCAGCTGTCCTTCCTGGGGAGCGTCACCCTGCAGGTGTCCTACTGCTCACACCCCCATGGAAGGAGCCTTGATCCTGAGAGGAGCTGCAGAGCCCTGGAAAGCTGGGGGTGCACGTACACATGTGTGTTTGCACGGGGATATCCAATATTTCACTCCTATTTGTTTAAAAGACTTTCCTTTTCATTTGCATTGTCTTTTCCTTCTTTGTCAAAGATCATTTCACTGAATTTGTGTGGGTCTATAAGGAAAGCATTGACTCACATATCCTTCAACCTTCCCGTAGTCTCTTATTAATTCCAGAAGTTATTTCTATTGTGAATTCTTTCAGATATTTCACACAGACAAACATGCCATATGGAATATATGTTATAAACTTAGGTACAGGATTCATAAAAATGTACCTTTTCAAGAAGTGGGAGTTCCCCTCTATTACTGGTTTGTTGTAAATGGATGTTGGATGTTTGTGGCTTTTTTGAGAAAGATTACCCCTGAGTTATCATCTGCCACCAATCTTCCTCCTCTTTGCTGAGGAAGACTCACCCTGAGCTAACATCCGTGCCCATCTTCCTCTACTTTATATGTGGGATGCCTACCACAGCATGGCTTGACAAGTGGTGTGTAGGTCCTCACCCAGGATCCAAACTGGTGAACCCCGGGCCGCCAAAGCTGAATGTGTGAACTTAACCACTGCACCACCGGGCTGGCCCCTGGATGTTGGATTTTATAAAAAGCCTTTTTTATTTTAATTTCCCCCTCCTTTCCTTTCTGATATTAGTAATTTCTGTCTTCCCTCTTGTCTTTGTTACCTTAACCAGATGTTTATCAGTCTTGTCAAGCAACTAGCATTTTTTGCTTGAATTTTTACCCATTAATTTCCCATAATGAATTGATGTATTGTCTAAGTTTTGTGATTTCTTTGATTGTGCTTACTTTGGGTTTAATTTGTTCTTTTTATTGTTTCCTAAGGTAGATGCTTACGTCATTGATTATAGGTATTTGTTTTTTCCAGTGTATTTGTTCAATGGCATAAATTTCCCTCTTAGCACTGATTTAGCTGCCTCCAAGAACCTTTGGTATATTGTGTTTTGTTTCATTTGGTTCACACTATTTTCTCATTTTCCTTGAGACTTCTTTGTGTGTGTGTGAGGAAGATTGGCCGTGAGCAAACATCTGTTGCCAATCTTCTTTTTGCTTGAGGAAGATTGTTGCTGAGGTAACATCTGTGACAGTCTTCCTTTACTTTCTGTGGGATGCTGCCATAGCATGGCTTGACAAGCAGTGCTAGGTCTGCACCCAGGATCTGAACCTGTGAACTCCAGGCCACTGAAATGGAACACACAAACTTAGGCACTATGCCATTGGGCCAGCCCAGGACTTCTTGTTTGATCCTATGTATTATTTAGTAGTGTGTTGTTGGCTCTCCACATTTTTGGGGTTTCCAACTCTCTTGCTCTTATTGACTTCTAGATGAATGCCTAGGTGGTGCGGGAGCATCTTTTTGTGATTTCTCTTCTTTGTAATTTGTTAAAGTCTGCTGCCCTGTGTCCTAGAACGTGGTTTGTTTTGGCGAAAGTTCCATGTGAACTTGAGAAGAATGTATTTTCTGCTGTTGTTGTATGAAGTATTCTATAGATAACAGTGAATCCAGTTGTTTTATGATGCTGTTCAGTTCACCTCTGTCCTTCCTCAGTGCCTGCCTAATGGAATTCACACTTTGTGATAAGGGGGTGTTGAATTCTACAGCTGTTTTACTGGATTCATCTATTTCTCCTCTCATTCTATCAGTTCTTACCTCGTACATTTTGCCCATTTGTTGTTACACGTATACACATGAAGGATTGCTGTACTTTCTGGGAGGATAGACCCCATTATCAGGCTCCAATGCCCCTCTCTATCTCTGAATTTTCCTTGGTTTGGAATCTGCATGGTCTATAATTCATATACCTATGGCAGCTCTCTTTTGATTAGTGTTGGCATGGTCTGTTTTTCTCCATCCGTTTACCCTTTATCTGTCCATTTCTTTATATTGAAAGTGGGATTCTTTTAGACAGTATGTAACAAAGTTTGTTTTTTAAAAATCTGATATTACTGTATCTTTCAATTGTATTGAGACCCTTGATTAAAGTGGTTATTGATAAAGCTGCATTAATATTTACCGCTTGTTTTACTGTTTTTTATATCTTGCCCTTGTTTGTTTCTTTTTGTCTTCCACTTTTTTCCACCTTCTCTGGCTAAAATTGAACCTTTTATCTGATTCTTTTTTTCTCCTCTCTTAGCCTATCAATTACACATTTTTAAAAACACTTTTACTGGTTGTGGTGGAATTTTCAGCATACATTTACAACTAACCCACCTCCTCTAACACATAACACTGTACCACTTCACTGTGTGCAAGTGCCACTTAACACAGTATTCCCAGTTTCCCCTCCCTGTGCCTTGTCACGTGGCTGTCATTTATATCACTTGTCCGTAAGGTTTTCATTACCAAAGACATTGTTGCTAATATTATTGTAAACGTGTTATGTTGATTATGGGAAGTGTAAAATTTACTTTACCTTCATTTTTTCTTTTCTAATCCTCTTTATCATTTACATTCTTCCTGATACATTTTTGAGCAGTTCATTCAAAGTAGGTGCACTCATGACAGATTTCCTCGACTTTTGTCTCAGTCGTTGTTTTCCTTTAGTTTTGAAAGATAATTTTGCTGTACAGAGAATTATTGGAGAGTGGGGTTTGTTTTAGTTTTCAACACTTTAAATATTTCACTCTAGTCCGTTCTTGCTGCATGGTTCTTGAAAATCAGTCCAATTTAATTCACATCTTTATTTCTTTATACCTCAGGTGTGTTTCTTCTCTGGCATTTTTATATATTTTCTCTGTCTTGATTTTTCTGTAGTGTGAGTGTGATAACCTGGGGTATGCACTGTTGGAGTTTATCATGTTGAGTTTTCTCTGAGAACTCTAGATGTACAGCTTGCTGGCTCCCATTAATTTTAGAATATTTTGCTGGTTATTGCTTCACTTGTTTCTTCTGTTTCTTTCTTTCTGTCTTTTCCTTCAAGTATTCCCATTATGTATATTTTAAGCCTTCTGTAATAGAGGGTTGGCCTAGGCTTGATGATATTGTGTTCATTCTTTTTGTCTGGTAATGATATTTGTTTCATTGTATAGCATTTCTGTCATTCCAAAACATGCTCTGGATCATGCCATTACGGAGAAATTTGCTGAAATGTGATCACAGCAGAAATGTGTAAATCATTCTCATGAGTTCATGATGCTGTTCAATTGATGAGGTAATGTGTACATAAAAACAGTGAGGTTTTTCTTCTTTTTTTAGTATTATTATTATTATTATTAATTTTTTTGGTGAGGAAGATTGGCCCTGAGCTAACACCCATGCCAGTCTTCCTCTATTTTTTATGTGGTATGCTGTCAGAGCATTGCTTGTCAGGTGTTGTGTAGGTCTGCTCCCAGGATCCGAACCCACACACTCTGGGCCACTGAAGCAGACTGCATGAACTTACCCACTATGCCACTAGGCCAGCCTCAAAACAGTGAGTTTTTTATGATCACATCAGAGTAAATGTTTGGAGATGACAGAATCATATGTAACCTTCCTAGAAATGGAGGATGGATGTCCAGGGCTATCGGTCTTATGTTTCCTACTATAAACATATTTGTGATGTTTTAGGACTCAGTGGCCATTGAGGATGTGGCTGTGAATTTCACCCCAGAGGAGTGGGCTTTACTGGATCCTTCACAGAAGAAACTCTACAGAGATGTGATGTTGGAAATTTTCAGGAACCTGGCCTCAGTAGGTAAGAATGAGGACCTTCCTTCATTGCATCAATTAGAGAAAAGTGTTTCCTGCTCATCAATGTTGTTCCAAGATGGAGCATATGGAAGTGGAAGATGTTGGTAAACAAACTAGGAATTGTCATAGCTCATCATGGTCTTAGAATCTAAAAATGTTTCTAGAATTTCTGATACTTTGGAATCAACTTTCTGGGTCTGCATTTCAGGAAAAACATGGGAAGATCATGACATTGAAGATGAGCACAAAAACCAGGGGAGAAAGCAAAGGTGAGTCACACTCAACAATAAAAGCAGGATCTCACGTGACAATCATGGTATATTATGAAATTTTCAAAAGAAGCAAACAAAAGAAAGAACAATTGCTTCAAATTTAGCTTTTCTTACAAAATTTTCACCAAGTATACTTTTTTAAAGTGAGGTAGATGTCAGCTTTTGCAAAATAGTTCACTTGGAAAAGGTATTAATAAACCCTATATATGAATATCACTGTTTGGATAACAGCAAGGCTGAAGTTCTCTCCCAGAGCATTTAGTATATTCAGTTTCTGAGAATTCAGACAAGGCAGAGAACCTAAACTTTTCCTATAAATTTTAACAAATATAACAAATATAAAATCATTAATAATGTACTTGTGATTTTTTACAGAAGTCCTATGGGTAAGAGACTCTGTGAAAGTGAAGAGGGTAGTCAGTGTGGAGAAAATGTCACCCTTATTCCAAATCTCAGTGTGAACAAGAAAACTGCAAGAGGAGAACCATGTGAATGTAGTGCATGTGGAAAAGTCTTCAGGCATCATTCATCCATTAAAAGGCAAGTTAGATGTCACACTGAACACAAACAATATGATTATCAAAATTATGCAGAGAAGCCATATGTATGTAAGGAATGTGAGAAAGCCCTCCCTTTTCCCAGTTCTCTTAAAATATATAAAAGAACCTGTACTAGAGAGAAACCTTATAAATGTCAAAAATGCAGTAAAGCATTCACTTCTTCCAGTTCTCTTCGAGTCCATGAAAGAATTCATACAGGAGAGAAACCCTATGAATGTAAGGAATGTGGGAAAGCTTTTAGAGCTCTGGCAAGCCTTCAGTCACACATGATCTTTCACACTGGAGATGGACCGTATAAATGTAAGGCATGTGAGAAGGCGTTCCTTTCTCCCAGTTTACTTCAAATACATGAAAGGAGACACACTGGGGAGAAACCCTATGAATGTAAACATTGTAGGAAAGCCTTTAGTCTTCCCAGAATTCTTGAAATACATGAAAGACGTCACACTGGAGAGAAACCGTATCAATGTAAGGAATGTGGGAAAGCTTTTATTGCTCTCACAAACCTTCGAGTACACATGATCACTCACACTGGAGATGGACCTTATAAATGTAAGGAATGTGGGAAAGTATTCATTTATCCCAGTTTGTTTCAAAGACATGAAAGGAGTCACACTGGAGAGAAACCCTATGAATGTAAAGAATGTGGGAAAGCCTTCAGTTTGCATGCTTACTTAAAAAAACACAAAAAAACTCACACTGGAGGGACACCCTATGTATGTAAAGAATGTGGTAAGGCTTTTATTTCTCTTAAACTTTTCCAAATACATGAAAGAAATCACAGGAGAGAGAAATCCTATGAATGTAAAAAATGCAATAAAGTATTCACTTGCCCCGGTTCTCTTCGAGTCCATGAAAGAACTCATACAGGAGAGAAGCCCTATGAATGTAAGCAGTGTGGGAAAGCCTTTAGAGCTCCCTCAAGTCTTCGATCACATGTGATGCTTCACACTGGAGATGGACCTTATAAATGTAAAGAATGTGAGAAAGCATTCATTTCTCCCAGTTCACTTCAGAGACATGAAAGGCGACACACTGAAGAGAAACCCTATGAATGTAAAAAGTGCAGTAAGGCCTTCAGTTATCCTTGTTCTCTTCGAGTCCATGAAAGAACTCATACTGGAGAGAAACCCTACGAATGTAAGCAATGTGGGAAAGCCTTTAGAGCTCTCTCAAACCTTCAGTCACACATGATCTTTCACACTAGAGATGGGCCATATAAATGTAAGGAATGTGAGAAAGCATTCATTTCTCCCAGTTTACTTCAAAGACATGAAAGGAGTCACACTGGAGAGAAACCATATGAATGTAAAGAATGCAATAAAGCCTTCAGTTATATCAGTTCTCTTCAAAAACATGAAAGAACTCATACTGGAGAGAAACCTTATCAATGTGAAAAATGCAGTAAAGCATTTGATTTTCCCAGTTCTCTTCGAAGGCATGAAAGAACTCATAGAAGTGAGAAAACCTTTATTTCTCATGCAAACTGTTGAGGACATGTGGGAACGCATGTAGAAGAGAAAACTTATAAATGTAATGAATGTCTGAAAGCCTTTTGTCATCTTTTGTCATCTGAGTTCTTTCTGAAGTTATAAAAGAAGTCACTTGATAAAAACCTCCTGAAAGTAAACAGTGTGGGAAAGACTTCAGTTGACCTACATCATTATATGTGAAACTCCCACCAAAAAGAAATTGAAATTTAAGTGATAAGAAAAAGCTTGATGGAAATTAGCTTGTGTATAATGTTCTAGAAAACTTTCAACATGAAAGTTGTTATAAAAGTTGTAAATATATTGCAAATATATTGCAAAGCCTCTTTGTTGAGTGCAACATTGAATTCTGGATTTCTATTAATGACTTTCAGAAATGAATATTGAGGTGAGATAATTCTGTGTGTCATTCTTCATCAATACTACATAAGATTACTAGCTACTGCTTTTTCCTTAAATCAGTTAATAATGTTTTCACTTTAATTTTAAATAATGTTTTAATTGTTCTATGTTAAGGGGTCATCGAAAAGTGACAGTTTGTGTTTCTTGGGATTTTCTTCCTGGCCTTATATAGCAGTTTCTGGATATGCCTAATCTGTTGTATATATTGTTCCTTTCTTAGAGAAAGCTCCTTTTTTTGGATGGTAAGTATAGGAGCCTGTTTTTATTTTCCATACTATTAAACAGTTGGAATAAATTTTTGTGTATAGCAAATTTATCAGCGTTCTTTCATGTGAATCCTTATTTTCATATTTGAGCCTTTGCTCACTCTTCTTCCTTCTGACAGGTATTTGGTGAATACGTTTTTTTTTTTTTTAAAGATTGGCACCTGAGCTAACAACTGTTACGGATCGTTTTTTCCCCTTGCCTTTTCTCCCCAAATCCCCCCCAGTACATAGGTGCATATTCCAGCTGTGGGTCCCTCTAGTTGTGGCATGTGGGATGCTGCCTCAACATGGCCTGCTGAGTGGTGCCATGTCCATGCCCGGGATCTAAACTGGTGAAACCCTGGGCTGCCAAAGCAGAGTGTGCAAACATAACCACTCAGCCATGAGGCCGGCCCTTGAATACACTTTAAATTAATTTAATTAAATTAGGGCAACAAAATCTAGAGCTGGACATATCGCCGCTGTATTGCATTATGTCAGGGAGTTAATATTATGAACTGCGTCTTTAAGAATCCACCCCCTTTATGGTTCCATGTTGGAATTCACCAATAGAAGGCAGAAGCAGTGGAGGCATCAGGCAGAGTTTGGAGCCACCACACAGGGAAGAAGACAGTTACATAAGAGCTTCAAGGAAACCATCTTCCATCCCTTTTTCTGGATTCGTTCCCGTTCTAGTCAAGAGTATCTTGAAAACCACCACCATCTGTTTATTTTCCATTTTCTTACAGGTGTATTTTCCACTGATGTTTCCACAAGATTCATATCAAAGATCCATTAGAATTGGGATTTTTCAGTAAGGCTTGAAATACATGACCTACAGTTTCCTTGGGTCAACCAGAGAGCTACTGCAGACCTTTGTGGTTGGGAGTATTCTCTGATTCCCCTCTTTAGATCATATCTGTGTGAGGTTTAATTTGTACAGGAAACACCTTATACCGTTAGTACTGCCATTGAGGATGTTTTCCTGGTCGCCATGGCATCTACAATGGGGCATAAAAAGAAGGATGTGGGAGTTCATTTCTCTGCTGCATTGCACAGTGGCTGCCTTGACCCAGTTCTTCCATGTCAGAACAGTCACCTTGCTCATGTCGGGAAGACACTGTGTTTCCTGTTACTTGTAGCTGAACATAGTATTCGATTGCATGTCATGAAAACAACGTGCATTTCCTTGTGAAATGAACTCTTCTGTAGTTGTTTCGTTGATATATTTTATCATCTGTTTTCTGAGGCATTATATGCTAATAAATATTTTTCTGGTTTTCATTTCCTCAATATATTAAAATCCATTTTTATTATGGATTTTCATATATACTTTGCATTTTTCTTCATTTAATCCTTATACATTATGAGTCAATTTTATCATGTGCATACAAATTCAGGTATTTTTTCCTCAGGAAAACTATATTTTTTAGTCTTCTGTAGTTACAGTTTTTCTCATAAAACTAACTTCTCATTCATTCTTCAGTTTCAATGATCCTCAAAGCCCCATAATCCATTTTGCTGTTCACAGGTTTAATTTCCATAAGTTTAAATGTCAAGCTATATTGTGGGAAAGTCAAAAACAACAGTAACAGCTATGAGGTTTAATAAAGAGCAAAATAAATTATTTCTCTTTTCCATTTTCTTTTTAGTGTTAACTTAGGTTTTGGAGGGGTGTCATTCAAATGGGCACTTACAAGAGTGTTGTTTTTGTTGGTGGCATGTTTCCATCTTTTGATGACAGGATTGCTATATATTTGTAAAAATTCATAACACTGCCTGAAATACTATATATTTACGTAATTAATAGAAAATGGGGGCTGGCCCTGTGGCCACGTGGTTAAGTTCATGCGCTTTGCTTTGGCAGCCCAGCATTTTGCTGGTTTGGATCCTGGGTGCAGACGTGGGACTGCTCATCAGGCCATGCTGAGGCGGCATCCCACATGCCACAACTAGAAGGATCCACAACTGAAAATACACAACTATGTACTGGGGAGCTTTGGGGAAAAGAAGGAAAAATAAAGAAAATAATAATAAAATTAGAATATGAATAATTGAATCACTTTTCATTATGTTAGGAGAATGTTGAATGCTCATGAACCTTGATTTTTATGCATTCAACACTTCTTTCTAGCCTGTGGGATCCTTTAGAGGAAGAATTGAAGTGTTGAAAAGAAGAATTTGGCCTTCAACAGGCCTTTCTGGCAATCTTGTCTTAATTGAGGAAACACTTCCTAGGTTTCAGTGGCCCTCAGCTCATACTCATAATAGGAGTGAAGTGAGAGGGCTCCCAGAATCTGTCCTTGACTTTAAGTCGGGTTCTGTGAACAGATCTGTAGAAATATTGTGGTTCTGAAACACTGTGTTTTCTAGGTGGGCTCTGTCTGAGGACATCCTCATTCATGTGCATCAGCAGTGTCTTTCCGTTATTATCCATAGACCATTTCCAGCTCTTCATTTCCCAGCTCAAGCCTACTTGTGCCTGCTTATCGGAAACATCTTTAGAAATCCATGCAGATCCCACTGTGGAAAATTTCCACAGGACAATGACAGGGGCCTATGAGCACAGGAGCAGTGCTAGAACCCTTGTCATGGGCACAATCTGTCAGCCATAGCGACCAGGAACATTCCATATTTATCAGATCTGCTTGCTTACTTACTCAACAATACTTAAACTGAGTGACCTTGAGCAGGGAAATAAATGTCTCCAGAATTTGTCAAAATAAGTCGATTCATTAGCGTCTGCCTCCACACACCCCTTCCCCAAAAAGGCTTTGCCAGCCTCCTATTTATCTAAGAGTCTCCAAACCTCCCATGTTGGACATAAATTGCCCAAGGCATTCTAATACCAGAAACCATTCTCCTCGTCCAGTACTGCACACAGTTACAGATGCCAAGAAGACAACCGGCAGAGCCTTTTGTAAATAGAGGCCCTACCAGGGTCTGAGTTGATCCGCCACAGCCAGCTTCCCGTTTCTCTTTGGTCATGAATGCAGGCCACCTTGGGCTTATTAACCAGAGGCCTCCTCGTTGAAGAGATGGGTACTTACAGCATAGGGCCAAAAATGGCACTTCTGGCATATCACCCCTACACGAGAAAGTGTTCCCCTCTTCTCTGATTGATGTAATACATTCTGGAGGAGATGCCCCCTTTTAGACACATTGGCCACTTCAGAAGTGATGGGAGCACGTGAATGACCCCGCAGTTCTTATACTTTATGCACAGTGTGCACCACCGCAACTGATGGGTCCATTGCAGGGTTGCTGTGTTCTTTCCCTAGATCAAACAGTCCAGCCCTGATCACGGATTGGAACAGATTGATGAGTCAAACTCCAGGTAATCATGATAGCAACAGAGAATTCCCTGGGCAAGAATCAACCTCATCTGCACATTTTTACAGATCCTTTGTTACCATTAATCTAGCTGCCTCATCCCACCAATAGCAACAACTCTCTAGCTAAGGCACTGCTTTGGCATCAAAAACTCTGGGACAACTTACAATACCCAATTACAACTCAAAGTCACTCCTTACTCTGCACATATTTTACACCTCAGTCTGCAGGGGCTCATTTCATTGCTCAGGGTGATAAAGTCACTCAAATTTCTGAGACGTATACTGACACCTCAGACCTGACGGCATTAATCGTGACACATGGGACATTGTAATACAAAGTAAGAGGCATCTCACCTAAAGGTCTATGAAAAATTCAGTGGACTTCCCTCACCTCCCATGGACAATTTAGTGACTGTCCAACACAGTGGTCAGTCTCACTGATGTGAAAAGTGTGTGTCACAGGCAATAGAATCCATGCACATTAAGTCCAGGTGGAGGAGGGGTCCCTACAGCTGATGGCACATGGACTTTGTTGGGCTGCTCACCCCATCTGCTGGGCTGCTTGCTATGCTCAGACCACGGTAGAACCTTTTATACACAAATTACTCCTCCTGTCATATATGATCCTCCTGAAGCCAGAATTAAGGACTCACCAAGATGCTCTAGAAATTATTGATATTATCAGCTAATGTCTCAATATAGAAACATTGGGCTGTTGAGAAAGGTATTCAATGGATCTTATACCTCTCGTGACCCAGGCTGCAGCGTTCTTAGGATGGCTAGGGCTTACTTAGACGAACCTTGCTTTCTTCTATATAGATGTTCCTGCTGTTGGAGTTACATTCAATCCCCAGGCTTTTGTTTTGATCATCAGGATTACTGGCACATTGTATTTAGAGCCTTTCTATACTAGGCTTTTCTGTCAGAATGAGCGCTCCTACAGGTCTTTGGTTTCTTGTAATTGTGCCCCCTGGCCACCACTCTTATATCCCACTCCAGGATCTTCCTCCTAACATCACCTGTAGTCTGTGCCCTGTGTCAATATTTCATTTTGGGTGCTCTCTCTCAAACCCCATTGAGTCCATGCAACATAAATGTGCTGTTTTCCTATCATTTGCACTCGTATGCTCGTCGTCATGGGAGTCACTGGTAGTGACCTGAGCACACATGATGTCATTCAAACAATGTATCCTTAATGCCAATCAAGAAATGTCCAAAACACTGAAAACACATGCAGCAGACAGCTAACATTCGAGATGTTTTCCCTGAAGGAAAACCCCCTGGCAGCCATGGTAGCTGCTGACTACTTTGGTTTAGACTATTTATTAACCAGGCAGGGAGAGCTCTGTTCCCTAAAAGGGCTGCTCGCTGCATGTGGGCAGGCTGCACTGGCAGGGTGCCACCAAGAACACAACAGATGAGACAACAAATTAGAGTAAACAATAAGATTACTAGAATATTTGAACATAGTTCTGGAACCACACTGACACTTTCCTGGATCTCCAACACCTTGGGATGACGGGAGTCAAATATTTGGAGGCTTTGTGATCCTACTTATAATGGCTTGTCCTTTTCACATGACTTTTCAATTAATACTGAAATTCAAATTCATTTAATGAGATGTGTCATCATTCAGTCAATAAGTCTCAGGAGTGAACTTTAATAAAGACACTGACCTCACTGTTAATATCTGAGTCTTCATCGGCTTTAGATACCGGCTCACCCTGTCTGGTCCACAACGGGTAAATAAATCAGGAAGGGTGACACATGCCCATTTTCTTCTTATGCCAATGGGTAGGAAGGTCAAATCTTGAAAACTTGCAGCCTCTACTCATATACACCTTAAGAGTTCAAGCCATTCTCCCTTGCACTAGCCACCCCAACCCACTTACCCTTGCCCTGCTCTCCTTAGAAAGTACCTTTGAGTCATAAACATATTTCAATTAACTTGATGCATGTTGAGACATAGTCTTGACATCCAATCCCCTTTTAGGTTTTGGTGTTAATAGTGCCCCCAAAAGGGCAATTCTAAAACCGTAGGTAAACAGTGGAAAGTGTCTTTTGGGTGACAAAATGGTATTCAGCTTAGGGAGTTTTTATAAGATGAAAATAAATCTGAATACAGAGATTCCAATATAATAATGTTTTTAGATGCATTAGCTAGAAAAAAACTTTGAGGGGCCGGCCCCGTGGCCAAGTGGTTAAGTTCGCGTAATCCACTTCAGTGGCCCAGGGTTTCACTGGTTCAGATCCTGGGCGTGGACATGGCACCGCTCATCAGGCCATGCTGAGGTGGCATCCCACACGCCACAACTAGAAGGACCCACAATTAAAAATACGCAATTATGTACTAGGGGGCTTTGGGAGAAAAAGGAAAAAAAAAAAAAACTTTGAAACCACCCACATGGCACTAGCAGGAGAATTAATAAGTGAAAATGGAATCATCTCACAAGGGGAAATAGCAACAGAAGTGAATGGATGGTTTCTGTTCTGACATGTAGAGAGCTCTGAGTGATCATCTCATCTTCACAACAAGAAAAAAACTGAACCACGTAAAAAGGAACACCTCTTCTTAGATCCAAGAGAGATTTGAAATTACATGGCAAACCAATGCTCCCAAAATGAGAGACCAGCAAGTATAGAGAATTATCGCTTACCTGCAGGAGAAACTGGAGCCAACAACCTCTGGGAACACAAACTGTTGATGAATTTCCTGGAGACACAGATGGGACTAGCTTGAGAGTTAGAAGCTTTAGGGATTCCAGTCTTAGTAAATTCCCAAAATTTATGTATTTTTCCATCAGGAGCCCAAGGAGGTTCTTGTTCTGGAGACTAGAAAAAGTTGTCTCATGCTTCATGCAGGACATGATGTACACAGAAAGCATTCTGTGCTCTGTAACTCAGGCCATCTTTCAAAGAAAATTAATCTGCCAAAACCTTGCCTGGTTGGGGAAAGAGCAGTCAGACAGCTCCCAGACTCTTCAGGATTTCTCTCTGACCAAAGGGGAGGAATAAATGCTAAGAACATATTCTGAACTTCACAGTCCAGGGATTCTGTCCCATCAAAACATTACAGGTTTAATCATAACATAAGATATTCCCTTGGGCCAGCAGCCCTGTGGCGCAGCGATTAAGTTCACACATCCCACTTTGGCAGCCCAGGGTTTGCCAGTTCAGATCCCGGGTGCAGACCTACACAGTGCTTATCAAGTCATGCTGTGGCAGGCATCCCACATATAAAATAGAGGAAGATGAGCACAGATGTTAGCTCAGGGCTAATCTTCTTTTTTTTTTTTTTTTAAAAAAAGAGCATATTCTCACCCTAATACCTTCCCACATGTCAACAGGGCTCCAGTATAGAAACAGTGGGTTAAAACAAGATTGCAAGACACAGACGACCCAAGATTGAGTTTCGAGGGATGTGCAAACACACCAGGGGAGAAAAACACAAGGACACTTGTATATGGCATAAGGCGTAGTAAGAGAGCTTACAGCGATAAACACCTGTATTAAAAAAGAAAGGGGCTGGCCCTGTGGCCTAGTGGTTAAGTTGGTGTGCTCTGCTTCAGTGGCCCAGGGTTTTGCTGGTTCAGATCCAGGGCGCGGACATGGCATCGCTTATTAGGCCGTGCTGAGGTGGCGTCCCACATGCCACAACTAAATGTACAACTGTGTACTGGGGGATTTGGGGAGAAAAAGCAGGAAAAAAAAAAAAAAGATTGGCAACAGTTGTTAGCTCAGGTGCCAATCTTTAAAAAAAAAAGATATTGGGGCCGGGCCAGTGGTGCAGCAGTTAATTATACCTCAAAACAAAAAAAAGACAGCAAGTTAAGGGAACTAGAAGAACAACAAACTAAACCCAAGTACTCTGAAAACGACAAAGCATGTTCAAAAGGAATTCAGAAATGTATCAATAAATGGGAAAATATCCCAGTTTCATGGTTTTCAGGACTTAACATTGTTGAAATGGCACGGCTGCACATAATGACCTAGAGATTCAATGCTGATACCGATCATAATCCCAGCTGTACCCCTTATAGAAATTGGCAAGCTGTTTCATGAGTTCATGTAATTGCAAGGGAACCAGAATAGCCAAACCAATCTGGAAAAAGGAAAACAAAGTAGTAGGATTAACATTTCTGGATTTCAAAACTTCATACTAAACAAAGGTAATCAACCTAGCGTGGTACTGACACAAGGATGGACACAGAGATCTGTGGAAGATTGAGATTAGAGAAATAACCCCACATTTATGGTTAACTGATCTTTGACAAAGGTCCCCAAAGTGAGGAAAGAATATTCTTTTCATAAATTGGTGCTGGGCCAACTGGATAGGCATAGGTAAAAGGAAGAGATTGTGCCCTTAAAACCCACAACATACAGTGACTTACCAAAAACCATCAAAGACCTAAAGATGAGAGTAAATGTATGGCAAAAGTATATAAAACATAGAAAAAAATTCCTGACCTTGGATTTGGCAAAAATATGTTAGATATGACACCAAGAGGAATAATAGGAAAATAATAGGGAATGTAGGCTTATGTACTATGGATAAGTACTATGGTACTAACCTTATGGGACCACTGTGGTATATGTGGTCAGTTGTTGACCCAAACTTCGTTATGTGGGGCATGACTGTGTATGGATTATACCTCAGTAAAGCTGTTCACGTATGTAAATAAATGGATTAAGAACTTTACAGTGCACAAGAGTTTTGCAATCCCTTCTCTGAGGCTTATTAGAATTTCCAGGTTAATATACACGTCCATCACCCGACATAGTTACTTTGTGTGTGTGTGTGTGGTGAGAATGCTTCATCCACTGTCTACAGTTATACATATATCAAGCCATCAGGTTGAAATCTTTAAATATAGACAATATTATTAGTCAATTATGCCTCAGTAAAGATGGGGAAAAATTTTATAGGTGCATCCCATATTTACATAAGGATTTATTAGTTTTCTTATATCAGTGAAATTAGGAATCAATTGCCTTAGGGGTATTATAACCATTTACATTTCAAACTTCTCTGGGGGCAAAGGCAAAAAATGACCTAAAATAAATTTATCTCCAGTGTAAAATGTAAAACTGAGGATTTAGTGACCACATCTCACAGCTTGTGGTTGGTGAGAAGAGTCCCTGCACCCAGCTAGGGCTGTCGGGTTCCTACTTCCTGCCAGAGTCAAGATTTCCCGGGTTCTCTATCTTAAGATGAAACGAATCGGGGTGGGGCAGGGGTGGGTGGAAGGCTGAAGGCTGGCAAGGCGGAAGATCAAAATGGAACCAGACACAGATGGTGAGGTCACATTTAAGTGTCTGTTTCTAAACAAGGGTCAGGCTACCATGAGTGGCCTCGCAGCCTTACACCAAGCCCTTGACCCTTAGAGGACATAAGATCCTCTTGTTCCCGTGTCACCCAGCCTGGTCCGCTGTGTACTTGCTCCTTCTTGAAACTGAATCAGGAAGTGCGTGTGCAGACCTGTTAACCACGCGTTCATAAAGCGGTGGGGTAAACAACAGTGTGGTCCCAGGCCTGGAAAACATTCTGTTTGAATGTAAATGACCCAGAAGGGGACAGGTTAGGGGCCACTGGCGCTAGCTTGTTGGGCAGACCCCGGCGTCTTCCTGCTCTGCTGTCACTCAGGTTTCGGAGGCCGTTTCCATTGGGAACTGTCCAATCCGGGACTCTGCTGAGGCAGGCGGGTGGGACGGTGCGCTGCACTGGCACAGATGTCCCTTGTCACTCCTGCTGGGCTTGGGTTTGCGTGATGCCTGCCCTAAATGGTCCCTGATGACTCTGCCGCAGCCTCTATCCCGCTGTGGCCTGCACTGGCCGTGGAAGTCCTAGGAAGGACTCAGGGGACCCAGGAACCCTACAAATGATGAGTGTGCGGCCCCGGGTGAGGACGCGGGAGGAGGGGCTGGTGGGAAGCGGTGGGGCGGGCCTGGCCTCCCGCGGTCCCCTCCGGGCTCTGCGGCCCCGAGTCCGCGGTGGCGCCGCTCGGCCCTCAGGCCCGGCCGCAGCGTGGGGGCGGGGCGGCAGCCGGGCCCCGGGCGTCCGGTGGTCCCTGCGCGCGCGGCGACTTGGGCCGGAGCGTCTCTGGGCCGCTGTGTGCCCGCACTCCCGCGTGTCCCAGACGGTGCGGGGCCCGCGGGAGGGTCCGCAGGACAGTCCAAAATGGTTGGAGTCATGATGTTCGAGCCCCTCTGACTCCTATAAATGCATCCAGAAACTCCCTCACCACGAATCGTCCGTTTGTCACTCTGCCTTTCTACTGTAAGCGCAGTGAGGGGACCAAAGGTGAGCCTCTCCTCGCTCAGCCCCCATGTCCCCTGCTGCAGGCTCCCTGGGAAACATCAGCTCTGCTGTGGACTCACATTCCCACAGACCTCACTCCGTCCTCCCACGGTGGCTCCACCATCTTCACTGAACACTTTCTCCTCAGGATCAGTGTCCAATTTGTGCCCTTGAGATTTTAATTTACGGAGGTGACTAAGTAACAACATGGACAGGCCAATGACATTGAAAGTTTATTACTTACACTTCCCAAGATGAGGGCACACCACGCCAGGCAGGGTCACAGGGGCTGCATCAGGGTTGCTCAGGAGGCAGAATCAGTAGGGGGACACAAACCTAGGCCACAGCCTTCATTTGGGTCCCACAGGAAATGTGAGTCAGGGCAGAGTGAGCAGCTCAGGACCGGCTGCTTTGAACAATCCCAGCAGCCTCTGGGGCCTAGGGACGGTCCTCAGTCATCTGGTTCCTGGCCCTGGGTGGGTTTAGAGTGGGGAATACTGTCTGGCGTGTGAGAGGCAGATAAGGAGGTCTGTAGGGACAGGGCACTGGATTGGGCGGGATGCACGTGAGAGGCCTGCTCCAGACAAGCTGTCCACCGCCAATGTGGAATGAGGTGCCCCTGGGAGGGGCAGGGTCTCCCTATGTCCGAGAGGCCCCCCCAACAAGTCGAAACACCTAAGAGACACAAAATAAAGCACATGATTAACACAATCAGAAGGAAGATGAGGATTTGTCTGCTCACGTCAGTTCAATTGAACATGGTGAGGAAGGGGCTACCAGGGCAGTTAGGCACCAAATGACATAACAGCATTCCAGATTTTAAGGACATACACACATAGCCCCCTAGACGGACATACAAAATCACACAGCCTTTCTCACTGGACACACATGTGCCCACACCCACACACAGACCCTCAGAGATAACGGCCCAGATACCCACAGCCCAGGCCCTGAAGAGGGAGAGTCAGGGCCCACGATGGCTGCAGTGATCACCGTGTTCCAGTCCCTCACGCTGCTATGATTACTCCCAGAAATGTGTTCCCACCATGTGCCCCTTCCTCAATTTGCTTTTCCATCGGAAGCTCAGTGTGGACAACAAAGGTCTGTGCATCCTCACCAGGCAGCAAGTCCTTGGCTATGGTGTCCACAGTCTGAGATCCATCACCCCCGAGGTCTCACTTGTGCACAGACCTTGCATGGGTCAGTCCCATTGGCCACCCTCATTGCTCCATCCTGAAATATTTGCTGATAGGGGGGTGGAGGCCTTAGACCTCTGTCCCTAGGTCTCCAACTACACAGACATCACCTTGGGGACCCAGGAAAGCACTGGAAGTTGTTGCAAGGGCACATTGGGATGTGGTTTGGTTCATTTCTGCCTCTTTCGTTTCAAGAAACAGTAGGTGTGACATCTGACAAAGGACAGGGCACCAACTCCTGTGCCTGCCCAATCCAGGAAAGGTAGAAACACCTGCCATTCCTGCCCCTTCCTTTGGCGTGGTGCCTATTCCATTCTAGGAGCCAAATGAAGGGAGGGGGCCCCATGACCGCGGATGGGCTGGCTGAGATCACCATTTCCCACAGGTGTTGGGACTAGAACTCTGCAGGGTGAGTCTTGTTCCAGAAAAAGTAAGCACTGGCCTTGGTGGGTGGGTTCCAAACTCACTCTGGAGGCGGGTTCTGAGGTGAGAGAGCCAGGCGTGGTCAGCACATGAGCCACTGAAACCACAGGATGGAATGTGCCAGAGATCTCAGGAGAGTGATTTAGGCACAGCTGGGCACCTGAGGGACTCCCAGAGCTAGGACAAGGCAGACCTTGTCTTTTTGACATTATTGGTGATTTTGAGACTACTGAGAAAGTGTGCTTGTTGGTGCAGAAGTGACGTTTATGTGACAGTGTGGAGTACTGTGTTCCAGGGGCCTGTGCCTCATGACATGGGCTCTGGGTTCTGCCACTGCCTCACCTCACAGTCACCTGGGGCTGCAAATGTGAAAATACAGGAAATCTCATTTAAAATGGAGTCAGGAAGCCCTGAAAGGGGACTACTATTCACCAGACCTTGCAGAGCTAAAACAGAAAAAGTGTCCCTCCCATTCTCCAACAGGTGGAAGCTTACTTTACAGTCTCCAGCAGAAGGAAGAATTTCTCCTTGCCCAGCAACAGCCCAGCCAATGAGAAACCACCACTGTCACCCCCTGATCTCTCATTCTCCTTCCATGGACTTCTGTTCCAAACAGCCCCTCCCAGCTTCCTCCTGTCCTCTATAAAAGCAAACCCATCTGTTCTATTCTCCCTGCCTGCCTATGGTTCACCACAGTTTGCATGTCCTGAATCGTGCTTCCTCTGCTGCTCCTGAATAAACACATTTAACTTGTAAAATAATTGGCCCTTTTGATTTTAAGGTCAATACAACAGAAAATTTCCAGAGTGGGACAGGTGTTGCATTTAAACATTTTTCCCAGCAAGGAGGCACAGAGTAGAATTGAAATGGGAAGCTTAAGAGCTGGAAACGGCCTCAAGACCTGATGTTGATGCCCAAGGGTTAGATTAGGATGTGCCCAGGCAGATCCCACGTGTGCAGATGCACCTTTATGCTTGTTTCAGACCACCGCATTCCCAGGATATGACCCAGGAAACCTGGTGTCAACTCAAAGATGGAGGCCGGGAGCCCTATCACTTTCTCACCAGTTATGTGAACGACTTGAGGGCAGGTGTAGCCCTAGAGGGAGTTTTCTAAGTCAAAGTGGGTACCAGGAAAAGTCTATAGTGGCCTATGTCTTTCTTCCCCAGTCTTTCCTCTTTATCCTAAGAAGCAACCCAACGTGGTGGAAGGAAGTGTTACACACGTAGCAATCAAACTTCAGGAGAGTTTCATACTATCCTAGCATGTGAAAACAGTTTTGTGGTTTTATCTCAATTGTTCTTTGCATATATACATACTATTTTAAGAGAAGTTGTGAGTTCATGAATATGCAGTTATACCCCCATCAGGTTGGAGAACAACCCAACCCAAAGGAACTCAACCCAAAGGAAGTGTCCCATGGTGCCCATTAGTACTGAACCCTCCCACTCTTAAGAACTGATGTGTTTAGGTTCCTATACCTTTGCCTTTTCCAGAGTGTGATATAAATGGAACACCATGTTGTCTTATGAGTCCTTTTGGAAACTTTGATGGAACATTTGTAAGAGTGAATGATTATACAAACCTTGCAGCATTCTTGTGAGTTTAAAATGATTGACATTGCCCATTATGTCTTCAAAACTGAGAGATTCCACTGTTACGAGCTCTGTGAATTTTGGTGAAACCCCGTGCTTAACTTTCTTCACTTGCATCATGGGAGGAAGGACAGGGACAGGGGATCAAATGATACACTAATAATTACAGAATCACATAATTTCTACACTGCTCAGAAAACATAAATTAGCACTGAAAAAAAGGGAACAAGTTTGGATTTCCATTGTTGTTTAATGAAACAAAAGCTCTTTCAAGTTTTACCCTGTTTTCTATAAGATCTCCTGGAAATGTAAACATATACAAATGATCCCTGAAAACAGTAAAAATGTGCTTTGGTGGCTTTGTGAATCAATGAAACAAAACCTCCCAACTAATCCTCTTATAAAAAGGCATAGAAAATTTCCCAGTTTGAGGATATCAAATTTACCTCCTTTGCCACCACACAGGACATTACTCAAAATGATAGTGAGCCTCTGTCTACAGGTCACATTAATTACTCCTTGGATTACTACCCTCTAAACATTCATACTTTTTATTTTTTATTTTTCATTGAGTTTATAATAGTTTCCATCATTGTGAAATTTCAGTTGTACATTATTTCTTGTCCATCACCATATAAGTGCTCCCTTTCACCTTCTGTGCTCACCTCCCATCCCCCACCATCATAGCTCTTTTTAACATTTTAACCAGGAAATCACATTGAACTTCCACAGGTGTCATTTTACTCAGAGGAAAAACCATGACGGGCTACAACTGTGCAGACGACCAGAACCCTTCCTCAAACTGGGAGAAACTCAAAGGTTTCACGGGGGACAAATTGTCTCTCAGTCTGAATAGCAGCAAAATGATATGCTGAATCAAAAGGCAATTTCAAATCCTTTCAACTGATGTTAAACAGAAACATAAATACCACAAATACCCATGGCCCAAGCAATGAAAGTCTGGAGTTCCAGATAATTGTGTATCTGGATCATGATCAAATAGCACATGCAATAAAAGATCTAACTACAGCTAAAATGAAGATGAAATATGTCCATGCCTTTATCTTTATGGGGAATCATTTCTGATAAACCCAAGAATGCAGGACTTTTGGTATAGCTGTCCATTGTTCACATCCACACCTGAGCAGTTCCTCCAACAGTGTTTGAAATATATTATATCGTGGGAAAACAATCAGCAATGTTGACATCCTCACTCACTGAGGCCCCTACCTACCATAGAGAAGATATGCGTCCATCAATGGACGAATGGATACAGAGTTTTGGTATATATAAATATACAGACAACAGAGTATTATTCAGCCATAAAAACAAGGAATTCCTACCATTTCTGAAAACAAATGAAACTTGAAGAATTATGCTAAGTGAAATAAGTTAGACAAACACTTTATGATCTCTCTTATATGTGGAATCTAAAAATACAAAACCAAAACAAACTCATATAAAAGAGATCAGACTGCTGATTACCGGGGCGGTGGGGGGGAGGCAATTGGAGGAAGGTGATCAAAAGGCACAAACTTCCAGTTATAAGATAAATAACTACTAGAGATGTAATGTACGACATGATTATAGCTAACACTGCTCTATGAAACAAAGGAAAGCTGTTAAGAGAGTAACAGCTATGAGTTCTCATCAGAAAGAGGTTATTCTTTTCTTTCCTCTCTTTCTATTGTGTCTATATGAGAAGATGAATGTTAGGTGATCTACTGTGGTAAGCATTTCACCATACGTGTAAATCAAACCATCATGTTGGACACCTTAAATTTATACAGTCGTGTATGTCAATTTTTTCTCAATAAAACTGGGGGGTGGCTGGCCCCGTGGCCGAGTGGTTAAGTTTGCGAGCTCCGCTGCAGGCGGCCCAGTGTTTTGTTGGTTCAAATCCTGGGCACGGACATGGCACTGCTCATCAAACCACGCTGAGGCAGCGTCCCACATGCCACAACTAGAAGGACCCACAACGAAGAATATACAACTATGTACTGGGGGGCTTTGGGGAGAAAAAGGAAAATAAATAAATAAAATCTTTTTAAAAAAACCCAAAAACTGGGGGAAAACAGGAGTCAGAGACTTCTGGTCTCTCATCTGTCATGTAAGGAGCTCAGAAGCCAGATTCCAGTCCTCAGAAGAAAAAAGCCAAGAAACTTGAAATCAACAACTCTTCCATCAGAGAATTGAGGTCACAGGGTAAACCATTGTCTCCACAATTAGAGAGAGAAGATGTAGGCATTTAAAAATATACCCCAAATATTCTGTTCTTAACAAGGCATGCCCTAGAAGTAATCTGTCTCACGAGAGCAGTTAACTGACTGGGATTTTTCCAGAATCCACCTGACCTGGGGGGAGGGAAAGAGCCAACTTGAGTCTTTTCTAGCCTTTTCTGCTCTGAAAGGTGGCACACGTGGGAGGATAGAATTTTTTTCCCCTCCTGACACCAAACCTTTGGTCTGTGTTCCAATGCCACTTCTCCAACTCTGCATCACCAAAGAGGTGTGCAACACTTCAGTTCAATTCTAACACTATGTACCCAGAGTTCACGTCAGACTCCACAAGACAAGAGCTCAGTCCCACAATCTGCCCCTTCCTTAGATGCCAACCACAGATGTGGTGCCCAGGCTGCCAGCATTTCCACTCAGCTGTCTACAAATTCGTAGATTCCCTCAACATCTTATTACATTTGGTAATTTACTGCAATGATTATGAGATCTCAGCAAACTGCTTTAATTACTATTATTGGTTTACTATAAAGGATACAACTGAGGAACAGACAAAAGGCAGAGTTGCGTAGGGCAAACTAGGGTAGTGGTATGGGTGAGGGGAGTGGAGGCGGAGGGGGCGGCAGAGATTCCACATCCTCTCTGGACACTCCACCCTCCCAGCACCTGCATGTGTTCACCAACCCAAAAACTCTCTGAATTTTGTCTTTCAGGGTTCTGATGGAGGTTTCACTACATGGGCTCAATTTATTCAATCATTGCCTCTTGGTGATTAACTCAGTCTATAGCCCCTCTCCTCTAAACAGAGGCTGGGAGCTGGGTCTGTAAGTTCCAAGCCTCTAACCAAGGCTGGGTGTTTCAAGTGTCCAACCATCATCCTGAAGCCATCTGGGAGCTGGCCAAGAGTTGTCTCATTAAAACAAAAAACCCTCTATCACCCTTATCGCTCAAGAGGTTTTTGCTAGGAATTGAGGACAAAGATCTAATATCTTTCTCATTATACCACAGAAGTTCAAGCCCAGGGACACAGGCTCACTAAAAGATTGAGACCCAATCACTGGACTGGAGAATGCTTCCCCTCTGCCCACACCTCCCTCTACCTCAGTTGGGCTCTTGTTTAATGTTAGTGGACTACACTGAAGGAACTAGATGCTTGCCAGTAACATCAGGAGGAAGGCAAGGATGTCCCCTCTCACCACTCCTAGTAAACTCTGTACCAGAATTCTTAGCTAATGCAATTAGACATGAAAAGTGAATAAAAAGGTACATAAATTGGGAGGCAGGAATTTAAACTGTGCTTGTGGCACAAGATTGTCTATGGAGAAAATCTCAAAGATCCCCAATAAGAAACCCCTTGAACTAAGAAGAGTGTAGAGGAAGGATGAAAGATAAAATGTTAATATACAAGTCAATAGTTTCCTATAGATCCACACACATATAGTGAACTCATCTTTGACAAAGGACCTGAGGCCATTCAATGGGAAAATGTAGTGTTCAATAAATACTGCCAGAAAATCTTGCCATCTGCTGGCCAAAAAAAAACAATCTAGACACAGATTTGATAAATTTCACCAAAATTAACTGAGAATTAATTATAGACCTTAGTGTTAAAAGTAAAACCACAGCAGTCCTAAAATATAACCGAGTTTAAAATCTAGGCAACCTTTGTTTCCTCATTAATTCTTAGATACAACACCAAAAGCAAGATCCAAGATAGAAAAAAAGTTTGACTTCATTAAAATGAAAACCTCTGCTCAGTGAAACACAGTGTTAAGAGAATGAAAACACAAGTAAAAGACTGGCAGGGGGCCAGCCCCATGGCCGAGTGGTTAAGGTCGCGCACTCCACTGCAGTGGCCCAGGGTATCGCTGGTTCGGATCCTGGGCACGGACATGGCACCGCTCGTCAGTCCACATTGAGGCGGCGTCCCACATGCCACAACTAGAAGGACCTGCAACTAAGATCTACAACTATGCACGGGGGGCATTTGGGGAGATGAAGGAGAAAAAAAAAAAAGGACTGGCAGATAATCTTTGGAAATCACTTATCTGATAAAGGACTGGTAACCAAAACAATCCAAAGAACTCGTAAAACTTAACAAAAAGGGGCTGGCCCCGTGGCCGAGTGGTTAAGTTCGCGAGCTCTGCTGCAGGCGGCCCAGTGTTTCATTGGTTCGAATCCTGGGCGCGGACATGGCACTGCTCATCAAACCAGGCTGAGGCAGCGTCCCACATGCCACAACTAGAAGGACCCACAACGAAGAATATACAGCTATGTACCAGGGGGCTTTGGGGAGAAAAAGGAAAAAAAATAAAATCTTTAAAACTTAACAAACGAAGACAATCAACCCAGTTAAAAATGGGCAAAAGATCTGAACACACACTTCAGCAATGATATACAGATGGTAAATAACTACATGAAAAGATGCTCAAAATCATACATCACTAGGAAACTACAAATAAAAAAAGAATGAGATATAACCAGACACTTATAACGGCTGAAATTAAAACAGTGAGAACAGTGAACGATGGTGAAGATGGAGAGCACCAGGAACCCTCACTCACTGCTGGTGGGAACGGAGAATGGAATGTCTACTCTGGAAAAAAGGCAGTTTCTTAACCTAAGCCTACTCTTACCATACGATTGCAGCCATCACGTTCTTTGAATGACGGACGCCGTCCTGCAACCACTGCAGCCCAGTGACACAGTCGGGGCACACGAAGCACGGGAGTTGCAAAGCAACCCCTGCAGGAACGGCCGAGGGTCCTCCTTGCTCAAACTGCTGTTACTAGTTGCTGTATTGGCTCTCTTCATGACGCTTGTGCTTACCCAGGGGAATCTGCTGGGAAAGGTGAATCCCACTGTAGTAGACAAGAAAGACCCTCTTCTGACTAACACTCCTTCAACAACCCCAGGGCCCTGCCGAAGAAAGAGGGTTAAAGGGTCAAATGTCTCAGTGTGGGAGTTATATAAGAGGGTGTGGGGCCCTGTGTGTGCCTCGTCTAAACATACCTTGGGTCATCTTTGCCCCAAGGCTTGTTCCGTCCTCCAGCATAACCCGAGTCTCACCCCCGGCAAAGAATACTGTAGAGATCTATAAATACTAACTGCACTTACCCAGAAAATGAAAAGAACAGCTCTTTCCCAGGACTGAATAAGGGAAGTAACCTTTAGAAACTGCTGATGACCCAGATAAATTAAGGAAGTAAAATGATATCATGGGGAAAAATCAAGCTACTTCAGGGGAGAAAATAGATGTACCCCAGACGCTTATGTAATCCTCAAAATATATATAAACACACGCTTGACAATAAAGACTTCAGACTTGCTTCCACCAACTTGGCGTGCAGTCTCATTCCCTTCCCTTCGCCGACGCCGTTCATCCCTCAGGAACCTGGACTCTGCTGGAGCTGGACTCTGGCATTTGACCTTACCCAAATGAGCTGAAAACAGATGTTCACAAAAATCCCTGCACGTGAATGTTGACAGGAGCTTTGTGCCTTATTGTCGAGACCTAGATGTAACCAAGATAATTTCAATAGGCGAAAGGATAAACAATCATGGGGACATCCATAGGGTAAAACATTCTTCAGTGATGAACACAAATGAGGTTATCAAGACAGAAATGGAGACATTTTAAAATCATATTGCTAACTGAAAGAAGCCAGTGTGACAAGACTATACACTGTATGATTCCAAGCATGGGACATTCTACAAAAGATTAAAGATGACACTGAAAGATCATTGGTTACCAGGGATTTGGGGGAGGGAGGGATGAATGAAAAGGTGGAGCACAGGAGATTTTTAGAGAAGTGCAAGTGTTCCACATAAATGCAATGTAAAGTGTTACATTAGCCAAAGCCCAGAGATTGCATAACACAGAGTCACCACTAATGTAAACTATGAAATTTCATGCATCAAATTGGTTCATCAAATGTATCAAATGTACCACAGCAATAGGAGATATAAAATGTAGGGCAAACTGTGTGGACGCAGAGGAATTATGTGGGAAATCTCTGTACTTTCCAGTCAAGTTTTCTGTAAACCTAAAACTGACCCTAAAACAAAGCAGTCTACTAGGAAAACAGTAAAGACAGGCACATTAATATTCACCCCTGGTGAGTGACTGATGACAGAAACAGACCATCTTTCATTCAACTAATTTGAACTTATTTTAATAAGTCATTAAGTTTCTCTCTGAGGCCTGCACCCTGAGACTTGGAAGAGAGGAGGAACTTCCATTGAACGCCTTGTTAAGAGCCCAGCACTGTATATTCTGAGAAGTGAAATGAGTGCCTTCATTACTATCAGTAGTGTCTGCAACTCCCATGTGGACAGAGTGTCCTGGTGAGACTTTGTGTGTGGCCTTCATATGCGCAGAGATAAGTGTTACTTTGATTTATATTGTAGGTAACTGTGAGGCAAGAGACTCCTAGAGTCCTTTTACCACAAAGGGGCAACTCTCAGGGAATCGCCCATAGTCTGTAATGTCTGCAGCTGGAGCCCAATGTTGGGCAGTGCTACGATGAATGCTTGCTGTGTGGTCAGTGCGTTGACCTTTGTGTCCAGTCCATCAGAGATGTCACAATTAAGACATGAAAAGCAGCAACTCCGCCTGGGCTCCATTTGTGCAAATGTGATGATGTCATCCCCAAAGTCTAGGAACTCCTGTTGCTTTACACTTAGGGAGTCCTAAGGAGCTCCCCAGGGAGCCTGGGATTCTGGGAAAGGGGTGACCTCTTTCAACACCATTTTACCCGGCAGGAGACTGAAGACAGGGAATATCACCTCCTCCTGGAGGTAGGATATCCCAGAGGGCCCAGGTTTGGCTTCATCATGTCTCCAGGGGGTCTCCATAACCATGCTGAGCTCCTGGAGTGCTGTTCCCAGGTCACAAGTCAAAACGGACTGCTCGATACATGGTCCCATGCTCAGGGCCATCTACTGGCAGGACAGCCTTGTAAGTAGAGGTCACTGCAGCTCTAATGACATATACTGTGGGCCTAGGGCTGGTTCTTCCATCAGAAGCCCATGGACAACTTAAGGCCACCATGGGTACCCTAGAAGGCATGACAGAAGGTCACTGAGGCCTCTATAGTGAAGGAGTCTCTGAGGGCACTAACAGGAGAGTTGGTTGTATGACAATTTAAAGAGAGTCTCCAGACTTTTGTGGTAGGGGGTGCCACTCCAGGTGGAAAATTTGCACGCAACAGCACAAATAGGCTCAAATAAAATTTGAATACAAGAAATATGTTACCTCTGGAACAGGAGAAGAACCCAGGAGATGCTGTGGATGCTGAGGGAAACAACAGCTATTTCTTCATAGTTTCAGATTATCAAATAATTTCCAGAAATTTAACAAAGTTGTCAGGGCCTCACATCATATGAGTGACAATGTGCCATCCAGTTTTTGTGAGCTCGTTTTTACAATATTTGTATGTCCTAAATGTCCTCAGACAAGATGTCATTAATGTAATGTCATACCTGTGTTCTTGGAGAAACCAGGATGCAGTTCAGACCCCGCCTGCAATGACTGTGGGAGGGCACAGCTGTGGAAGATCCATGAGGACAACCCAGTAAAGGGGCATCATGTCCCTCAGAGGGAAGGCCAAGTGCAGCTGAGAGGCTGTGGACACAGGACTGGACAGAACAGACTCAGCCAGATCTGTGAGAACAGGATACTTATCAATTGTTGACTGGATGGAATCCATAATTTCCACACTGTGGGGACTGGGTACAGAGGTCTGTGTGGTGCAGCCACAGCCTCGAGTTGAGGTAAACCACTCTGAGGGGTCATCCACTCTTTCCAGGTTTATATATAACAGGACAAATTGAGTTGTTAAAAGAAGGACTGGGGGGTAGCCCCATGGCCAAGTAGTTAAGTTCACGTGCTCTGCTTTGGTGGCCCTGGGTTTTGCCAGTTTGAATCCTGGGCGTGGACATGGCACTGCTCATCAGGCTTTGCTGAGGCAGCATCCCACATGCCACAACTAGAAGGACCCACAACTAAAAAAAAAACCATACAACTATGTTCCAGGGGGCTTTGGGAGAAAAAGGAAAAATAAAATCTTTAAAAAAAAAAAAAAAAGCAGCACTGGGAATAATCAACCCTTCGTTAACTAGATTTTCTGTAGTTTTCAATCCTTCAACGTCCTGTGTAATTTACATTGGGCCATATTAACTACTTGATTTGAAGCATATCATCTTTGGAGTCCTAATTTGTCATGCTAATTTATAAGTGGCAAACACTTCACTTAATTTTAAATTCTTATTCACTGGATCACAGCTTCCCAGCTCACTATGGGATGTTTTAGGACAATGAAGGCCATGACCATGGAGAATTTAGGCAAGACCATAGTTCTGATGGCTAAAGATGAAACATTTCTATTTGTCTTCTATATTATATTCACTAACACCCCTAAGATCATCAGGGGCACCTTCCTTAAATTTAGTGGGACCCCAGGTATCACTGCAATTTGATACCTAGGGTTGATTAAGTGCTTGAAGGTTTCTGAACTAGTGCATTACATCAGAGAGCAAAAGTAATTCAGAACCTATGTTGTAGAGGCCCAAAAGGCAAGCAGTGTACCTCCATCTGTTTTGTTATGTAAATTCTTTCAGTACATTCTGGATTCCCAATTGGGTCAAATTATGGACCTTTGTTTCAGGAATTTACCTATCGTTTCCTTCCTCCTGATCTTTCCTGTTTCATTATCTTCCTCATGGGATAGATTTCAGGGGAGGGGATTCCTCTCTACCCTGGTATTTATAATTTTTTTTTCCACCCAAGAGCCTCAAAACAGTGCCATCAGGGTGAGGAGCCCACCCTTGACACTGTTTGCTTTATAGGGTTTAAACCTGGGGCTTAAGTCAGGTTTGAATTGATATATTGTGCAACAGGGGAGCCATGGGTGTTGTCCCCCATTACCCTGAAGGTCAGGATCTTTGTGGCAGTAGAGGCAGGGGCAGCAGCAGAGGTACTGAAGGGTGATGGGAAGCCCTCTGCTATCAGGAGTGTGGACTCAGCCTGCCACCTACAGCTCGTCTCTCCCTCCCTCTTACCTTTCTTTTAAATGATTGCTGTTTCCGCAGTGACCCTCCGATGGACCCACCTCCTGCAAAGGGTATAGTCCCTGTCTACCACCTTCATCCCTCAGGCATGAAAGGCCAACCCAGCTTCTGTCACAGCTTCACTCTAACACACAGAAAAATCCCACCAAATCACTGACCCAGGATTCATTTAAGGAGGCCCCAATCCCATATTCCTGCTCTCAAATGCCTAGAAATTCTTGAAACTGCCAACACTGGTCAGCTGAACCTAGAACTGTGGCCTGGTAAGGTCAACAATGCAACACGGGGCAGCACAGCTCCCAGCACGAGCTCCCCAGCAAGCAGCAGCCCACAGTGCATGGTGCCACCAGGCAGCAGAGCAGGGGAACAAGTCAGAGCAAGAGAAGACAGACCCAGAGGTGGGGTCATGTCTGGACATGCTGCTCAGGGCACCAACTGTTATGGTCACCTGCAGAGGGGTGGTTCCCTTGTTGAGACTCATGCCAATGCAGCATGCACACACAGAGAATAGGACTCACATAACAGAGGTCTGAGGGGAGGGCAGGGCTGGCCTCTCAAGCAGCTCTGTCAGGGTTCAGAAAGCAAGGAATGGAGCCTGGCCTGGGGCTTCCCTGGGCCTGGGGGTGGGGCCGGGGCAAGAGCTCTGCACACAGGCAGGGGCTGGGGTGGTGGAATCTCCTGCCTGCTCTAGAGAAGAGAGCACCCAGGCTTCCTCCTCAGCTTGTCCAGGTGGGGGCACGAGGGGAGGAGGGTGGGTGGGGCTTAAGCTGTGAGCAGTCACCCAAAAATGTGGAGTCTGACTGCTCACTACAAGGACAAAGTGGAAAGGAAAAGTATGCATTCTCAATTGATTTATAAAAAGAAACACTAACAGGGGCTCAAAAATAATCAAAACTGTGTATCTGGATGTTACTGATTACCAGTGCAGGAGGGGACCAGGATATGTTGGCAGTGAGCCTCCTCAAGTTAGACTTTGCTGCCTTACAGATTGATTTTTTAAACAGAGACATTTATATTCTGTAATTTTAACTCTCGTACATAGGAAACCATTCTAAGATGTAATTCCTTTAAACACTAAGTTACAAAAGTGTAAACCAGACAAAATAAAATTTTCAGATCTCTTTTTAACTAAAAGGACATGCAGCATCCTCGTTTGTCCTCCCCCTATATCTCTCACTGGGGTATTTTCAGGAATAAGTGGCATATTATATATTACAATACAATCAGGGTTTGAGTTTAAACCCTTAACTGTATTGGATTTTCAAAGATATACAGAAGCTTTCAGAAGTTTTCCTCACAATGATTGAAATAGAATTTAATTGCTTTAGCCTTTTAAATTAATATGTTCTCTAGAGACATGCATGAAAGAAAACCAATCAAAAAATGAAATAAATTTCTTGCTTTCCTCACCTCCTATCTCTCCATCAACTTACAGTCTCAGGGCCCGAGTGCTAAGGGAAACTAGAGCCAAAGGGCTGCCCTAGTCCATCAATAAAGCAATCCAAAGGAAAAAAACACAAACACTGGAATCAGCTCAGATGAGCAGCCTGCTTCTCACAGGACAGAAGGAAAGCCACAGTCAGAAGGTCCCATGTTCCTGATTCTCCTCGTGGAGACAGAACCCTGGAGGGGGTCAGTCCCTGGAGAAGGAGGGGAGGGCACCTGAGCAGCCACAGGAAGGAGCTCTGGGAGCCCCACACACCCTCCTCTCCCCAGGGAACAGTGCACACGCTCCCTCTCTCAGGCTCCCATTCTCACAGTGAGGAAACTCAGCTGGATTCAGTTTAAGGTTCTGACCCAAATGGACCTCCTGATTAACGGGCCCTAATCCAGGACACAGAGCTCCTGACTCTCACAGACTTTCTCAGTGTAAACAAATTACTCTCTGAGTGCACCCACACTGTGGATACAAAACTCCAATTATGTCTAGAAACAGGCCCAAGGAATCCAGAGTGACAACCTCAGAAAGGGCGTCACTCCCCACCCCATGAGCACGTGCACCCCCAGCTTTCCAGGGCTCTGCAGCTCCTCTCAGGATGAAGGCTCCTTCCATGGGGGTGTGAGCAGTAGGACACCTGCAGGGGGAGGCTCCCCAGGAAGGACAACTGGGCCTGCAAGGCCTTCCCTTTAGAGGTCCAAGGGGGCCTTAGCTCAAAGACACTGCCCTCAGGCCTCTGCCCCATTGGAGTTTTTTGGACCATCATTGGTATTCTAAAGGACGCAAACCCAGTGTTTGAACAATCTAGCTAAAACACTCAAGCTAGTCTCTATGTGGAAATCAGGGAAGATAACTGTATCGCACTTTGCTGGCTCAACAAGAAAACCCACGAGAATGTTTTGCATTCTGGGGAAAAAAAAAACAATGTTAATATAATATTATTTCCATGACAAGTAGTTTTTAAATAAGCTATTGATCATACTTGAACACTTCAGGTCTGCAAGTCTAAGCCATGGAAATCCATTCAAACTCACTCAAAATCAAAGAACAGACTTCAGAAGATTAGTATACACAATGGGAGGGGAAAAAGGGAAAGAATTTAGTACATGCAATATAAAACCGGAATATTTTATTTTTTCTGAAATTCACCTCTTTCTTGTCTCTTTGGAAATATTTCATATTGTCTTTCAAGTCATATTGAATAAATAAATTTTTATTCATTGAAAAACTGAGGCTAAAATAAAGTGAATAAATCTTTTAAAGGTGACTAACCCAGGTGGGGACAGTGCTGACAGGACAGATCATCCAGGAAGGTTTCTCAAGAGGAATCTGCACCCAGAGGACTTCCCACAGGATGTCTGCACCCAGGAAGATCCTGGGGGAGACGCAGGAGGATTTCATACAACGTAGTTCCAGGTGGTGAGAGGCTGCTTTTCACTCATGGAAAATATCCACACACACAAAAGAAATCTTTTAAAAACAGCCACCCATTGACTGTGAGAAAATGATAATTAAAATTATGGATCTGTTTTAAATCCACCAAAAACAAACAGTTGCTAATAATGGTGTGAATCGAAGGCAGGAAGTTGGCATTTGGGAATTTGGGGAGAGACTGGACATTTAGGCATTTGTCGCCAGTCCTAGGAAGACCTAGACTGGGGGACAGGGTTGTAGATTTGAGAGCCTGCTCCACCAATATATGGAAAATACAGAGAAAACGGGTGCCCTCCGAGGAGAAAGGAGGCCCTGGGGACCCCACAGACCGCAGCCCCTCCGCGCACGGACCCCGGAGCCCGAGGTCCGACCGCCCCGCGGACCCTCCCGCGGGCCCCGCACCTTCTGGGACACGCGGGGCTGCGGGCGCACAGCGGCCCAGAGACGCTCCGGCCCAAGTCGCCGCGCGCAGGGACCGCAGGACGCCCGGGCCCGGCTGCCGGCCCCGCCCCCACGCTGCCCGCGCCGCCGCTTCCCACCAGCCCCGCCTGCCGTGTCCTCACCCGGGGCCGCACACTCACCATTTCTAGATCTCCTGGGTCCCCTGAGTCATTCCTACGAGCCCCACGGCCAGTGCAGGTCACAGGGTGACAGAGGCTGCGGCAGAGCCACCAGGACCGTTAAGGGCAGGGGACAACTGACCCGAGCAGGGCAGGAGCGAGAAGGGGAGTCCACGTTTGGCCAGATACACCTCCCCTAAATCCTGACTCCGCCCGAAGGCTCGCCATTCTAGGCCTCCTGCGTCCCTTAGCATGCCTCCTTCGACTCCCGCGGTGGGTACGGGTCACAACTCGACAGAACTGGCAGAGGTACGTGGGGCCTTTAACAGCGGGGAGACGCGGTCCCCAGAGCGGCTGGAGCAGCAGCAACTTCCGGGTGGTTGGAGCTTCGCCCCACCCACCTTCCCCCGGCGCCGCCTCTGATTGGACAGTTCAAAAGACTCGCCCCCTTGTGTCTGAGTGACAACCCCTGAGTTTAGGTGTCTGAGCCGACTGAGAGTCAGAAGTTATCCCCTGCAGGGACATTTGCATTGAAAGGTAGTGCTGGGAGGCAACTCCGAGAACTCTTCATTCTTTACACATACACACACAACTGAAGGTCACTTAACCATATGCAATAATTAGTCTCTTTCCATTTTGATCTTTGTTGGCAACTGGAGTGTGACATAGTTTTGCCAAATGGGTACACAGGCACGGATACTGTGACCAGGCAACTAGGCAAAGAAGGGGGTAGGAGGCTCTGATAAAAACTAACATGATCTGTTGAGTGTGACAAATAGAAATGGCAAGCAATAGGATATATTGGAGTATGTGAGGAAGACATTTGGTGTAAACCTAATTCGGCCTGCCCTTGTTTTTCCAAAAGGTCCTGGCCGTGGCCCTTGAGCACGCATTGTATATCTGCTTTAGACATTTCCTATGGCAAGAACAAAGGCCCTTGAGATAAAGGTGCAACTTCCCTCCCCCTCCCAAGTTGGCATTTGCATCTCTCCTTAGGCTAGGAACTGATTGCTGCGCTCACCTGTGACCACCCAGCTGGAGACAATAGACTTGCTTCCTGCCACGCCCGCTGAGATAGCAGACCCACACTGCTGTGTCCATCAAACGCTGTGCCAACAGGGCAATCTTGTGACTATTGTAAGAGGGACATTTCAATCATATGTGAAACACCCTCTTTGAAGGTATATAACCACAGTGTATACCCCCGCTTCTTTGGAGTGCTCTGTTCCTTTGCAGAAGGACTCTCCCAGGCCATGGTCCTCACATTTTAGCTCAGAATAAACTCTCCCAAATGTTCATTTATAGATTGGTTATGGATTATTTTTGTCGACAAGTGTTTGCAGATGGAAAGTTTCAGGAAGAGCCTAACCACAGAAGGTTGCCACAAGCAAGCTAGCTGAAGCCAGTTCTAGCCTCCTCAAACTGCTCTTCAGTGAACTAAAGTGAACAATGCCCATTAAAATCTCATTAATAGTTTAAATTCTCCTCCTCTGGGAGGACCAAGCAGCCATTTCTAGGTCATGCGATGTATGTAGTAGCATGTCTGCATCTACCCATGAGACTGAAAGAAACATGACCATTAGGCAATAAACCATTACCTCCCATCTTTTCCTTAACTAAATACTCGAGAACTGTACTATGATCTAACAATTAAAGGACACCACCCCCCGCCCCCAAATCCATGTTTGGGGAGGCACTGCTTTGGGAGAGATCCCTGGTGTTCTCCATTGCTTGTGCAAGTAATAAACCTTTCTTCACCTACTTCTGCCTTGGTTGTGGTTTGGCTCCACAATCACCAAGAAGTAAACCCATTGAGTTCAGTTACAACATCAGGGATGCATTAGGTGGGCATCCTTCCAACACTTCAATCAGATTCAGAATAACAGTATTGGGAGCAAACACAAGCCATCATTTCAGAAGAAAAGTGACTTCTAGGTATTCAGAATGGTTAACTTTAGAAAATGTTTCTGACATGAATATATTTGCATCCCATGGAAAATACAATCAGGGACTCTTTCTCACTGGTGGTGAAATCATTCTCTGTGGTCATGACCCACACCTTACTTGTGGTTACACTATTTAATCCATCTGTAACGAGACTTATCAAAGAACTGAATTTCATCTAAATAATCATCTCACTGATTGGTGAGTCTATGATACTAGAGAGTAACATTCATTCTGACGATGTCAGAATCACTCCAGGACAGGCATCCTCTTCATATAGTTTGCAAAGATACCACTTCTAACAACTTCCTCTCCCAATTCCTAAGGAAATGCTCATCTTTGATATCATTTGAGTCAAAATGCCCCTCCCAAGTCCACCTGAATTTCAGCAATAACTCCACCATGCCCAGAGACAGAAGGATCCCTGGAGGCCATCTGATGCATGGAAACTGAAGGGCAGAGCTAAAGAACCACAAGTGATCTCAACGAAAACAGAAAAGAAGGGCCCAGTTTGCAACCAGTGCTCATCATACAAGAAGGACGCTGCTGGGCAGTAGCATCATGCATCAGTCACCATCCAGTGTAGGAAGAAAATTCTGTGGATATTCAGCAGCAAGCACTGAGAGATGGAGAAGATATTTCCATTTTGTTATCTGTTTTTCATCTTCCCATTAAGAACTGTCTGGAAAATAACAGTCTAGAAGCAGTTTTCTTGGAAATCACTTTGATTTCCTAAGTCAGGAATGCCTCTGTTTTTTAAATTTTATAACCTAACTCCTCATGTCCACCGCAAATAAACGACACACCATACTAATGATACGCACTCACCTTGGGAAGGTGCATGAGTCTGGCTCTGCTCTCACTCTCAGAAACATGGTGCTGAGGAAACTACATTTCATCAATGCCCTTCCCAACCCTAGTTTTATTTTCATCTGTGGGAATTGTACAGTTCAGTAGTGGCCCCATCTGGTCAGAAACCAGGGTTGTGCTTCCTGCACTGATGAATTGATAAATTGTTCTGCTTCTCACAGGTAACAGGGACAGTCTTACTCTGTCTTGAGATCACATCATGGTGCTCTCAAAGATCCTTTAACCACTGTGATCAGCATCATAGACATATCTTTTTTTTTTTCCTGCTTTTTCTCCCCAAATCCCCCTAGTACATGGTTGCATATTTTAGTTGTGGGTCCTTCTAGTTGTAGCATATGGGATGCCACCTCAGCATGGCCTGGTGAGCGGTGCCGTGTCCGCACCCAGGATCTGAACCGGATCAAACCCTGGGCTGCCCAAGCGGAGCCCACAAACTTAACCACTTGGCCAGGGAGCCGGCCTAAGACATGATATCTTAAGGTTGTGTTTAGTAAGAGGATGTGCTTCCTGTTTATCTCCATCATGGCAAACATGAGGGCTAGAATACACTTAGAGTGTTGATGCATCCACGTACACTGAGGGAAGCCCATGAGAACTCAAAATGCATCCTACAAGGAGCTCTTGTAAGCCAAACAAAGAGCTCCTCTTAAGAAGCACAGGGAGGGACCAGCCTGTAGCCAAATGGTTAAGTTTGTGCGCTCCGCTTTGATGGCCCGGGGTTTCGCTGGTTCGGATCCTGGGTACGGACATGGCACCACTCATCAGGCTGTGCTGGGGTGGCGTCCCACATAGCAGCACCAGAAGGACCTACAACTAGGATATACAACTATGTGCTGGGGGACTTTGGGGAGAATAAATTTTAAAAAAAAGATTGGCAACAGATGTTAGCTCAGGTGCCAACATTTCCTTTTTTTTTTTTTTTTGAGGAAGATTAGCCCTGAGCTAACATCTGCCACCAATCCTCCACTTTCTGCTGAGGAAGACTGGCCCTGAGCTAACATCCATGCCCATCTTCCTCTATTTTATACGTGGGACGCCTGCCACAGCATGATTTGACAAGTGGTGTGTATGTTCAGCACCCGGGATCTGAATGGACTAACCCCAGGCTGCAGAAGCAGAGTGTGCAAACTTAACTACTGTGCCACCAGGCCAGCCCCAGGTGCCAATCTTTAAAAAAAAGCAGTAGCAGCAGCAGCAGCAGAGGAAGTTATTTGTAGGTATGGAGAGCGAGATTGTTTTCCATGTCTTTGAAAAATGGCCCTAATGGAAGATGCTCTGTTGGAGGTCACTGAGAGGATGTGACCACTGGGTGATCCTCCAGCTAGACTTGGGCAATTGGAGGCTCCTTTCCCATCCCCTGTCCTTGGACTATACATTCCACCCACCGTTCCTGAACTAAGAGCTATTTCAAGGATGCAGCCTGGAGAGAATAATGTGTTGTTGAGACCATCTGGACTGTACATGTTACTGAGCCCAATTAAAGCTTCTATATAAAATTTTAAGATTCTGATGGGTGGGTGCAGAAATCTACTCATCTTGCACCACCTAAGACAAGCCTCACATATAAACTCCCTTGCTTATTAAAACTGCCACCTCCCCATCTGGAGTCATCTGCCTCGTTCCTCAGTCTCTCCATGCCCTCCGTGGACAGGAGCCAGTTTCAGATGTCACCCAAACTCTCGAGGTTGTGAACGAACATGCTCTTAGCTCTGAATGAAAATGAGAGAGCAACTGATCCTTCTTTTGCTGGGAAGCATTAAGTACCTCTGAATGGCACAACATCAAGATGAATGTTTGCACTTTTAAAACTACTTTTTCTTCCTGGTCTGACTGAACTATGACATGGTGTCTGAGGTAGTGGTGGGAGGAAGAATCAATTGTTCTATCTAGTGAGGAAGGCATAAATTACCAAAAACTGGTTATCACAGCTTTTATCCAGTGAAGATTTCAAAGTACGGGAAAGTACACACCCATAGAAGAAATCAAAGTGGTCAGCACAGAACTTTATTAAAAGCATTAGTTTTCAGTAAACTTACAGGCCAGTGCAACCTTACATGTCAAGGAACCATTGGGTCATCTGCAGGGTAAAATGTAGATTCCACTGAGAGAATTCTGCTTTCTAAGTCGTTATGAAGATGATGATGAGAATGACAGTGAGAATCGTAACAGGAACGCTGACACTAATAATAAAGGCACTTTGGGGAGGCTTACTGAGTGTGAGGCACGGCACTCAGCACCTTAGGGGGACTGGCTCATTGCTTTTCATCTGCACAGACTTCTAACAGGGAAGCACCAGCATGATCCTATTTGATAAGAGAGGAAACTGAGACTTAGGGGAGCTGAGTGACGGCTGTGACTTTACACAGGCAGTCAGGAGGGGGCTCGGATTCATCACCAGGCTGCCCGACTCAGACCAAGCTTTGCCACTGAGCTCCCTTCACCTCTTATTATGAAATTAGGAGTAATGGTTCATTAACTAGGACAGACCCTCTCTGAGAATCAGAAACATCTTTGTTCTTCCCCAGTAGCATTATTAAAATCCCCACTATGGAATAGATTGCCTTTGCTTTTTCTTGAAATCTGCAGTGTGTCTCAGTATTTCTAGTCTTTTTTGGGGGCTAAAATCTCATGGTCACTGTAAGGTATAATGACTGCTGGGCCAGCCTCGTACTCATAGAAGACGTTTGGGAGCAGGGCATGAAGAGGAGCTCATGTATGTGACTCCGCTCATTCAAAGGAGGAACCAATCTAAACAACAATCAAAGATGTTTTTTTCACTCCAAATGTTTATCATTGCTTTCATCTATAATCTCATGTCAGAAAACACAATGATCAACCTGATGAATAAGATGGAAGAAGTACTATTGTTATTGGAAATAATAGCATTGTTTATTTGACAAGCTAAAGCGAAAATAACTGGAAAATTACTGGAACTGATAAGGGGTCAATTTTGTGAATATTGTTTAAATGCATACATTATACATAACAACACATTTTATTGAATTAAAATCACATGTCCTGCAAAATATATAATAAATTTGGAGGTTTAGGCCTAATGCCATGTGTGAGATCGATATGCACAAAAATTTCACACATGTGCTCATAGAATCACATGTGTGATTCCTGATGAGATGACAGAGGCATCAATGCCACAGATATATAATTAACTTTGGTGCTTAGAAGACTCCTGAATCAAAGATGCAGGTCTCGCTACACACAGCCACATTTTTAAAGACATTTCCCCTAAATTTGCATCAGGATCTTTGTTTCTGCCTCTTATTACAGTAATTCTAAAGCATATCTCTGAAAATAGGTCCAAAGGGTATTCAGGAAATGATTTCAAATAAAGAATGATGAAGAACAGGAGCTGGCCCCGTGGCCGAGTGGTTAAGTTCGCGCGCTTCGCTGCAGGCAGCCTGGTGTTTCGTTGGTTCGAATCCTGGGCGCAGACATGGCACTGCTCATCAAACCACGCTGAGGCGGCATCCCACATGCCACAACTAGAAGGACCCACAGCTAAGAATATACAACTACGTACCGGGGGGCTTTGGGGAGAAAAAGGAAAAAAAAATGATGAACAAGTTTCACTAGATGCACCAATTAGAAAAATTAATGAGTTGTGATAATTTAATGGTCTGTTGCCACCATAAGAACTGACCAGCTGTTTGTCATAGGGGTGATTTTGCCTCTTGGGGAACATTTGGCAACATCTGGAGGCATTTCTGGCTGTCCCAACTGTGGGATGTGAGGACCACTGCTACAGATATCTAAGGATCCTCTGATGCCCAAAGTAGTCACCTCGGCAAAGATTATTATCGTGTCAAAAATGTCAGTAGTGTCAATGTTGAGAAACCATGGACTAGTCAGATAAATGCTTGGTGGTCTATAAACAGACACAAGGATGGAACAAAATAGATGCTGAGTTGTGGCAATCTATAACTCTCCTATCTACTACATCCAGAAAAGTTCCATATGGAGCAAAGAGTTAAATATTTTAAAAGATAAAATGAAAATACTGAAAGCAAACATCAGAAAGTATTTCTGCACACTTAGGCAGTCGAAGTTATGACATTCTAAGAAAAATGTAAAGAAAACTTAAATAAATTTGATAAACTAGAAAATGTAAAGATATCATTGATAATAAGAAAAGATATAGACACACTGCCTGGGAAAACATTTTCAAGAATAATATAGAGAAAAAGATAATATCAATAGTTTAAATAGCTCTCAGTAATCAAAAACAAAATATGAATGTTCCAATAACAATGTTCAAAGTCCATGCACAAGTCTTACAAAAATTATAAATTATCAATGTTTAACAAAATTATGAAAATAGACTAGCTCATTGGGCCCAAGATGCGTAATGAAAACAGACGTACTTATTAGTGTGCAAAATACATATGTTGCTTTCCTAACACTTTTAGTGAGGCATATTCTGGTGCAAAAGGCCAAGTGGGTGCTTCTTGATCTGTTCCCCAAAAAAGACTGTAACCCAGAAGTAACACCTTATCCATGGAGGAACTGGAGAGGTGAGTTCATTCATCAAAACCTGAAATATATGGGGGTATTTTTTTTTATCACCTTCTTCTTTAATTTGCGTGTTTGTTTGTTAAAAACTATGGAGAGTGAATTTAGAATATCGTGAACTTAAATAGGTTGGGGTGTCTATTATAGTTGCTTTCCAAATGTGGAATCATTACTGGGGCATATGAACAAGGCGTGTGGTGTCTGGTGTGCAACTTCTTACACATCAGAACACATATTCTTCTCAGCCACACATGGGCATTTCTCTAGGCTAGATCATATCCTCACCATAAAAAACCCCTCACAAATTTAAAATGCTAGGAATTTTAAAATTTAAAATATAAAGTAAGATGTCTGACCACAATGGAATAAAATTAGAAATGACTATCTTGGGGCCGGTTCCACGGCCGAGTGGTTGACTTTGTGTGCTCCGCTGTGGTGGCCCAGGGTTTCTCCAGTTCGAATCCTGGGCGCGGACATGGCACTGCTCATCAAGCCACACTGAGGCATCGTCCCACATGCCACAACTAGAAGGACCCACAACTCAAAATACACAACTAGGTACAGGGGGCTTTGGGGAGAAAGCAGAAAAATAAAGTATTTAAAAAAAAAAACGTGGGGCCAGCCTGGTGGCGCAGCAGTTAAGTTCCCAAGTTCCGATTCTTGGTGGCCTGGGGTTTGCCGGCTCAGATCCCAGGTGCAGACATGGCACCACTTGGCAAAAGCCATGCTGTGGTAGGCGTCCCATGTATAAAGTAGGGGAATATGGGCACGGATGTTAGCTCAGGGCCAGTCTTCCTCAGCAAAAAGAGGAGGATTGGCAGCAGATGTTAGCTCAGGGCTAATCTTCCTCAAAAAAAAAAAAAAAAAAGAAAGAAAAGAAATTACTGTCTTGGGAAACTTTGGGCAAATTCACATTTGAGGAAATTAAACAAGACACTCTGAAATAACCAATAGGTGAAAGAAATCATTAAGGAAATTAGAAAACATTGTTCATGAATGAAAACGAGGACCCCATATACCAAAGTTTATGGGCTACATCAAAAACACTATATGGATAAAAATTATACCCATAAATGCATAAACTAACAAAGAAATCAATCAATAACTCAATCAATAACTTAACCTTTTACCTAATACATTCAAAACGATGAGAAACAAAACCAAAAGTAAGGAGAAAAGGAAATAATAAAAAATAGAGCAGAAATTAAGAAAATAGAGAATAGAAAATCCATAAAGAAAATCAATGAAACCAAAAGTGGGTTCTATGAAAAGACCAAAAAGATTAACAATAGAGAACAAATAGACAATTTAGCTAGATTGACCTAAAGAAAGAGTCAACTCAAATTCCTAGAATCAGAATGAGAGAGGGGATATTACTACTGAGATTATAGAAATAAAAAGGATTATAAAGAAATTACATGAACAATTGCCTGCAAACAAATTAGATAATTTAGATGAAATGGACAAATTCCTAGAAATACACAAAAGTGACTCAAGAAGAAACAGAAAATCTGATTAGAATTATAGGAAGTGAAGTGGTGGAATTAGTAACCAAAGCTACCCATAAGGCAAAGCCCAGGCCCAGAGGATTTCACAGCAGAATGCTCCAAAGCATACAGCTAAGGTTTAACAGTGATTCTTCACAAAATCTCCCCCAAACAGAATCAACACACTTCAAACTCATTTGTGAAGCCAGTGTTATCCTGATTCCAAAATCAGACGAAAGTATCACCAAAAAACCCTGCAGATCTATTTCCTTTTTCAGTATGAGTCAAAAAAAACCCTCAACTAATACCATACCTAATCCAGCAACAACCTGAGTTATACACCAAGACCAGGTGGGATTAATTCCAGGGATGCAAGACTGGGTTAACCTCTCAAAACCCATTAATGTAGGACATCATGTTAATAGACTGAAAGCAAAAATGACTTGACCTTCTCAATAGACTCAGAGGAAATACTTGACAAAATTCAACATCCTTTCATGATAGAAACATTCAGCAAACCAGGATTTGAAGGAAATTTGTGGACCTGATAATGAGCAAGTATAGGACACCCGCAGCTAATATTGTATTTGAAGGTGAAAGGCCAGATATTTTTTCCCAAAAATGAGGAAGAAAACAAGGATGTCTGCTCTTGCTACTTCTATTTGACAATGTACTGGATATTTTAGCCAGAATTGTTTAGAAAGAAAAGGAAATAGGGCCGGCCCTGTGGCCAAGTGGTTAAGTTCACGCTCTCCACTTCAGCAACCCAGGGTTTCCCCAGTTGGGATCCTGGGCGCAGACATGACACCGCTCATCAGGCCATGTTGAAGCTGCATCCCACGTGCCACAACCAGAAGGACCCACAACTAAAATATACAACTATGTACTGGGAGGATTTTGGGAGAAAAAGCAGGAAAAAAAAAAAGACTGGCAATAGTTGTTAGCTCACGGCTAATCTTCCTAAAAAAAAAAAAAAAGATATATGCACCCCCATGTTCACTGCACCATTATTTACAATAGTCAAGATATGGAAATAACCTGTGTCCACCAATAAATAAATGGATAAAGAAATTGTGTTATAAATGTACAATGGAAATTATTCAGTCATAAAAAAGAATGAAATCTTGCCATCTGTGACAACGTGGATGGATCTCGATGGCATTACACTAAGTGAAATATATCAGATAAAGACAATAATTGTATGATCTCTCTTATATGTGGAACCTGAAACAAGCAAACAAAAACACCAAGCTCATGGGTACAGATAAGACAGTGGTAGTTGCCAGAGGCACAGGATGGGGAGGTAGCAGAAATTGGTGACGGGGGTCAAAAGGTAAAATGAAAAAAGAGGGAGCTGTATCAAAAAATGCATATTTATGATAATCACATGGTGACAGAAAAATGATTATATACTTGCAAATATATTAAATTTACAATCTATGCATCACTGCATTGGATGGTCATTAGTGAATGTACACACAGGCAAAAGGATATCAGTTACAGAGCTGCAAGCATTCTGAGGGTATGTGGAGAAACATCCTCTTCTAGCTACATGTTCCTTGAAAATAATTTCTAGTGATAATAACCATTAAACTTTTTTTATTGCCAAAAATGTAATTTGCATTTTTGGAAATTAAAACGAATCAGGTGAGGTTGGGAGAGGGTGGGATATTCAGACATTGCAAATCTTTAATAAATGAGCAAAGACCTTGGAGTGATGCCATCTTTTTCCTTTTTCTTTATTACTCTGTAAGAAATAGAGGCAAGAAAAAATAGTGAAACCTAAAAATAAATAAATCAATAAATAAATGGGAAAATAGCCCATGTTCATGGATCCTTAGATTTAATACTGTTGAGATGGCAATACTTCTGAGAATGATCTGGATTTTCAACACAATCCCTATCAGAATCTTAGCTGACTTCTTTATAGAAATTGGCAAGCTTTTGATAAATTATAGGAATTGCAGGCAAACCAGAATCACAAACCAATCTTTTTTTAAAAATTTTTTTTAAAGTTTTCTTTTTCCTTTTTTCATCCCAAAGCCCCCCAGTACATAGTTGTGTATTTTTAGTTGTGGGTCCTTCTAGTTGTGGCATGTGGGATGCTGCCTCAGCATGGCCTGATGAGCAGTGCCATGTCTGCGCCCAGGATTTGAACTGGCGAAACCCTGGGCCACCACAGCGGAGCATGGGAACTTAACCACTCCGCCATGGGGCCGGCCCCACAAACCAATCTTGAAAAAGTAAGACAAAGTAATAAGACTAACATTTCCTGATTTAAAATCTGACTACTCACACGGCAATCCAGGTAATTTGGTAATGACACAAGGACAGACACCTAGGTCAATAGGTTTGATTGAGATTCTAAATATAAACCCATTCATCTATGGTCAACTGGTTTTCAAAAATGGCACCAAGAATGAGGAAAGAATATTCTTTTCAAAAGTTAGTGCTGGACAGCTGGATAGGAACATGCAGAAGAATGAAGTTGGACCCTTACATTATACCACACACAATAATTTACTAAAATGGATCAAAGACCTAAACTAGAGGTAAGACAATAGTACTCAGAAAAAACAGAGAGGAAAATGGGACCTTGGATTTGGCAAAGAATTATGAGTTATAATACCAAAAGTAAAAACACTAAAAACATAGAAAATTTGAACTTCATCAAAATTAATCACTTTTTTGCTTCAAAGGACACCATCAGGAAAGTGAAAACAGCCATGGGAACCCTTGTGCACTTCTGGTGGGAATGCAAACCATGATGCCACTGTGGAAAACAGTATGGCACTTTTTTCAAATATTACAGCAAGTGTTACCATATGATCCAGCAATTCCACTTCTGAGTAGATACCCAGAAGAAGTCAAAACATGGACTCAAACAGGTATATGCACACCTGTGTTCATAAGAGCATTATTCATAGTAGCCAAAAAGTGGAAGCAACTCAAGCGTTCATCAACAGATAGATGGATCAACAAAATGTGGTATATACATAGAATAGAATATTATTCAGCTTTAAAAGAAATTCTGACACATTTTACAACATGGGTGAAACTTGTGGACATCATTCTAAGTGAAACAAAGCAGTCAAAATATGGACAAAAATTGTATGATTCCACTGATAGGAGGTTCATAGAGTAGTCATGTTCATAGAGATATCAGCACAGTGGTTGTCAGGACCTGAGGCTCAGGGACAAGTGGGAAGTGTTGTTTAATACTCAGAAAGTAGCAGTTTTTCAAGATGAAAAGCATTGGTGATTGGTTTCACAATGTCAGTGTACTTCACACTACTGAACTATACACTTAAATATGGATAAGATGGAACTTTGATGGAGTAAATATAGAAGGTAATCAAAAGGTACACACTTTGTGTTATCAAATAAATAAGCCATGGGGATGTAATGTACAGCATAGTGACTATAGTTGATAATACTGAATTGTATATTTAACATTTGCTAAGAGAGTAGATTTTAAAAGTTCTCAACACAAGAAAAAAAATTATAACTCTGTGTAGTGATGTCTGGGTTGACTGGACTTATTGTGGTAGACCTGAAATAAATATAAGATCACTTGTCAATTATATCTCAATTTAAAAAAAATGAAGTATTGATACATGCTACAACATGGAATTCCCTGAAAAAAATATACCGAATGAATGAAGTCAACACAAACACCACACATTATACAATTTCACTCATATGAAAGTCAACAAACATGGAAATTTATAGACACAGAAAATAGATTAGTGCTCGTCTAGGGCTGTTGCTCAGAGGAGCTAGGTGGGAAGACAGGGCAGTGAGAGGTTAAGGGTATAGAGGTTTCTTTTTAGGTGATGGAAATATTCTGAAATTGACTGCAGTGATGATTGCACGGTATCTGTGAATATACTGAAGACAGTGAGTTGTAGACATTAAAGGGCTCTGTTGTATGTGTACCGTTTCTCACAAAAACCCACAACTGTTCAAATAAGTGCATAAATGCATTAAGAGTTTTGCAATGCAAAACAGTTTTGTGTTCCAGTCTCTTAAACATATGAATATTCCAGATACATCCCACATTTACAAAGGCTTTTCTTGTTTCTTTGTTCTATCAGTCCAAATAGGAATTGAATTACCTTGGGGATATTATAGACTTTTACATTTCAAACTTCTCTCAGGATACATTCAAAAGATGACCTAAAAGAAATTTCCCTCCAGTGTAAGACGTACACCTGAGAATTGAATGAACACATCTCACACCATGTGGTTAGACTAAGAAGAGAACTTGAGCCCAGCTAGGGCTGTGGGTTCCAACTTCCCACCAGAGCTAAGGGCTTGGGAGGCCGTAGGATTTTTTAAAGATTGATATCAGTGGAGGTGGGGAAGCACTGGGAAAAAGATCAAAGATCAAAGTGGAGACAGACTAATCTTCATGATGAGGATTATTTTAGGCTGGTTACTGTTAAAAACTGCAGATGAGAAGGAGGCTCTGAGGAGTGGAATTTGCTTGCCCTTTGATGAGAGATATTTGCATTTGTGAAGGAAGTCTCCATCTGTGGGGGGTGTCTCCCCCTCTGCACCAGGAGAAAGGGGGAATGACCTTATCTCTAGAAACTCTTAATGGGGATGGCAAGGACTTAAGTCTAGTTTATTGTGCTTGTCTGGTAACCTCATGTAGCTGACTCCCCCCACCACCAACATCCTCCTTTGTCTTTAGCTGAAGATAACATTTAAGGTGGTGGCTTCTGTCATTTACTTAATCTGGTTTGATTCTTATCTAAAAGTTATAGGACCACCCAATAACCAGACTCCACCTGCACCGAGACCATTTTAATGACTTTTATTTACATATTCTTTCCTTTGTCTTGTAAAGAGATAACTCACATACCTATGCCTTAAATTTAGTCCTACTCTCAACCCATGTTTGCTGCAGCAGCAGCAGCAGCTGTGACTGCCCATGGGTCCTGTTCCCATGTCTGCAGCATCAGCAGCAGCAGTTCTGACTGCCCATGGGTCCTGTCCCCATGCCAGCAGCAGCAGCTCTGACTGCCCATGGTCCTGTCCCCATGCCAGCAGCAGCAGCTCTGACTGCCCATGGGTCCTGTCCCCATATCTGCAGCAGCAGCAGCAGCAGCAGCAGCAGTTCTGATTGCCCATGGGTCCTGTCCCCATGCCAGCAGCAGCAGCTCTGACTGCCCAGGGGTCCTGTCCCCATGCCAGCAGCAGCAGCTCTGACTGCCCATGGGTCCTGTCCCCATGCAGCAGCAGCAGCAGCAGCAGCAGCTCTGACTGCCTATGGGTCCTGTCCCCATGCTAGCAGCAGCTGCTCTAACTGTCCATGGGTCCTGTCCCCATGCCAGCAGCAGCAGCTCCTCCTGCCTGTGGTCCTGTCCCCATACAGCAGCTCTTTACTGCCCATGGGTCCTGTCCCCATGCTATTCCATACTATTCTCTAAATAAAAGATCACTACTGCCAGACCTTAAGAGTCCAGGAAATCTTTCTTTCGACTCTTTGGCTCACGGACCCTGCATCAATTACATACCGGGAGGTGATTTTAAATGTGCTTGCAAAGAAGGGTCACAGATCCCTGAGTGGCCAAGCAGCATTGCATTTCAGCGGAACCGTCCCTAAAGAGGACCACTTCCAGCTGTGTGTTGGCTCCCACGCAATCTCCATCCTGCTGTCACCGTGGACCGAGGGGCCTTTTGAACTGTCCAATCAGGGTCGTCGCTGGGGCAGGTGGGCGGGGCGACGCACCGCAACCACTTGCGACTGTCTGTCGCTTCACAGTCCTTCCGGTGACGGGTCACATGCACTCAGAGGGTCCACGGTGCTCTGCGGCTGAGTCTGTCGCGCTGTGACCTATACGGAGTCATAGTACGGACACCGGGGAACCCACAAGCCTCAGCAATGGTGAGAGTTCAGCCCCGGAGGAGGAAGGGCTGCTCGGAAGCGGCGGGGCGGGCCCGGCCTCCCGCGGTCCCCTCCGGGCTCTGCGGCCCCGAGTCCGCGGTGGCGCCGCTCGGCCCTCAGGCCCCTCCGGCCGCAGCGTGGGGGCGGGGCCGGCAGCCGGGCCCCGGGCGTCCTGTGGTCCCTGCGCGCGGCGACTTGGGCCGGAGCGTCTCTGGGCCGCTGTGCGCCCGCAGCCCCGCGTGTCCCAGACGCTGCGGGGCCCGCGGGAGGGTCCGCAGGACAGTCGGGCCTCGGGCTCCGGGGTCCGTGCGCGGAGGGGCTGCGGTCTGTGGGTCCCCAGGGCCTCCTTTCTCCCCAGGGGCACCTGTTTTCCTCTCAATTTTCCGTACTTTTGAGGAGCAGAGTCTCAAATCCCTGACCCTGTCCACCAGCTCTTCCAGGACCGACAATAAAGCCCTAAATTTCCAAATCCCTCCTCACGTTCCCAAACGCCAGCTTCCGGTCTCTGATCACAGCATCATTATCAGCTACAAACAGACCCGATATTTTGTTTATCATTTTCCCACAGTCAATGGGCGGCCCTTTTGAATGGGTTTCTTCCTTGTTTGTGTATGTTTTACATGAGAAAAAAGTAGCGAATCCACCTGGAAGCGCGTTGTGTGAACTCCTTCAGCCTCTCCTCCCAGGCTGGGTCCTGGGCAGGGACCTTCAATCCTCTGTCCTTTGGTTGGAGGTTCCTCTGGGCAAACTTTTCCATGTGATCTGTCCAGTCAGCACGGCCCCTCCCTGGGTTTGTTACCGTTAAAAGATACATTCTTTTTTTTTAGTCAGGTTTTCAGGGAAAAGAAATTTATTTAATCAATACAGCTTGAAACACAATATAAAATTTTTCCAAAGAGGAAAGAAAGGGGTGAAGTTCAGAAAAAACATGCCAGTAGTTCCTTGCATGATTTAAAAATTGTGATTTTTTTTTTCTTCCCGAGCATGTTACTAATATTCTGAGGTCTGTTCTTTTATTTTGGGTGAGTTCCAATGGATTTCCAGGGCTGAGACTGGCAGACTTGAAGTGCTCAAGTATGAGTAATATTTTATAAAACCATTTCTTTTCATGGAAATAATTAACATTATTTTCCTGGATTTCAGTACATTCCTGTAGGAGCTAGCAACATGTGATACAGTTTTTTTCCTTGATTTCCACGTAAAGACTGGTTTGAGTGTTTTAGTAGAACTGTTCAAACATGGGATTTGCGTCATTTAAGGCATCATTGGTCGTCCAGAAAATCTCCAATGGGTGTAGAGGGCTGAGGGCAGTGAATCTAAGCTGAGGCCCCCTTGGGCCTGCAGAGGGAAGGCCTTGAAGCCCAGCTGTTCTTCCTGGCGAGCCTCCCCCTGCAGGTGTCCTACTGCTCACACCCCCATGGAAGGAGCCTTTATCCTGAGAGGAGCTGCAGAGCCCTGGAAAGCTGGGGGTGCACGTGCTCATGGGGTGGGTAGTGATGCACTTTCTGAGATGGTAACTGATTTCCTTGGACCTACTTCTAGATTTGGAGTTTTGCATCCACAGTGTGGGTGCACTCAGATAGTAATTTGTTTACATTGAGCAAGCCTGTGAATGTCAGGAGCTTTGTGTGCTGGATTAAGGTCTGTGAATTAGGGACCTCATTTGGGTCAGCACCTTAAACTGAATCCAGCTGAGTTTCCTCACTGTGAGAATGGAGCCTGAGAGAGGGAGCATGTGCACTGTTCCCTGGGGAGAGGAGGGTGTTTGGGGCTCCCAGAGCTCCTTCCTGTGGCTGCTCAGGTGCCCTCCCCTCCTTCTCCAGGGACTGACCCCGTCCAGGGCTCTGTCTCCACCAGGAGAGTCAGGAACACCGGACCTTCTGACTGTGGCTTTCCTTCTGTCCTGTGGGAAGCAGGCTGCTCATCTGAGCTGATTCCAGTGTTTGTGTTTCTTCCCTTTGGATTCCTTTATCGATGGACTAGTGCAGCCCTTTGGCTCTAGTTTCCCTTAGCACTCGGGCCCTGAGACTGTAAGTTGATGGAGAGATGGGATGTGAGGAAAGCAAAAAAATTGTGGCACCAAATACAAATTTTGTTCCTTTTAGGCAAGAGAACCTAAGATGTTTGATAAATGTATTAACTTTTTCAGCACATTTTCCTTTTTTAGATCAGTTTTTTCTATGTGCCTGTCTCTAGAGAACATAGAAATTTAAAAGGCTAAAGCGATTGAACTTCTATTTTGATTGATGTGAGAAAACTTCTGAAAGCTTATGTAAATCTTTGAAAATCCAATACATTTAACAGGTTAAACCCAAACCCTTATAGCATTAAAATATACTCCTTATTCGTGAAAATACCCCCATGTGACTTATAGGGGAGGGACAAACTAGGCTGCCACTTGTTCTTTTAGTTAGAGATTTGAAAATTTTCATTTTGTGGTTGTCACTTTTGTAACTGTTAGTGTTTAAAGGAATTAAATCCTAGAATAGTTTCCTATGTGCAAAAGTTAAATAGAAGTGTTAAATAATGAAATATATATCAGATTCTCTCTTTTTAAAAAATAAATCTGTAAGAAAGCAAAGTCTAACTGAAGACCCATGGCCAACATATCCTGGTCCCTTCCTGTGCTGTTACTCAAGTCACCCCCCAAATACACAGTTTTGATTAATTTTTCAGCTTCCTGTTAGTGTTTCTTTATATAAAAACAAGCAATTGCAAATTCATATAGTTTTACCCATGTTTGTCCCTGTAGTGAGCAGTCAGACTCCACATTTTTGGGTGACTGCTCACAGCTTAAGCCTCACCCACCCTCTTCCCCTCGTGCCCCCACCTGGACAAGCTGAGGAGAAGCCTGGGTGCTCTCTCCTCTAGAGCAGGCAGGAGATTCCCACCACCCCAGCCCCTGCCTGTGTGCAAAGCTCTTGCCCCGGCCCCACCCCCAGGCCCAGTGAAGCCCCAGGCCAGGCTCCATTCCTTGCTTTCTGAGCCCTGTGAGAGCTGCTTGAGAGGCCGGCCCTGCCCTCCCCTCAGACCTCTGTTATGTGAGTCCTAAGTCTTGTCCTACCCTGTGTGTGTGTGTGCGTGCGTGCGTGTGCCACCCTGGCATCAGTCCGAACAAAGGAACCACCCCTCTGCAGGTGACCGTAACAGTTGGCGCCCTGAGCAGCATGTCCAGACGTGACCCCACCCGTGGGTCTGTCTTCTCTTGCTCTGACTTGCTCCCCTTCTCTGCTGCCTAGTGGTGGCATGAGCTGCGGGCTGCTGCTTGCTGGGGGAGCTCGTGCTGTGAGCTGTGCTGCCCCGTGTTGCATTGTTGACTCTCAAAGCCTGAGTTCTAGGTTCAGCTGAGCAGAGTTGGCAATTTCAAGAATTTATAGGCATTTGGGAACTGAAGTATGGGATTGGGGTGTCTTTAAAGTGGTCCTGTTTCAATGTGTTTGCTGGGATTTATCCAGTTAGAGTGAAGCTGTGACAGCGGCTGAGTTCGCTCCAAGATGCCCCAGAGATGGGGGTGGCACAGGGGGACTATACCCTGTTCAAGAGGAGGATCCATCAGTGGTCACTCCTGAAACAGCTGTCATTTAAAAAGACAAAAAGAAGAGAGGGGAAGGGCAGCCGTAGATGGCAGGCTGAATCCACACCCTAATGCCCGAGGGCTCACCTGGACCCTTAAGTACCTCTGTTGCTGCTGCTGCCCCTGCCTCTACTGTGACAAAGAACCTGTCCCTTGGGGTTATAGGGGTGTGGGGACCTGGAATTGGCCACCCCAAGATATGTCTCTTTGGCATCAGGATTATTTGAGGCTGATTGCTTTTGATAAACTGGGACAGGGAAGGAGGCTCTGAGGAATGGAACTTGCCCTTCCTTAGGACACCTTTACATTTGTAAGGTAAATCTCTATCTGTAAAAGGTGCCTCCCTCTCTGTACCAGGAAGAAGAAAGGAGATGACCTTATCTCTAGAAACTCTTAATCAATACCAAAGGCAAGGACTTAAATCTGCATTTTATTGTGCTAGTCTGGTAACCTCCTTTAACTGACTTCCCTCCCCCTCCCAACTTTGGCATTTCTTTAAGGATTAAGCATCTTTCTTTAGGCTAGGAACTGATTGCTGAGCTCACCTGTGACTGCCCAGCTCCAGACAATCGACTTGCCTCTGGCTACGCCCACCAAGACAGCAGACCACTGCCTGCTGTGTCCATCAAGCGCTGTGCCGACAGGGCAATCTTGTGACTGTTGTGGGAGGGACATTTCAATCACATGTGAAACACCCTGTTTGGGGGTATATAACCACTATGTGTACCCCACTTCTTCGGTGCCCTTTCTTCCTTCGGGAAGAAAGGCCCTGGGCCATGGCTCCTCATAAAGCTTTGTTTAATTTTCTCTTGCTATTCTGTCTCATGTGAATTTAATTCGTTCTCCGGCCAGACGAACCCACATTTGGGAAGAGGAAATGTCCTCATCCCCTACAGGGGACAACACCCATGGCACCGCTGTGACACAGCAAAGGGATTAGTTGAAATCTGACTTAAGTCCAGAGATCTTAAACTCACTACAACATCCAGTAGTCATGGGGGAGGCTCCTAAACTTGATGACACTGTTTAGAGGTTTTTGGGAAGAAAAAATATATAAATACTAGGGTAGATAGGAGGCCCTTTCCCTCAAAGTATATCCAATGACAAAAAAAACCCCAAAAAACTACAAAAAAAGGGAAGGACAAGAGGGAGGGAGCAAAAGAGAAAACTGTTGAAAGGTCTACAGTTTGAACTAATTTGAAATCCAAAATATACTAAGAGAATTTACAGAATAAAACAGATGAAGGTGCACTGCTTGGCGTTTGGGCCTCTACAACATTGCTTCTGAATTAACTTTGCTCTCTGATGTGATGCGCAATTTCAGAAACTTTGAAGCAGTTAATCGACCGAGGTGTCAAATTACAGTTATACCTGGGATCCTGGTAAATTTAAGGAGGGTGCCCCTGATGATCTTTGGGGCCTTAAGGAATATAGTATTGAGGACAATTGTTTCTCCTTAACATGACTTCACTTCTCAGAACATAGAGTGCTGGGCTCTTAACAAGACATTCAATGGAAGGTTCTCTCTTCCGAGTCTCGCGGTGCAGGCCTCATAGAGCAGCATAATGGCATATTGAAATAAGTTCAGATTAGTTGAATGAAAGATAGTCTGTTTCTGTCCTCAGTCAGTCATCAGGGGTGAATATTAATGTGTTTGTCTTTACCTTTTATTCCTAGTTGACTTGACTTGTTTTTAGGATCAGTTTTAGGTTTACAGAAAACTTGATCATAAAGTACAGAGATTTCCCACATAACCCATCTGCCTCCACACAGTTTGCCCTATGTTTTATATCTTGTATCACTGTGGTGCATTTGTTACATTTGATGAGCCAATTTGATGCATGAAAGTTCATAGTTTACATTAGTGTTGACTCTGTCTTATACAATCTCTGGGGTTTCGCTAGTGGAAAATGGCATGTCTCTGTCATTTCTGTATCATATGGAACACTTGCGCTGTCCTAAAAATCTCCTCTGCTCCCCTATTCATTCTTCCCTCCCTCCCACCCCAAATCCCTGGTAACCATTGATCTTTCAGTGTCTTATATTTGATCTTTTCCAGAATGTCACATGCTTGGAATCATACAGTGTGGAGCCTTGTCCTGTTGGCTTCTTTCATTAGCAGTATGATTTTAAAATTTCTCCATGTCTTTCTTACTTGATAACCTCATTTGTGTTCATCACTGAAGAATGTTTTATCCTATGGATGTACCCATGATTGTTTATCCATTCATCTATTGAAATTATCCTGGTTACATCTAGGTCTTGACAGGTAGGCATAAAGCTCCTATAAACATACCCACATAGGGATTTTTGTGAGCATCAGTTTTCAACTCATTTGGGTCAGTTCAAAGAACCTGATAGCTGTATCATATGGGAAGAGTAGACTGTGTTTCAGAAACTGCCTTTCTTCAAAAGTAGGTACACCATTTTCCATTCCCACCAGCAAGGCCTGAGGGTTCCTGGTGCTCCCATCTTCATCGTCATTCATTGTTCTCAGTGTTTTTAATTCCAGCCATTGTAATAAGTGTGTGAACATATCTCATTCTACTTTTATTTGTAATTTCCTAGTGACATTTGATTTTGGACCTGTTTTTGTGTGCTTATTTACCATGTGTAAATCATTGTTGAAGTGTGTGTTCAGATGTTTTGCTCATTTATAGCTGGGCTGTCTGTCTTCTTTTTGTTGAGTTTTAGGAGTTCTTCGCATGTTTGGGCACCAGTCCTTTGTCAGATAAGTGACTTTCAAAGATTATCTGCCAGTTTGTGACATGTTTTTATTCGCCCAACACTGTGTTTTGCTGATCAGAAGATTTTCATTTTAATGAAGTCAAACAGATTGTTTTCTGTTTTGGATCTTGCTTTTGGTGTTGTATGTAAAAATTAATCACCAAACCCGTAGTCACCTAGATTTCCTCCTATGTTGTCTGTTAGGAGTGTTGTGGTTTTACATTTTATACTAACATCTATGATTCATTTTCAGTTAATTTTTCTGAAAAATGTAAAGTAAGTCTCTAGATTCCTTTTTTGGGCATGTTGGTGGCCAGTTTTTCTGGAATCATTTGATGAAAAGACTGTGTTTTCCCCCTGAATTGCCCTTGGTCCTTTGTCAAAGATGAATTCAACTCATCTTTGTATGTGTGGATTCATAAGAAGCAATAGACTTTTCTATAGTAACACATTTTTCTGTCAGTCTTCCTCTACTCTCTGCTTAGTTCAAGGGGTTTTCTTTGTTATTGGAGATCCTCTGAGATTTTCTCTATAGACAATCTTGTGCCCCAGGACAGTTTTATTTCCTGCTTCCCAATCTATGTACATTTTATTTCCTTTTTGTGTCTAATTTCATTAACTAAGAATTCCAATACAAGGTTGATGAGGATGAGTAAGAAGGGACAAACTTGCCTTCTTTTTGATGTTGCTGGAAAGCGTGTAGTTCTTTCAGTGTAGTCCACTACTATTAAACAAGAGCCCAGTTGATGTAGAGGGAGGTGTGGGCAGAGGGGGAGCATCCTCCAGTCCAGCAGTTGGGTCTCAGTCTTTCAGTGAGCCTGTGTCCCTGGGCTTGACCTTCTGTGATATAGTAAGAAAGATATTTGTTCTTTGTCCTTAGTTCCTAGCAAAATGCTCTTGAAGTCCTTGGAATTGCTTGAATGAAAAGAGTGACACAGTGTTTTTTGTTTTAATGAAGCAACTCTTGGCCAGCTCCCAGATGGCTTCAGGATGGGGATTGGACACTAGAAACAGCACGCCTTGATTAGAGGTTTGGGAATTTCAGCCCCAGCTCCCAGCCTCTGTGTAGAGTAGAGGGGCTAGAAAGTGACTTGACCCATGGCCAATGGCCAATGATTTAATAAATTGTGCCCGTGTAATGAAACTTCAATCAGACCCCTTAAAGATAGCATTCAGAGGGGCCAGCTCCGTGGCTGAGTGGTTAAGTTCGCATGCTCTGCTGCGGCGGCCCAAGGCTCGGATCCTGGGCGCGGACATAGCACCGCTCATCAGGCCACGTTGAGGCGGCGTCCCACATCCCACAACTAGAAGGACCTGCAACTAAGATATACAACTATGTATCGGGGGGGTTTGGGAAATAAAGCAGAAAAAACAAATAGAATTCACAGAGATTTTTTTTTTTCCAACATTTTTACTTTTCCTTTTTCTCCCCAAAGCCCCCCCAGTACCTAGTTGTATATTTTTAGTTGTGGATCCTTCTAGTTGTGGCATGTGGGAGTCCACTTCAGCATGGCTTGGTGAGCGGTGCCCTGTCCACGCCCAGGATCTGAACCAGGGAAATCCTGGGCTGCAGAAGCTGAGTGTGCAAACTTAACCACTTGGCCACGGGGCTGGCCCCTTCTGAGAGAGTCTGCATTGGTGAACACATGCAGGTGCTGGGAGGGTGGAGTGTCCAGAGAGGATGTGGAATGTCTGCAGCCCCCTCCACCTCCACTCCCCTCACACATACCACGATGCTGCTTTGCCCTATGCATCTCTGCCTTTTGTCTGTTCCTGAGTTGTATCATTTATAGTAAACCAATAACAGTAATTAAAGCTGTTTGCTGTGGTCTCACTATTGTTTCAGTAAATTACCAAATGTTATTAGATGTTCAGGGAATCTGTGGATCTGTAGATGCCTGAGTGGAAACGTTGGCAGCCTGGGCACCCCATCTGTGGTTGGCATCTAAAGAAGGGGCAGTTTGTGGGACTGAGCTCTTAACCTGTGGAGTCTGATGTGAATTCTGGGTAGTTAGTGTTAGAATTGAATCAAACTGTTGGATACTTCTTCAGTGATAGTTGGAAAAGTGACATTGGAACAGACATGAAATATCTGATGTCAGGAGGGGGATAAAACCCCATCATCTTCACAGTTGTCCCCCCTTTGAGAGAAGAAAAGGCTAGAAGAGACTCAAGTTGGCTGTTTCCCTTGCCCCGGTCCCTTGTTGCTTGTTCGCTTGTTTCCGTTTAGCTTTTCGAAACTCGCAGTCATTTATGCTCTTATTAAGTAGATTGGTTTTAGGGCATGCTTTATCAGAATAGAACCTTTTGGGTATATTTTCAAATGGCTACTTTTTTGTGTGTCTCTCTCTAATTGTGGAGACAGTGGTTTACCCTGTGACCTCAATTCTCTGATGGAAGAGCTGTCGATTTCAAGTTTCTTGGCTTTTTTTTCCTGAAGACTGGAGTTGAGCTTGAAGCTCCCTACATGACAGGCCAGGACCAGAAGTCTCTGACTGCTTTTTTCCTCAGTTTCACTCAGAAAAAATTGACATACACGACTGTATAAATTTAAGCTGTACAACATGATGGTTTGATTTACACATATTGTGAAATACTTATCACAGTAGGTCAGCTAACATCCATCTTCTCATATAGACGCAATAAAAAGAAAAGAATAACCTCTTGTGATGAGCATTCTTAGGAGCTCTTTTCCTAGGAGTGTAGAGAGTATGTGATTTTGTGATTATTAGTATCTCATTTGATCCCCTGCCTTGATCCTTCCTCCCATGATGCAAATACAGAAAGTTAAGCATGGGGTCTTACCCAAATTCACAGAGCTCATAACAGAGGAGTCTTAGTTTTGAAGGCATAGTGGGCAATGTCAAAAATTTTGAACTCACAAGAATGCTGCAAGATTTGTATAATTATTCACTTTCACAAATGAGGCATCAAAGTTTCCAAACAGGACCCATAGGCAGCATGGTGTTCCACTTATATGACATTCTGGGAAAGGCAAAGTAGGAGCCTAAAACACATCAGTTCTTTAGGGTGGGAGGGTTCAGTACAAACGGCCACCATGAGAGGGTTCCTTTGGGGTGATGGAGTGTTCTCCATCCTGATGGTGGTAACTATACATTTGTGAAAACTCACAGTTGCTCTTAAAATAGTATGTGAATATACTAAAAACAATTAATAGAAAACAAGAAAAATGTTTTCACATGCTAGGAGAATATTAAGCTCTCCTGAAGTTTGATTACTACGCGTGCAACACTTCCTTGTACCACCTTGAGTTCCTTCTTAGGAAAAAGTGGCAGGACTGGGGAAGAAGAATAAAGACCACTATAGGCTTTTCTTGGTACCCAGTCTGAATTAGAAAACTCCCTCTAGGGCTACACCTGCCCACATGCCATTCACATTACTGGTGAGAAAGTGATGTGGCTCCTGGCATTCATCTTTGAGTTGACGCCAGGTTTCCTGGGTCACATCCTGAAACCTAAAGGTGCATCTGACACGTCTCTTCAAGTGGAAACTGTCCGAGTACATCCTCATGTAATCCTTGGGCATCAATGTCCTGTCTTCCCAGAGCAGGTCTTGAGGCCGTTTCCAGCTCTTGAGTTTCCCGTCTCAAGCCTACTTTGTACCTCCTTGTTGGGAAACGTGTTTAACTGCAACACCTGTCCCACTCTGGAAATTTTCTGTGTGTCAATCTTAAAATAAAAACAGACAATTATTTTGCCAGTAAAATGAGTTTATTTGGGAATGGCAGAGAAAGTGCAATTCAGGACATGCAAGCTATGGTGAACCATAGGCAGGTAGGGAGAACAGAACAGACAGGCTTTCTTTTACAGAGGACAGGAGGAAGCTAGGAGAGCCTGAATGGAACAGCAGTCCATTGAAAAATGAGAGTTTAGGGTGGTGACAGTGGCTGAGTGTGGTGGCTTCTCATTGGCTGGGCTGCCGGAGTCCTGCTCCGGCTGAGTCCATGTTCCTGAGGGATGGACGTAGTCGGCGCAGTGAGGGAAGAGATGTGAGACTTGGGTTGGTGTTATCAAGTCCAACTTTACTGTGCACAAGTGTCGTTTTTATATTTTTCAGGATTAGTACAGAAATAGCTCTACAAATATTCTCAGAGAGATAAGGAAGTAAAAAACGAGCACAAGAGGGGCTGGCCCCGTGGCCGAGTGGTTAAGTTCGTGCACTCTGCTGCAGGCGGCCCAGTGTTTCGTTGGTTCGAATCCTGGGCACGGACATGGCACTGCTCATCAAACCATGCTGAGGCAGCGTCCCACATGCCACAACTAGAAGGACCCACAACGAAGAATATACAACTATGTACTGAGCGGATTTGGGGAGAAAAAGGAAAAAAATAAAATCTTTAAAAAAACAAACGAGCACAAGAATATTTATTAGCATTCTATTCTATAGAGCATAAGGTTAATGATCGTCTTCTCCACAATTACCTATTGTTTGTTGTCTCTAAGCTAAAAGAGATAGGTACCTTGACATCTGTTGTAATTCATGGTAAAGTTAAATCAGAGAGAGAAGGTCCAGACCTCCGGACAGGACAGCATTCCATCTGGTTACATCCTGGGGGAGCCACCCCTTCCTCCCTCAATCATTTACGCCATTAGTGTAGATGGTTAATGAGAACAAAAGGCAAATCCCGGGTATCTTATCCCCAGGGCTACGTGCATTCTCAGCAGGCAGTTAAACATCTTTACATTCCCGCTCCCCTTAGGGGGTGAAAGCATTCCTTTGTCTTTTAGGAGGCAGGGCTAACAGTCCCTTGAGCACACTGCCCGGAGAAAATATCATTTTGTTAGTAAGGTAAAGGGCTGAAAAGCTAAGCTAAACTATATATCTTCAAGAATAAAAAGCAGAAAAAAGTATAGCCATAACCTTGATAGAAAGTATGCATACATTTCAGAAAATATCAGGGATGTCGGCCGGCCATTCTTCACCGAGGGGCGTCCTTGCGCCCCTCGGCCCTTCTCAGCCCGGACCCTGTCAGACGGCTGTATAGGCGTTGGTAGCATGGCTCCTGGCACTGGGCTGTTGCTGGGCAAGGAGAAGTTCTTCCTTTTTCCTCCTGGGGTCTGTAAAGTAAGCTTCTTCCTGATGGGGAATGGGAGGGACACTTCTGCCTGTTTGGGCTTTGTAAGGTATGGTGAGCAGTAGTGCATGAGAGCTCCCCTTCCAGGGCTTCCTGCCTCCATTTTACATGAGATTGCCTGTGTTTGTTTTCACATTTAGAACCCCAGGTGACTGTGAGTTGAGGCAGTGGCAGAACCCAGACCCCACGTCATGAGGCACATGACCCTGAAACATAATAATCTCTCCTGTTGCATAAACACCCCCCCTGCACCAGCAAGCACAGTTTCTCAATAGTCTCATTATCACCAATAATGTCAAAAAGAGATGCCCTGTCTTGTCCTAGCTCTGGGAGTACCTCAGGTGCCCAGCTGTGCCTAAATCACTCTCCTGAGAGCTCTGGCACATTCCACCCTGTGGATTCAGTGGCTCATGTGCTGACCACGCCTGGCTCCCTCACCTCAGAACCCGCCTCTGGAGTGAGTTTGGAGCCCACCCACCAAGGCAGGTGCTTTTACTTTTTCTGGAACAAGACTCACCCTGCAGAAGTCCAGCCCCAAGGCCTGTGGGAAATGTTAGTCTCAGCTAGACCTTCCTGAGCCATGGGGCCCTCTAGCTTCACAAGTCTCTCAGAATGCAAAGTGGCACTATGTCAAAGGAAGTGGCCAGAAATGGCGGGGATTGCCCCTTTCCTGAATTGCCTGGGCACAGGTATGCCCCCTCCTTTGTTGGAAGCCATGTCCCTGTTTCTTGAAAGAAAGAGACAGAAATGGGTCAATCCACATCTCTACCTGCCCTTGCAACAACTTCTAGTGCTTTCCTGGGTCTCCAAGTTGATGTTTCTGTGGCTGCGAGACCTGGGGTCTCACGTCCCCAGGCTTCCACCCCCATCAGCTCTGTTCCAGGGCAGGGTGGCGATCAAGGCCTCAGTGTGGGTGGCCCATGGGGCTGACACACCTGAGGTCTGCATGCTGGCGAGGCCTCAGGTGTGCTGGATCCCAGACCATGGAGACTGCAGCAGAGGACATGGCAGCTGGGTGAGGACGCACAGACCTTTGTTGTCTGCACTGAGCTTCCAGTGGGAGAGCAAAGTGAGGAAGGGGCACGTGGTGAGGAGCACATTTCTGGAAGGGATCCTAGCAGTGTGAGGGGCTGGAACACGGTGATCACTGCAGCCATCGTGGGCCCTGACTCTCCCCTCTTCAGGCTCCTGAGCTGTGACTCTTACGGAGATGACCTTGCTGTACTGTGTGGGCTCAGGAAGTGTGAAGGCCCTTCACCATCAGGAGGGGCAGATGGACCCTCCTGTGGAGATTGGTTTGTGAGTCAGGGGTCACCCCTCTGTCACACGAGATTAGCTGAGAACCGTTCACTCTGTTATGATTGAGTGCATGTGGGCTGAGGAGGTTTGTGTAAAGCCTGGGGCGTGTGTTTGTGGGTGTGTCTGTGAGGCTGTGATTCAGTAAGTGTGGTCTCCTCCTGTGTACCAGGCCTTCTGGTAGGTGCTGCAGTGAACCGAGGGAACAACTACCCCTGTCGCCTTGGAGCTGACCTTCTGGGAGACAAGAAACAAGCGATACAGTAAGACATGCGCTGTGTCAGACGGGGCCTAGTCCTGAGGAGGTAGAGGAAGCCGCAGAGGAGTGTGAGGGCCTGGGCGGTGGGTCTCTGGGCCATTACCTCTGAGGGTCTGTGATTTTGTGTGTCTGTGTGTGCATGTGTGCACATGTGTGTCCAGTGAGGAAGCCTGTGTGATTTTGTCTGTCTGGGGGGCTGTGTGTGGATGTCCTTAAAATCTGGAATGCTGTTATGTCATTTGGTGCCTAACTGCCCTGGTAGCACCTCCCTCACCATGTTCAATTGAACTGGTGTGAGCAGACAAATCCTTGTCTTCTTTCTGATTGTATTAGTCCTGTGTTTTATTTTGTCTCAAAATGTTTTGACATCTTGTGGGACCTCTCGGACATAGGGAGACCCTGCCCCTCCCAGGGACACCTCATTCCGTGTTGGCGGTGGACAGCTTGTCTGGAGCAGACCTCTTACGTGCATACCGCCCGATCCAGTGCCCTGTCCCTACAGACCTCCTTATCTGCCTCTCACACGCCAGACAGTGTTCCCTGCCCTAAACCCACCCAGGGCCAGGAACCAGATGACTGAGGGCCGTCCCTAGGCCCCAGAGGCTGCTGGGATTGTTCAAAGCAGCCAGTCCTGAGCTGCTCACTCTGTCCTGACTTACATTTCCTGTGGGACCCAAATGAAGGCCGTGGCTTAGGTTTGTGTCCCCCTCCTGATTCTGCCGCCTGAGCAACCCTGATGCAGCCCCTTTGACCCTGCCTGGCATGGCGTGCACTAATCTTGGGAAATATAAGTAATAAACTTCTTTAAATGACATTGGCCTGTCCATGTTGTCACTTAGTCACCTCTGTAAATTAAAATCTCAAGGGTACAAATTGGACACTGATCCTGAGGAGAAAGTGTTCAGTGAAGATGGTGGAGCCACCGTGGGAGGACGGAGTGAGGTCTGTGGGAATGTGAGTCCACAGCAGAGCTGATGTTTCCCAGGGAGCCTGCAGCAGGGGACATGGGGGCTGAGCGAGGAGAGGCTCACGTTTGGTCCCCTCACTGAGCTTACAATAGAAAAGCAAAGTGACAAACGGACAGTTCATGATGAGGGGGTTTCTGGATGCATTTGTAGCAGTGAGAGGGGCTAGAACATCATGACTTCAGCCATTTTGGGCCCTGACTGCCATCCAGTCTCCCATGTTGTGTTTTTTGTAGAGATGTCCCATTTGTACTGTGTGGTGTCAGGAAGGGTGAAATCCCTTCCCCATTTGGAAGGGCTGAGACCCCCCTCTTTGGGGATTGGTTTGGGAGCCAGGAGACACCCCTCTACCAGGTGGGATGGGAGGGAGAAGAACACACTTTGTGAAGATCTGGGTCTGTGATGAGGTTTGTGTAAAGCTTCCATGTGAGTGTGTGTTTGTGTGTGTCTCTGGGAGCCCTGATATGCCGGAAGTACTGGTGTGACAGGGCTTTTGGTAGGTGTTTTGGTGAACGGAGCAGAGCAAATATGCTTGTTTGCTCTAAAGCTGACATTTTAGGAGAGAAGAAGGAAGATATATAAGTAAAATTAGACCATGTGTCTAATGATTGGCCCTAAAGAGTAAAGAACAGTGGGGAGGAGTGGGGAGGGCCTGGGCTCTGTGTGTCTATGGGAACATCTGTGTGTCTCTGAGCCATTAACTCTGAGGGTTTGTGAGTTTGTGTGTCTGTGTCTGTGTGTGTCCTATATGTGCCATGACAAAGCCTGTGTGATTTTGCCTGTCTGTCTGTGGAGCTATGTGTGTCTGTCCTTTGAATTCTGGAGTGGTTGGTTTTCCCATGTTCTTGCCTAACTGCCCTGGTAGCGCCTTTCTCACCACGGTGGGTGGAGCTGGTGAGAGCAGACATCTCTGTCTTCTCTCTGATCTGAGAGAGAAAGCCCGCAGTCCTTCACCATCAAGAGTGACGTCAGCTGTGGGTTCTTCACTGATGCTTTATTTCAGGGTGAGGGAGTTGACTGAGGGAGTTTCTCCTAGTTTCCTGAGTGTTTTCCTTGTGAAGGGCTGTTGAACTTGGTCTAATGCTTGTTTGTACCTGTTGAGATGATTCTATTAATTATTTCTTATGTTAATTGATTTTCAGATTGAAATCCAGTATTTCCTTCCCAGGTTAAATCCCATGTGGTCATGGTGTTTAGGTCATTTTGTATATTGCTAGATTCAGTGTTCTAGTATTTTGTGTAGGCCTTTTCCATCTATATTGAAAATAGGGGGGCTGGCCCCGTGGCCAAGTGGTTAGGTTCGTGCGCTCCACTGCAAGCGGCCCAGTGTTTCGTTGGTTCGAATCCTGGGTGCAGACATGGCACTGCTCATCAAACCACGCTGAGGCAGCATCCCATATGTCACAACTAGAAGGACCCACAACTAAGAATATACAACTGTGTACCAGGGGGCTTTGGGGAGAAAAGGGAAAAAAAGAAAAAAAAAAATTAAAAAAAAAAGAAAAAGAAAATAGGTGTTTGTCGCTGTATTACTATGTAGTATATACTATAAAATTAATGCTGCATATATTATATATCTGTGTGTGTATATATATATAGACAGAATTTAGAATACGGTATATATATATATTTATGGTATATTTAGTATATTACCTGTTTATAGGATAGGTAGCATATAGTTCAGTATTAAACATAATTAGTTTATATTATATGTAAGTCAAATATATAATTAACATATGTATAAGTTTGTACTGTCTGGTGCAGTTATACTTTTACAGATAGTATTACAGTCTTGGTCTCTAGCATAGTGGGTCTCATTATCATGTCTGTCCACAGAATTATTCAAATAAGCCATTGACTTCCTCCCATGGGAACTTAGGGGCACCCACTGTCTCAATACTCCAAAGCCTGCCTCCCACACCCCCGTTTGCTTTTTCTGCTTCTGAGTACAACTGAGATGTCATATTCTCAGAAATTGTAACTAATTTATCAGCCTGAGAGTTGAGGTGAGGCTCTGCGGTTTGATATTTAGTATGTGCAGAGACATGGGAGCTTCTTATGCATTTGAGTGATTATGAGCAAGATTCTCCCAAAGCGCTTTCTCCCAAGGGTGACCTTGGATAAGGAGCTCATGTTGTTCTTGTTGCCAGGCAGCTAGACCATCAGCAATGAGCTAAAAGTCTGTAAAACTGTGAAGATGAGGTGGACTGTTCATCCAGCTCATCTTCTAGCATGATTGCCTGTCTTTGATCAGGGACGGCCTGGTTAGGGACAGCAGCAGCACCTGTCCAGTGTTCTCCATCACACGTGCTGGTGACACACCACCATTGATATGAAATTAGTTGCAGGATTTATTTTTACATGAACTAGAAAGCAAAGCATATTTCACAGTGTAAACCACTTGACATTTGTCTATGAAAGGGAAGAAAAAATACATACTTTGACTTGCTTATTTTTAGATAAGTGATCAAAAGAGTTATCAGAAATGGATTACATTGTTATCTGCACGAACATGGGGAACCTAGATGCCAATGCTAGAATTCATGCTAGGAGTGAGACTTTAGGCATGCTTTCAATCTTAGGCAGAGGTTTTAAGTTTTTTCTTTTGCTGAGGAAGATTTTGTTTTTGCTGAGGAAGATTTGTTCTGACATAACGTCAGTTGCCAATCTTCCTCTTTTTTTTAGGTGAGCCCCCATTGCAGCATGGCCACTTGACAGATGAGTAATATGAGTTCCTGCCCAGGAACCAAAATCAGGCCACCAAAGCAGAGCATGCCAAACTTAACCACTAGGCCACTGGGGCTGGTGCCTCAGGCTGAGTTGTTAAAACTTGATATTCACCATAAACACTCATGATAAACAAAAAAATGTGTATGAACCATATTTTATTTTATTTTTTTATTTTTTATCTTTTTTGAGGAAGATTAGCCCTGAGCTAACATCTGCTGCCAATCCTTCTCTTTTTGCTGAGGAAGACTGGTCCTGAGCTAATATCCATGCCCATCTTCCTCTACTTTATTTGTGGGACACCTACCACAGCATGGCTTGCCAAGTGGTGCCATGTCCGCACCTGGGATCCGAACAGGTGAACCCCAGGCCGCCAAAGCGGAACCTGTGAACTTAACCACTGCACCACTGGGCCAGGCCGAACCATATTTTATTTTTATTAGTTTTGAAATAACAAAAATTCAACTAAGTAAATTTTCTAGATCTAATTGGCTTTATTGAGCAATTCCTCACTTGGGCAGCATCCCATCTAGAAAGTAGAGAGGAGCTCCAAAGGGCTACAGAAAGGGAAAGCTTTCAAAGCCAGGACAAGGAAATCATAAAGAAAGAAAAAGGATTCTTTCAGGCAAACTTACCTTCCTTGGGGACAAAAGGATCTTATTGGGTGCGTTATCTCATCTTCCTTTGGGCGATGGAGAGGCCCATGTGGCAGATTGCCTCACTGGTGCTGACCAGAAAAACCTAGACCGACTGCTTAGACTACATTCCTGGGGAAGGCTGCAGTCAGGTTAGGTATTAAGTCCTGATTTGGTTCCATGGGCCTAGCAAAAGTGACTCCATTTGGGCCTGTGGTTTTCTTTTTCACAATTTCCCCTCTTTTTATCCAACTCACAGCTTAACAGAGAGACATGATTAAAATTTAATACATTAGCACCGGTCTCAGCCACCGCTGTGAAATTCCCTCAGATTTTGTTGTTCCTTTGAATGGTATCCAGAGGTCATGATGTTTTTCCTTAACCCCTGTGACATTCGCAGGTGAAGGCTGCAGGTTTACTGTCTTCCAGTCGGTCATCTCTTCATTCCTTTTCTGAGGTTCCAGTCTTAGGGAGATCGCTGCTTGGTGATTAGCAGCTGCAAACATACTCTTAAAGCTTTTGAGAGAACACAGTGCACCAGAGAGCTTCTTATGACTGTAATAAGAGGACAGTTCTCAATATCTGGGCCTGCACTTTGGAGCCATGGTCCCCAAGACCCAAACCAATCACCATCAAATGAGTCAAAGAAAGACCACATTGAAGAAGTCACCTTTTAATAGCTTGTTCAGTGATCTTATGTAACTGAGTTTCAACTCCCCCAGAAGTGTTCATTCAGGAGCAGCAGGTGGTGGTGGCCACAGCACAGACACCTCCCTGCTCAGCTAAGAGAGAATCAAGGGCTGTCCTGGTGCCAAGAACAACTTTGGCCAGAGAGTCTAAGGATCTTTGTTGGGCAGCTCTTGTCTTAGCTATGGATTCTGCAATATCTTGAAGAGCTAAGGAGAGGTTTTCTGATTATATTCTCATTTACATTTACTCCTAATCGGGGAAGTATGGCCCTGTCAAAGGAAGTGAATCCTGAGGCCTGAATGCCTCCTAGTGAGTTGTTTCTAACTCGTTGATGTAAATTCAGGGGAGTCAACCAGTGAGATGTCTGAGTTCACCTGTGAAAAGTTAGGGGCTCAGGTAGATAATGTGAGAGCCATTGCTCACTTATGCACCAGCCATCCAAGGCTTTGTAGGCCCAAGGAGAAGGATCACCACTACAGACAAAGATAAATCCTGTAAGGACCCAAACCACTCTCACGAAGCTGGCATTGTTAATGAATATATTTGTGAGGATTTTGGTTTGGCCTCTTCAATCCAGGGGTCAGTTAGATTTCCTCCTAGCTTGAAATAAAATGTTTGTCTAAATTCCATAGGTTACCCTTCTTAGAAATGACCCGGGACATACAAATGATGGTGACATCTTTCCAGGCCCCTGCCAGACTAAAGAAATAAAGAAAAGAAGTAAGAGTTTTAGGTTTAGCTAAATTAGGGAGTGCTGATCTGGCATCTTAGGAGGAAGCAGTTTACACCCATGTCAGCTGCTTCTCTTCCTCGTCAATTTCACTTGGAGGTCTCCAGCATCTGCACAGGGCCAGATGTCAGGTGGACAACTTCGGCTTTGAGAGGTATATCCAAGGTTCAGGTTCCTGAAGTTTGGCTCTCATCTGGGTAGTGAGGAGGACCTGGTACAGTTTCTTCCAGGGAGATTTAAGAGTAGTCTTCATTCTTACCAGTTCATTTTTATGAACTTAGTTACTAGAAATTTGTGCTTATCAAAAAGTCCTTTCTTGAATCTCCTTGAAGATGAAGCACTTTTGCAGGAACACTTTTTTAAAAGCATCAGAGTAAAACAATGACTCTCTGTAAATGACAAAAGACTTAAAATTGCCCTTGGTTAAAGATCTGATGAGAGTTCATTATAATGGATATGACAAGGAAAATTGGTTAGTTTTGTAATATGCAACATTATAAGATAGCTGGAATTTTGACTGATAACATAATACCAGGACATATCAGATTACCAGAAATTTCACAGAATTTCTGGAACACTTAGAACATTTACCTATATAGGCACAACATAAAGCTTAGTATTATTTCTTGTTACGTTTATTTATCCATGTAATTTAACATATCAAATACACCTGATTAGTTAAATGTCTCCTTTTTTTTTTTTTTATAAGGAGAGAGAACAAATCCTTTGAGATGTTCTAGGGGCCCTCTGGAAAAACCCAAAGTTAGTTCAAAGTAAGAAAGAGTTCATTTAGTATTGGATTTTGGGGAAGTTTGGCAAAAATATCAAAAGGTTTTAGATACTTGCCAAATAGGATCACAGATCATTATGAAACAATTACTTAATTGTTTTAATTAATTATTTGACCAAAGTGACAATAAAAGATTTTAAGGGCAAATACAGAAGTTTACATATTCATGAACACAGTTTAGCTCTTTTAATATTGAGAGCTTTCGGCTTTAAGTAATCCAAGACCAGATGAAGGCCACAGTTATATCTGTGATTATTTTGAGAAGACACAAGGTCTTTGTTTTTTTTTTTTTTCTCTAGGAAGATTACTTAAAAAGGTAATGAAACAAACATTTTATAATCTGTGATTATCAAGAGCAGACCAATAGTTCAGGAAACCTTTGTCCTTTAAACAGAGAGAAAACCAAATAGTAATTTTGCAGCAGCTTACTTTCGATATTACAACTCTTTTACTTCATTAAATTTGTTCCAATCTAAGCCAGCCCTGACCACACACAAAATTTCTTTTCCTTATAACTTTTAGTAGTTTTAATTACCGATATTAGAATGTTTAACCCTTAGAAATCTTCAACTTATAGTGAAAGTGAAGAAGAAAGCAATTATGAACTGTCTTTTACATTATCATTTGGTGGATTGGCAGACATATTATACTTTTTATGATTTCTAGAAACATGCAGGTGTGCCCAAAGGTGGTGCACTTTATTATCTAGATCTTAAAGATTCTGTTACTTTTAAGGATTCTGTTACTTTGGGCCTCTCAGAGACAAACTGATACCTGAAATGTTTGTACCACTGGGTTGGAGATTGTGTGATGTTTCAGAGTGTACCTCGTTACGTGGAGATTTTCTTGATCTTGGCTGGTGACCTAGCATCTGTCTAACCTATTCCTTGTAAACGTATCCTAACATGGGAGCCTTTGAGTTAGGTAGTGAGCACTCTAACAGTGTTTAAGTGCCCCACCCATTGCCCACGAGTTTTTGCAGCTTTTTGGTCTCTGAGATCCTCTTTAGCAATAGCCTTTATTTACATAAAACAAGAAAAACAAACATGTGCACCTTAACACACCAGAAGTAACCAAAAGATGTTCCTGTGACTGGCAAAGAAAAACGTCTGATGCACGCCATTGATTCCCAATGTGGAACCTGGGAGTGGGGAAAGTGGTGAACCAGCAGACCTCAACACATAGGGACTGCAGACTGATGCCAGACAGATGGGAAACTCCAGCTGCCACTGGCAGTTCCCAACATGGGATCTGGGGACATAACCAAGAGCTGGGGCTTCCAATCAAATGAGGAGTTGTGGTCAGAGCTAGCAGCCATTCCCAATGTGGCACTAGTGTTTCCAGATAAATGGGGAACTGACTGGAAAGCCAATTAGGTTGGAGCTTTCTGCAAAGACAGTGGTGCTCAGAATGAGAGGGAACTTATCCCCCACCCTTGGAAAGGGTGAGAAAGGCAGAAGTCAAAAGAAGTTCCTGGGTATCATGCGTGTGTTTCTCATCGTCCCCAAAAGCTGTCAGAAGTTTGCTTTAGATCATGTTACTGCCACCAAATCTGTTAAATAACAAAAAGTCAACCAAGTAAATTTAAAGATCTAATTGGCTTTATGAAACAATTTGTCAGTTGAGCAGCATCCCATCTAGCAAGTAGAGAGGAGCTCCAAAGGGCTACAGAAAGGGAAAGGATTTTAAAGGCAGGAAACAGGAAGTCATAAACAAAATAAAGGATTACTTTAGAAAGGTTACCTCCCTTTGGGGACAAAAGGGTCTTATTAGGTGGATGACCTCATCTTTGGGGGATGGAGAGGCCCATGTGGCAGATTACCTCATTGGTGCTGACCAGAGAATCCTAGACTGACCAGTTATGACTGCTTCCCTGGGGAAGGTGGAAGCTGCAGGCAGGCTAGGTATTGAGCACCAGTTTGGAGACATGCGCCCAGCAAAGTGACCCCATTTGGGGCCTGTGATTTTTTTTTTAACAATAGTTTATAATCAGATAAGTAAAGTATTTTTAAAAGGAAGCCACAGCTGTTTGTGTTAATTCTCTAAACAATACTTTTTTGAAGTGTGCAGTACGTTTTACAAACCATAAAAATTAATTTCCTCCATTCTGTTTCTCTGTACAATGACAAGGGATATTACAGCCTGTGGTGCCATTGTCTATCAGCCTGGAGAGGGTTTGCTGATATGGGCAGTGTAGTGAATGCACTAGGGGGTATAAGAACAATATGAGGAGCTCCACTGACCCACTCCCCAGTGAAACTGGTGGGAATTATTTTAAAATAACCCTGTGAAGCCTCTGGAAATTGTCCTAAAGGCAAACAGCAAACGAGGAACATCTACTCAAGAAAACCAATGGAAATTCAGTGAGAAGGGGAGTGTGGGATTTGAACCATGTCCTCTCCCTCCCTGCTCTCAGCTCAGCAAGTGAGCCCTCCTCTCCATAGCGCTGCCCCCCCCCCCCCCAACCAGAAGACAAGGTTCTCCCTCCCTAAGCTCCCAGAATGGGGGCTTTTTCCCAGGAGGAGCAGGACTTCAACATTACCCATCCTGCCCGCAGCTACCTGTTGCTGAATTTCAGTCCCTCGTTGGTTCCTGTGAAATGTGGGGACCCCTTCTTGCCCCAGCCCCTCCTCATGGTGCAGAGGCTCTGCTGTGCTCATGCTGTGCTGAGAATGCTGGGCACTGACCACTCTTTCCCCAGCTCATGAGGTGGCTGTAACATGAGACAATCAAGAGGACTCTGGCTGCTGTCTCTCCACTGCACTGATCACTCAGCCCCTAGAATGGGATTGTCACCCAGAGAGAGACTTCCTGTTGTCCCCACCACAGCTCCAGAGTCGTGGCACACAGATTTTACCCAAACATGGGGAAAAGCCAGCTATAAAACACAGCTCTTAATTCCTTTTCAAAGGAATTAAGTTGGCCAGCAAAAGATCATGGAAGGTTCAAGACAGATGACAGTCTCAGAAAGTAGAGAATGAGGTGGAAGGCAATTAGTAGCTTTGTGTGTTTAATGAAGATACAGCTTGGATGTAGGATGACTAGTGTTCTGGAAAGGACCAGGGAGTTGACTCCTGGGAGGAGGCTTCCAAGGGTGAGAACAAATATCAAACAGGGACTTCAGAAAGCATTTCTACACAGGAGCCAGAATTTCACTGCAGTATTTGGTAGAGCAGGTTATGCCCCCAGGACATTGGTGAAAACACTAGAGCAATCAGCCAGCATTTAATCTAGTTTAACTACGGGGAGTGTCCATGAAAGAGGAAGACAGCCTTGTCATTATTACTGTCTCATGACAGTTTATGTACCCAAAGCTATGCCCGATTCTAGGAGTTATTCTTGGGCTATATCATAATTTTCAGGGGCCGGCCTGGTGGCATAGTGGTTAAGTTCGTTCACATGTTCCACTTCTGTGTCCCAGGGTTCCCTGGTTTGGATCCTGGGCACAGACCTAGCTGTGCTCATCAGGCCATGCTGAGGCAGCATCCCACATAGAAGAAGTAGAAGAATGTACAACCAGGATATACGAGTATGTACCGGGGCTTTGGGGAGAAAGAAGGAAGAAGAGGAAGATTGGCCACAGATGTTAACTATGGGCCAATCTTCCTCACCAAAAAGCATACCTTAAAAAAATACTAAAAAAGGAAAAAGAATTTTCACTCTCTTTTGAGGAGACAGACTTGGCTAAAACAATCCATCAAGTCACTGGAAAGGTAAATAAGCTAATAACAATAAAAAGCCCTTGTAAGAAGGGGACCAGTACCCAGAGTTGCTACAGTATATTGCCTAAAATGTCTGGTTTACATAAAAAATATGAGACATGCAAAGATACAGGAAAGTAGGAAGTATACAGTGGGAAAAAACAGCAATTAAAAAAATTACCCAAGTCTTACAGGAAACCCCAGTAAAATTAACAGGTGTGTGAGTAGAGAAAATGGAGGTTAGACTAAGGCAGAGGGACAAAATAGTCCAAGTACACAGAGAAAAGAACTTGTCAACCTTATATTCACCAAAACTGCCTGGTAAAAGATGAAGATAAAATACTTTGCCAAATAAACAAAAACGGAGAAAATATATTAACAGCCAAGTGCCAGGTGTGGGATCCATTTTCTCCTGCCATTAGGGGTCCCTGGTGGCTCTGCCATGCTGGGATCCGCACTGGCTGTGGGAGTCATAGGAAGGACTCAGGGGGACCCAGGAGACCTAGAAATGGTGAGTGTTTGGCCCCGGGGTGAGCAGATGGGGAGGAGGGACTGGTTGGAACTGGCCATGGTGGAACCCGGCCTTCCCACGGTCACCTCTAGAGTCTGTGGACCCGAGTCCCTGGTGGTGCCGCTTGGACCTCAGTTCCCTCTGGCCTGCAGTGTAGGGGCTGGGCTGGCAGCCAGGACCCTGGGGTGTCCTCTCATCGCTGCATGTGGTGACTTCAGCCTGGAGCCTCTCTGGGCAGCTCTGCATGTGCTGCCCCGAATCTTCCCAGACTGTGTGGTGACCACGGGGAGGGTCATCAAGGACAATTGTGACTCGGTCTTTGGGGTTCACGTGTGGGAGGAGCTGTGTCTGTGGGGTCTTCAGTAGCTCCTTTTTCTCCAAGGGGCTCTCCAGGGGGCACTCATTTTGTCCTGAGTTTTCAAAATATGTGGGGAGCAGGGTCTCAAATCCACGACCCTGTCCCCCAGCCCAGCTCTTCCTGGGACTGCCAGTAAGTCTCTGAATTTCCAGATCCCCCCTTGGAACCCCAAAGCCACTTGCCCCTCTCTGATTCACAGCATCTTTATCAACTATTCGTCCTCCGTGGTGCATCAAACAGACCCAATATTTTCCCTTTATCATTATCCCGCAGAGCCATGGATTGATCTTTTTAAAGATTATATTTGTCTGTGGATATTTTACATGAGAGGAAAACAGAATAACCACCTGGAACCTACGTTGCATGAAATCCCTGTGCCTCTCCCCCCGGGATCTTTCTGGGTACAGACATTCTATGGGAAGTCCTTTAGTTGGAGCTTCCTCTCCAGAAACTTTCCTGGGTGGTCCGTCCTGTTGACATAGCCCCTCCCTAGATTTGTGACATAACAAAAGGTTTATTCACTTTTTTAAGTCTCCATTTTTCAACAAGGGTAAATATATTTAATCAATAGAGCTTGAAAGGCAATATAAAATAGTTCAAAACAGGCAACAAAGAGATGAATTTCAGAAAAAATAAAACATTCCTGTATTGCATTCCATTTATTAAGGTTACTTATTTTGGGACCAGCCCTGTGGCTGAGTGGTTAAGTCTGCACGCTCCGCTTTGGCAGCCCAGGGTTCGGATCCTGGGCGTGCACACGGCACTGCTCATCAGGCCATGTTGAGGCGGCGTCCCACATGCCACAACTAGAAGGACCCACAACTAAAATAAACAACTACGTACTTGGGGGGATTTGGGGAGAAAAAAAGCAGAAAAAAAAAAGAATACTTGTTTTATACTTTCACGGAACATGTGTGGTAAGTTTTTGAGTTCTGTTGTTTACATTTGGATGTTTTCAAATGAAATTCCATGGCTTAGGCATGCAGACCACAAGTGTTCAAGTCTGATTTCTTGCCATGGAAATAATAATTAACTGACTTTTTTTTTTGTCTGAAAGGAATAGCCCTTTGGGGTTTTCCAGTTGAGTTACTAAAAATGCCTTATAATTTTCTTCCCTATTTTCCATGGAAAGGCTGGGTTTAAGTGATTTTGCTGGATTATTCAAACACTGGGTTTGTGTTATTTGAACTAACAATGATGTTCCAAGGCATCTCCAGTGGGGAGCAGACGCCTGTGGTCAAAGGCTCAACCTAAGGCCCCCTTGAGCCTGCAGAAGGAAGGCCTTGCTGGCCCATTGTCCTTCCTGCGGAGCCTCCCCCTGCAGGTGTCCTACTGCTCACACCCCCATGGAAGGAGCCTTTATCCTGAGAGGAGCTGCAGAGCCGTGGAAAGCTGGGGGTGCATGTATATATGTGTGTTTGCATGTGGATATCCAATATTTCCACTCCTATTTGTTTAAACTTTCCTTTTCATTTGTGTTGCCTTTCCTTCTTTGTCAAACATCATTTGACTGAATTTGTGTGGGTCTATAAGGAAAGCATTGACTCATGTATCCTTCAACCTTGCTATACTCTCTTATTAATTCCAGGAGTTATTTCTATTGTGAATTCTTTCAGATGTTTCACAGAGACAAACATGCTGTATGAAATAAATGTTATAAACTTAGGTACAGGATTCATAAAGATGTTCCTTCTCAAGAAGTGGGAGTTTCCCTCTATTACTAGTTCATCGTAAATGGATGTTGGATTTTATAAAGGCCTTTTTTATTTTCGTTTCCCCCTCCTTTCTTTTCTGATATTAGTAATTTCTGTCTTGCCTCTTGTCTTTATCTTGACCAGATGTTTATCAGTTAGTCTTGTCAAGCAACCAGCAGTTTTTGTTTTAATTTTTACCCATTGATTTCCCATAATGAATTGATGTATTGTCTAAGTTTTGTGATTTCTTTGATTGTGCTTACGTTGGGTTTAATTTGTTCTTTTTATTGTTTCCTAAGGTAGATGCTTACATCATTGATTATAGATCTTTGTTTTTTCCAGTGTATTTGTTCAGTGGCATAAATTTCCCTCCAGGCACTGCTTTAGCTGCCTCCAAGAACCTTTGGTATGTTGTGTTTTCATTTCATTTGGTTCACACTATTTTCTCATTTCTCTTGAGACTTCTTTTTTTTGTGTGTGAGAAAGATTGACCCTGAGCTAATGTCTGTTGCCAATCTTCTTCTTTTTGTTTGGGGAAGATTGTTGCTGTGGTAACATCTGTGACAGTCTTCCTCTACTTTGTGTGGGATGCTACCACAGTGTCGCTTGATAAGCAGTGCTAGGACTGCACCCAGGATCTGAACCTGTGAACCCAAGGCCACTGAAGCAGAGCACACAAACTTAACCACTATGCCACTGGGCCAGCCCAGGACTTCTTCTTTGATCTTATGTATTATTTAGTAGTGTGTTGTTGAATCTCCACATATTTGGGGTTTCCCACTCTCTTGCTCTTATTGACTTCTGGATGAATGCCTAGGTGGTGCGGGAGCATCTTTTTGTGATTTCTCTTCTTTGTAATTTGTTAAAGTGTGCTGCTCTGTGTCCTAGAATGTGGTTTGTTTTGGTGAAGGTTCCATGTGAACTGAGAAGAATGTATATTCTGCTATTGTTGTATGAAGTATTCCATAGATTACAACGAAGTCCGGTTGCTTCATGGTGCTGTTCAGTTCACCTCTGTCCTTCCTTAGTTTGTCCCAGATGGAATTTATAATTTGTGATAAAGTGGTGTTGAATTCTACAACTGTTTTACTGGATTCCTCTATTTCTCCTCGCATTCTATCAGTTCTTACCTCATATACTTTGCCCCTCTGTTGTTATGCAGGTACAAAAGAAGCATTGCTGTACTTTCTGGGAGGACAGACCCCATTATCAGGCTCTACTGCCCCTCTCTATCTCTGAATTTTTCTTGGTTTGAAATCTGTATTGTCTATAATTCATATACCTTTGGCAGCTTTCTTTTGATTAGTGTTGGCATGGTTTGTTTTTCTCCGTCCCTTTACCCTTCATCTATGTGTGTCTTTATATTGAAAGTGGGATTCTTGTAGACAGTATATAACACAGTTTGTTTTTCAAAAATCTGATATTACCATATCTTTCAATTGTATTGAGACCATTGAGGATTAAAGTGGTTATTGATATAGCTGGATTAATATTTACCACTTCTTTTACTGTTTTTTGTATCTTGTCCTTGTTTGTTTCTGTCTTCCACTTTTTTCCACCGTCTCTGGCTAAAATTGAACATTTTAGCCAATTCTTTTTTCTCCTCTCTTAGCATATCAATTACACATTTTTAAAAACAGCCTTTTAGTGGTTGCGGTTGAGTTTTCAGCATACATTTACAACTAACCCACCTCCTCTGACAAATAACACTATGCCACTTCACTGTGTGCAAGTACCTCTTAACACAGTATTCGCAATTTCCCCTCCCTGTGGCTTGTCACATGGCTGTGATTTATATCACTTGTCCATAAAGTTTTCATTACCAAGAGATTGTTGCTAATATTATTTATTTATTTAGTTAGTTAGTTTGTTTATTTCCTGAACTAACATCTGCCTCCAATCCTCCTCTTTTTGCTGAGGAAGACTGGCCCTGAGCTAACATCTGTGCCCATCTTCCTCTGCTTTACATGTGGGATGCCTGCCACAGCATGGCTTGACAAGCGGTGGGTAGTTCCATACCTGGGATCTGAACTGGTGAGCCCCAGGCCACGAAAGTGGAACGTGCGAACTTAACCGCTGAGCCACCTGGCTGGCCCCATATTATTATTTTTGAGGAAGATTAGCCCTGAGCTGATATCTGTGCCCGTCTTCCTTTACTTTATATGTGGGACTCCTGCCATAGCATGGCTTGATACAGTGTGTAGGTCCACACCCAGGATTTGAACCAGCAAATGCCAGACCGCCGAAGCGGAGCATGTGAACTTAACCACTGCATCACCGGGCCAACCCCGCTAATATGATTTTTAAACAAACTGTCATCTGTTATATTAATTATAAGAAGGGTAAAATTTATTTTACCTTCATTTTTCTGTACTAATACTCCATCTTTATCATTTACATTCTTTCTGATACATTTTTGAGCACTTCGTCAAAGTAGGTGTGCTCATGACAAATTTCCTCAATTTTTGTCTCAGAAAGTTCTTATTTTCCTTTATTTTTGAAAGATAATTTTGCTCTACAGAGAATTCTAGGAGAGTTTTTTTTATTTTCAGCACTTTTTTTTTTTTTTTAAAGATTGGCACCTGGGCTAACAACTGTTGCCAATCTTTTTTTTTTTTTCTGTTTTATCTCCCCAAACCACCCCCTGTACACGGTTGTATATCTGAGTTGCATGTCCTTCTAGTTGTGGGATGTTGGACGCCGCCTCAATGTGGCCTGACGAGCGGTGCCATGTCCGTGCCCAGGATCCGAACCCTGGGCCGCCACAGCGGAGCGCGCGAACTTAACCACTCAGCCAAGGAGCCAGCCCCCTTCAGCACTTTAAATATTTCACTTGCCTCTGTTCTTGCTTGTGTGGTTCTTGAAAATAAGTCCAACTTAATTCACATCTTTGTTTCTTTCTACCTAGGGTGTATTTCTTCTCTGGCATTTTTATATATTTTCTCTGTCCTTGATTTTTCTCTACTTTGAATATGACATCTTTCTCTAGCTTGAATATGATATACTTGGGTGTGCACTTTTGTAGTTTATCGTATTTAGTGTTCTCTGAGCTTCCTGGATGAACACTTTGCTGGCTGTCATTAATTTTAGAATATTTTGGTGATTATTTCTTCACTTGTTTCTTTGTCTTTTCCTTCAAGTATTCCCATTATATATATTTTAAACCTTCTGTAATAGAGGGTTGGCCTAGGCTTCATGGATATTGTGTGGATATTTTTGTCGGATAATGACATTTGCTTCATTGTGTAGCATATCTATTTTTACCCAACATTCTCTGGATCCTGCCTTTACAGAGAAATACGATGAAATGTGATCACAGTAAAAAGGTGTAAATCATTTTCATGTGTTCATGATGCTGTTAAATTGATGAGGAAATGTGTACATAAAAACAGTGAGGTTTTGGGGCTGGCCCCATGGCTGAGTGGTTAAGTTCGCGCGCTCCGCTGCAGGCGGCCCAGTGTTTCGTTGGTTCGGGTCCTGGGCGTGGATATGGCACTGCTCATCAAACCACGCTGAGGCAACGTCCCACATGCCACAACTAGAAGGACCCACAACGAAGAATATGCAACTATGTACCAGGGGGCTTTGGGGAGAAAAAGGAAAAAAATAAAATCTTTAAAAAAAAAAAAAAACAGTGAGGTTTTTCTTCTTTTTTATTACTAATTTTTTGGTGAGGAAGATTGGCCCTGAGCTAACATCCATGCCAATCTTCTTCTATTTTGTATGTGGTACACTGCCACAGCATAGATTGACAAGTGTTCTGTTGGTCTGCACCTAGGATCCAAACCCGCACACCCTGGGACGCTCAAGCAGAGTGTGTTAACCACTATTCCAGCCCCCAAACAGTTTTTTGATGATCACATCAGAGTAAATGTTTGCAGATGGCAGAATAATATGTAACCTTCCTACAAAGGGAGGATGGATGTCCAGGGCTGTCTGTCTTGTGTTTCCTACTCTACACATATTTGTGATGTTTCAGGACTCAGTGGCCATTGAGGATGTGGCTGTGAAATTTACCCCAGAGGAGTGGGCTTTACTGGATCCTTCACAGAAGAAACTCTACAGAGATGTGATGCAGGAAACCTTCAGACACCTGGCCTCAGTAGGTAAGAGTGAGGACATTCCATCACTTCATCAATTAGAGAATGTGTTTCTTGCCCATCAACACTGTTCCAAGATGGAGAATATGGAAAGGGGAGATGTTGGTATATAAAGTAGAAATTGGCATAGCTCCTCATGGTCTTAGAATCTAAAAATGTTTCTAGAATTTCTGATACTTGGGAATCAACTTTCTGGGTCTGCATTTCAGGAAAAACATGGGAAGGTCATGACATTGAAGATCAGCACAAAAACTTGGGGAGAAAGCAAAGGTGAGTCACACTCAACAATAAAAGCAGGATCTCACGTGACAATCATGGTATCTTATGAAATTTTAAAAAGAAACAAAAGAAAGAACATTTACTTCAAATTTAGCTATTCTTAGAAAATTTTCACCAAATATACTTTTTGAGAAATGAGGTAAATGTCAGCTTTTGCGAAATAGTTCACTTGGAAAAGGTATTAATAAACCCTATATATGAATATGACTGTTTGGATAACAGCAAGGGTGAAGTCCTCCCCCACAGCATTTAGTATATTCAATTTCTGAGAATTCAGACAAGGCAGAAAACGTAAACTTTTCCTATAAATTTTAACAATTATAACAAATATAAAATCATAAAATAAAGAAATCATTAATAATGTACTTGTCATTTTTTACAGAAGTCCTCTGGTAGGGAGACTTTCTGAAAGTGAAGAGGGGAGTCAATGTGGAGAAAATGTCAGCCTTATTCCAAATCTCAGTGTGAACAAGAAAACTACAGGAGGAGAACCATGTGAATGCAGTGACTGTGGAAAAGTCTTCAGGCATCATTCATCCATTAAAAGGCAAGTTAGATGTCACACTGAACACAAACAAGATGATTATCAAAAATATGCAGAGAAGCCGTATGTATGTAAGGAATGTGAGAAAGCCTTCCTTTTTCCCAGTTCTCTTCGAGCCCATGAAAGAACTCATACAGGAGAGAAACCCTATGAATGTGAGGAATGTGGGAAAGCCTTTACAGCTCCATCAAGCCTTCGATCACATATGATCTCTCACACTGGAGATGGACCTTATAAATGTAAGGCATGTGAGAAAGCATTCATTACTCCCAGTTCACTTCAAATACATGGAAGAAGACACACTGGAGAGAAACCATATGAATGTAAACATTGTAGTAAAGCATTTAGTCTTCCCAGTGTTCTTGAAATCCATGAAAGAACTCATACTGGAGAAAAACCCTATCAATGTAAGGAATGTGGGAAAGCCTTTATTGCCCTCAAAAACCTTCGTGCACACATGGTCACTCACACTGGAGATGGACCTTATAAATGTAAGGAATGTGGGAAAGCATTCATTTATCCCAGTTCGCTTCAAATACATGAAAGGAGTCACACTGGAGAGAAACCATATGAATGTAAAAAATGCAATAAAGTCTTCGCTTGTTCCAGTTCTCTTGGTGTCCATGAAAGAACTCATACTAGAGAGAAACCCTATGAATGTAAGGAATGTGGGCAAGCCTTCAGAGCTTGCTCAAGCCTTCGATCGCACATGATGCTTCACACTGCACGTGGACCTTATAAATGTAAGGAATGTGGGAAGGCCTGTATTGCTCTCACAAGCCTTCGAGTACACATGGTTACTCACACTGGAGATGGACCTTATAAATGTAAGGAATGTGGGAAAGCATTCATTTATCCCAGTTCACTACAAACACATGAAAGGAGTCACACTGGAGAGAAACCCTATGAATGTAAAAAATGCGATAAAGTATTCGCTTGTTCCAGTTCTCTTGGAGCCCATGAAAGAACTCATACTAGAGAGAAACCCTATGAATGTAAGGAATGTGGGCAAGCCTTCAGAGCTCGCTCAAGCCTTCGATCACACATGATGCTTCACACTAGAGACGGACCTTATAAATGTAAGGAATGTGGGAAACTATTCATTTCTCCCAGTTCACTTCAAAGACATGAAAGGAGTCACACTGGAGAGAAACCCTATGAATGTAAAAAATGCAATAAAGTATTCACTTCTTCCAGTTCTCTTCTAGTCCATGAAAGGACTCATACTGGAGAGAAACCCTATAAATGTAAGGAGTGTGGGAAAGCCTTTATTGCTCTCAGAAGCCTTCAATCACATGTGATGCGTCACACTGGAGATGGACCTTATAAATGTAAGGAATGTGAGAAAGCATTCATTTCTCCCAGTTCACTTCGGAGACATGGAAGGAGTCACACTGGAGAGAAACCCTATGAATGTAAAGAATGCAGTAAAGCATTCACTTCTTCCAGTTATCTTCGAATACATGAAAGAACTCATACTGGAGAGAAACCCTATGAATGTAAAAAATGCAGTAAAGCATTTCATGTTGCCAGTTCTCTTCAAAGGCATGAAAGAACTCATACTGGAGAGAAACCATATGAATGTAAAAATTGCAGTAAAGCCTTCGGTTATAGCAGTTCTCTTCGAAAGCATGAAAGAACTCATACTGGTGAGAAAACCTATGAATATCAAGAAAGTGGGAAGGCCTTTATTTCTTGTGAAAACTTTTGAGGATACACGAGAACACACTGTAGAGGAGAAAACAAATGTAATGAGTGTATGAAAGCCTTTTGTCATCTGAGTTCTTTCTGAAGTTATAAAAGGAGTCACTTGATAAAAACCTCTTGAAAGTAAACTGTGGGAAAGACTTCAATTGGCCTATGTCATTATATGTGAAACTCCCACCAAAAAGAAATTGAAATCTAAGTAATAAGAAAAAGCTTGATGGAAATTAACTTGTGTATAATGTTCTAGAAAACTTTCAACATGAAAGAGTTGTTATAAAAGTTGTAAATATATTGTGTTTAGCAAGCCTCTTTCTTGAGTGCAACATTGTATTCTGGATTTCTATTAATGACTCAGAAATGAATATTGAGGTGAGATAATTCTGTAAGTCATTCTTCATCAGTACTGCATAAGATTACTAGCTACTGCTTTTCCTCAAATGTTAATAATATTTTCACTTTAAGTTTTAAATAATGTTTTAATCATTCTATGTTAAGGGGCCATTGAAAAATGATAGTTTGTATTTTTTGGGGTTTTCTTCCTGGCCTTATATTGCAGTTTCTGGATATGCCTAATCTGTTGTATATATTGTTCCTTTCTTAGAGAAAGCTCCTTTGTTCAGGTAGTGGGTTTAGGAGCCTGTTTTTATTTTCCATACTATTAAACAGTTGGAATAAATTTTCGTGTATGGCAAATTTAGTAGTATTCTTTCATGTGAATCCTTATTTTCATATTAGAGCCTTTGCTTTGTGTCCTTCCTTCTGGCAGGTGTTTGGTGAATACATTTTGAATTAAGTAGAAGCCTGTGATGGGGCCACAAAATCTAGAGCTGGACACATCACCCTGTATTGCATTATATCAGTGAGGTAATATTGAGAACTGGATCTCTAAGAATCCATCCTCTTTATGGTTCCTTGTTGGAATTCACCAACAGAAGGCAGAAGCAAACAAGGCCTTAGGCAGAGTTTGGAGCCACCACACAGGGAGGGAGACAGTTACATGGGAGCTTCAAAGACAGCATCTTCCATCCCTTTTTCTGGATTCTTTGCCCTTCTAGAGAGGAGTATCTTGAAAACCACCACCATCTCTTTATTTTCCATTTTCTTACAGGTGTATTTTCCACTGATGTTTCCACAAGATTCATGTCAAAGATCCATTAGAATTGGGATTTTTCAGTAAGGCTTGCAATACATGCCCTACAGTTTCCTTGTGTTCACCATGGAGCTACTTCAGACCTTTGTGGTTGGGAGTATTCTCTGATTACCCTTTTCTCTAGATCATATCTGTATGAGGTTTAATTTGGACAGGAAACACCTTATCCTGTTAATTGTGCCATTGAGGATGTTTTCCTGGTCACCATGGCCTCTATAATGGGGCATAAAAAGAAGGTTGTGGGACTTTCTCTGCTGCATTGTGCAGCAGCTGCCTTGACCCAGTTCTTCCATGTGAGAGCAGTCACCTTGCTCATGCCAGGAAGACTGTGTTTCCTGTTACTGGTAGCTGAACACATTCCCTCAATATGTTTTCAATAGTGGTTGACTGCATGTCATGAAAACAATGTGCATTTCCTTGTGAAATGAACTCTTCTGTAGTTGTTTCATTGATATATTTTATCAACTGTTTTCTGAGGCACTGTATGCTAATGAATATTTTTCTGGTTTTCCTCAGAGAATATATTAAAATTCATTTTTATTATAGATTTTGATATACACTTCGCATTTTTCTTCCTTTAATCCTTATATATTATGAGTCAGTTTTATCATGTGCATACAAATTCAGGTATTTTTTCCTCAGGAAAACTATATTTTTTAGTCTTCTGTAGTTACAGTTTTTCTCAAAAAACTAACTTCTCATTCATTCTTCACCCAGAACTTAAAAATCATGTCTTTTTCAGTGCCTTCTGGTCAGTGACCTGCAGGATTGCACCTGTGGTCAAAAAGAGGCTTGTAATGAATTCTGGGAAGAAGGACCACAGACCATAGAGGACGGTGAGCTATAACAGTAACAGGGTGCTCAAAGGACTGCTTACAAGATTCTGCCATATGTCAAGTGATGAGATTGCTGTTCAAGGAAGCAGGTCATTTTCTGTACTGAATGCTGTGAGGAGGCAAACTTAATTCTATCTTTGGTAAATATTTTATCTTTGGTAACCATAATCACTGTTTTCTAGAGGGCAAAAACAATGCAGTGGAGTTAAAGTTTATTTGGAAAAAGTTCCAATTAGTCATTTTAGTAAGAAGAAGGGAATATTAAGTATTTTTATGATTTGGAATTTTATCTTTACCATTTTTACTGGTACGGTTATAAAATACCCTTAGTTTTTTCTTGGTGACTGTGTTCATTTAATGAAGGAAGTGTGTGACAGTTTTCTCTTCAGCAAGATGGCTTTGACTGGCAGTGGATGCAGCCAGCTCCTGGTCCTCTGGAACAGCCTTTGCCTTTCCTACTTATCAAAACACTCGTCTATTTCCTAAGTTGTATTAGACACTGTTGACCATAAAGTATCTCAGTTAAAATATATACATTCATAATTTTAATATCTCCTTTATGACTCAATTGAGGCCTTTGAGTTTAGGAAAATTGTGAGACAGTGCAAACCCAGCAAGGGAGAGAGACAGAACCACTGTGCCAGTCAAGTCTGTCTTCCTCAGAGACTATGCTCTTGGCGCTAATGTTTCAGCATCCCTCACCTGTCATGCACTTCAGAGGCAATGTACCTGCTGTAGCAGAAATAGGGCCCAATAGGATTTGGATATTTTGGCATGAAACAAACAAGTTCTTGCAGTCATGGTGCTTCTATGTTTGTGGAGAAAGAGAGATGATTAACAAGGGGTAAACTGTTGTCTTAAAAGAGGGAAATAAGGGCTTTGAAGTAAAAAAAATAAGATTGAGCTAATAGGGAGGCTGAGGTGTATATGTATCTTTTCTATGAGAGTAGGAGCCTCAATAATGAAGGTGTCATTATTATTGTTATCAGAGACTTGAGACTTCCAACTGTTTTAAGCCACAGATATTTGTGGTGTCATTTTGTTTTTAATGTCATTTGATGATTTACCTTTAAATATTTAAAATGTTATGGTCTCTAGCATTTTCATTTTCCTGCTGTATAGACTGTGTGCAACATACACCCCATTAAACCATGGAGTTCCTGCCACTTAGAGAGACAGTTGCCTTCATCTGCCCTGTTCTAGCTCATCCTGAGTGAATTCTATGAGTAGAGTGACATCTCTGTGAGTCCACTGTGATCTCCCAGTGGAAACAGCACAGAGCTCTGGGTGTTGAGAGGCAACCATCCAAGGAATGATTGAGGTGAGCTGCAGAGAGAGGTTATCATTTTGAGTAACATCTTAATTGAGTATGAAAGGAGAAATGGGAATTAATTACCGTCTTTTTTAGCAGGAGCAGCTGGAAGTCTTTAGTTTCAATGATCCACAAAGCCCTATAATCCGTTTTGCTGTTCACTGGTTTCATTTCCGTAAGTTTAGATGTCAAGCTATATTGTGGGAAAGTCAGAAACAACAGTAAGAGCTATGAGGTTTAATAAAGAGCAAAATAAATTATTTCTCTTTTCCATTTTTTTTTCAGCTTTTAAAGATTTTATTTTTCCTTTTCCTCCTAAAGCCCCCCAGTACATATTTGTATATTTTTAGTTGTGGGTTCTTCTAGTTGTGACCCTTGGAAGCCTCTCAGCAGTCTAATTCTCTGGTTCTTTCCAGAAAACCAGTCAGCCCACAGTCTAAGCTGTATCTTTATGAAATACTCAAATCTACTGCTAATCGCCTTTCACCTCATTCTCCACTTCTTTGAGAGCGTCCTTTGACTTGCACTTCTCATGATCTCTTGCCAGCCACCTTCATTCTTTGGAAAGGTATGAAGAGCTATGTGTTTTATGGCTTGCTTCACCTCCACATTCAGGAAAAATCTCTGTGCCGGGACCCTGGAGTTGTCTGCGGGACAATGGGAAGCCTCTTTCTGAGTGACAATCCCACTTCAGGAGTTGAGTGCACAGGGGAGGGGAAAGACAGCGGCCAGAGGTCGTCTTCATTGTGTCTCCAGGCACCTCATGGATGACTTATGTTCCAGCCACCTCAGCAGCTGGGACAGGGTGACCAGTGCCCCAGGATTGTCACTTCACCACCCCACAGATGTCGCCTTGGTTCCATGTGGAGGGAGTGAAACAACGGTGTCCCAACTTTTCAAGGCAACTCGCCCCGCACTTGTTCACCCTCAGCAACAGGCCGCGGGGGCAGGCTTTGACAATTTGAAGTCCTCTTCTTCCCAGGAAGAAAGGCCTCGGAGTGGCAGCTGGGGTGACAGGGCTTGAGTTTGTTTTTATTTTATATTCCACATGAGGAAAACATACGGCATTTTTCGTTCTCCTTCGGACTTATTTCACTGAGCATAACACCCTCAAGATCCATGCATGGTGTCACAAATGGCAAGATTTCATCTGTGACAACACTGACTCAGTAGTTGTTCAGCAGCATGTTTTTTGTTTGTATTTTTTTTTAAAGATTTTATTTTTCCTTTTCCTCCCCGAAGTCCCCTGGTACATAGTTGTGTACTTTTTAGCTGTGGGTCCTTCTACTTGTGGCATGTGGGATGCCGCCTCAACATGGCCTGATGAGCGGTGCCATGTCTGCGCCCGGGCCATCAAAGCAGAGCATGCAAACTTAACCACTCGGCCTCAGGGCTGGCCCGTTTTTTTTAGTTTCCTCTTTATGTTTTGCTCCTCTGCTCTAAATTTTTGTTTTGTGGTAACCGAGAGATTTGCATAAAACATCTCATAGACAAAATAGTCCTTTTTCTGCTGATAGTTTCTTATCTTCATTTGCCTGTACTGCTTCCATGCTTTTCCTCCTCCCCTTTTACCTTGTGTTGTCACAAATTATCCCAATATATGCTGTGAGTTCATTACCAAATTGAAGTAGCTAGAGTCATTTTTAATTATTTTTTATCCTTTAATCTTTATGCTATAATTAAGTGTTTAACACCCTATTCTGAAATACCCGTGCAATTTTCTGCTTCTGTCTATTTATCACCTTACTCAAAGTCTTGAGTGATTTTGCTTTTTCACTTCAGGTGGAAGAGCTCCCTTCAACATTTCTTGTAAGGCAGGTCTAGAGGTGGTGGACTCCCGTATGTTTTGTCTGTCTGGGAAAGCCTTTATTTCTCCCTCATAACTGAAGGATAACTTGGCTGGACAGAGTATTCTTGGCTGGAAGTTTTTATCTTTCAATATTTGAATATGCCATTCCACTCTCTCCTGGCCTGCAGAGTTTCTGCTGAGAAATCTTCTGATGGTCTAATTGGGATACCTTTGTAGGTTACTGGCTTTTTTCCTTGGCTGCATTTTAAATTCTTTATCACTGACTTTTGACATTTTTAATAGAATGCGTCTTGGTGCAGGTCTTTTCACATTGAGATAATTAGGGATTCTCTTAGCTTTGTGGACTTATATATCTATTTCATTTCCCAGATTTGGGAAGTTCTCGGCTATTCTTTCCTTAAATAAGCTCTCTGCTCCCTTCTCCCCCTCTTCTCCTTCTGGGATTCCCATTACCCTTATGTTGCCTTTTCTAATGGAGTCAGTTCAAATAGAGTTTCTTCATTTTAAAAAGTCTTAGTTCTCTCTCTGTTCCATGTGAATCATTTTTAGATTTCTACCTTTGAGCTTTCTGATTCTCTCTTCCATATGGTCTACTGTATTTCCAATGGTTTTTCTTGCATTCTTCATGTCATTTGTTGAGTTCTTTAGCTCCAGAATTTCTGTTTGATTCTTTTTTTAGAGTTTCAATCTCTTTCGTAAAGTACTCCTGATCATTAATTATATTCCTCAACTCATTGAACTGTCTTTCTGAGTTTTCTTGTAGCTCATTGAGTTTCCTCATGACAGCTATTGTGAATTCTCTATCAGATAGACCACAACCTTCTGAGAATTTGTTTAGTTTCTGGAGAATTGTCATTTTCCTTTTGTGATACCATGTTATGATTTTTCATGATTCTTTATGAGTCGCTCCTCTGACAGCACATTTGAGGTGAACACCTTTCTTCTTTAGGTAAAGCCTTGTTTATTTTGATACTCACAGTTCAACAAAAGGGTATTTAGAGGCCTTTCTTTCTTTTCCAGTAGGTGTCACTATAGCACAAGTTTTGGGTCCCATTACCTGAGCTGCCTCTGCCTGTATGTACAAGCCAGCACTTTCAACCTTCCACTGCCTCTGACAGACGTGTTGCCAGTGCCCTTGTTGTAGCTGCTTTTGCCTCCAAGTTCGCTTGTGCCTTGTTGCTACCTGTGTCACTGTGGTCACAGGGGTCACCCCCAGGGTGACTGGGATTGCAGATGCCTCCACTGTGTCCAGGAATGCCTGGGTCACAGGCACTACTGCTGCTGGTGGGGAGAGGGAAGGTCAGTGGGAGGCCAGGGTCAAAGGCACCTCCACCACATCCAGGGCTGTCAGGTTTGCAGGCACCATGGCTGCAGGTAGGGGGCTGAGGTTGCAGGCCCAAGGCCACCACTACTCAATTCTCTGTGGCCATGGGTGCTGCAGCAGCCAGGGGGCCGAAATCACATGCACCACCTGCACTGCTGCTACAAGGTTCTCGGGGGGTGGTGGGGGAGGGTGTGGACCTACCACAGCCCTGGGTGGGCCAGGATCACGGGCCATGCTTCTGCCACTGCTACCAGGTTTGCCGGGGCTGTGGGCTCACCTGCTGTGCCCAGGGGACTGGGGTTGTGGGCATCGTCTCCACTGTTACCCCAGTTCTGCTTCCTCTGTGTTCTAACTGACCCACCTTCAAATGTGCAGATGTCTGCATCTCTCTGGCATCCCTGGGTGTAATGCAGAGGGACCTTTGTTGAGTTATGAATGTCTGACTAGCTACAGGTTGAAAGGGAGAGACAAAGGGAGAATCTCACACTGCCATAATGCTGCCATCACTCTTATTCTTTAAAGAAGTGGCTCATGTGATTATGGAGATTGGGTAAATTGAAAATCTGCAATCTAGATGGGCCAGCTGGAAACTCTAAGGAGGAACTGTAGTTCATGTCAAAAGACACTCTAGTGGCATAATCCTTCTTGTTCTGCAAAGGTCAATATTTGTTTACAAAGAACTACAATTCATTGGATGAGGCACACTCACATTTTGGAGGTAATCTCATTTACTTAAACTCCACCCCTTGAAATGTGATCTCATGAGAAATACTCCACACAGAACTATCCAGTAGAATGTTTGACTAAATATTTGGGCGCTATGGCCAAGTCAAGTTGAAACGGAGATATTAGCTTGTAGTTTTCTTTTCATGGGATTTCCCTGTCTGATTTTGGTATCAGGGAAACGCTGGCCTCAAAAAATGAGTTTGGAAGCATTCCTTCTAGTTTTTGGAAGAGTTTAAGGATTGGCATTAATTCCTTGAATTTGTTATTGGTCTATTGAGGCTCCTATTTTGTAATTCTTCCTTGGTAGGCTGTATGTTGCTAGGAATTTATCCATTTCTTTTAGATTATCCAATTTGTTCACATATAAAGGTTCATAATTGTCGCTTTTGGTTCTTTTTATCTTGAGGCATCCATTTTAATATGCCATCTTTCACTTCTGATTTTGTGTACTTGAGTCTTCTCTCTTCTTTTCATAGTCAGTTAAGAGTGTGTCCATTGTGTTTATCACTTCAAAGATCTGACAGTTTTTAAATTTTTCTGTTTTCCTATATTCTATTCATTTCTGCTCTAATGTTTATTACTTCCTAACTCTGCTAATTTAAGGTTTAGTTTGTTCTTATTTTAGTTCCTTGAGGTGTAATTTTTGGTTATTTTGATATATTTCTTTCTTAATATAGTTGCTGATGGGTATAAACTTCCCTTTTATTACTACTTATGCTGCATCTCACAAGTTTTTCTATGTTGTTTTCATTTTTGTCTTGAGATTTTTAAAAAATTCCCTTAATTTCCTCTTTGACCTAGCAATTGTCCAAGAGTGTTTTTTTAATTTCCACATATTTGTGAACTTTCACAATAAGATAAGAGGTAAATTGTCTTTTAGTATGAGGTGGTATGATTTCTTGAACACACCTTTGACTGTCAATGTTCACTTTAGCTGTGGGTGTCAGGGCTTCAATATCTTCTAGTGTCCTCATATTTTTCTTCCCTTGTGTGTTTGAGGATACCTAGAAACTCGTTCTTACATAGAGTTTGTGACTTGCAACCCCATTTTAATCTACTGTTTCTGAACTGGATCCCTGTTGATATTGTGGGAAGGTATTAGGGTGGGAAAATCTCCTGTTATGATGCAGCGTGTAATGTTTTGGTGGGACAGAATTCCTGGACTGTAAACTTCGGAACAGGTTCTTAGCATGTATTGCTGCCATTTTTTTCTTTTTTTGAGGAAGATTAGTCCTGAGCTAACTGCTGCCAATCCTCCTCTTTTTGCTGAGGAAGGCTGGCCCTGAGCTAACATCCATGTCCTTCTTCCTCTACTTTATATGTGGGACACCTACCACAGCATGGTGTGCCAAGTGGTGCCATGTCCACACCCAGGACCCAAGCCAGTGAACCCCGGGACGCCAGAAGTGGGATGTGCGCACTTAACCACTGTGCCATGAGGCCGGCCCCCATATTCCTGCACTTTTGTCAGAGAGGAAAACTAAAGAGTCTGGAAGCTGTTGGACTGCTCTTTCCCCAATCAGAGATGGTTTTGACAAATTAGTTTTCTTTGAGGGATGGCCGAAGTTACAGAGAGGATGCTCTGTGTGTATATCAAAATGTTTCCCCTGACTTCCTGCATGGAGAACGAGACCTTTGTTTCCACTCTCCACAGTGAGAACCTCCTTGGCCTCTTGTAGGAAAAAATCATGAATTTGGGGAGGTTCCTAAGACTGGAATCCTGAAAGTTTTTAACTCTCAGACTAGTCCACACGTTGGCAAATTCATCTCTAACAGTTTAAGTGTTCCTAGAGGTGGCTGGCTCCAGTCATCTCTACTCACAGTAGATGGTAATTCTCTATATTCACCTGTCTCTCATTTTGGGGGCACTGGTTGCCATGTCATCTCAAGTCACTGATGGATCTAGGAAGAGGTGCTGCTTTCAGGTTGTTCAGTTTTTTCTTGTGAAGATGAGAATGATCACTCTAACTCTTTATATCAGAACACAAATCATCCACTCACTTCTGTTGCTCTGTATTTTCCCTTGGGAGACTACACCACTTTCACTTACTGATTCTACTGCTAAAGCCATGTGGGTTGTTTCAAAGTTTTTCTATTCTGACTAGTGCACCTAGAAACATTATCATACAATGTCTCTGCACTTGGATTTCTTTTTTTTTTTTTTACCTTTTATTGAATTAATGATAGGTTACAATCTTGTGAAATTTCAGTTGTACATTATTGTCTGTCAGTCATGTTGTGGGTGCACCCCTTCACCCTTTGTGCCCATCCCCCACCCCACCTTTCCCCTGGTAGCCACTAATCTGTTCTCTTGTCTACATTTTTAAATTCCTCATATGAGTGGAGTCATACAGAGATTGTCCTTTTCTATCTGGCTTATTTCAATTAACATAATTCCCTCAAGGTCCATCCATGTTGTTGCAAATGGGACGATTTTGTTCTTTTTTACAACTGAGTACTATTCCACTGTATATATATACCACATCTTCTTTGTCCAATCATCAGTCGATGGGAACTTAGGTTGCTTCCACATCTTGGCCATTGTAAATAATGCTGCAATGAACATTGGGGTGCATGGGATTTTGGAATTGCTGACTTCAAGCTTTTCGGACAGATACCCAGTAGTGGGATAGCTGGATCGTATGGTAGTTCTATTTTTTAATTTTTTGAGGACTCTCCATACTGTTTTCCATAGTGGCTGCACCAGTTTGCATTCCCACCAGCAGTGTATGGGGGTTCCTTTTTCTCCACAACCTCTCCAACATTTGTTACTATTTGTTTTAGTTATTTTCGTCATTCTAATAGGTGTAAGGTGATATCTTAGTGTAGTTTTGATTTGCATTTCCCTGATGCACAGCGATGATGAACATCTTTTCATGTGCCTATTGGCCATCCGTATATCTGCTTTGGAGAAATGTCTGTTCATGTCTCCTGCCCATTTTTTGATCGGGTTGTTTGATTTTTTTGTTGTTAAGTTGTGTGAGTTCTTTATAGATTATGAATATTAAGCCTTTGTTGGATGTATTTCTTGCAAATATTTTTTCCCAGTTAGAGGGTTCTTTTTTTGTTTCAATCCTGTTTTCCTTTGCCTTGAAGAAGCTCTTTAGTCTGATGAAGTCCCATTTGTTTATTCTTTCTATTGTTTCCCTTCTCTGAGAAGGCATGGTACCCGAAAAGATCCTTTTAATACTGACGTCAAAGAGTGTACTGCCTACATTTTCTTCTAGAAGCCTTATGGTTTCAGGTCTCAGCTTTAGGTCTTTGATCCATTTTGAGTTTATTTTGGGGAATGGTGAAAAAAAATGGTCAATTTTCATTCTTTTACATGTGGCTTTCCAGTTTTCCCAGCACCATTTGTTGAAAAGACTTTCTTTTCTTCATTGTATGCCCTCAGCTCCTTTGTCGAAGATTAGGTGTCCATAGGTGTGTGGTTTTATTTCTGGGCTTTCAATTCTGTTCCATTGATCTGTGCACCTGTTTTTGTACCAGTACCATATTGTTTTGATTACTGTAGCTTTGTAGTATGTTTTGAGGTCATGGATGGTGATGCCTCCAGCTTTGTTCTTTTTTCTCAGGATTGCTTTAGCAATTCAGGGTCTTTTGTTGCCCCATATGAATTTTAGGATTCTTTGTTCTATTTCTGTAAAGAATGTCATTGGGATTCTGATTGGGATGGTGTTGAATCTGTCGATTGCTTTAGGTAGAACGGACATTTTAACTATGTGTATTCTTCCAATCCATGTACATGGAATGTCTTTCCATCTCTTTCTGTCATCATCCATTTCTTTCAGAAAAGCCTTGTAATTTTCATTGTATAGATCTTTCACTTCCTTAGTTAAATTCACCCCGAGGTATTTTATTCTTTTTCTTGCGATTATATATGGTATTGTGTTCTTGAGTTCTTTTTCTGTTAGTTCGTTATTAGAGCAAAGAAATGCAACTGATTTATGTAAATTGATTTTATACCCTGCAACTTTGCTGTAGTTGTTGATTACTTCTAAAAGTTTTCTAATGGATTCTTTCGGGTTTTCTCTATCTAAAATCATGTCGTCTGCAAACAGCGAGAGTTTCACTTCTTCCCTCCCTATTTGGATTCCTTTTATTCCTTTTTCTTGCCTAATTGCTCTGGCCAAAACCTCCAGTACTATGTTAAATAAGAGTGGTGATAGAGGGCATCCTTGTCTCGTTCCTGTTTGCAGAGGGATGGCCCTCAGTTTTTGCCCATTGAGTATGATGTCAGCTGTGAGTTTGTCATATATGGCCTTTATTATGTTGAGGTAGTTCCCTTCCATCCCCATTTTGTTCAGAGTTTTTATCATAAATGGCTGTTGGATGCTTTCTCTGCATCTATTGAGATGATTGGGTGGTTTTTATTCCTCATTTTGTTAACGTGGTGTATCACATTATTGATTTGCGGATGTTGAACCATCCCTGTGTATGAATACCACTTGACATGATGTAGGATCATTTTGATGTATTGCTGAATTCGGGTTGCCAAAATTTTGTTGAGAATTTTTGCATCTATGTTCATCAGCGATATTGGCCTGTAGTTCTCCTTTGTTGTGTTGTCCTTGTCAGGCTTTGGTATCAGTGTCATGTTGGCCTCATAGAATGTGTTAGGAAGTGTTCCATCCTCCCTAATTTTTTGGAATAGCTTGAAAAGGATAGGTATTAAATCCTCTCTGAAAAGTTTGGTAGAATTCCTGAGGAAAGCCATCTGGTCCTGAGGTTGTATTCTTTGGGATGCTTTTGTTTGCTGCTTTGATCTCTTTCCTTGCGATTAGTCTGTTCAAATTGTCGGCTTCTTCTTGACTAAGCTTTGGGAGATTGTAGGAGTCCAAGAATTTATCCATTTTCTCTAGGTTATCCATTTTGTTGTCGTATATATAGTTTTTCATACTATTCCCTTATAATCCCTTGTATTTCTGCAGAGTCTGTTGTTATTTCTCCTCTTTCATTTCTGATTTTCTTTATTTGAACTTTCGCTCTTTTATTCTTTGTAAGTCTGGCTAGGGGTTTGTCAATTTTATTTATCTTCTCAAAAAACCAGCTCTTTGTTTCATTGGTCCTTCCCACTGCCTTTTTTGTTTCAATAGCATTTATTTCTGCTCGGGTTTTTATAATTTCTCTCCTGCTGACTTTGGGCTTTGTTTCTTCTTCTTTCTGTAATTCAGTTAGGTGTAGTTTAAGATTGCTTATTTGGGATTTTTCTTGTTTGTTAAGATGTGCCTGTATTGTGATGAATTTTCCTCTTAATACAGCTTTTGCTGTATCCCATACGAGTTGGTATGGCATATTATCATTTTCATCTGTCTCCAGGTATTTTTTGATTTCTTCTTTAATTTCTTCACTGATCCTTGGCTTGTTCAATAGCATATTGTTTCGTCTCCACATCTTTATGCCTTTTTCAGCTTTTTTCTTGTAATTAATTTCTACCTTCATAGCATTATGATTGAAGATGCTTGTTATTATTTCAATTTTTTTTAAATTTGTAGAGGCTTGCCTTGTTTCTCAACATATGGTCTATCCTTGAGAATGTTCCATGTGCACTTGAGAAGAATGTGTATTCTGCTGTTTTTGGAGGGAGTGTTCTACATACGTCTATTAAGTCCAACTGTTTTAGCTTTTCGTTTAGCTCCACTGTTTCCTTGTTGATTTTCTGTCTGGATGATCTGTCCATTGATGTGAGTGGGGTGTTGAGGTACCCTACTATTATTGTGTTATTTTTGATACCTTCTTTTAGGTTTCTTAATAGTTGCTTTATGAATCTTGGTGCTCCTCTGTTGGGTGCATAGATATTTATAAGCGTTATTTCTTCTTGATGAAGTGTCCCTTTGATCATTATATGTTGTCCCTCTGTGTCTCTCTTTACCTGTCTTATTTTGAAATCCACTTGGTCTGATATAAGAATTGCAACACCTGCCTTTTTTTCCTTGCTATTAGCTTGAAGTATTGTCCTCCACCCCTTCACCCTGAGTCTGTGTTTGTCCTTGGGGCTGAGGTGTGTTTCCTGGAGGCAACAAATTGTTGGATCTTGTTCTTTAATACATTTTGCCACTCTGTGTCTTTTTATTGGAGAGTTCAATCCGTTTACAATGAGGGTGAGTATTGATGCATGAGGGCTTAATGCTGTCATTCTGTCACTTGTTTTCCCGTTTTCCCGCCTTTCCTTTGTTTCTCGTCCTGTGTGTTTTAGCCTACCCATTGACTTCTGCAATTTCTTATGCTGGGTTTCTTAGATTTTTCCTTATTTATGTTTTGTGTCTCTGTTCTGTTTTTTAGTTTAGTGGCTACCCTGAAGTTTGTATTCAGAATGTCGTGCATAACATAGTCCACTTTCTGGAGGTCTCTTACTTCCTTAGCCTAGACTATTTCAGTCTATTTCCTCCTCCCCTCCTAAATTATTATTTTCATCTCTTATTCCAACTTGTGTTGTGAGTTTGTGGTAAGAGTGATAGGATTGTCTTTGATCTGGTGGTTTCCTTCCCTTTATTGTATGCTATACTTGAATATTTGCTATCCTATTCTGATTCCATCTATTTGTCTCCCTACTCTGTGTTTTGTGACCCCTTTCTCCCTTTTGTTCTTCATTCAGGTATGAGGACCTTCTTGAGGATCTCTGCTGGTGGAGGTCTTGTGGCTGCGAATTCCCTTAGCTTTTGTTTGTCTGGAAAAGATTTAATTTCTCCCTCATATCTGAAGGATATTTTTGCTGGATAGCCTATTCTTGGCTGAAGATTTTTATCCTTTAAGGTTTTGAGTATGTCATTCCAATCGCTCCTAACTTGTAAGGTTTCTGTAGAGAAATCCACTGAAAGTCTGTGAGGGGTTCCTTTGTAGGTTATTTTCTTCTGCCTTGCTGCCCTGATTATTCTTACTTTGTCATTCATTTTTGCCGTTTTTACTACTATATGCCTTGCAGTAGGTCTTTTTACATTGACAAATCTAGGAGATCTGAAAGCTTCCTCCACACACATTTCTCTCTCAATCTCTAGATTTGTGAAGTTGTCTGCTATTATGTCGTTGAGCACACTTTTGGCTGAATTTTCCTTTCCCATGCCCTCAGGAATTCCAATGATTCTTAAGTTGCATTTTCTGATTGAGTCTGCTATTTCTGGGAGATTTTCTTCAGTTATTTTAATTCTTAGTTCTCTGTTTTCCTCTGTCTGCAGCCATTGAACTTGTCTATCTTCGATTATGCTAATTTTCTCCTCTATGGTGTCTACACAGGCATTCAGGGAATCGGTATTCTGCTTTATGTGATCCATTGCATTTTTAATCTCTAGTATTTCTGATTGATTCTTCTTTATAGTTCCAATCTCTTTTGTGAAGTAACTCCAGAACTCATTGACTTGTTTCTCTATATTTCCCTTTACCTCATTGAGTTTTTTGACAATACCTATTCTGAATGCATTTTCACTTAGTTTACACATTTCCAAGTCCTCCGGACATAATTCTGTGTGTTTATTGTTTTCCTTTTGGTCTGGAGCTTTTATAAATTGCTGGATGGAAGAGCAGCAGTTTTTGCACATAATGCTATTATTCGGTTGCAGTTAGAGCATGTCATCACTAGACAGGGGTCAAGAGCAGTGCGTTCTGAGCCCTCCGCCTTCAGCCATGATGGCAGCACACAGCACGGGTTCGGGGAGGAGGGGCACCTTCTCTTGCCTGCAGACCTGGATTCTGATCAGTTCTCACTCTCTGCTTTCATGGGGCCCTGGCTTTATGGCCCCCCCGCCCCAATAAAGCTTTCCCCCATTAGAGGGTTTCCACTAGACAGGTCTGTGGGAGTCCTGGACGATGCCCTGGATACACGACCCCTCCCCCATCCTTCCCTCACCTGTGGAAGCGATCCCAGTCTCTAGGGGAGGGAGCAAAGTTCATTTTTACCCTGCTCAAGCTCCTCCGAGGAGCGCTCCTGCCTCTCCACCCTCCATCATTTGGCTGCTGTGGGTCTCTGATGATCTCTGTGTTATTAGGATGTTTTGGTTGGAAAGCAGTTGCTCCTTTTTGTTGTAATTTGGAGGGGAGACAGTCCCGGGTGAGCTCACCCCGCCATGTCGCTGACATCACTCCTTCATAGTAAATCTGCTCTTGGATTTCTTATTCTCATCTTCTAAGAATTCCCAACACTGGGCTCCTGTGCTTTATGAGAGACATTTTCGATGAGTTGCCTTCTGTTTTATCATTGCCCTTTTGGGGACAGGATTAATACTCTACCTTTGTGAGACCAGACATCAGGTCTATGTCACCACATGCATTAAGTTAATACAAAAGTTTATTACTCCAAAATGCTTTCTAAAGAGAGTAGGGCGAGAGAAAGCTTCTTCATGTGGCTTGTGCAAAGGACCATAGGCTGGCCATTTAAGGTGTGTAGGTTTAGAGGCTTCACATTTTAAAGGTCTCAGCTTCCTATCTTCGGACATAAAAAGCACAGGGCCACGTGTCAACCTTCATAACTTTTTTAACATTGTGGGTCTGACAGGGTGAGCAGGTGTCTACAGCTGAATGAGAGTCAAATATCAAACCTGGGGTCAGTGTCTTATTAGTGTTCAGTCCTGAGGTTGGTTGACTGAATGATACCACTATTTATTCAAATACATTTGATTTGAATATTAATTAGACATTCATGTGCAAAGTGCAAACAACATATATTTAAGATGACAAAGGCTCAAAAAAATTTGAATCATCATCCAAATGTGTGGAGGGATCCAGAAAAGTGTAAGTATGGTTCCACAACTGTTCAAATATTTAAGTGATATTATTTTAATCTGTTGTCTCATTTGTTGTGTTATTGGTGGCACCTTCCTACCTACATACCACAGGCAGCCCTCTTAGAGGATGAGAGCTCTCCCCAGATGGGTAATAAATACTTTAAAGCCAACTGCTCTGCAGCTACCACGGCTACCAGGGGGTTTTCCTTCAGGGAAAACATCTCAAACACTAGCTGTCTGCTACACGAATTTTGAGTGTTTAGGGCATTTCTTGATTGGCAGGAATGATGTTTGTTGAATGATTTCATGTGTTACCGGGTCAGTACCAGTGACTCCCATGAGTATGAGCATGTGAGGGCAAATGGTAGGAAACCAGCACATCTGTATGTGATGAGCCAGAGGGGTTTTGAAGGTGCCTCAAATGAAGTATTGACATGCAGGGCACACAAACTACAGGCGATGTGAGGGGAAGACTTGGCAGCGGGATATGACAGTGGTGGCCAGGGTGCACTGTTACAATAGACCAGAGACCTGTAGGTGTGACCGTTCTGGCAGGAATGTCCAGCAGGGACAGGCTTCTATCAGGTGCCAGTGAGCCTGACAATGACAACAAAGCAATGAGCCCCAAAGACTGGGAGTGAGTCTAATCCATGCCTCCACGAGCAGGAAGACCTATCGAGAAGAAAGCAAACTGGCCTGAGGAGGCCATTAGACCATCCTAGGAGGTGGGTAGCCTGCGGTGGTAAAAGAGGGAAAATGTCCACTGAACAACTGATTTGAGAGCCCAGTGTTTCCCCTTTTCAGAATTGAGCTGATAATATCAATAAATTTAGAGCACCTTGGCGAGTCCTTGCATTTTGGCTTCAGCAGGGTAATGTACGATGGCATGAGTAATTTGTCATTTCAAGTTCTACCATGGTCTGAGCACAGCAAGGAGCCCAGGGGAGGTGGTGATGGGCCTACCAAGTCTACTTGCCATCAGCTGTAGGGACGACTTCCTCATCGTGGAAGTTGTGTCCATTGATGATATTACCAGTGACTTGCTTTTTCACATCAGGTTCACTGGTCCATCACTGGGTTAACCATGGCAGAGGAGGGAAATCACTTCAATTTTGCCTAGAGTCTTAAGTTAGAGGTCTGTAAGTGGTTTCACATTATGTGGGACTGTAAGGCCAAGGTTAACACCATCAGGTCTGAGGTGTTGACATGTGTCTCAGAAATTCAAGTCAATTGATCACCCTGAGCAATAAAAATCACCCTCTGCAGTTTGACGTTTCATATGGGCAGAGTAAGGAGAGGCCAGATTTGTAGTTGGGTATTTGACAGGCAAGATATTCCCACAATTCTTTAAGACATAGTGGGCAACCTTGGATAATGGGTTGCTGTTATTCGTGGGACTGCACAGCTGGATCATGGGTAATGGCCCAGGATCTGTAAAAATGTACAGACGGGTTGGATTCTGGGCTAAGAAAGTTTCTATTCCTAACATAACTGTTGTTTGATCAGTCTGATGCTTCAGTCCATTCTCTGATCAAGGATGGCCTGTCTGATGTAGCGACAGAAGGCACCATCTCTGCAGTGGACTCTGTTGGCTGTGATGGTTCACACTGTCCATAAAGTTTACGAGCACCCTGGTTACCCATGTGCTCCTAAGTGACTCTCCAAGTGGCCAGTGTGTCTAAAATGGAAATGATCTCCTCAGAATGGATAACATCAGAGAAGAACAAAGCACTTTCGACTGTTCATGGGATACTCCAGAGGAGCAATGTTTGGCTCCATGCTGTAAATACCCATCTCTTCAATGAGGAGCCTTTTGATTAGAAAGCCTGGGAGGGCCTGCATTCAGGACCCAAGGCAAAATGGGAAGCTGGCTTGGAGGATCATCCATTCAGGCCCTGGAAGGCACTCCATTTACATAAAGACTCTGTCAGTTGCCACAGTGGCTTCACTAATTGTCTGCAGCACCCAATGAAGAGAATAGTTCTGGAACAAGAATGCCTTAGGTAATTTATGTCCAGCATGGGGGTTTAGAGACGCTTGGATGCTCAATGAGAGGCTGCTAAGGCATGTTTCAGAAGGACTGCGGGGAGGGGGACACGAATGGAATGTTATTTCAAACATTCCAGAGCCTTCTGTTCCCAATTCAATGTAAGTCAATTTCTAAGTGTTGTGTGAATAAGCAAGCAGATCTGATAAATTTGAGATGGCTGTGTCACTGTGGCTGACAGAATATGCCCAGGACATGGTTTCTACCACTGCTTTTGTCACCGTCTCAGTTCACAGCCCCCTCCTGTTGCCTCAGAAAAAATATAGAGTGAGACGTGTGGATTTCAAAGGTTTTCCCAAGTAAGGAGACATAGAGTAGGCTTGAGTTGGGAAGTGAAGAGCTGCAAATGGTCTATGGACGGCACTGAAAAGGACATATATTTGTATTGTCTTTTATTTTTAATGTCATTTGAGAGGATTTTTATATTACCATCAAATATTTAAAATGTCCCCACATGGATGAGGATCCATGGATGAGGATGCCCCCAGGCAGATTCTGCTTGGGATACACTTTTATGTTTCTAACCACAGAATTTCCAAAGACCTGTCCACGAACCTGATTTAAACTCAAAGACAGAGTCTGGGAGCCCTCTCACTTCACTCCTGTTATGAGCACGAGCTGAGGGCAGGTGCAACCCTAGGGGGTGTTTTCTCAAATAAGCCAGGGTTGCAAGAAAGGCCTGTTGAAGACTGAGAAGGACTCAGTCTTCAACGGGCCTAAGAAGGATCCCACAGTGGTGGAAAGATTTGACCACATAAAAATCCAGGTTCAGGAGACCTTGACATTCTTCTAGCATATGAAAGCAATTATACTATTCACTTGCTAATAAGTACATATATAACACATATATAAAATGCTTAAGTGCTTTCATGAGTTTTCAGAAATGTTAGGAATACTGCCATCAAGAGGTTAAAAACATCCCATCACCTGAAAAGAACAATCCTGTGCTGTCCATTTGAATGAAACCCCTCCAATTCATAAGTTCACACTAAAAACAAAAAAACAAAAAAAAAAAAAGGAAAACATTCCCTTCCCTTTGCTGTTTTAAACCTTGAAGCTGTTATTGCTCTTCCCCAGTTTTCCACACCACGTGCTGGACGTCTAAGCATACGGAAATGAAACCTGTGATCAGCTACCTGGGCTCCGGGGCTTTCTGGATCATTGAAATTAAAGACTTCCAGCCACCCCGTGATGAAAAGATGGTGAAAATTTCCCATTTCTCCTCTTACACTCAATTAGGATGTTACTAAAAATTACACCCTCTCTCTCCAGCTCACCTCAAATGCTCCTTTGAAGACTGCCTCTAACGACCCAGAACTCTTTGTGCTGTTTCCATGGGGAGATCACAGCGGACTCATATAGATGTCACTCTACTTATAGAACTCACTCAGGATGAGCTAGAACAGTGCAGGTGAAGGCAATTGTCTCTCTAAGTGGGAGGAACTCCATGGTTTACTGGGGTGTATGTTGCACACTCCAGTCTGCAGAGCAGCAAAATGAAAATGCCAAAAATAACATTTTAAATATTTGATGGCAATATAAAAATCCTCTCAAATGACATTAAAAACAAAAGACAATACAAATATCTGTGGCTTAGATCAATAGGAAGTCTCAAGTCCCAGATAATAATGACATCCTCGCTCTTCTACCCTAAAAGAAAAGATATAAACACACCTCAGCCTATTAGCTCAATGCTATTTTTTACTTTTCTTCAAAGGCCTTCCTTCTATTCTATAAAACAAAGCTTCACTGTGTCCATCACTACTGCTTTTCCACAAACATGGAAGCACCAGGACTGCCAGGACTTGTCTGTTTCATGCTCTGTATCCAGATCTTACTGCGTCTCAGCTCTGCTACAGTGAGTACACTGACTCCACACTGCATGGCTTGTGAGGGACGCTGAAACGGTACCAGCAAGAACACAGTCCCGGAGAAGGAAAGGTGTCAGATTGGCACAGGGGTCCTATTTCCTTGCCTGGGTTTGCACTGTCTCACAATTTACCTAAACTCAAAGGCCTCAGCTGAGTCTAAAGCAGATATTGAAAATGTTATGTAGGATGCTAAGAAGAGAAGTTATGCATTTCAATGAGGTACTTCACAGTAAACAGTGTCTAATTCACCACAGGAAATACATCGGTGTTTTGACTGTAAGTAGGAAAGGCAAAGCTGTTCCAGAGGACCAGGAGCTGGCTGCATCCACTGCAAGGCCAAGTCTTACCCTGCTGAAGAGAAAAGTGTCCAACAGCTTGTTCATTAAAAGTACACAGTTTCCAAGACAAAACTAACAGTATTTTGTGACCCTATGAGGTAAAAATGATGAAGGATAAAAGTCCACATCATAAAAATGGCTGTTTTCCTTCTTCTTACTAAAACGACTGACTGGAACTTCTTAAAAATTAACTTACACTCACTACATTCTTTTGCCTTCTAGAAAACAATGACTCGGTTCACAAAAAAAACAAGTTTACAAAAGTTAGGATTAAGTTTACCTCCTCACATCATTGAATACAGAAAATAACCTGCCTCCTTGAATAGCAGTCAAGTCCACAAACACAGGCCAAAATCTTGTAAGAAGTCCTTTGAGCACCGTTACCGCTACACCTCAAGGTCCTTTAGGTCTGTGGTCATTCTTACTAGAATTCCTTACACCCCTCTCTGACTGCAGGTGCAATCCTGCAGGTCACTGGAAGAGGGCACTGAGGAAAAACATGGTGGTTAATTTTGGGGTTAAAAATGAATGAGAAATTATTTTCATGACAAAAGTTACACTGTAAAAGAATAAGAACTACAGTTTGCCTGATGAAGAAACACCTGAATTGGACCGCACATGATAAAATTGACTCAAAATGTATAACGACTAAATGAAGAACATTGCAAAGTATATCTGAAAATCCATAAGCAAAAATGGATATTAATAGTCTGTAAAAATGAAATCCATGATAATATTTATTAACACATGATGGACTGGAACAGTTGATAAAATGTATCAGTGAAACTAGAGAAGTGTTCATTTCCCAAACAGACGGACATACTTTTATTGACATACACTCAAAGGTCACTGAAAACACATCGAGGGAATACATTCAAGCTACACGTAACAAGAAACACACACAGTCTTCCCAACATGAGAAAGGTGATTGTACTCACATGGAACAAGTGGGTCGAGGCAGCTGCTGCACAAGGCAGCAGAGAAACAAACTTGCAGGTTCTTCTTTTCATGTCCCATTGTAGATGCCATGGTGAATCAGGAAAATGTGCTCATGAGTACTATGAACAGCAAAAGAGTTTCCTATACAGCTTAGACTTTAGTCAATTATCATCTAGAGAAAAGGGGAATCAGAGAATACTCCCAACCACGAAGGTCTGAATTAGATTCCTGGTGGACACAAAAGGCCTTACAGAAAGACCCTAACTCGAATGGATCTTTGATGTGAAACTAGTGGAAAATGCATCTCTAACAATATGGAAATCAACTAATTCTTGGTGGTTTTCAAGATACTCTTGACAAGAAGGGCAAAGAATCCAGAAAAAGGGATGGAAGATGGTGTCCTTGAAGCTCCTATGGAACTGTCTCCATCCCTGTGTGGTGGCTCGAAAATCGGCCTAAGGCCTTGTGTGCTTCTGCCTTCCAAATCTCATGCAAGTGAGGCCACTGGGGAATTCCAAACACGGCACCATAAAGGGGACGGATTCTTAAAGATCTCGCTGTTCAGATTACTCTCACTGACATAACGCAGTACAGGGGTGATGTGTCCAGCTCTAGATTTTGTTGCATGCCACAGGCCTCTACTTAATTCAGTCTATTCACCAAATACCAGTCAGAAGGAAGGACAAACAGCAAAGGCCCAAATGGGAAAATAAGAATTCACAGGAAGTACACTCTTGGATAAACTTGCCATACATAATTTTTTCCAACTGTTTAATAGTACAGAAAATAAAAACAGGCTCCTCCACCCAACACCCCCAAAAAGGCGCTTTCTCTAAAACATGTACAATATGTACAATGGATGAGGCATATCCAGGAACTGTAAATACAAGGCCAGTAGGAAAATCACAACAAATACAAACTGTCATTTTTCAATAGCCCTTTAACACGGAACAATTAAAACATTATAAAAAAAAAAAAAAAAAAACTAACTGATTTACGGGAAATGCACTACCTGAGTCTTATTTACTACTTCTGAAGGACTAGCAGAATCATCTCACCTCAATATTCGTTTCTGAAGTAATTTATAGAAATCCACAGTCTAATGTTGCACTTTAAGAAAGGCTTGATAAATACAATATATTTACCACTTTTATAACGACTCTTTCCTGTTGAAAGTTTTCTAGAACCTCATGTACAAATTAATTTCCATGAAGCTTTCTCATATGACTTACATTTACATTTCTTTTTGGTGGGAGTTTCACATAGAAGGGTGTAGGCCAACTGAACTCTTTCTCATGCTCTGAACATTCAAGACGTTTTTATCCAGTGAGTCCTTTCATGCCTTCAAGAAAGAAGTGCGATCACCACAATCCCAAATTGTTTCTATCTACCTGCTTTTACCTCTAGTGTGCATTCATGCATATCCTCAAAAGTTTGCATGAGAACTAAAGCCTTTCTGACTTTCCTCACATTCATAGGCTTTCTCTCCAGTGTGACTTCTTAAATGGACTCGAAGATATTTGGAAGCAGTGAAGGCTTTATTGCATTCTTTACATTCATAGGATTTCTCTGCACTGTGAGTTCTTTCATGTCTTCGAAGAGAACTGTTACAAGTGAATGCTTTACTGCAGTTTTCACATTCATAGGGTTTCTCTCCTGTATGAGTTCTTTTATGTGTTGAAAGAGAACTGGTATAACTGAAGGCTTTACCACATATTTTACATTCAAAGGGTTTCTCTGCAGTGTGAATTCTTCCATGTATTTGAAGAGAACGGGAAGAAGTGAATGCTTTACTGCAGTTTTTACATTCATAGGGCTTCCCTCCTCTGTGCGTTGTTTCATGTTTTGAAAGATAAGTGGTAGTACAGAAGGCTCTACCACATATCTTACATTCAAAGGGTTTTTCTCTAGTGTGACTTTTTTCATGGACTCGAAGATAATGGAAAGAAGTGAATGCTTTACTGCATGTTTTACATTCAAAGGGTTTCTCTCCAGTATGAATTCTTCCATGTATTTCAAGAGATCTGGAGGAAGCAAATGCTTTACTGCATTTTTCACATTTGTAAGGTTTTCCTCCTGTGTGCATTGTTTCATGTCTTGAAAGAGACTTGGTAGAACTGATGGCTTTAACACATATTTTACATTCAAAGGGATTTTGTCCAGTGTGACTTCTTTGATAAACACGAAGAGAACTGGAAGGTTTGAATGCTTTACTGCATTTTTTACATTCATAGGGTTTCCCTCCAGTATGAATCCTTTCATGAAGTTGAAGAGAACTGGAACAAATGAATGCTTTACTGCATGTTTTACATTCATAGGGTTTCTCTCCAGTATGAATTCTTTCATGTCTTTGAAGATGACTGGAACAAGTGAATGCTTTACTGCATGTTTTACATTCATAGGGTTTCTCTCCAGTATGAATTCTTTCATGTTTTAGAAGATGACTGGAACAAGTGAATGCTTTACTGCATTTTTTACATTCATAGGGTTTCTCTCCAGTATGAATTCTTTCATGAAGTTGAAGAGAACTGGAACAAGTGAATGCTTTACTGCATGTTTTACATTCATAGGGTTTCTCTCCAGTATGAATTCTTTCATGTTTTTGAAGATTACTGGAAGAAGTGAATGCTTTACTGCATGTTTTACATTCATAGAGTTTCTCTCCAGTATGAATTCTTTCATGATTTCGAAGATGACTGGAACAAGTGAATGCTTTACTGCATGTTTTACATTCATAGGGTTTCTCTCCAGTATGAGTTCTTTCATGAACTTGAAGATAACTGGAACATGCGAATGCTTTACTGCATTTTTTACATTCATAGGGTTTCTCTCCAGTATGAATTCTTTCATGTCTTTGAAGATGACTGGAAGAAGTGAATGCTTTACTGCATTTCTTACATTCATATGGTTTCTCTCCAGTATGAATTCTTTCGTGTTTTAGAAGATGACTGGAACAAGTGAATGCTTTACTGCATTTTTTACATTGATAGGGTTTCTCTCCAGTATGAATTCTTTCATGAAGTTGAAGATTACTGGAAGAAGTGAATGCTTTACTGCATGTTTTACATTCATAGGGTTTCTCTCCAGTATGAATTCTTTCATGTTTTAGAAGATGACTGGAACAAGTGAATGCTTTACTGCATTTTTTACATTCATAGGGTTTCTCTCCAGTATGAATTCTTTCATGAAGTTGAAGAGAACTGGAACAAGTGAATGCTTTACTGCATGTTTTACATTCATAGGGTTTCTCTCCAGTATGAATTCTTTCATGTTTTAGAAGATGACTGGAACAAGTGAATGCTTTACTGCATTTTTCACATTCATAGGGTTTCTCTCTAGTATGAGTTCTTTCATGTGCTTGAAGTAAAGTGAAATAAGTGAAGGCTTTCCCACATCCCTTACATTTATATGGCTTCTTTTCATATTTTTGATAGTCATATGTTTTACGTTCAGTGTGACATCTAATGTGCATTTTAAGGGATGAATGATGCATGAAGACTCTTCCACATGCACTGCATCCCCATGGTTTAGCTCCTGTAGTTTTCTTGTTCAGACTGAGATTTGGAAGAAGGCTGAAGTTTTCTCCAAACTGACTATCTTCTTCACTTTCACAGACTCTCCCTACCCTATGCTTTCTGTAATAATGAGAAGCATATTGTTAATGATTTCTCTATTAATGATTTTATATTTCTTTTTTTTTTTTTTAAGATTGGCACCTGGGCTAACAACTGTTGCCAATCACCCCCCCCTTTTTTTTCTGCTTTATCTCCCCAAACCCCCCCGTACACAGTTGCACATCCTAGTTGCATGTCCTTCTAGTTGTGGGATGTGCGACGCCACCTCAACGTGGCCTGACAAGCGGTGCCATGTCTGCACCCAGGACCCGAACCCTGGGCCACCACGGTGGAACAAACGAATTTAACCACTCGGCCATGGAGCCAGCCCCAATATTTCTTATGTTTATTATTTCTTATGTTTATTATGATTGATAGGAAATGTTTATGTTTTCTCCCTTCTGTGAATTCTCTGAAATATACTGAATTTTCTGAAAGAGGACTTCACCCTTGTTATTATCCAAACAGTGATATTCACAGATAAGGTTCACTAATATTATTTCTAAGTGAAATATTCTGCAAAAAGTGAACCTCTACATCACATTTCAGAAAGTATATTTGGTGAAAATTTTCTAAGAATAGCTAAATTTGAAGCAAGGCTTATTTGTTTTGTTTGTTCTTTTTAAAAACAATTTCTTAACCTACAAGGATTCTCACATGAGACAGAGCTTTCTATTGTGTGACTCACCTTACTTTTCTCCCCTGGCCTTTGTACTGATCTTCAACATCACAATCTTCCCATGTTATTCCTGAGATGCAGACCCACAAAGTTTATTCCAAATATTAGAAATTAGACAAAAATTTCTAGATTCTAAGTATACGATAATCTATGGCCATTTCTACTTTATTTACTAACAACCTCCCCTTTCCACATTCTACATCTTAGAACACTGATGATGGGCAAGAACCACTTGTTCTTTCATTGATGACGTGAGGAATGTCCTCGTTCTTACCTACTGAGGCCAGGTGCCTGAAGGTTTCCCACATCACATCTCTGTAGAGTTTCTTTTGTGAAGGATCCAGTAAAGCCCACTCCTCTGGGGTGAAGTTCACACTCACGTCCTCAATGGCCACTGAGTCCTAAAACACCACAAAAGTGTGTAGAGTAGGATACATGAGCCTGACAGCACTGGGGATCTAGACTCCAATTCTAGGAAGGTTACATGGGATTCTGTTATCTCCAAACATTCATTCTATGTGTGATCATCACAAACTCCCTTTTTTCTGTACACAATGCTCATCAATTTAACAATATTGTGAACACATGGAAACACACATTTTTACTGTGATCACATTCCATCCAATTTCTCTCTAAGAACAAGTTCCAGAACATATTGGGAAATGACAGAAATGCTATACAAATGAAACAAACATCAATTGTGGACCCATGATTCTTCGTAAGAAAAGTTCTTTCATCTTCTTCCACATTACCCACTGGTTACAGCACTCCCTGACACAGAGGGTGAAATCTATGGGACGTTTCAGTGAATAAAAACATAGTGAACGGGGCTGGCCTAGTGGCGCAGCAGTTAAGTTTGCATGTTCTGCTTCTCGGTGGCCTGGTGTTCGCCGGTTCGGATCCCGGGTGCAGACATGGCACCGCTTGGCATGCCATGCTGTGGTAGGCGTCCCACATATAAAGTAGAGGAAGATGGGCATGGATGTTAGCTCAGGGCCAGGCTTCCTCAGCAAAAAGAGGAGGACTGGCAGTAGTTAGCTCAGGGCTAATCTTCAAAAAAACAAAACAAAGCAAAACAAAACAAAACATAGTGAATAACTGGAAGCTTTTTGTTCTGGTCCCATCACCAAACTTAGAGTCCATGAGGCCTGTGAAATCACACTTTGACCAAGCCCAGCTGCCCACATTGTCCTAAACTACTCCAGGCCATTACAGGTAATCAGATGCAGCTGGCTGAATGTAAATATTCTTGTGGTGAAAGAGTGCTTTTAACTTGTGTAATATCTATCATAGACTCAGTTCTACCTTTCTCACTCTGGAAGATTTGATGGGGCTGGAATTATTATGAACTGAGAGCTCAGGCACAAGGAAGAAGCCATGAAAACTTAGACCATAAGATCACTATACGTACGGGCCTCAAAGCTACTTCTCACCAAATTTAGAACACAGTGTGAGATAATGTGCCATAAGAGCTTGTTCTGGTCAAATGCTAACAGTGTACCCTGAGCTTTGCTCCCCTTGAGGGGTAGGTTAAGAGCTGCAGATTGGGGCTGGCCCTGTGACCAAGTGGTTAAGTTCACGCACTCCACTTTGGCAGCCCAGGGTTTCGCTGGTTCGGATCCTGGGTGCAGACATGGCACCACTCATCAGGCCATGCTGAGGCAGCATCCCACATAGCACAACCAGAGGCACTCACCATTACAATATACAACTATGTACTGGGGAGATTAGGGGAGAAAAAGCAGAAAAAAAAAAAAACACAAGTAGATTGGCAAGAGTTGTTAGGTCAGGTGTCAATCTTTAGAGGAAAAAAAAAGAGCCATAGATTGCAGGGGAGCTCCTTGAAGACCACAATGGTTTGATGTTAAATTTGCCCATGATTATAAAATACAGGCAGGATTTAACAGTGGTTTCCCCCAAAGAACATAAAATTTCCTTTGTCCAACTTCAAGAGGAAGTGTTTCCTGACCAGCCACTCCGGATGATGCCCTGCCAACTTTTGATCCTGCACCTAAGGAGCTTAGAAGCTGTCATTCTTGATCTCACAAGAAGAAAATGAACAAACTTGACATGAAGAACCCTTCTTAGATCCAGGAGAGCCTTGAGATCATAGGACAAACCAGTGTCTCCAAACTTGGGAAAGACAAAAAAAAAGATGGCATTTTGAAACACGCCCCACATATTCTGTTCTTAACAAGGCGTGTACTAAAAAAAAAAAAAAAAAAAATCTATTTCACCAGAGTCTAATGCAAGGGCAAAAATAACAAAAAAGACAGAACACAATTTCCACGAAGCCTAGGATAACCCTCTTTAAATGAAGGCTTAAAATACAGATAATGGGAATCCCTGAAGGAAAAGAGAGAGAAGAAAACATGAAGTAATAATCACCAAAATATCCTAAAATCAATGCTAGCCAGCATACTGTCCATCCAGGAAGCTCATGGAACACTAAACACGGGAAAGTACAAAAGAGCACACCTGAAGGGTATCACACTGAAACTAGAGAAACATCACAGACAGAGAATGTACTGAAAAAATGCCAGAGAAGAAACACACCTTCGACAGAAAGAAACAAAGATTTGAATTAAATTGAACTTCTTCTCAAAACCATGCAACAAGAGCAGAGGAGACTGAAAGATTTAAAGTGTTGAAAATGAAACCCACTTTCCTAGAATTTGGTCAAGCAAAATTATCCTTCAGTACAAAGAAGAAATAAGGACTTTCTGAGACAAAATTTGAGGAAATTCGTCCCGAGTACACATACTTGGGATGAAAATTACTTGAAAGTTTATCAGAAAGAATGTAAATGATAAAGGTAGGGGATTAGAAGAAGAAAAAATGAGGGGAAATATCTTTTGGTTCTTATAATAAATATAACAGATGACACTTTGTTTAAACTAATGTTAGCAACAATGTATTTGGTAATAAGAAGCTTATGGACAAGTGAAATACATGACAGCAATGTGACAAGACACAGGGAAAGGAAAATTGGGGACTGTGTTAAGAGGTACTTGCACACGGTGAAGCGGCACAGTGTTACTTGGCAGGGGGGGGTTAGTTGTAAATGTACGCTGAAAACTCAAGGACAAACACTAAAATGTGTTTTTAAAAAAATGTGTAACTGATATGCTAAGAGGGGGGAAAAAAGAATTACAGTAAATGCTCAATTTTAACCAGAGAAGGTGGCAAAAAGGTAGAAGACAAAAACAAGGATAAAAGTGGGAAATTTTGGTAAGTATTAATCTAACTGAATCAACAACCACTTTAATCATCAATGGTCTCATTACAACTGAAAGACACAGTAATAGAGTTCAAAAAATTCCATTATATGTTGTCTACAAGAAACCCACTCTAAGTATAAAGTCAGAGAGAGATGAAGGGTAAAGGGATGGAGAAAAACAGACCATGCCAACACGAATCAAAGGAAGCGGCCAGAGGAATAGACATTATAGACAATGCGGATTTCAAACTGAGGAAGATGCAGAGATAGAGGGGCAGTAGGTACGGATAAAGGGGCCTATTCTCTGAGAAGGCACAGCAACGCTGCATGTGTACCTGCTTAACAACAGAGGGGCAACACACCTTAGGGAGGAACTGACCGAATGCAGGAGAAAGAGACAGATCCAGTACCACAGCTGTAGAAGTCAACACCCCCTCAGCAGGAATTAGAAATTTCAGTAGGCAGGAAGTGAGGAAGGACAGAGGTGCAATGAACAGCACTGCGAAACTGCTGGGTTTCATTGTAATCTACAGAATACTTCACAGAACAGCAGAATATACATTCTTCTCAGGTTCACATGGAACATTCACCAAAACAAACCACATCCTGGGACATAAAGCACACCTTAACAAATATGAAAAACCAGAAATCATACAAAGTAGGCTCTCACACCACATAGGCATTCCTCTAGAAGGCAATACCAGAAAAAGTTGGAAAACCCCCTAATATGTGGTGATTCAAAAATATACTTCTAAATAATACATATCAAACTAGAAGTCTCAAGAAAAATGAAAAATTATTTTGAATTAAAAAAATGAAAACACAACATAGTAAAGGTTCTTGGATGTAGTGAAAGCAGTATCCAGGGGGAAATTCATGCCATCAAACAAATACACTGGAAAAATCAAAGATCTCTAATCACTAACACAAGCACGTACCTTAGCAAAGAATAAAAAGAACAAGTTAAGCCCAAAGCAAGCACAATAAAAGAAATAATAAAATAAGAAAGGAAATGAATGTCATTGTGGGAAATCAATGGAGAAAATGAAAAGAAAAAAGCTGCTTGTTTCACAAGACCAATAAAATTGAGAAATATCCAGTCCAGACAACAAAGAGAAGAGGGAAGACAGAAATTACTAGTATCAGAAAGGAAAGGAGGGGAAATAAATATAAAATAAGACGATAAAAGCAACATGCATTTAAGATAAACTAGTAATAGAGGGGAACTTCCACTTCTTGAGAAAGAACACTTTCACAAATCCTGTAGCTGAATTCATGGTGTTTGTTCCATATGATATGACTGTCTCTATGCAACAACTGGAAGAACTCACAATGACAGAAACGACTCCTGGGATTAATAAGAGAGTACAGCAAGTTTGCTTTCCTTCTAGATCCACATGAACAGAGTCAACTGAACTTTGACAGAGAAGGAAAGGAGATTCAAATGAAAAAGCAAGTATTTTAAACAAACAGTGGGAGAAATAATGGATATCCACATGCAAATACACACGGACAAAACAAATGGAGACACAGGCCTCACACTTTTCATGAAAATTAAATCAAAACACATCATAGACCTAAATGTAAATTGCCAAAAGAATAAACTCCTACAAGATAACACAGAAGAAAATCTGGATGACCTTGTGTTTGTTGATGAATTTTCACATAGAAAACCAAAAAGCAAGGTCCACAAAAGAAAAAACCAAAAATTTTACAATTTTAAGTAAAACGAAAAACTCCTCCTCTGAAAAAGATGGTGTAAAGAGATCAACACCAATTCAGAGTAAGAGAAAATCTCTGTAAAACATTTATTGGATAAATGATGGCTATCTGAAATATGCAAAGAATTCTTAAACCGTAATAGTCAGAGGAAAAAAATGCAATTAAAAATGGGCAAAAGATCTGCAGACAGCTTACCGAAGAAGAGATCTAGATGGGAAATAAGCAATATGAAACATGCTCCACATGAAATGTCATTAGGAAATTGCAAAGAAAATAACAATGGGGATCACTAAACACTTATTAAATGGGTAAAAGTCAAAATATTCCGAACAGCAAATATCGGTGAAGATGCAAAGCTACAGGGAACCCTAGTTCATCACGGGTGGAAACAGGATTTGGAACACCCACACTGGAAGACAGGAAGCTCCTTTCAGAATAAAACACATTGTCACTACATAGAGTTAAGATCCAGCAATCACGCTCCGTGGTATTTTTCCAAATGAGCTGAAACCTTATGTTCGCACAAAACCTACATAAGAATGTTTATAAGCACTTTATTCATAATTGGCAAGAGTTAGGATTTTCAACAAGATGTCCTTCAAGTATCGAACAGTCAATCAGTGGTGCATCCAAACAATGAAACATCGTCCAATGATAAAAAGAAATGAGGTATCACGCCATGGAAACACACGGAGGGACCTTAGAAGTCTATTATTAAGTAAAGAAGCCAATGTGACAAGGCTATGCAGTGTATGATTCCAAGTATATGACATTCTGGAAAAGACAAAAGTATGAGCCACTAGAAGGATCTTTACTTGTGAAGGATTTGGGGGTTGGAGGGAGGGATGAGTCAATAGGTGGAGCACAGGGGAGTTTCAGGGAAGAGAAACTACACTCCATGATACAGAAATGATACGTCCACATCATTACACATTTGCCAAAACCCACAGAGTGTGTAACACACAGACTCAATGCTAACGTGCACCGTGCACTGTAATGCGTCCAATTCACCCCTTTTTTACTGAAACAGGACATCTCTCATTCAACTGACTTCAAGTTATTTCCTTTTCAAGACTGGCCCTGAGCTAACATCTGTTGCCAATCTTTTTCTTCTTCTTCTTCTCTCAAAAGCCCCCCAGTACATGGTTGTATATTCTACTCGTAGGTCCTTCTAGTTGTGCTATGACTTCAACATATTTCAATAAGTCAGTCTGTGCTCTAGGAGCCTGAGACCCACGGTGGCGGGGGGGGGGAAGGGGGGAGGCGGGAAACTTCCATCGAATGCCTTGTTGGGGAGCACAGCACTGTTTTCTCTGAGAAGTGCCATGGTCACTATGAGTAGTGGTGGAACCCCAAGGTGGATGACGAGTGTCCTGCTATTGTAGACCTATTAGTGTACATACAAGTGTGACTCTGAGTTTTATTTTGGGGATCGCTGAGTCAAGAGATTTCCAGAATTCTTTTCCCACAAAGGGGCAAGACAACTGGTTGCTTTATAGAGTTTCAGATGCCTGGGCTTAAGTTGGGTTGAATTAATCTCTTCACTGGGCCAAACTCAGACTGTGGTGTGGTCCACTATAACCCAGAGGGTCGGGATCTTTGTGGCAACAGGTACAGGGCTGGGAGCAGCAGCAGAGTGACTTAGGGGCCCTGGGGAGCCCTCTGGAATCTTGCTTCCTACTGGCTGCACTTTCCTGGCCCTTCTTTCTCTCTGAAATAATTGGTCTTTAAGGAGTGACCATCAGATGGGCTCAGCTCAGTGACAGGGTACAATCATCCTCATAACTGCAGACTCCCCCTAATGTCAAGGCGACTCCAGCCTCAGTCTCACCTTCACTCTCAACACACAGACAGATGCCACCCAAGACACCGACAGAAGATCACATTAAGGAGGGCCGGATTCCCAGACTCCTGCTCTCAGAGGACAGGAATTCCCAAAACTGCCAACTCAGTGTCCTCTGCAGTTGAAACCTGGGCTTGGTGGGGTCAACAGGGCAACACAAGGCAGCACAGCGCCCAGGAGGAGCCACGCAGCAAGCAGCAGCCCAGTGCAGGAGCCTCCAGGCTTTCTCATCAGCCTGTCCAGGTAGGAAGGCCCAGGGGAAAAGGGAGGGCGAGGCTTAAGTGTTCAGTCGCCAAACAGCATCAGCATCAAACCCTGGCCACTCATTACAAGAACAAACTTGAGGGACAAAAATAGGCATTCGCACTGGCTTGTTTTTATATAAAGAAACATTAACAGGATGATGAAGCAGTGAGCAAAACTGGTCATTCGAGAGTGGCTCGAGTAAGAGCAGGAGTGGGGCAGGACATGTGGGCAGGAGGTTCTCTTAGCTACTGTCCTCTGTTACAAATTTTTTAAACATTCCCATACAGGGGCCAGCCCGGTGGCCCAGTGCTTAAAGTGCTCACGTTCCACTTCGGGGGCCCTGGGTTTGCCGCTTCAGATCCCGGGTGCGGAAATGGCACCGCTTGGCATGCCATGCTGTGGTAGGCTTCCCACATATAAAGTGGAGGAAGATGGGCATGGATGTTAGCTCAGGGCCAGCCTTCCTCAGCGAAAAGAGGAGGATTGGCAGCAGTTAGCTCCAGGCTAATCTTCCTCAAAAGAAAGAAAGAACATTCCCATGTATTATTCACTTGAAATAAGGGGAAACAGGGGCTGGCCCAGTGGCACAGCAGTTGAGTCCACATGCTCCACTTTGGCGGCCTGGGGTTTGCCAGTTTGGATCCTGGTCATGGACCTACGCACCGCTTGTCAAGCCATGCTGTGGCAGGTGTCCCACATATAAAGTAGAGGAAGATGGGCATGGATGGTAGCTCAGTGCCAGTCTTCCTCAAAAACAAAATAAAAATAAAATAAGGAGAGACATGTACATATGCCATCTTTTCCTATGTTTGATCATCACTTTTAAATAACTTTTAGTTTTAACATTTCTACAAAGTAAACCATTTCAAGATTTAATCCTTTAGGTCGCGCAGCGGTTAAGTTCACATGTTCTACTTCAGTGGCCCAGGATTCGCCAGTTAGGATCCCGGGTGTGGACATTGCACCTCTCAGTAAGCCATGCTGTGGCAGGCATCCCACATATAAAGTAGAAGAAGATGGGCACGGATGCTAGCTCAGGGCCAGTCTTCCTCAGCAAAAAGAGGAGGATTGGCAGCAGATGTTAGCGCAGAGCTAATCTTCCTCAAAAAGAAAAAAAAAAGATTTTATCCTTTAATGAATATAAAACTGTAAACCATAAAAAATTTACCAATCTCTTTCTAACAAAAAAGACAAGGGCATTTTTGTTTCTGCCTCCACTATATTTACCCTGGGAATATTTTAGGAAGGAGTAGCATATTATAATACCTTAGGGGTTTGCAATTAAGCCCTGAAATAAACTAGGAATGCCAAAGATTTACACAAGCTCTGACCTGATTCCTCATATCAATGAAAAGAGAAATTCAAGTGCCTTTTCCCACATCCATTAAAATAGAATTCAGGGGCTGGCCTGGTGGCATAGCGGTTAAGTTCACTTTGCTCTGCTTCGGTGCTCTGGGGTTCGCATGTTTGGATCTCAGGTGTGGACCCAGCACCCCTCATCACGCCAGGCTGTGGCAGCATCCCACATAAAATGGAGGAAGATGGGCACAGACGGTCAGCAACAATCTTCCTCACACACACACACACACACAAACAATAAGAAAATAAATAAAATTCATTTGCCTTAGGAATAGTATAGCCTTTTAAATGTCAAAGTTCTCTAGGGACATGGACACACAAAACTGACCTAAACATGGAAAATGTACCTGAGAACTGAAATACACCCATCTCACATCTTGAGGTTCTCTTGTCTAAAAGGAAAAAAATTGTTTGTTTCCACAGTTTTCTTGCCTTGCTCACATCATATCTCTGACATTACATTTTCAAACCCCAAGTGCAAATGGAAACTAGAATCAGAGGATTGTAATCTTCAACTGATAAAGCAATCCGAGGACAGAAACATGAATATTCCAGTCAGCTCATAGAAGCAGCCTGCTGGCCTGCAGTTCAGAAGGGAACCCACACTCAGAAAGGGACCATATTCCGAGACTTGAGGTATAGACTTTCCCCATTGAGACAGAATCCCTGGAGAGGGTCAGTCCCTGGTGAAGGAGGGTGGGGACCCCTGAGCAGCCACAGGAATGCACTCTGGGAGCCCCACGCACCCTGCCTCTCCTGTGAGCATGGAAGCACTGCCTCCCCCAAGCTCCCATTCTCATAAGTGAGGAAACTCTCAGCTAAAATCAGTCTAAGCTTCTGACCCACATGAACTCCAAATTCATGATCCCTTTGTCCACAGAATGGAACACCTGATCTTCACAGACTTTCTCACTGTGCACAGATTACACTCTCAGTGCACCTACAGTGTCGATGCAAAACTCAAATGTAACATCTAAAAATGTCCAGGCCTAAGGAACCACAGTTATAACCTCAGAAAGGGCGTCACTCCCCACCCCATGAGCACGTGCACCCCCAGCTTTCCAGGGCTCTGCAGCTCCTCTGAGGATCAAGGCTCCTTCCATGGGGGTGTGAGCAGTAGGACACCTGCAGGGGGAAGCTCCCCAGGAAGGACAACTGGGCCTTCAAGGCCTTCCCTCTGCAGGTTCAAGGGGGCCTTAGCTTGGGTCTCTGACTGCAGGCTTCTGCTCCCCACTGGAGATGCTCTGGACCATCACTGTTATTTTAAATCACACAAAGCCAGTGTTTCAATAATCTAGCACAATCAATTAAATCCAGTCCTTCCATGGAAAATAGGGAAGAAAAGGATAAGGTATTTCTACCACTTCAACTAGAAAAGCACAAATGTCTATTCCTTTAAGAAAAAATGTCAATTACTACTGTTACTGAGCGAGGGCTCGCCACCTGATGCGCACAGAAGCTGAGACCACGGCACACCAGTCTTTGAAAGAAGAAACAGTTGACTGTGCCATCGATTAGCAAGGAGACAGGAGGACAGGCTCTCAACTCCGTCTCCCTCATCCAAAGCATGGGCTGAGGCTTAAGGGAGCAGGGAGGGCCGGCTGGGATGTAAAGACCTGGCAGGGTGATGTCAGACTGGCAGATCAAAACTTTCTCTTCGGCACAGGCTCCTGGCTGGCCGCCTCCTGTGACAAAGAGCTTTAACATCTTGCTGTTAAGATGGGGTTAGTGACGGGAGGTTAGAGGAAAAGCCCAGTGAACAAGGGGCAAGTTGTCCTGCAGATTTAACTCCTTGCCTTCTCCACCGATAAAGAGTTTCTAGAGATCTAGAGTCATCCTGCCCTTCCTGGCACAGAGAGGGAGGCACCCTTACAAAGGGACGTTTCTCTTAAATGTAAATTTCTGTTACAAAAGGGTAACTTCTACTAGGTTTTCAGAGCTTTGCCTCTGTCTGCTGTTTTTCAATAATCATCAGCTCAAAATAGCCCTTATGCCAAAGACCCATGCTTTGGGATGACAACTCTGTTCCTGGTCCTGTGATTACATTATTTCCATGACAAGACATCACACTTGAACATTTGTGGTTTGCATGTCTAAGCCCTGGAATTTTATTTGAAAGCATCCAAAAGTAACGACCGCTCCTCAGAAACTAACGACAGACATTCAAGTTAGGAAAGAGCGAAACAAGTATTCTTAACAAATGGAATGTAACAAAGGAATATTATATTTTTCCTGAAATTCACCTCTTTGTTGCTTGTTTGGAACTATTTTATAGTGTCTTTCAAGCTCTACTGATTAACTATATTTACCCTTATTGAAAAACGGAGACTTAAATAAGTGAATAATTTTTTCTCATTCACAAACCGGGGCGGGGGGGAAATACCAATGGGACAGACCACCCAGGACATTTTTCCAAGAGGAACGCTTGCCCAAAGGATTTGCCATAGGATGTCTGCGCCCAGACGATCCTGGGGGAGAGGCACAAGAATTTCCTGCAATGAGGTTCCAGGTGGTTACTCTCTGCTTTCCTCTCATGTAAAATATCCACATGATGAGGATCGAGGCTGCCCCAGGGAAAGAAGCCCAAGGCGTCCTGCCCTGCATACCAATCTACATCATCCTCCGGGAAGCAGAGGACATCCTGACCTGATCCAATCTGATTCTTATCTAAAGTTACAGGACCACCCAATAACCAAACCCACCTGCACCAGCCATTTTAATGACTTTTTTTTTTGGAAGATTAGCCCTGAGCTAACATCTGCTGCCAATCCTCCTCTTTTTTGCTGAGGAAGACTGGCCCTGAGCTAACATCCGTGCCCACCTTCTCTACTTTATATGTGGGACGTCTGTCACAGCATGGCTTGCCAAGTGGAGCAATCTCTGCACCTGGATCCAAACAAGCAAACCCCTGGCCCCTGAAGCAGAACGTGCGAACTTAACCACTGCGCCACCGGCCGGCCCCACAACTTTTTTACACGATCTTTCCTTTGTCTTGTAAAGAAATAACTCACATACCTATGCCTTATAAATTTAGCCCTGCCCTCAATCCATTGCAGCTCTTCCTGCCCATGGGTCCTGTCCACACGCTGTTCTCTGAATGAAGGAGCACTACTGCCAGACCTTGAGAGTCCAAGGAATCTTTCTTTCGACTTCTCTGCTTCCGGAGTCTGCATCACACAGACAAATCTAATCTTTAACATAGAGCCATCCTGGGCCTACCTGTGGCCCAGTGGTTAAGTTCACCCGCTCTGCTTCGGTGGCCCAGGGTTTCGTGGGTTCGAATCCTGGGCGTGGACATGGCACCACTCATCAGGTCATGCTGAGGCCCCGTCCTACATGCCACAACTAGAAGGACGCACAACTAAAATATACAACTATGGGGGGGAGCTTTGGGGAGAAAAAGGAAAAATAAAATCTTACAAAAAAAAAAAAATAGAGCCTCTGGGGCATAACGATCAACGGTTAAAATATCGGGTCTGGTTGAAACGCGCCATGGAGGAGGAAGTGTTGATAGAGATCCTGTGAATGAAAGAGGGGAAGTGGCTTTGGGAGGGCGGGGAGGCATCTGAAAATTTACGGATTTACTGTCAGTCCCAGGAAGAGCAGCCTGTGGGGAAAGGACTGTGGATTGAGAGGCTGCTCCCCAAACATTTGGAAAACTATGGAGAAAACGGGTGCCCTCTGAGGAGAAAGGAGGCCCTGGGGACCCCACAGACCGCAGCCCCTCCGCGCACGGACCCCGGAGCCCGAGGCCTGACTGTCCTGCGGGCCCTCCCGCGGGCCCCGCACCGTCTGGGACACGCGGGGCTGCGGGCGAACAGCGGCCCAGAGACGCTCCGGCCCAAGTCGCCGCGCGCAGGGACCACAGGACGCCCGGGGCCCGGCTCCCGGCCCCGCCCCCACGCTGCGGCCGGAGGGGCCTGACGGCCGAGCGGCGCCACCGCGGACTCGGGGCCGCAGAGCCCGGAGGGGACCGCGGGAGGCCGGGCCCGCTCCGCCGCTTCCCACCAGCCCCTCCTCCCGCGTCCTCACCCCCGGGCCGCACACTCACCATTTCTAGGGCTCCTGGGTCCCCCGAGTCCTTCCTACGACCCCCACGACAAGTGCAGGTCACAGCGCTACAGAGGCTGCAGCAGAGCCACCAGGACCCGTAGGCCAGACAACACCTCCCCTGCAGCGCGGCAGCAGCCGGAAGCCGCCTTCACAGGAAGTCCAGTGCATGGCCCCACCCACCTGCCCCACCGGCTCCCCTGATTGGACTGCCCTGAACGCCACGCCCCCTCAGGCCAGAGAGACAGCAGGTGGGAGGCTGCAGGCTCACCAGAACCCAACTAGGCTGGCGGTTGGAACCAGGCTCACCTGGCACATTTGCGTTTAAGCAGAATTTCTTCCTGGCTTGGGGCTGCCTCTATTGTTTCCACCCAGCTCTTGGTGAACTCTTCCGTGCAGATGTGCAGGGGGAAGTACTGACTGAGTTTCAAATGGCGCAAGTACAGACTGATGCGGGCTCAGCGAGCAGAGAAGTTGAAAGAAAGATTTCTTGGACTCTCAAGGTCTGGCAGCAGTACTGTTTTATTCCGAGAATAGTATGGAATAGCATGGGGACAGGACCCATGGGCAGGAGGAGCTGCTGCAGTATGTTGAGGGTTAGAGCTAAACTTAAGGCATAGGTATGTGAGTTATCTCTTTACAAGACAAAGGAAAGAACATGTAGAAAAAAGTTGTTAAAATGGTATCAGTGCAGGTGGGTCTGGTTATTGGGTGGTCCTATAACTTTAGATAACAATCAGACCAGGTTAAGTCAGGATGTCCTGTGCTTCCCAGAGGATGTTGCTGGTGGGGGGAGTCAGCTACATGAGGTTACCAGACAAGCACAATAAACAAGACTTAAGTCCTTGCCATCCCCATTAAGAGTTTCTAGAGATAAGGTCATCCCCCTTCCTCCTGGTGCAGAGAGGGAGACACCCCCAGAGATGGAGACTTCCTTCACAAATTGAAATGTCTCTCATCAAACGGCAAGCAAATTCCACTCCTCAGAGCCTCCTTCCCATCTGCAGTTTTTTTAAAAGTAACCAGCCTAAAATAATCCTCATCACAGACCATGAGGGTGACCCAGGCCAGGACACATGGAAATAATAGGATCTTATGTCCTCTACGGGCCATGGGCTTGTGATAAGGCTGTGAGGCCAAACGTGGAACTGTGACCCTTGTTGAGAAATGCTGACACTTAAATGTGACCTCACCATCTGTGATAAAGGGTCAGGCTCCCTTTTATTCAGTGATCCTTGTCAGCAATGAGCCTTCCACCCATCCCTCCCCACCCCACTCATTTGCTACTTAAGATAAAGAGTCCATGGGGACTGGCCCAGTGTGTAGTGGTTAAGTTCACACTCTCTGCTTCAGGTGATCTAGGGTTCGCAGGTTCAGATCCCGGGTGTGGACCTACACACCACTCATGAAAGCCACCCTCTGTGGTGGTGTCCCACATACAAAACAGAGGAAGACTGGCAACAGATAGCTCAGGGCCAATCTTCCTCACCAAAAAAGAAAGAAAGAAAAAAGATAAACTATCCCAGAACCCTTGGTTCTAGTGGGAAGTTTGAATCCCACAGCCTAGGCTGGGTGCAAGGACTCTTCTCAGTGTAACCACAGGGTGTGACATGTGTTCATTAAAGTCTCAGGTGTACATTTGACACTGGAAGGAAATTTATTTTAGATCAGTTTTTGCCCTTGTCCCTAGAGCCCTTTCAAATGTTAATAGCTATAACATCCAGATCTAAGGCCGTTGACCTACCTTCCCTGATATGAGAAAAATGACATCTTTTTGTAAATGTCGGATGCACCTGGAAACTCTTCCCCCACTTTATCTTCCCCCTGCTTTATCAAGGGATAACTGAACAATACAATTGTCCATGTTTAAAGATTACAATGCGATGACTTGATATATGTATACAATTTGTATACTTGAAATTTGCTAAGACAGCAGATGAAGTCTTCTCACCACCACACACATACACACACACACACACACACACACACACAATGTGACTGAGTACCCAGGAGTGGAATTGATGGGTCACAGGGTAATTTTAGGTTTTTATATTTGAGGAACTCCCAGATCTTTTTCCATGGTAACTACACCATTTTGCCTTCTCACCACCCACATGTGGGAGTTCACATTTCTAAATACATCCTCAACAACACTTGTTCTTACCTCACTTCTTGATTCCAGCCCTCCTAGTGGGGGTGAAGTGGTATCTCACTGGGGTTTTGATTTGCGTTTCCTTCCTCATTAAGGATGCCCAGCATCTTTTCATATGCTCTTGAGCATTTCCCTGTCTTCCTTGGAAAACAGTGTATTCAGATCCTTTACCATATTTAAATAGAGTTTTTTGGCTTTTTCTAATTAAGTTTGAAGAGGTCTTTAGGTATTTTTGATACAAATTACTTATCAGAATTACGATTTGCAGAATTTTCTTCCATTCTATAGGTTGTGTTTTTACTCTCTTGCCTTAAAATTTGTGCTTTTGATTGTGGTGCCATATGCATACCATAAAATTTACATTTTCAACCTTTTTAAAGTGTATAGTTCAGTTGTAGCACATGTCAGAATTGGCTTTCTTTTTCAAGCTGAATGATACACCATTGTATGTATGTGCCAGATTTTCTTGATCCATTCATCCGTTGAAGGGCACCTGGGTTACTTCCACCTTGTGGCAAATGTGTTAAAAGCTAGTATAAACACCAATGGACGTATATCTGTTGAAGTCCCTGCTTTCAAATCTACTGCAATTCCCAGAAGCAGCATTGCTAGTTCAGGCAGTAACTCAGTTTGTAATATTTAGAAGAATTGCCATGTTGCATTCATACCATCCAAATAATTTTTTATTCACAGCAGTAGTGCACGAGTTCCAAAGGGTGTGTTCACTCTCTTGATGGTGTCCTTTGACGCACAAAAGTTATTGATTTGATGAAATCCAAATAATGTAGTTTTTCCTGTTTTTGCTCTTGGTGTCTTATCTAATAATTCTTTGCTAAACCCAAGGTGATTAAGTTTTTTCCTATATTTAATCTGATTGTGTTATTGTTTACTCTTTGTTTTAGGTCTTCATCCTTTATGGTAAATTATTGTATGTGATGTCATATAAGGATAAAACCTCTTTTTTTTGCATATGGCTATCCACTTGCCCAACACCAATTTATGAAAAGAATATTCTTGCCCCATTCTTGCTAATTTTTTAAAATATCAGTGGACCACAGAGGTATGGGTTTAGTTCTCAAATCTCAATCTAGTCAGTAGATCTGTATGTCTGTCCTTGTGTTAGTACCACACACTCTTGATTACCATTGCATATAACAAAGTTTGAAATCAAGAAATGTTAGTCCTACTACTTTGGTTTTTTTTTTTTCAAGATTGCTTTGACTACTCTGACTCCCTTGCAATTCCCATAATTTTATGAAAGAACCTGCCACTTTGTATAGAGGAACCATTTGGCATCAATGAAAGGTATGTGCTGAATCTCAGGTCATTTGGGGAATAGTGCCATTTCAAGAATTTTAAGTCTTCTGATTCATGAAATTGGGATGTTTTGCCATTTATTTATACATTTTTAATTTCTTTTGACCATATTTTGCACTTTTCTGGGTATCCATTTTGTACTTCTTTGGCTAAGTTTATTCCAAAGTATATTATTCTTTTGAATTTACTGTCAATGCATTTGTTCATTTCATTATCAGATTGTTCATTGCAAGTGTATAGACATACAATTGATTTTTATATCTTGATCTTGTATCCTACCATGTTGCTGACCTTAATTACCAGTTCTAATAAACTTTTTAGTGGATTCCTTAGAGTTTTCTAAAAAGAAGATACTTCAGCTGGAAGTAAAGATAGTTTTATATCTTTCTAACTCTTCTTTATGCATTTTCTCTTCTTTTCTTGCATAAAGATTCCAGCGAAAATCTCCACTACATTCTGGAATAGAAATCACAAGAGCAGACATGCTTCGTTTGTTCCTTTCTTTAGGGGAAAGCAGCCAGTCTTTTCCAATTAAATATTATATTAGCTGTGACTTTTCCATAGATGCTCATTATGATATTAGGAAATTTCCTTAATTCCTGGTAATCTGAGAGCTTTCACCATGAAAGGGTACTGGATTTTGTCAGTTATTTTCCCTGTGTTCTGTTGAAATGATGTGACGCCATTGTTGCTTTTTAGTCTGTTGATATCCTTGATGACATAAATGGATTTTGGATATTAACCCAACCTTTCATCCCTTGAATAAATCCTTCTCGATGATGGTGCATAATTCTTTTGTATTTTCTTGGATTGGGTTTGCTGGTATTTGCTGCAGCTGGCCTCAAAAAATGAGTGCAAATTATTCTCTCCATTCTGATTTTTAGAAGAGTGTGTGGGGAATTGATATTAAGGATCTCTGAAGGTTTCAGAGATTTCTGTGCTGAAACAATCTGGGCCTGGCCTTCCTTTGTGGGTGGTCGCTTGTTTACCAATTCAACCCCTTCACTTGTTTACTTCAATTCCGATTTTCCAGTTATTCTTGATTTGGGTTCCGTAGTTTCTGTCTTTTAGGAATTTGTCCATTTCACCTCAGTTCTCTAATTTGTTTCCTTTTCTTCTTGCTTTTGGGTTTGGTACCTCATCTTTTCAAGCCAGTTAAAGCAAAAGTTTGGGTTACTGATTTGAGATCTCTCTTCTTTGTCAGTATAGGCATTAATGCCTATAAATTTATTTCTTTGTACTGTGTTAGTTGCAGGCCATAAACTTTCACCCCGCAGGTATGATACAATGTTCCTTATTAGCTCTAGTAATATTTTTTGTTTTAAATTCTATTTTGCTAGATATTTGTGTTATGTCTCTAGCTGAATTGGGGGGCCTGAATCCAGATGTACATTTTCCCCTGCGTTTCCTTTCAATCTGTATCTTTGAGTCTATAGTGTGCTTCCTGTACAGAGCATGTATTTAGATCATGGTTTGTTTGTTTTAATCTGAGGTGACAATCACTTCCTCCTGCCTGGATCGTGTAATGCAATCGCATTTAGTATTCCTGACCTAGTTGCAATGACACCTGCCTTTTTAGTTTTAATTTATACAATTCTCATGTTCTTTTTAGTTTCTCCACTCCTTCTTTTTTTTAAAAAAAGATTTCATTTTCTCTTTTTCTCCCCAAAGCCCCCCAGTACATAATTGTATATTTTTAGTTGTGGGTCCTTTTAGTTGTGGCATGTGGGACGCTGCCTCAGCATGGCCTGATGAGTGGTGCCATGTCTGTGCCCAGGATCTGAACCGACACCCTGGGCCACCAAAGCAGAGCACGAGAACTTAACGACTCGGCCATGGGGCTGCCCCTCTCCTCTCCTTCTTTATGGCTTTCTATTGCATTAACTGAATATCTTCTAATGTAGCATTTTAATTTTTAAATGACTTCTTCACTCTATTTTTGAAGTTCTTTCCTTTTTAGGGATTGCTCTACTACTTAACACATGCTTCTTAATTTATAAGAAGGAGCTTCAGATTTACACCAACTTCATTCCAGTGATGCATAGAATCTTTACTCATATAGAGCTCTATTCTCTTTTGCCATTTTTGTGGTATTATTGTTATGCAGATTACATCTACTAATGCTAGAACCAATAATATCTTGTTACATTTATTTCTTTACATCTACAGTCACTTCCTTAGCACAACACAGCTTTGCTCCCACCCAGGACCTTTGTGCTTTTAATGGGAAACAAATCACACATATATTACAGCTCTATATGGAATAAGGACAACAGCACATTAAATACATACTATTTTATACAGTTCCCTTGATATCGGCTAAATGAAAGGAAAAATGGGTATTTATTCTGTCTTTAATATACATATATAATTACTTGTACTGCTGTTCTTCTCTCTTTAGGTTGATATCAACTACCATCCTGGGTTACTTGATTTCAACCTGAAGAACTCCATCAATAACCTCATAAGGCAGTTGCCTATTAATATACTTTCCCAGTTTTTGTTAATCTGGGAAAGTATTTATTTCATCTTTATATTCTAGAAAGTAGTTTTGGTGAATATGGGATTCTTGGCTGACAGGTCTTTTCTTTGTTCACTTACAATATGTTGTCCCTCTGCCTCCTAACCTCCCGTTTCTCTGCTGAGACATCGCTTGTTAATTTTACTGCGGTTTCCTGGAAGAGATGGGTTATGTTTTCAACAGCTGTTTTTTCCCCAGTGTACAGTTCCTACTTTCTTGGATCTTTGCATGTTTCATATCTTTGCTACAGTCCACATGTTATAGGTAATATATTGTAGCAACTGGGTACCGGTCCCCTTCCTACTGGGACTCTTTATTATCATTAGCTTGTTTCTTTGTTCAGTGACTGGGCAGAGTATTCTAGCTAAGTCCATGTCCTGCACACAGAGGGAAACTTCTGACTTAGCCCCTGGAATCGGGCATGGCTTTGGCTGTGTCTGCTGTCCTGACACAGTGGCATGGGGGCTCTCTTCCTCTTCCATGGACACAACCTGTGCTTAAACTAGATTAACTGCTGGCTGTTGCTCTATTGTTTCCACCAATGTCCCGGGGGGCATAACTTGCTCTACCAAATACTCCAGTGAAATGTTGGCTCCTTTGAAGAAATACTTCCTAAAGCCCCTGTTTGATATTTGTTCTCACCCTTCCAAGTGTCCTTCTAGCAGTCTGATTCCCTGGTTCTCTCAGGAAACCTAGTCAGCCTACAGTCTAAGCTGTGTCTTCATAAAATATACAGATCTACTAATTGTTTTTCACCTCATTCTCCACTTTCTAAAATTATTTTATTGGGGCCGGCCAAGTGGCGCAGTGGTTAAGTTCACACGTTCCGCTTCTCAGCGGCCTGGGGTCCGCCGGTTCGGATCCCAGGTGCAGACATGGCACCGCTTGGCACGCCATGCTGTGGTAGGCGTCCCACATATAAAGTAGAGGAAGACGGGCATGGATGTTAGCTCAGGGCCAGGCTTCCTCAGCAATAAAAAGAGGAGGACTGGCAGTACTTAGCTCAGGGATAATCTTCCTCAAAAAAAAAAAAAAATAAATCCAATTATTTTATTGAGGTCATATAGTTTATAACGTTGTGAAATGTGAGGTGTACATTATTATTGTCAGTCACCACATATATGTGCCCCTTTACCCCTTATGCCCACTGCCCCACCCTCTTCCCAGCTGGGAACCACTAATCTGTCCTCTTTGTCCATGTGTTTGTTTGTTTATCTTCCACATATCAGTGAAATCCTGTGATGTCTGTCTTTCTCTGTCTGCCTTATTTAGCTTAACATAATACCCTCAAGGTCCAACCATGTTGTTGCAGATGGGATGATTTTCTCTTTTTTCACGACTGAGTAGTATTCCATTGTATATATGTCCCACTTCTTCTTTACCCAATCATCAGTTGATGGGCACTTGGATTGCTTCCAGATCTTGGCTATTGTGAATCCTGCTGCAATGAACATAGGGGTGAATAAGTCTCTTTGAACTGTTGTTTTCAAGTTCTTTGGATAAACAGCCAGTAGCAGGATAGCTGGATCATATGGTATTTCTATTTTTACTTTTTGAGAAATCTCCATACTGTTTTCCATAGTGGCTGCACGAGTTTGCATTCCTACCAGCAGCGTATGAGGTTCCCTTTTCTCCACATCCTCTCCAACATTTGTTGTTTTTGTCTTGGTACTTGTAGCCATTCTAACAGGTGTAAGGTGACAGCTCATTGTAGTTTTGATTTGCATTTCCCTAATGATTAGTGATGTGGAAAAGTCTTTTCATGTGCCTGTTGGCCATCTGTCTATCTTCTTTGGAAAAGTGTCTGTTCATATCCTCTGCCCATTTTTTGATTGAATCATTTGTTTTTATATTGTTCAGTTGAATGAGATCTTTATATATCTTGGAGATTAACCTGTTATCAGATGTATGATTTGCAAATATTTTCTCTCAGTTGGTGGCTTGTCTTTTCATTTTGTTCCTGTTTCTTTGGTTTTGCAGAAGCTCTTTATTCTGACGTAATTCCACTTGTTTATCTTTTCTTTTGTTTCCCCAGCCTGAGTAGACATAATATTCAAAACCATGCTGCTAAGACTGATGTCCAAGATTGTACTGCCTATATTTTATTCTAGGAGATTTATGGTTTCACATCTTACCTTCAAGTCTTTAATCCATTTTGAGTTAATTTTTCTGTTTGGTGAAAGAGAATGGTCTACTTTCATTCTTCTGCTCATGGCTGTCCAGTTTTCCCTACACCATGTATTTAAGAGACTTCCCTTTCTGTGTGGTATGTGCTTGTCTGTCAAAGATTAGCTGCCCATACATGTGTGATTTTTACTTCTGGGCTTTCAATTCTCTTCCATCGATCCATGTGTCTGTTTTTGTACCAGTACCATGCTGTTTCGATTACTATAGCTTTGTAATATCTTTTGAAGTCAGGGATTGTGATGCCTCCAGCTTTGTTCTTTTTTCTCAAGATGGCTTTAGTTATTCGGAGTCTTTTGTTGCCCTATATGAGTTTTAGGATTCTTGGTTCTATTTCCCTGAATACTGTCCTTGGGATTCTGATTGGGATTGCATTGAATCTGTAGATTTCTTTAGGTAGTATGGACATATTAACTATATTTATTCTTCCAATCCACGTGCATGGAATATCTTTTCATCTCTTTATATCATCATTGATTTCTTTTAATAATGTCTTATAGTTTTCATTGTATGAGGCTTTCACCTCCTTGGTTAAATTTATTCCTAGATATTTTATTCTTTTTGTTGCAATTGTAAATGGGATTGCATTCTTGAGTTCTCTTTCTGTTAGTTTGTTATTAGAGCAAGGAAATACAACTGATGTTTGTAAGGTGATTTTCTGCCCTGCCACTTTGCTGTAGTTGTTGATTATTTCTAATAGTTTTCTGATAGATTCTTTAGGGTTTTCTTAAACAGAATCATGTCATCTGCCTGCAGTGAGAATTTCACTTCTTCCTTGGCAACTTGGATTCCTTTTATATCTTTTTCTTGCCTGATTGCCCTTGACAAAACCTCCAGTACTCTATTGAATAAGAGTGGCCAGAGTGAGCACTGTTTTCTTTTTCCTGTTCTCAGAGTGATGGCTTTCAGTTTTTCTACAAGAGTATGACATTGGCTGTAGGTTTGTCATATATGCCCTTTATTATACTGAAGAGCTTTCCTTCTATACACATTTTATAGATTTTATGAAGAATGTACGTTGGATCTTGTCAAATGCTTTCCAAAGCAGAAGATGTGCAGTTAACTGCTGCACCACCGGGCTGGCCCCTGGACTTTTATTTCTTGCGAGGTTTTTGATTACTGTTTCTATCTCTTTACTTGTAACTGGTCTATTCAGAGTCATTATGTCTTCTTGACTCAGTTTTGGGAGATTTTATGAGTCTAAGAATTTATCCATTTCTTCTAGATTGTCCAATTTGTTGGCATATAGGTTTTCATAGTAGTCTCTTATAATCCTTTGTATTTCTGTGGTATCTGTTGCAATTTCTTCTCTTTCATTTCTTATTTTATTTATTTGAGCCTTCTCTCTTTTTTCTTAGTGAGTCCGGCTAAGGGTTTGTCAATTTTGTTCCTCTTCTCAAAGATCCAGCTCTCAGTTTCATTGATCCTTTCTACCATTTTGGGAGTTTCTATTGCATTTATTTCTGGTCTAATTTTTATTATTTCCCTCCTTCTGCTGACTTTGGGCTTTGTTCTTTTGCTAGTTCTGTTAGGTGTAGTTTAAGATTGCTTATTTGAGGTTTTTATTTTTTGTTAAGGTGGGCCTCTATTGCTATGAATTTCCCTCTTAGGACAACTTTTGCTGCATCCCATATGAGTTGTATGATGTATTTTCATTTTCATTTGTCTCCAGGTATTTTTTGATTTCTCCTTTAATTTCTTCAATGATCCATTGGGTGTTCAGTAGCCTGTTGTTTAGTCTCCATATATTTGTCACTTCTCAGCATTTTGCTTGTTGTTGACTTCTAATTTCATAGCATTAAGTCAGAAAAGATGCTTGATATGATTTCAATCTTCTTAAATTTATTGAGGTTTGCCTTGTTTCCCAACATATGGTCTATCTTTGAGAATGTTGCATGTGAACTTAAGAAGAATGTGTATTCATCTGGTTTTGGATGGAGTGTTCTAGATATATCTATTAAGTCCTTTTGGTCTAGTTTTTAATTTAATTCCACTATTTCCTTGTTGACTTTCAGTCTGGATGATCTATCCATTGATGTCAGAGGGGTTTCTCCCTGTAGGTCTGTTAATAGTTGCCTTATGTACTTTGCTGCTGTGTTAGGTGCATATATATTCGTAAGTGTTATGTCCTCTTGGGGGAGTGTCACTTTTATCAGTATATGCTGCCCCTCTTTGTCTCTCATTGCCTTTTCATCTTGAAGTCTACTTTGTCTGATATAAGTATTGTGACACCTGCTTTCTTTTGTTGGCCATTAGCTTGGAGTATCATCTTCCATCCCTTCACTCTGAATCTGTGTTTGTCTTTAGAGCTGAGAAATGTTTCCTGGAGACAGCATAATGTTGGGTCTTGTTTTTCAATCCATCTTGCTACTCTTTGTCTTTTCATTGGAGAATTCAATCCGTTTACATTTAGAGGGATTATTGATATACGAGGGCTTGAAACTGCCATTTTAATACCTGTTTTATGGGTATTCTGTATTTCTTTGTTTCTTGTCCTGTGTATTTCCAACTGCCAATTCAGTTTTGTGATTCTCTATGATGGTTCTCTCAGTTTTCTGTGTTTCTCATTTGTGTGTCTGCTCTGATTCTTGTTTAGTGCTTACCACGTGGTTTGTATAAAAGATTTCATAAATGAGATAGTCCATTTTCTCACAGTCTCTTATTTCCTTAATATAAGCAGGTGTCATCCCTTATTTAAATTTTGGTTTAAATTTAAATTATTGTTGTCAAAACTTATTCCATTTTGTGTTGTGAGTTTGTGATTAAAACGAAGTGATTATAGTTATTCTTGACATTTTCCTTCCATTTATCTTTAATGTTATAATTAACTGTTTAGTAACCTGTTCTGATAGAGAGCTGAAGTTTTCTGATTTTGTCTATTTATCTCTTTGCTCAAGGCTTTCTAAACCCTTTTTATCACATCTGAGGGCCTCCTTGATCTTTTCTTGTAGGGGTGGTCTTGTGCAAATGAACTCCCTCAGCTTTTCTTTTTTAATATGGGAAAGTTTTATTTATCCATCAGAGCTGGAGGATAGTTTCACCGGATAGAATATTCTTGACTGAAAATTTTTGACTTTCAAAACTTTGAATATATTATTCCACTCTCCCAGCCTGTAAGGTTTCTGCTGAGAAATCTGCTGAAAGCCTGATAGAAGTTCCTTTTAGGTTATTTTCTTCTGCCTTACTGCCCCTACTATTTTTCTTTGTCATTGAATTTTGCCAGTTTTACCAATATATGCCTTGGAGAAGGTCTTTTTACCATGATGCAATTAGCAGTTCCATTAGCTTCATTTACATGTAATTTCAGCTCCTTCCCCAGGTTGGGAAGTTTTCAGCTATTATTTCTTTGAACAAGCTCTCTGCTCCATCTCCCTCTGGAACGTCTACAATCCTTATCTTGCATTTCCTAATTGACTCAGATATTTCTCAAGGCTTTCTTCATTTCTTTTTAGTCTTAGCTCTCTCACCTCCTCCATCAGAAGCATTTCTATATTTCCATCCTCTAAATTATTGATTCTGTTCTCCATAATATCAGCTCTGTTTATTAAGTATTCCAGATTTTTCATATCACTAATTGTGTTTTTCATTTCTAGCACTTCTGATTGGATTTTTTTTATACTTTCAATCTCTTTTGTGAAGAATTCCCTGTGTTCATTAATTTTATTCCAGATTTTATTGAACTGTCTTTCTGAATTTTCTTGTAACTCACTGAGTTTATTTATGATAACTCTTCTGAATTCTCTGTCATTTAGATTTTAAATTTCTGTAACTTCTCGATTGATTTCTGGGTACTTGTCATTTTCCTTCTGCTCTGGAGTGTTAATATACTTCTTTATGCTGTTTGATGGGGTGTACTTTTCCCACCAAATAGTGGTACTGTCTGGTTGCAGATTCCACTGGCCACCACTGGGGGGAGGCGGGAGCTGTGTTTTCTGAGCCCACCATGACCCCTGGCAGTTGTTCCTATTATTGGTAGCTGTGCCACCAGGGCCCATCTCTTTGCCTGCTGGCTGCTGCTGCTTTACACACATAGGCACAGGCACTCTGTCAGGGATCCCCTGCTCTGGCTGGCCAGCCAAGCCTATGCACCAGGCAGGAGGGGTGCTTTCTTTCCTGCATGTGGTCCTGCACAATTCTGCTCTGCACTCACTGTCTGTCTGCCTGGGCTATTTGGCTTGGTGGAGATGTCATCACAATTGCCTTGGTGTGGAGCATTCCCAGAGGCTGAGGCAACTCCAAGAGTGAGAGTGTTCCCATGGATGGCTGCCTTTCCCCACTTCTTCTCAGAGTCATATGCCAGGCACCACATGAAGTCCCATAGCAAAATGGCAGCCACTCAGAAGGGAGAAGAGATCTGCTTACCTCCTTCCACTGCCTGCTGGTGGGGGGGTTCTGCACCCTCACCTTCAGACATATGGCTGCTTGGATCTCTCAGACATCTATTGTCTCTTGTGAATGTCTTCTCTCAGTTTGCAAATATCCTTTTCATTGTATCTTAGAGGGAGAGACTAGGGGAAGATCTCACTCTGCCATGATGCTGACGTCACCTCATTTTTGATATTTGACTCTCAACAAGCTTTAGGTACCTGCTCACCCTGTCTGGCCCACAATGGATAAACAAGTCAGGAAGGTTGACACGTGTATCTTTTCTTTTTGTGTGAACTCTTACGAGGGTCAAACCTTGGAAACCTGCAGCCTCTACACAAACACACCTTAAAGTTCAAGCTATTCTCTTTCGCACAAGCTGCTCCAGCCTGCTTAGCCTTGCCGTGCTCTCCTTAGAAAGTACCTGTGAGCAATGAACATATTCTTATTCACTTGATGCACATGGCAAATTGTCGTGGCATCCAATCCCATTTTATGTAGGGTGTTAATCCTGACCCCCAAAGGCCATGATAAAACACAAGATAACCAATGGAAAATGTCTTTTGGGTAACAAATGGGTATTCAGGTAATGGAATTTTTATAAGATGAGAAAAAGAAATCCAAAACCAGAGAAAACATAATCTTTTTAGATGCATTAGACAAAAAAGAAAACTTTGAAACCACCCACATTGCTCTAGCAGTAGAATTCACACGTGCAAATGGAATAGTCTCACAAGAGAAAACACAGCAACAGAGGTGAATGGATGGTATCTGTTCTGATGTATAAAGAGCTCTGAGTGATCTCATCTTCACAACAAGAAAAAAACAACCACCTGAAAAGCAACACTTCTCCTTAGATCCAAGCGAGATTTCAGATGACATGGCAAACCAATGCTTCCCAAATGAGAAACTGAGAAGTATGGAGAATTACTGCTTCCCTGGAGGAGAAGAAACTGCAGCCAGCAACCCCTGGAAACACATGTCCTGTTAACAATGAATTTGCTGGAGGTACAGTTTGGAGTAGTTTGAGAGTTGAAAGCATCAGGGAGTCCAGTCTTAGGGAACCCACAAAATGTATGTATATTTCCACTAGTAACTCAAGGAGGTTCTCATTTTGAAGACTGGAAAAAATTGTCTCATGCTTCATGCAGGAAAGGCGGGGTAAAACTTTTTCCTATATACACAAAGCTTTCTGTGCTCTGTTAACTTAGGCTATCACTCAAAGGAAACTAATTGACCAAAACCTTATCTGGTCGAGGAAAGAGCTATAAGAAAACTCTCAGATTCTTCAGAATTTCTATGACAATAGGGGAGGAATGAATGCTAAGAACCTGTTCTGAAGCTCAGAGATTCTGTGTCATCAAAGCTCAGAGAAGTCCAGAGATTCTGTGTCATCAAAACATTACAGCTTCTTTTTTCTGAGCAAGAGTCACCCAGAGCTAACAAGTGTTGCCAATCTTCCTCTTTGTTTGCTTGAGGAAAATTGGCCCTCGGCTTACATCTCTGCCAATCCTCCTGGAATTTCTATGTGAGTAACTGCCACAGCATGGCTGAAGAGTGGTGTAGCTCTGCACCCAGGATCTGAACCTGCAAACCTGAGCCACTGAGGACGTCAGCATCAGGCAGAGTGAACTTTCCTGTTAATCAGCCCCCTGCAACACACAATGAAAAAACAGTCATACTCCATCAGAGACATCCAAACACAACACAAATAACGTTGGAGAGACACAAGCAGCCCTACTACAGAGGGTGGAAGGGCTGGAGCCTCCCTTGAAGGAGGTGGAATGGGGTAAGAGAAAACTTAGCCCCACCCAAAGGCCATGATCAGGGAATGCGGGAGGCCTCCGAGAGGCAAGGAATGGGGGAGGGGACGTTCAGTTGTGGGAGCACCAAGCATCCCAGAGTGCCCATGCAGCCTAGAGGGAAGACCTCTACTGGGGCAAGAGCTTTTGCAGGAGGTGACGTCATCAAGCCAACACCCCAGGGGAGCAGATAGTGAGAGCAGAGGGGAAAAACAACGAGAGCATGCAGGAGAAAGAACCCCTCCCCAACCCCACGCGGACTGCTCCAGACCCTGGGATTTCAGCTCAGGGCTGATGGCTCAGCATACATGGCTCTTGACCCCCACCCAGTGGTGATAGGAGGTAACTTCAACCCAATAATACCAGGATGCAGGAAAACAGAGCGACCCCTTCTAGCAATATCAAAAATTATATAAAATTTCCAGACCAGAGAGAAAAATGAGAAGTACCCAGAAATCAGTCCTGAGGACACAGAAATATGTCATCTAAATGATAATGAATTCAAAATAGCTATCATCAAAAAACTCAACGAGGTAAAAGACAATGTAGAGAAACAACTCAAGGAGTTCAGGAGCTACTTCATAAAAGAAATCAAAACTATAAAGTAGAATCAAACAGAAATATTAGAGATGGAAGACACAATGGAAGAAATAAAAGAAAAATGGAGTGCCTGAATGCTCGAGCAGACATCACAGAGGAGTGTATCAAGAGCTGGCCGGGCAGCGCAGCGGTTAAGTGTGCAGGTTCCACTTTGGCAGCCTGGGGCTCACTGGTTCAGATGCCGGGTGCGGTCATGGCACCGCTTGGCAAGCCGTGCTGTGGCAGGAGTCCCACATATAAAGTAGAGGAAGATGGGCACAGATGTTAGCTCAGGGCTAATCTTCCTCCAAAAGAAAAAGAAATAATGTACAACTGACATCTCACATTGATGTAAACTATTACGAACTCAATAATAAAAAGAAATTGCAAATAAAACAACAATGATGTGTCAACAAACACTTGTTAAATGAGTAAAACTCAAAACACTCAGAACACCAAATATCAGTGAAGATGCCAAGCTACAAGTAAGCCTCATTCATTGCTGGTGGAAATGGAATTAGGTCCACCTACAGTGAAAGACAGGAACGTTCTTTCAAATCAAAATGCACTGTTACTATGTAGAGTGAGATCCAACAATCATGCTGTTGGTATTTTTCCAAATGAGTTGAAAACACACAAAACCTACACATGAATGTTTGTTGGCACTTTATTCACAATTGGCAAGAGTTAGCATTTTAAGCAAGATGTCCTTCAAGAGTTGAATAGAAAAAACAAACAGTGGTGCATCCATACAATGAAATACTGTTCAGTGATACAAAGAAATGAGGTATCAAGCCATGAAAACACATGGAGGAACTTTAAAAGTCTATTGCTAAGGGAAAGAAGCTGATATGAGAAGTCTATGGAGTGTGTGATTCCAAGAATATGACAATTAGGAAAAGACAAACCAGGAGCCAGTAGAAAGACCTTTGGTTGTGAAGGATTTGGGGGTCGGGGGAGGGATGAGTCAATAGGTGGAGCACAGAGGAGTTTCAGGGAAGTGAAATTACACTCCATGACACAGAAATGATGGATCCATGTCATTATATATTTGCCAAAACCCATACAGTGTGTAACACACAGAGTCAATGCTCCAATGCTAGTGTACACTGTGCACTGTAATGCATCAACGTGGGCTTGGAAATTGTAGCAACTGTACCACAATAGTACAAAATGTGAAAAAGTGTGCAAACTGTGTGGATGCAGAGAGAAGGGTCATGTGGAAACTTTGTAAATTTTAATCAGTTTCTATGTGAACATAAAACTGCTCTAAAAAACCAAAATCTTTCCAAAAAAACCCATGAACACAGAGTCATTATAATTCACCCCTAAGGACTGAAACAGGACATCTCTCATTCAACACATTTCAATAAGCCAGTGTGGTGCTCTATGAGCTGAGACCCATAAGGGAAGGGAAACTTCCATCGAATGCCTTGTTGGAGAACACAGCACTGTGTCCTCTGAGAAGTGCCATGGTCACTCCCAGTAGTGTCAGAACTCCAAGGTGAATATTGAGTGTCCTGGTGGGTCCTCGTATTGTAGACCTAGTGTTATACAGACAAGGGTTACCTTCATTCCTATTTTGGGTATCTCTGAGTCAAGAGATTCTCAGAGTTCTTTTAGTACAAAAGGGCCTCTCGTAGACAATTGTCCAAGAGTTTGTGACCAACTTTTGGCCAGTAGAAAGATGACTGACTGAAGTTTGGTTAACCCTGGTGACACCTGGGTTTGATTCTTCATCAGGGATGTCCCAATTAAGGGATGAAGAGCAGCAACTCTCCACTGAGCTCCGCAGGTATGAATGTGTATTATTGTCCTTCAAGTCTATGCACTCCCCAGTGCTGTGCACTCAGTTAATCCAAAGGAACTACCCTGGGAACCAAGGTGTCTGAGAGTGGGGAGACCTCCACCAGCACCCTAGCATCTTTCAAGGAACTGAAGAAAGAAATGCCATTCTCCTCCTGCAGGTGACATAACCTGTGGGGCCAAGGATAGGCTCCATCATATCACAGGTAGGTGCCAGTCACTGGGCTGAGCTGACAGGGTGCTGTCTTGGGGGTCAAAGGCATAATAAGCACCTTGGTAGAGGGTCACATGCTCAGTGCTTATGAGAGCCTCTGTTTTCAAGAGATCTCAGTTCCTGGACATAACAGCAAATCTAACAGCATACAGTATGGGACGTGGGGCAGTTTCTTCAAAGGAAGCCAATGAACAACTTAAGGCCCTCCTCCAGAGAGCATCACACCACTGTCGTCAGGGTCACACGCCTCCTCCATGACAACTGGTTGCTTTAAAGAGTTTAAGGAACCCAGGCTTAAGTGGGGTTTGAACTAATCCCTTTGCTGTGCCAAACTCAGACTGTGGGTGTGGTCCGCTCTAACCCAGAGGGTCAGGATCTTTGTTGCAATAGATGCAGGGGTGGCAGCAGCTGCAGTTACCTGGGGCCCTGGTGAGCCCTCTGTGATCTTGCTACCTACTGGCAGCATTTTCCTGTCTCTTCTCTTTCTCTCTGAATAATTGCTCTTTAACCAGTGATCATCAGGGGGCTCAGCTCATTCACAGGTATAATCATCCATTTAACCCCAGGTCCCAGCTAATGTCAAGGAAACTCCAGCCTCAGTCTCACCTTCACTCTAAACACACAGATTCCACTAAAGACACTGACAGAGGCCACATTCCTGCTTCCAAGGTCAAGGAAAAACTGCCCCAAATTACCAAAACTGCCAACTCGGAGTCCTCTGTATTTAGAACCCAGTTTGCTGGGTCAACAATGCAACACAGGGCAGCACAGCGCCCAGGAGGAGCTGCCCAGCAAGCAGCAGCCCACAGTGCAGGAGCCTCCAGGCTTTCTCGTCAGTCTGTCCAGGTAAGAAGGCCCAGGGGAAAAGGGAGGGTGAGGCTTAAGTGTCCAGTCGTCAAACAGCAAATCTGTGCACCCTGGTCACTCATTACAAGAGCAAACTTGGGTGAGAAAAATAAGCATTCGCACTTTCTTGTTTTTATGTAAAGAAGCACTGACAGGATGGTGAAGCAGTGAGCAAAACTGGTCATGGGAGGGACGCTGGAGTCAGGCAGAGGAGTGGGGCAGGACGTGCAGGCAGGGAGTCTCCTTCAGTGAGTTTCCTCTCTTAGGAATTTCTTAAACCTTCGCATGCATTATTTATTTGAAATAAGAAGAGAAATTTATATACACCATATTTCCTATGCTTGCTCATTATTTTTAAATAACTTTTGTTTAAAAATTAATTTCATTTTAACGTTTCTAAATAGGAAACCACTCCAAGGTTTAATCCGTTAAACACTCATGGCGATAAAGCTGCAAACCATAAAAAATTTACAAGTCCCTTTCCAACAAAAAGGACAAAGGACCTCAGAGTTTGTCCCTCCAGTATATTTACACTGTGGATATTATCAGCATGGAGTAGCATATTGTAATCCATTAGGGGTTTGTAGTTAAGCCCTGAAATAAACTAGGAATTCCAAAGATTTTCATAAACTTTGACCTGTTTCCTCCTATCAGTGAAAACAGGAACTCAAGGGGTCCTTCCTCACATCCATTAAAACAGGAAATCATTTGCCTTAGGAATAGCATAGCCTTTTAAATGTCAAAGTCCTCCAGGGACACAGATGATGAGGTTCAAGGCTGCCCAGGGAGAGAAGGAAGCCCAAGGCGTCCTGCCCTATGGACCCACCTACACCATCCTCCAGGAAGCATAGGACGTCCTGACCTGACCCACTCTGATTCTTATCTAAAGTTACAGGACCACCCAATAACCACACCCCACCTGCACTGAGACCATTTTAATTACTTTTTCACATAATCTTTCCCTTGTCTTGTAAAGAGATAACTCACATACCTATGCTTTATAAATTTAGCCCTACCCTCAACCCATTTTTGCATCTCCCATGGATCCTGTCCCCATGTTGCAGCTCTTACTGCCCGTGGGTCCTGTCCCCATGCTATTCTCTGAATAAAGGAGCACTACTGCCAGACCTTGAGAGTCCAAGAAATCTTTCCTTCGACTCCTCGGCTTGCCAAGCCCGCATCAATAGACATACAGAAACTCACCTAAAAATGGAATACAGACTTGAGAGCGTAAATACACCCATCTCACATCTTGAGGTTCTCTTGCCTAAATGGAACAAAAATTCTATTTGGTTCCACAATTTTCTTCCCTTACTCACATAATAACTCTCTATCAACTTAGATTTTAAAACACCAAGAGCAAATGAAACTAGAATCAGAGGGCTGCAGCCTTCAATTGATAAATGGATCAAGGAAACACAAATATTCCGATCAGCTCATAGAAGCTGCCTGCTTGCCTACAGTTCAAAAGGAAAACCCACACTCAGAAAGTTAACCATATTCCCAAACTTGCAGTCTAGACTCTCCTGGTTGAGATGTAACCCCTGGAGTAGATCAATCCCTGGTGAAGGAGGGTGGGGACCTGAGCAGCCACAGGAATGAAGTCTGGGAGCTCCAGAGGACAAATAGGTTTAATAGGATGAATTGGGCTGTTAAAAGCCCTGGAATAATCAACCCTTCACTAACTAGGCTTCCTCTACAGTTTCCAATCCTACAAGGCCCTGGGTGATTTATATTGGGCCGTATTAACTACTTTATCTGGGGGTAAGGTCCCTGGGTCCCAATTTGTCAAGCCAATATGTAAGTGGCAGAGACTTCATTTAATTTGAACTCTGATCACTTAGCTCTGATCACTGGTTCAGAACTCCTCAGCTCACTATGGGATATTTTATGATAATAAGTGTTATGACCATGGAGAATTTAGGCAGGACCACAGTTCTGATGGCTAAAGATGAAGTACTTGTCCTATTTGTCCTCTATATTATATTCATTAACACCCCTAAGATCATCAGGGGCACCGTCCTTAAATTTAGTGGGTTCCCAGGTATAGCTGTAATATCACCCCTAGTGCCACCAGGGTTGGGAGCCTCCCCTATAACAGCTGGTTGCTTTATAGGGTTTAAACCCTGGGCTTAAGTCAGGTTTGAACTAATCCCTTGTGTCACAGGGGTGCCATGGATGTGTCCCCTGCAACCCAGAAGGTCAGGATCCTTGTGGCAGTAGAGGCAGGGGCAGCAGCAGAGGTACTGAAGGGGCCTGGGGAGCCCTCTGGTGTTAGGAGTGTGGACTCAGCCTGCCACTTGCCGCCTGCCTTTGGGCCTCACTTCTCTTTTTCTTTTAAATGACAGCTCTTTCAAGAGTGACCATGTGATGGACCCACCTCTTGCAAAGGGTATAGTCCCTGTCCACCCCCATCCCTGGAGTATGTCAGGGTCCACCCAGCCTCTGTCACAGCTTCACTCTAATACACAGAAAGATCCCACCAGAAACACTGACCCAGGACTCATTTAAGGAGGCCCCAATCCCATAGTCCTGCTCCCAAATGACTATATATTCTTCAAACTGTCAATATTGATCAGCTGAGCCTAGAACTGTGGCTTAGCACTGTATGGTCAAATGCAACACGGGGCCACTGAGCTCACAGCACCAACTCCCCAGCAAGCTGCAGCCCATAGTGCATGTCATCACAAGGTGGCAGAGCAGGTGAGAAAGTCAGAGCAAGAAAAGACAGACCCATGGGTGGGGTCATGTCTGGACAACTGTTATGGTCACCTGCAGAGGGGTAGCTTCTTGTTGAGACTCTGTGTGTGGGCGCCCACACACAGACACAGAGGGTAGGAAAAGGCTTAGGATTCACATAACACAGGTCTGAGGGGAGGGCAGGGCTGGCCTCTCAAGCAGCTCTGACAGGGCTCAGAAAGCAAGGAATGGAGCCTGGCCTGGGGGTTCACTGGGCCTGGGCGGGTGCCGGGGCAAGAGCTCTGCACACAGGCAGGGGCTGGGGTGGTGGGAAGCTCCTGCCTGCTCTAGAGGAGAGAGCACCCAGGCTTCTCCTCAGCTTGTCCAGGTGGGGGCACAAGGGGAACAGGGTGGGTGAGACCTAAGCTGTGAGCAGTCACCCAAAATGTGGTGTCTGACTTCTCATTACAAGGACAAATGTGGGTAAGAAAAATATGCATTTTTGATTGATTTATATAAAGAAACCCTAACAGGAGTCTCAAGAAATGATCAAACCTGTATTTGGGGGTGGCTAGATTAACAGCACTGGAGGGGACAAGGCTATATTGGCAGTGAGTCTTCTAGAGTTAGACTTTGCTATCTTACAGATTTATTTCAAATAAACAAATGCATGTATATATAGGGGAGGAAGACATTTCTACTACTCACTCTAGGTCCTTCTGGCCGGACAACGAATTAAATTCACATGAGACAGAATAACAGGAGACAATCAAACAAAGCTTTATAACATGTATACATGAGAGAGACCCAGAAAAACTGAGTAACTCCCCAAAATGGCAGAGGTTCTCACCTTCAGTACCCTCCTCAGCTAAAGACAAAGGAGGATGCTGGGGGTGGGGAGAGTCAGTTACGGGAAGTTCCCAGAAAAGCACAGTAAACAAGAGTAAGGTTATTATGCAGACTTAACTCCTTGCCTTCTACACTGAGAAGAGTTTCTAGAAAGAAGGTCATCCCCCCTTCTTCCTGGTACAGAGAGGGAGACACCTTTACAGATGGAGATTTCCTTTACAAATGTACATGTCTCTTACAAAGGCTAAATTCTACTTTTCAGAGTTTCTGAAAAGTAACTCTGATGTGACGGCATTTGTATGTTCTGAAATGTGAGTGACCATAATTGTGACTGGTGCCTGGAGAATGTCCCTCCAAATTGGTGCTCTGCGAATACTATGGCCTTTAATGTGAAAATTGTCCCACTGCCATTGACCCAACCAAACCACTAACCTGTTAGCAACTGCCCATGAGTCAGTAAAAATGTGGACAAGAGGCTTGTCATGGGCAATGGCACTCTGAACGGCCGTTTATACTGCCACCAGCTCAGCAAGCTGAGCCAACCCTGACTTGCCATCTTTGATGAGTGGCACCACTGGCAGGAAGGCACACTACTGCTCTCCATCAGGCTCCACCATGTCCAGTGGTGGCATTGCTGTCTGTGAAGTACACGGACTCTTAGTAGCTCCATCAGCTCTTCCCAGGGTCCACCCAGGCCACCAGAGGCTTAGGCAATGGGGGTGCTGTCACCAGTTCCTCAAGGTCCACAGGGTGAGGCTCAGGAAAGTCACATTCTCCTGTAATTTAGAAAGATCTGCCATGTCAGGTTTAGCCCATTCCTGAAGGTACCATTTCCATTTTAGCAAAGAGGCATTGGTGGCCATGCCGAGCCACTGTTGGGAGGCATCCCTTATCCATGATGTGACAGGAATGTGGGCATGCAGGAGACCAGGCTCCTGTCCTGTGAAGGCCTCTGTTTCTAACAAAGCCCAATGAGTGGCCAGAATTTGATGTTCCAATGGGGTATAGCAGGCAGCTGGGGGAGGCAGCCCTCTGTTCTAGAAGCCCATAGGCAACTAGGAGGAGGCATGTTTAGTCCAAGGCTCCAGGACGCATAGTCCATGGTGGCCAGGGCCTCCATCTGAAGGAGCCAGAAGCACACAAGGGGAGAGCTTGATGAACTGACCTTTACACCAGCTGTGAGTCTTGCTGTTGAGGTTCTCCCTAATGAATTGTGGGGTATTGTGTGACTGCGTGAACAAGTCTGAGAGTGATGGCTAAGTGAGGTGTGTGTTTCTCCAAAAGAATTGATGTTCATTTGCAAGTGAAATGTCCCAGCCTTTAGAGGACCCATGAATTCCCAGAAATTTAACAGTTGTGGCTGCCTTTCAATTTTATGTGGGGCCATACTCATCCTCTACATTGTAGGTGGGTCACCAGCCATGCTAGGCTCTCATGCACCACATCCTCTAAAGCGCCCCGAGTTAGAATGCCATCAATATAGTGTCTGACAGTGCGAGGGGACACTGTAAGGGCATCCAGGTTTTGCCAGCAAAGATTGTGGGCAATAGCCTGGCTGATAAGATCACCCATAGGCAGCCGGGGAAAGGTATGTTGGGTCCCTTCAAATATGCAAACAATTTGACTGGGACTCCTTAGTGATCGATACTGAAGAGAACATATTAGCTGGATTGATCATGGCACAGTGGTCCCCTGGAGCCCTTTGGATGTCTTCTATTAATTGGACAATGTAGGGAACGGGAGCCTTAATAGGGGGTAGGTGAGCATTTAAATTTCCATCGTGGACTGTGAGGCACCACTCCAGAGTAGCAGGCTTCTATCCCAGCCAAATGGGAGAATTGAAATGAGACGTAGTGTTTCATAAATCTTGAATTGTGGGCCGTAATTCCTCAGTCTCCTATTGCAAATGATACTGGGTTATTTGCTGTTCTTCATCAGGAGTGGTAGTTTACTGGCTCCCAATGTGCAGTTCCCACCAGGAAGGCCAGGAATGTGGGTTTGTTCCAGATGGTGTGGTGGCACCTTTAGGCGTCCATACTATAACAGGAAAGGGTAGGGCCAGAGGGGTCACCACCACTAAAAGATTTTCAAATTTCTTTTTAGGAAGATTAGCCCTGAGGTAACGTCTGCTGCCAATCCTCCTCTTTTTGCTGAGGAAGAGTGGCCCTAAGCTAACATCCGTGCCCATCTTCCTCCACGTTTTTTTAACATATGTGGGATGCCTACCACAGCATGACTTGCCAAGCAGTGCCATGTTGGCACACAGGATCCGAACCGGAAAACCATGGGCCACTGAAGCAGAATGTGTGAAACTAACCGCTGCGCCACTAGGCTGGCCCCAAAGGTTTTTAATGTAGATTGTTTGGAGAGTGACATCCAATGGCAGTTGAACGCCTTCTCCTGTCCCACCTGTTACCCCTTGTGATTTGAAGGGCGCCCCTGGCGTAGGTTTGGGGGGTTCTCAGGAAGCACTGTAATTGGGGCTCCAGGGTCAATGAGAACAGTGAAAGGTTGTTTCTTATGTGTGTCCCAAAGGATAATTAAAGAAGTGTGCGGGTGATTGTCCCCCAGGGGAGAGACACTCTCTGGCGAACAGCCAGGTTCCTAGCACAGGGGCCTCGATTGCTGCCACTCTCAGAGATCAGGATACGGATCCCAGATCCTGCTGCCATGGCTGGGGCATTCTGAGAGGTGACAGCATCCATCCTTGGGGTGGGGGGGTCGGCAGTCTCTTGCAGAGCCCGCAGTGCCTGAGCAAATGCTTCTAAGTCGTGGTTGGGCTGTCCCGAAATTAGGTCATTCGGGACCCCTGATCTCCAGAGCTGCCAATGCAGGGAGACCTGGTGGTCACTTCATGAAGGAGAGAGATGGGACAAGGTGCCACCCCTCTGTGGTACCAATAAGGAGCCTGGAAGAACCCATATTCCCTAGGGACCCTCTGTTGTGTTTCTCGGGGAGGGGGCAGTGGGGTCCATTCACCTTTACTGGCAAACAAGATCTGGAAAATTCTTTTTTGTGTCCAGCTACAGCATCGATGCAGTCTACTGCCTGTTGTACTGTAGCTGACATTTCTATGAATTGTGACAGCATGGCCTTAAGAATAGCAGATCCCCCTTTAAGAAGAACTCCTTAGATGCTGGCCCCAAGGGTGCCTCCTCTGGGTTAGAAATGGTGAGGGGCTCTGTGCGTGCCTGGCTCTCAACAGAATGATACACCCATTGAACCATCCAATTTGATGTAACAGGAGGTGCGTGTCATGCAGGGTTTTCCATGCACAGTGAGCCTTCGCTGTGACAACCGTGATGGAAGGCTGGGCTTGGTGCCAAGCCATAAAAATCCAAGTCAGGACAGGCAGAGCGTCTCCCCCTCATCCCTGTGGGCTCCAGAGCTTGGGGGGGTGGTCTCTTCTGCAGAGTCCATTTCCTCCTTTCTTTTGTCTGCATCTTCTGCCCTGGTGGCTCATGTCATTTGGGAGTGTCCTCGCTGTGGTGACAAGTCAGTGGTCTCCCCTAGGGTATCTGTAATAAAATGGGCCCTCAATACCTTGAGGTTTTTTTTTTTTTTAAACAAATTGTGAATTCTGGGATCTTTGACCAGTCCAGCCAGCTGGCATGACTCAGTCTCAGTGAGCAACAGCTCGGAGCTGGGTCCAAAGACCTGTAAGAGCCAACAAGTGCCCCTCTCCCCCTCCCTTTGGAAAATTTTTTCTAAAAAACCTTCCACTTCTCTCAGGGTAATTATTATAGTTATGTGTCTCTGTCTCTCACTCCTGCTGGATAGTGACGGGGAAGATCTGAGCATGTTGCCTCTTCCTGACTCACATGCTGCCGCCTCCCATTCTAGGATGTGCCTATCATCCCCTGGGGGCTGGAGCCCATGTCTACCAGTGCAGTGTTAGCTGATGCGCTCAGGAAAGCTCCCGAGCCCCGAGAACGAAGCAATGGCGATTTGGCCTGTTGATGCACCGCCACGCTCAGTGGAGCCCAGGCCATTGGAGCAGGGGTCTTACAAGCATCTGGTAGTTTTCAAACCTCCTCTGGGGACTTGGGAGAACCTGGTACCATGTGCTCAGGGGCCTTCTTTTAGGGAGAATTCATTCTGCTGCACCATGTCAGGGGTGTGCCTCCCGATGTCCCCTGGGGTCAGAGATGATTTGTGACAGCTGCAAGGAATGCAGCGCCATAAGAAGCACTTGCCTCAGCAGTGTTTGCCCGGCCAGCCTGCCATGATGCCCCTGGGAGAGTTGCCTCTGTCACGGGGTAGGGCTGGCTGGCCAAGCTCAACACCCTGATACCTGCCACTGACACCCTGGGCCCAGCAGCCACCTCCCCTCTGGGCCCTGATCTAGGGGACCCTCCTCGGCTCCCAGGACCTGATGGCCCAGGCCCCTGGTCCCTGCCTGAGGGAAGGGGGCAGAGCCCTACCTTCCCAGTCAGCTCACTTGGGCTCAACGCCAGAGCTTCCTAATGTGATTACAGCCCATCACCTCCAGACCTGACACCCAGAGGGGTCTCTCAGAGATGAGTGGGAGACACATCCACCTCAGACAGAGGCCTGCAGGCCGGTCTCTGCAGGGCGGTCTGACCTTCTACAGCACTGACAGTGTAGGGCGGGAATCCGAGGCAACAATCCGGCAGCAGCTTATGCAGCAGTGGAAATCCCACCGCAGACCCCAGCAAGCGGTGGTTCCTCCCAGAGAGACTGAGCGGTCCAGGAGAGGAGGTTAGTAAGCCCTTCACAGCTCCGAGGCATCGAGTGGGTACAAACAGCCCACAGCCCCATCCCCATGGCCCATTGTGTGCAGAAGCCGGAGCTGGTGTATTGAATTGATAGGCAGATTATGACATCGTGAATGAGGGGGCGCAGGCCACCCACACAGGGTCAGCAGGGAGCTCCCTCAGCATCCGAGCTCCCACTGTGAGGAAGTGAAACCCACAGGCTCATTTTGATTGAAGGGGCAGTTTCAATGCACCCACCCAAAGGAAACAGATTCACAAGATTTATTACTCACAGGTCACAGAAGCGGGGGCTGAGGGTGCAGTGATCTGGGGGAAGGGCCGTCCTCTGTCCAGGTCGGGAGCGAGCAGGAGACAGAGAGCAGGGAGCAAGCACCCGGTACTTAGAAGGGGGCTGGGGCAGGTCACTAACTATTCCCGGGCCGAACTCTAAGTGTTTAAACTAAGTGCTTAGTTTAAAAGGTGCCCTGGGAAAGTAAAGCGGGAACTTAGGGCAGAATCCTAAACTCAGGTCCTTCTCTAACCGTCCACATTCTGGGTGTGAGCAGGGGCCTCAGACTGCAACACGCTGACGCAGAAACTCAGAACAGAAGTTGTTTCTCACCGCCCGCCATACAGAGCGAAACCTCTTCCCCAGCTCCTCAGGTGGGCCCTGCTCTGGGTGCGCCCACTGCTGTCCTGCGGGACAGTGGTATTGCCAGGGCTCTCTTCCTCCTTTAGGGGCCACACACGGTGGTTCCATTCAGTTAACCGCTGCCTGATTGCTCTACTGTTTTCATCAGGGTCCTGGGGGCATCATTGGCTCTACCAGTTAGTCCAATAACAGTCTGCTCCTTTGTAGAAACACTTCCTGAAGTCAGTGTTGGATATTTGTTCCGACCCTTGCAAGCCCCCTCCCAGCAGTCTAATTCTCTGGTTCTTTCCAGAAACCAGTCAGCCCACAGTCTAAGCTGTATCTTTATGAAATACTCAAATCTACTGCTAATTGCCTTTCACCTCATTCTCCACTTCTTTGAGAGCGTCCTTTGAGTTGCACTTCTCATGATCTCCTGCCAGCCATCTTCATTCTTTGGAAAGGGATGAAGAGCTATGTGCTTTATGGCTTGCTTCACCCCCACATTCAGGAAAAATCTCTGTGCCGGGACCCCGGAGTTGTCTGGAGGACAACGGGAAGCCTCTTTCTGAGTGACAATCCCACTTCAGGAGTTGAGTGCACAGGGGAGGGGAGAGACAGCAGCCAGAGGTCGTCTTCATTGTGTCTCCTGGCACCTCATGGATGACTGATGTTCCAGCCACCTCAGGAGCTGGGACAGGGTGACCGGTGCCCCAGGATTGTCAGGTCACTGCCCCATAGATGTCGCCTCAGTTCCATGTGGAGGGAGTGAAACAACGGTGTCCCAACTTTTCGAGCCAACTCACCCCGAACTTGTTCACCCTCAGCAACAGGCCGCGGGGGCAGGCTTTGAGAATTTGAAGTCCTCTTCTTCCCAGCAAGAAAACCCTCGGAGTGGCAGCTGGGGTGACAGGGCTTGAGTTTGTTTTTGTTATATACTCCACGTGAGGAAAACATATGGCATTTTCCTTTCTCCTTTGGACTTATTTCACTGAGCATAACACCCTCAAGATCCATCCATGTGTCACAAATGGCAAGATTTCATCTGTGACAACACTGACTCAGTAGTTGTTCAGTAGCCTGTTGTTTTATCTCCACAGATTTGTGATTTCTCCAGCTTTCTTCCTGTACTTGACCTCTGCTTTCACACCATTGTGGTCAGAACACATTCTTGATGTGATTTCAGTCTTCTTAAATTTATTGACACTTGCTTTGTGTCCCAACACAAATGTTCCGCGTGCACTTGAGGAGGATGGTATTCTGCTGCCTTTGGATGGAACGGTCTGTATGTATCTAGGAAGTCTGTTACCGTGTTTCATTTAAGGCCAATGTTTGCTTGTTGACTTTCTGCCTGGGTGACCTACCCACTGATGTAAGTTGGGGGTTAAAATACCCAACTATTATCGTGTTGCTGTCAATCTCTCCCTTGAGAGCTGCTAACGGGTGCTGTATACATTTGAGTGTTCCCCTGTTGGGTGCACATATATTATTAACTGTTATGTCTTCCTGATGGGTTAGCCCCTTTATCAGTATATAATGTCCATCTCTGCTGTTACTGTTTTTGGGTTGGAGTCTATTTGTCTGATGTCAGTATGGCCACACCCCCTTTCTTTTGGCTGCCATTTGCCTGGAGGCTCCTCTTCTGCCCCTTCACTTTGAGCCCGTGTTTGTCTTTAGAGCTGAGCTGAGTGTCCTGGAGGCAGCGGAGATTTGGGTCATGTCTTTTACTCCACGTGGCCACTCTAGGCCTTTTGATTGGTGATGTCAATCCATTTACATTTAGGCTGATTATTGATCTGGGAGGACTTACCGGTGCCATCCTATCTTTTGTTTTCTAATTGATCTATATCTCCATTTGTCCTTTTCCCTTGTGTTTCTGTCTGCCATTTTACTTTGTGGTTTCCAATGATGTTTTTCTCTTTTTTAATGCTGTTTTCTTCTGCTCTAAATTTTTGTTTTGTGGTTACCATGAGATTTGTATAAAACGTCTCATAGATAAAATACTCCTTTTTCTGCAGATGCTTTCTTATCTTCATTTTCCTATACTGCTTCTAAGAATTCCCTACACTGAGCTCCTGTGCATTCCGAGAAAGACATTTTCCATGAGTTACCTTCTGTATTGCCATTTTGGGGGCAGGATTAATACTCTACATCCAGACTAGATGTTAGGACTGTTGCCACATGCAATAAGTTAATACAAAAGTTTATTCTCCAAAATACTTTCTAAAGAGAACAGGCCAAGGGAAAGCTTCTTCATGTGCCTTGTGCAAAGTAGCACAGGCTGGCCATTTAAGACGTGTAGGTTTAGAGGCTTCAGGATTTACAGGTCTGAGCCTCCCATCTGCAGACACAAAAAGCAAAGGGGCACGTGTCAACCTTCCTAAGTTGTTTACCATTGTGGGCCTGACAGGGTAAGCAGGCGTCCACAGCTGATTGAGAGTCAAATATCAAAAATGAGGTCAGTGTCTTTATTACTGTTCACTCCTGAGGTTGGCTGACTGAATCATGCCACTATTCAATAAATTTGATTTCAATATTAATTAAACAGCTATGTGAAAAGTGCAAACATATTATATTTAAGATGACAAAGCCTCAAAAAAATTTGAAGAGAGTCATTCAATGTGTGGAGGGATCCAGGAACATGCAAGTACGGTTCCAGAACTCTGTTCAAATATTTAAGTGATATTATTTTAATCTGTTGTCTCATTTGTTGTGTTATTGGTGGCACCTTCCTACCCACATACCACAGGCAGCCCTCTTAGAGGAAGAGAGCTCTCCCTGGATGGGTAATAAATACTTTAAAGCCAAATGGTCAGGGGTGGAGCAAAATGGCGGGGTGAGCTGACCCGGGATTCTCTCCCCTCCAAAATACAACAAAAGATTGGAAGAACTGAATTTCAGAGAATAAACATAATGCCAGCTCATTAGAGACCTACAATACCAAGAAAGTGGAGATCATAAACCTAGTTTTATACCTTCGGAGGTGCTGGAACGGTAGGAGAGAACATCGCTCCCTCCCCTAGAGTCTGTGATCGCTGCAGCGTGGGTCGGGAAGGAGCGGGGGAGGGGCCGCACGACCGGGGGATCATCCAGGACTCCTGCCGCTGATTCAGTGGAGACCCGCTGACGGGGGGGGGGCGGGAAGCTTCCGGCCACGGGGACCCTATAAATCAAGGGCCTTGGGAGACCAAAGAACAGAACTGATCTGAACCCAGACTGGCGCGAGTGAGTAACAGCCCCTCCCCCCCAGCAAAGCCAGTGGGCGCAGCCATCTTGCCCCAAGGTGGAGAGCTAACACGCCGCTCTCGACCCCCATCTAGTGGCGACAGGCTGTAACTGCAACTGAATTCTACCACCATGAGAAAAAACCGCTCCTCTACCATCCAGCAATTTATAAAAGCCCCAGACCAGAAGGAAAACAATAAAAACACAGAATTAAGTCCTGAGGACTTGGAATTAGGTAAACTAAGGGATAATGAATTCAGAGCAGCTATAATCAAAACACTCAATGAGGTAGAGAGAAAGATAGAGAAACAAGCCGAGTTCTGGAGTTACTTCACAAAAGAGATTGAAATCATAAAGAAGAATCAAACAGAATTACTTGAGATGAAAAACACAATGGACCAGATAAAACAGAATACGGATTCCCTGAATGCCCGTGTAGACAACATAGAGGAGCAAATCAGCATAATCGAGGACAGACAGGCTGAATGGCACCAGACAGAGGAAGAAAGAGAACTAAGAATTAAAAAAAATGAGGAAAATCTCTGAGAGATAATGGATTCAATGAGGAGTAAGAACATAAGGATCATAGGAATTCCCGAGAATATGGAAAAGGAAAATGGAGCAGAAAGTGTGCTTAATGAAATTATTGAAGAGAACTTCCCAAATCTAGGGATCAACAGAGAAATGCGTGTAGAGGAGGGTTTTAGATCTCCTAGATTTGTCAATGTAAAAAGACCCACCGCAAGGCACATAATAGTAAAGTTGGCAAATAAGAATGATAAGGAAAGAATACTCAGGGAAGTAAGAAAAAAAAAGAGAATAACCTATAAAGGAGCCCCTATCAGACTGTCAGCGGATTTCTCTACAGAAACCCTACAAGCTAGGAGAGAATGGAGTGATATATTCAAAGCTTTAAAGGATAAAAACCTTCAGCCAAGAATACTCTATCCAGCAAGAATTTCCTTCAGATATGAGGGAGAAATTAAATCTTTTCCAGACAAACAAAAGTTAAGGGAATTTGTAACTAAAAGCCCTCCATTACCAGAAATCCTCAAGAAGGCTCTCATACTTGAAAAAAGAAAAAAGGGAGAAAGGGGACACAAGCCACAGACTAGGGAGACCGATGGATAGAACCAGAACAGGATAGCAAATATTCAACTATAGCATTAGGGTAAAAATAAGGAAACTACCAAAACAAGGACGATCTTAGCACTCTAACTACAAATTAATAAGAGGAGTTGGAATAAAAAATGAAAATAATTATTTAGGAGGGGAAGAGCAAAGGGTCTAAATCAGTATTGGTCGAGTAAGTAAGAGACCACCAGAGAATAGACTATATTATACACGAGATTCTAAATACAAACTTCAAGGTAGACACTAAAATAAAGTACAGAACAGAGTCACAAATCATAGATAAGGAAAAATCTAAGAAACCCAGCATAAGAAATTGCAGTATTAAATGGGTAGTGTAAAGCACACAGGAAAAGAAACACAGGAAAACAAGATAATGAGCGACAGATTGACAGCATTAAGTCCACATGCATCAATAATCACTCTCAATGTGAATGGATTGAACTCTCCAATAAAAAGACACAGAGTGGCAAAATGGATTAAAGAACAAGATCCAACAATTTGTTGCCTCCAGGAAACACACCTCAGCCCCAAGGACAAACACAGACTCAGGGTGAAGGGGTGGAGGACAATACTTCAAGGTAATAGCAAGCAAAAAAGGGCAGGTGTTGCAATTCTCATATCAGACCAAGTGGATTTCAAAATAAGACAGGTAAAGAGAGGCACAGAGGGACAATATATAATGATCAAAGGGACACTTCATCAAGAAGAAATAACGCTTATAAATATCTATGCACCCAACACAGGAGCACCAAGATTCATAAAGCAACTATTAACAGACCTAAAGGAAGATGTTAAAAACAACACAATAATAGTAGGGGACCTCAATACCCCACTCGCATCAATGGACAGATCATACAGACAGAAAATCAACAAGGAAATAGTGGAGCTGAATGAAAAACTAAAACAATTGGACTTAATAGACATATATAGATCACTCCACCCTGAAGGAGATGGATACACATTCTTATCAAGTGCACATGGAACATTCTCTAGGATAGACCATATGTTGGGAAACAAGGCAAGCCTCTATAAATTTAAAAAAATTGAAATAATAACAAGCATCTTCTCAGATCATAGTGCTATAAGGCTAGAAATTAATTACAAGAAAAAAGTTGAGAAAGGCACAAAGATGTGGAGACTAAACAACACACTACTGAACAAGCAATGGATCATTGAAGAAATTAAAGAAGAAATAAAAAAATACCTGGAAACAAATGAAAATGGTAGCATGCCATACCAACTCATATGGGATACAGCAAAAGCTGTATTAAGAGGAAAATTCATTGCAATACAGGCACATCTTAACAAACAAGAAAAATCCCAAATAAGCAACCTTAAAGCACACCTAACTGAACTAGAGAAAAAAGAACAAATGAAGCCAAAAGTCAGCAGAAGGAGAGAAATAATAAAAATCAGAGCAGAAATAAATACTATTGAAACGAGAAAGGCAGTAGAAAGGATCAATGAGACAGAACTGGTTTTTTGAGAAGATAAATAAAATTGACAAACCTCTAGCCAGACTTACAAAGAAAAAAGGGAGAAAGCTCAAATAAACAAAATCAGAAATGAGCGAGGAGAAATAACAACAGACTCTGCAGAAATACAACGGATTATAAGAGAATACTACAAAAAACTATATGCCAACAGAATGGATAACCTAGAGGAAATGGATAAATTCTTGGACTCCTACAATATCCCAAAGCTCACTCAAGAAGAGGCAGACAATTTGAACAGACCAACCACAAGGAAAGAGATTGAAACAGCAATCAAAAACATCCCAAAGAATAAAACCCCAGGACCAGATGGCTTTCCTGGGGAATTCTACCAAACTTTCACAGAGGAGTTAATACCTATCCTTTTCAAGCTATTCCAAAAAATTAGGGAAGATGGAACACTTCCTAACACATTCTATGAGGCCAACATCACACTGACACCAAAACCTGACAAGGACACCACGAAAAAAGAGAACTACAGGCCAATATCACTGATGAACACAGATGCAAAAATTCTAAACAAAATTTTGGCAACCAGAATTCAGCAATTCATCAGAAGAATCATACATCAGGATCAGGTGGGATTCATACCAGGGACACAGGGATGGTTCAACATCCGCAAATCAATCAACGTGATACACCACATCAACAAACTGAAAAATAAAAACCACATGATCATCTCAATAGATGCAGAGAAGGCATTTGACAAGATCCAACAGCCATTTATGATGAAAACTCTGAAGAAAATGGGCATAGAAGGAAACTACCTCAACATAACAAAGGCCATATACGACAAACCCATAGCCAACATCATACTCAATGGGCAAAACCTGAACCCCATCTCCCTGAAAACAGGAACGAGACAAGGATGCCCTCTATCACCACTCTTATTTAACATAGTACTGGAGGTCCTGGCCAGAGCAATCAGGCAAGAAAAAGGAATAAAAGTAATCCAAATAGGGAGGGAAGAAGTGAAACTCTCGCTGGTTGCAGATGACATGATCTTATATACAGAAAACCCCAAAGAAGCCAACTACAGCAAAGTTGCAGGGTATAAAATCAATTTGCAGAAATCAGTAGCATTTCTATACTCCAGTAATGAACCAACAGAAAAAGAACTCAAGAATACAATACCATTCACAATCGCAACAAAAAGAATAAAATACCTTGCGGTAAACTTAACTAAGGAAGTGAAGGACCTATATAATGAAGATTACAAGGCCTTTCTGAGAGAAATGGATGACGACATAAGGAGATGGAAAGACATTCCAGGTACATGGATTGGAAGAATAAACATAGTTAAAATGTCCATTCTACCTAAAGCAATCTACAGATTCAACACCATCCCAATCAGAATCCCAATGACATTCTTTACAGAATTAGAACAAAGAATCCTAAAATTCATATGGGGCAACAAAAGACCCCGAACTGCTAAAGCAATCATGAGAAAAAAGAACAAAGCTGGAGGCATCACAATCCCTGACTTCAAAACATACTACAAAGCTACAGTAATCAAAACAGCATGGTACTGGTACAAAAACAGGTGCACAGATCAATGGAACAGAATTGAAAGCCCAGAAATACAACCACACATCTATGGACACCTAATCTTCGACAAAGGAGCTGAGGGCATACAATGGAGAAAAGAAAGTCTTTTCAACAAATGGTGCTGGGAAAACTGGAAAGCCACATGTAGAAGAATGAAAATTGACCATTCTTTTTCACCATTCACCCAAATAAGCTCATAATGGATCAAAGACCGAAGGCTGAGACCTGAAACCATAAGGCTTCTGGAAGAAAACGTAGGCAGTACACTCATTGACATCAGTATTGAAAGGATCTTCTCGGACACCATGCCTTCTCAGAGAAGGGAAACAATAGAAAGAATAAACAAATGGGACTTCATCAGACTAAAGAGCTTCTTCAAGGCAAATGAAAACAGGATTGAAACAAAAAAACAACCCACTAACTGGGGAAAAATATTTGCAAGTCATATATCTGACAAAGGCTTAATATCCTTAATATATAAAGAACTCTCACAACTCCACCACAAAACATCAAAGAACCCAATCAAAAAATGGGCTGGAGACATGAACAGACATTTCTCCAAAGAAGATATACTGATGGCCAATAGGCACATGAAAAGATGCTCATCATCGCTGATCATCAGGGAAATGCAAATCAAAACTACACTAAGATATCACCTTACACCCATCAGAATGACAAAAATATCTAAAACTAATAGCAACAAATGTTGGAGAGGTTGCGGAGAAAAAGGAACCCTCATATACTGCTGGTGGGAATGCAAACTGGTGCAGCCACTATGGAAAACAGTATGGAGATTCCTCAAAAAACTAAAAATAGAACTACCATACGATCCAGCCATCCCACTACTGGGTATTTATCCAAAGAGCCTGAAGTCAGCAATCCCAAAAGTCCTGTGCACCCCAATGTTTATTGCAGCACTGTTTACAATAGCCAAGACGTGGAAGCAACCTAAGTGCCCATCAACAGACGAATGGATAAAGAAGATGTGGTACATATATACAATGGAATACTACTCAGCTGCAAAACAGAACAAAATCATTCCATTTGCAATAACATGGATGGACCTTGAGAGAATTATGTTAAGTGAAATAAGCCAGCGAGAGAAAGATAATCTGTGTATGACTCCACTCATATGAGGAATTTAAAACTATGGACCAAGAACAGTTTAGTGGATACCAGGGGAAAGGTGGGGTGGGGGGTGGGCACAAAGGGTGAAGTGGTGCACCTACTACATGGCTGACAAACATTAATGTACAACTGAAATTTCACAAGATTGTAGCCTATCAATAACTCACTAAAAAAAAAAAAAGAACTCAAAAAAAAAAAAAAAAAAAAAGCCAAATGGTCAGCAGCTACCACGGCTGCCAGGGGGTTTTCCTTCAGGGAAACCATCTCAAACACTAGCTATCTCCTACACGAATTTTGAGTGTTTTGGACATTTCCTGATTGGCAGGAAGGATGTTTGAACAACTTATTCAAGAGCCCCGTGTTTCCTCTTTTCATAATTGAGCTGATAATATCAACAATTTAGAGCATCTTGGCAACTCCTTGCATTTTGGCTTCAGCCGGGCAATGTATGATGGCATGAGTAATTTGTCATTTCAAGTTCTACCAGGCTCTGCACACAGCAAGGAGCCCAGTGGAGGGGGTGACGTGACTAGCAAGTCTATTTGCCATCAGCTGTAGGGACGCCTTCCTCATCCTGGAAGGTGTGTCCATTGATGATATTACCAGTGACTTGCTTTTTCACATCAGGTTCACTGGTCAATCACTGGGTTAACCATGGCAGAGGAGGGAAATCACTTGAATTTGGCCTAGACTCTTAAGTTAGACGTCTGTAAGTGGTTTCACATTATGTGGGACCGTAAGGCTAATGTTAATACCATCAGGTCTGAGGTGTTGATATGTGTCTCAGAAATTCAAGTCAATTTATCACCCTGAGCAATAAAAATCAGCCTCTGCAGATTGAGGTTTAACATGGGCAGAGTAAGGAGTGGCCAGATTTGTAGTTGGACATTTGAGAGGCAAGGTATTCCCAGAATTCTTTAAGACACAGAGGGCAACCTTGGATAAGGGGTTGGTGCTATTGGTGGGACCAACAGCTAGATCATGGGTAACGGCCCAGGATCTGTAAAGATGTACAGACGAGTTGGATTCTGGGCTAAGTTTCTATTCCTAACATGACTGCTGTTTGTCTGATCACTCTGAGGCTTCAGTCCATTCTTTGATCAAGGATGGCCTGTCTGATGTAGTGACAGAAGGCAGCATCTCTGCAGTGGACTCCGTCGGGTGGGGTGGTGCACACTGTCCATAAAGTTTATGAACACCCTAGTCACACATGTGCTCCTAAGTGACTCTCCAAGTGGGCAGTGTGTCTAAAATGGAAATGATCTCCTCAGAATGGGTCACATCAGAGAAGAACGAAGCACTTCCGACTGTTCATGGGATATTCCAGAGGAGCAATGTTTGGCTCCATGCTGTAAATACCTCTCTCTTCAATGAGGAGGCTTTTGATTAGAAAGCCTGGGGGGTCCTGCATTCATGACTTAAGGCAAAATGGGAAGTTTGCTTGCAGGATCATCCACTCAGGCCCTGGAAGGGACTCCATTTACATAGAGACTCTGTCAGTTGCCAGCAGTAGCTTCTCTAATTGTGTGCAGCACCCTGTGAAGAGAATAGTTCTGGTACAAGAATGCCTTGGGTAATTTATGTCCACCATGGGGGTCTATAGACGCTTGGATGCTCAATGAGAGGCTGCTAAGGCATCTTTGAGAAGGACTGTGGGGAGGGGGACACTAATGGAATGTTATTTCAAAGATTCCACAGCCTTTTGTTTCCCAGGTCAATGTAAGTCAATCTCTAATTGTCGTGTGAATAAGTAAGCAAGCAGATCTGATAAATTTGAGACAGCTGCGTCACTGTGGCTGACAGAATGTGCCCATGACATGGGTTCTACCACTGATTCTGTCACCCTCTCAGCTCACAGTCCCCTCCTGATGCCTCAGAGAAAATGTAGAGACGAGTGGACTTCCAAAGATTTTTCCAAGTAAGCAGACACAGAGTAGGCTTGAGTAGGGAAGTGAAGAGATGGAAATGGTCTATGGATGGCACTGGAAAGAACTGATGCTGACGCACATGGACGAGGATGTCCCCAGGCGGATTCTGCTTGGGAGACACTTTAATGTTTCAGACTGCAGAATTTCCAAAGAGCTGTCCACGAACCTGATTTAGACTCAAAGACAGAGTCTGGGAGCCCTCTCACTTCACTCTGGTTGTGAGTATGAGCTGAGGGCAGGTGCAACCCTAGGGGGTGTTTTCTCAAATAAGACAAGGTTGCAAGAAAGGCCTGTTGAGGACTGAGTCCTTCTCAGTCCTGCAATCTTCCTAAGAAGGATCCCACAGTGGTGGAAAGATTTGACCACACAAAAATCCAGGTTCAGGAGATCTTGACATTCTTCTAGCATATGAAAGCAATTACAGTATTCACTTTCTAATAATTACATATATAACACACATATAAAATACTTAAGTGCTCTCATGAGTCCTCAGAAATGTTAGGAATACTGCCATTAAAAGATGAAAAAATCCCATCACCTCAAAAGAACAATCCTGTGGTGTTCATTTGAATGAAAACCCTCCAATTCATAAGTTCACACTAAAAAAAAAGAAAGGAAAACATCCTGTCCCCTTTGCTGTTTAAACCTGGCAGCTGTTACGGCTGTTCCCCAGTTTTCCACACCATGTGCTGGATGTCTAAGCATACGGAAATGAAACATGTCATCACCTACCTGGGCTCCGGGGCTTTCTGGATCATTGAAATTAAAGACTTCCAGCCACTCCTGTGATGAAAAGATGTTGAGAATTTCCCATTTCTCCTCTTGCACTTAATTAGGATGTTACTAAAAACCAAACCCTCTCTCTGCAGCTCACTCAATTATTCCTGGGACGGTTGCCTCTAACCAGCCAGAGCTCTTTGTGCTGTTTCCACGGGGAGATCACAGCAGACTCACAGAGATGTCACTCTACTCATAGAACTCACTCAGGATGAGCTAGAACAGGGCAGGTGAAGGCAACTGTCTCTCTAAGTGGGAGGAACTCCATGGTTTACTGGGGTGCATGTTGCACACTCCAGTCTGTAGAGGAGCAAAACGAAAATGCCAAAAACGATAACATTTTAAATATTTGATGGTAATATAAAAATCCTCTCAAATGACATTAAAAACAAAAGACAATACAAATACATATGGATTAGATCAACAGGAAGTCTCAAGTCCCAATAATAATAATGACATCCTCGCTCACTCCTACACTCATAGAAAAGATACAAACACACCTCAGCCTACTAGCTTAATGCTATTCTTTAGTTTTCTTCAAAGGCCTTACTTCTATTCTATAAAACAAAGCTTCACTGCGTCCGTCACTTCTGCTTTTCCATAAACATGGAAGCACCAGGACTGCCAGGACTTGTATGTTTCATGCTCTGTATCCAGATCCCACTGTGTCTCAGCTCTGCTACAGTGTGTACACTGACTCCACACTGCATGGCTTGTGGGGGATGCTGAAACGGTACCAGCAAGAGCACAGTCTCGGAGAAGGAAAGGCTTCAGATTGGCACACTGATCCTATTTCCCTGGCTGGGTTTGCATTGACTCACAATTTACCTAAACTCAAAGGCCTCAGCTAAGTCTAAAGGAGATAGTGAAAATATTATGTAGGATTCTAAGAAGAGAAGTTATGTATTTCAATGAGGTACTTCACAATAAACAGTGTCCAATTCACCATAGGAAATACATCAGTGTTTTGATTGTAAGTAGGAAAGGCCAAGCTGTTCCAGAGGACCAGGAACTGGCTGCATCCACTGCAAGGCCAAGTCTTACCCTGCTGAAGAGAAAAGGGTCCAACAGCTTGTTCATTAAAAGTACACCGTTTCCAAGACAAAACTAACAATATTTTGTGACCATAGAGGTAAAAATGATAAAGGATAAAACGCCACGTCATAAAAATGGCCATTTTCCTCCTTCTTATGAAAACGACTGACTGGAACTTCTTAAAAATTAACTTACCTTCATTATGTTGTTTTCGCCTTCTAGAAAATAATGATTTGGTTCACAAAAAAATTTTTTACAGAAGTTGCAATTAAGTTGACCTGCTCACATCATTGAATACAGAAAATAACCTGCCTCCTTGAATTGCAGTCAAATCCACAAACACAGGCCAAAATCTTGTAAGAAGTCCTTTGAGCACTGTTACTGTTACACCTCAAGGTCCTTTAGGTCTGTGGTCATTCTTACTAGAATTCCTTACACCCCTCTCTGACTGCAGGTGCAATCCTGCAGGTCACTGGAAGAGGGCACTGAAGAAAAATATGGTGGTTAATTTTGGGGTTAAAAATGAATGAGAAATTATTTTCATGACAAAATTATAACTGTAAAAGAATAAGAAATACAGTTTAACTGATGAAGAAATACTCAATTGGTCCGCACATGATAAAATTGACTCAAAATGTATAATGATTAGATGAAGAACCTTGCGAAGTATATCTGAAAATCCATAATCATAAATGGATATTAATAGTCTGTAAAAATGAAATCCACAATATTTATTAACATAGGATGGACTGGAACAGTTGATAAAATATATCAATGAAACAACTAGAGAAGTGTTCATTTCGGAAACAGATGGACATAGATTTTAAAGATTTTATTTTCCTTTTTCTCCCCAAAGCCCTCAGGTACATAGTTGTATATTCTTAGTTGTGGGTCCTTCTAGTTGTGGCATGTGGGATGCCACCTTAGCGCGACTCGATGAGCTGTGTCATGTCCGCTCCTAGGATTCCAACCAACGAAATCCCAGAGTGCGTGAACTTAACCACTCAGCCACGGAGCCAGCCCCTAGACATAGTTTTATTGATGTACACTCAAAGGTCATTGACAACACATTGGGGGAATACATTGAAGCTACAAGTAACAAGAAACACACAGTCTTCCAAACATGAGAAAGGTGATTGTTCTCACATGGAAGAATGGGTCAAGGCAGCTGCTGCACAAGGCAGCAGAGAAACAAACTCACAGGTTCTTTTTATGTCCCATTGGAGATGCCATGGTGAAGCAGGAAAATGTGCTCACTAGCACTATGAACAGCAAAGGTGTTTCCTATACACGTTAGACTTTACTCAATTATCATCTAGGGAAAAGGGGAGTCAGAGAATACTCCCAACCACAAAGGTCTGAATTGGCTTCCTGGTGGACACAAGAGGCCTTACAGAAAGACCCTAACTCGAATGGATCTTTGATGTGAAACTAGTGGAAAATGCATCTCTAACAAAATGGAAATCAACTAATTTCTTGGTGGTTTCCAAGATACTCTTGACAAGAAGGGCAAAGAATCCAGAAAAAGGGATGGAAGGTGGTGTCCTTGAAGCTCCTATGCAACTGTCTCCCTCCCTGTGTGGTGGCTTGAAAATCGGCCTAAGGCCTTGTGTGCTCTGCCTTCCAGATCTCATGCAAGTGAGGCCATTGGTGGATTCCAACAAGGAACCATCAATGGGACGGATTCTTAAAGATCTAGCTCTTCAGATTACCCTCACTGACATAATGCAGTACAGGGGTGATGTGTCCAGCTCTAGATTTTGTTGCCTGCCACAGGCCTCTACTTAATTCAAAGTCTATTCACCAAATACCAGTCAGAAGGAAGGACAAACCGCATAGGCCCAAATACAAAAATAACAATTCACAGGAAGTACACTCTTGGATAAACTTGCCAAACATAAATTTTCCCCAACTGTTTAATAGCACAGAAAATAAAAACAGGCTTCTCCACCCACCACCCCCAGAAAGGAGCTTTCTCTGAAACATGTACAATATGTACAATGGATGAAGCACATGCAGGAACTGTAATACAAGGCCAGTAAGAAAATCACAACAAATACAAACTGTCATTTTTCAATACCCCCTTCACACAGAACAATTAAAACATTACTAAAAAACTAAAGATAAAAAGTTAACTGATTTCAGGGAAATGCACTACCTATGAATCTTATTTACTATTTATGAAGGATGACTAGCAGAATGACCTCACCTCAATATTCATTTCTGAAGTAATTTATAGAAATCCATAGTCTAATCTTGCACTTTAAGAATGGCTTGATAAATACAATATATTTACCACTTTTATAATGACTCTTTCCTGTTCAAAGTTTTCTAGAACCTCATATACAAATTAATTTCCATGAAGCTTTCTCATATGACTTACGTTTACAGTTCTTTTTGGTGGGAGTTTCACATAGAAGGGTGTAGGCCAACTGAAGTCTTTCTCATGCTGTGAACATTCAAGACGTTTTTATCCAGTGAGTCCTTTCATGCCTTCAAGAAAGAAGTGCGATGACAAAAGTCCCAAATTGTTTCTATCTACCTGGTTTTACCTCTAGTGTGCGTTCGTGCATATCCTCAAAAGTTTGCATGAGGCGTCTACTTAATTCAAAGTCTATTCACCAAATACCAGTCAGAAAGAAGGACGAACCGCAAAGGCCCAAATACGAAAATACGAATTCGAGTTTGTTTCTCTGCTGCCTTGTGCAGCAGCTGCCTTGACCCAGTTCTTCCATGTGAGAACAAGCACCTTTCTCATTCAAAGCCTTTCTCACGTTCCTCACATTCACAGGCTTTCTCTCCAGTATGACTTCTTAAATGGACTCGAAGATATCTGGAAGCAGTAAAGGCTTTATTGCATTCTTTACATTCATAGAGCTTGTCTCCAGTGTGAGTTCTTTCATGTTTTCGAAGAGAACTGGAACAAATGAATGCTTTACTGCAGTTTTTATATTCATAGGGTTTCTCTCCAGTATGAGTTCTTTCATGTCTTTGCAGATGAGTGGAACAAGTGAATGCTTTACTGCATTTTTTACATTCATAGGGTTTCTCTCCAGTATGAGTTCTTTCATGAACTCGAAGATAACTGGAGGAAGTGAATGCTTTACTGCAGTTTTTACATTCATAGGGTTTCTCTCCTGTGTGAGTTCTTTCATGTTTTGAAAGAGAATTCGTAGAACTGAAGGCTTTAAGACATACTTTACATTCAAAGGGTTTCTCTCCAGTATGAGTTCTTCCATGTATTTGAAGAGAACGGGAAGAAGTGAATGCTTTACTGCAGTTTTTACATTCATAGGGTTTCTCGCCGGTATGAGTTCTTTCATGTCTTCGAAGATGACTGGAACAAGTGAATGTTTTACTGCATTTTTTACATTCATAGGGTTTCTCTCCAGTATGAATTCTTTCATGAAGTCGAAGAGAACTGAAACAAGTGAATGCTTTACTGCATTTTTTACATTCATGGGGTTTCTCTCCAGTATGAAGTCTTTCATGTCTTTGAAGATTACTGGAAGAAGTGAATCCTTTACTGCATCTTTTACATTCATAGGGTTTCTCTCCAGTATGCATTCTTTCATGAACTCGATGAGAACTGAAAGAAGTGAATGCTGTACTGCAGTTTTTACATTCATGGGGTTTCCCTCTAGTATGAATTCTTTCATGTCTTTGAAGAGAACGGGAAGAAGTGAATGCTTTACTGCATCTTTGACATTCATAGGGTTTCTCTCCAGTATGAATTCTTTCATGAAGTCGAAGAGAACTGAAACGAGTGAATGCTTTACTGCATTTTTTACATGCAAAGGGTTTCTCTCCAGTGTGACTTCTTTCATGGACTCGAAGATAAGTGGAAGAAGTGAATGCTTTACTGCACCTTTTACATTCATAGGGTTTCTCTCCAGTATGAATTCTTTCATGTCTTTGAAGATTACTGGAAGAAGTGAATGCTTTACTGCATCTTTTACATTCGTAGGGTTTCTCTCCAGTATGAATTCTTACATGTCTTTGAAGATGACCGGAACAAGCGAATGCTTTACTGCATTTTTTACATTCATAAGGTTTCTCTCCAGTATGAATTCTTTCATGTCTTTGAAGATAACTGGAACAAGTGAAGGCTTTACTACATTTTTTACATTCATAGGGTTTCTCTCCAGTATGAGTTCTTTCATGCAGTCGAAGTAAAGTGAGATAAGTGAAGGCTTTCCCACATTCCTTACATTTATATGGCTTCTCTCCATATTTTTGAAAGTCATATGTTTTATGTTCAGTGTGACATCTAATGTGCGTTTTAAGGGATGAATGATGCATGAAAACCCTTCCACATGCACTGCATCCCCATGGTTTAGCTCCTGTAGTTTTCTTGTTCAGACTGAGATTTGGAAGAAGGCTGACGTTTTCTTCACACTGACGAGCCTCTTCACTTCCACAGACTCTCCCTACCATATGCTTGCTGTACAAATGAGAAGCACATTGTTAATGATTTCTCTATTCATGATTTTATACTTATGTTTATTACGATTGATAGGAAATGTTTATGATTTCTCCCTTCTGTGAATTCTCTGAAATTAAATATACCGAATCTTCTGGAAAAGGACTTCACCCTTGTTATTATCGAAACAGTGATATTCATAGATAGGGTTCACTAATACTATTTCTAAGTGAAATATTCCACAAAAAGTGAACCTCTACATCACATTTCACAAAGCATATTTGGTGAACATTTTCTAAGAATTAGCAAAATTTGAAGCAAGGGTTATTGGTTTTGTTTGTTCTTTTTTAGAACAATTTCTTAACATACAAGGATTCTCACGTGAGACAGAGCTTTCTATTGCGTGACTCACCTTACTTTTCTCCCCTGGTCTTTGTACTGATCTTCAACATCACAATCTTCCCATGTTACTTCTGAAATGCAGACCCAGAAAGTTTATTCCAAATATTAGAAATTAGACAAAAATTTCTAGATTCTAAGTCTATGATAATCTATGGCCATTTCTACATTATTTACTAACAACCTCCCCTTTCCACATCTACATCTTAGAACACTGATGATGTGCAAGAACCACTTGTTCTCTCATTGATGACGTGAAGGAATGTCCTCACCCTTACCTACTGAGGCCAGGTGCCTGAAGGTTTCCCACATCACATCGCTGTAGAGTTTCTTCTGAGAAGGATCCAGTAAAGCCCACTCCTCTGGGGTGAAGGTCACAGTCACATCCTCAGTGGTCACTGAGTCCTAAAACACCACAAATGTGTTTAGAGTAGCATACATGAACTTGACAGCACTGGGGATGTATACTCCAATTCTAGGAAGGTTACATGGGATTCTATTATCTCCAAACATTCGTCCTATGTGTGAACATCACAAACTCCCTTTTTTCTGAAGACAATGCTCACCAATTTAACAATATTATGAACACATGGAAATACACATTTTTACTGTGATCACATTCCATCCGATTTCTCTCTAAGAAAAAGTTCCAAAACATATTGGGAAATGACAGAAATGCTATAAAATGAAACAAACATCATTTGTGGACCAACGATTCTTCGTAAGAAAAGTTCAATCATCTTCTTTCACTTTACCAACCGGTTACAGCACTCCATGAGGCAGAGGGTGAAATCTATGGGATGTTTCAGTGAATAAAAACATAGTGAACAAGTGCAAGCTTTTTGTTGTGGTCCCATCACCAAACTGAGAGTCCAGGAGGCCTGTGAAAACACACTTTGATCAAGCCAAGCTGCCCACATTGTCCTAAACCTCCAGGCCATTACACGTAAGCAGATGCAGTTGGCTGAATGTAAATATTGTTGTGGTTAAACAGTGCTTTTAACTTGTGTAATATCTATCATAGACTCAGTTCTACCTTTCTCACTCTGGATGATTTGATGGGGCTGGAATTATTATGAACTGAGAGCTCAGGCACAAGGAAGAAGTCATGAAAACTTAGACCATAAGATCACTATACTTATGGACCTCAAAGCTACTTCTCACCAATTTTAGAACACATTTTTAGGGGCCGGCCTGGTGGTGCAGCAGTTAAGTTCGCACGTTCCGCTTCTTGGCAACCCGGGTTTCGCCGGTTCAGATCCCAGGTGCGGACATGGCACCGCATGGCAAGCCCTGCTGTGGTAGGCCTCCCACATATAAAGTAGAGGAAGATGGGCATGGATGTCAGCTCAGGGCCAGGCTTCCTCAGCAACAAAGAGGAGTGGCAGTACTTAGCTCAGGGCTAATCTTCCTCACAAACAGAGAACACATTGTGAGATAATAATGTGCCACAAGAGCTCTTTCTGGTCAAATGCTAACAGTGTACCCAGAGCTTTGCTCCCCTTGAGGGGTAGGTTAAGAGCTGCAGATTGGGGCCAGCCCCGTGCCAATGGTTAAGTTCACGCACTGCACTTTGGCGCCCCAGGGTTTTGCTGGTTCAGATCCTGCGTGAGGACATGGCACCGCTTGTAAGGCCATGCTGAGGTGGTGTCCCACATAGCCCAACCAGAGGCACTCACCACTAAAATATACAACTATTTACTGGGGGGATTGAAGGGAAAAAGCAGGAAAAAACACCACAAGTAGATTGGCAACAGTTGTTAGCTCAGGTGCCAATCTTTAGGAAAAAAACAAAAGAGCTGCAGATTGCAAGGGAGCTCCTTGAAGTCCACAATGGTTTCATGTTAAATTTGCCCATGATTATAAAATACATAAAGCATTTAACAGTGGTTTCCCCAAAAAACATAAAATTTCCTTTGTCCAACTTCAAGGGGAAGTGTTTCCTGACCAGCCACTCTGGATGATGCCCTGTCAACTTCTGATCCTGCACCTAAGGAGCTTAGAAGCTGTCATTCTTGATCTTACAAGAAGAAAATGAATAAACTTGACATGAACCACCTTTCTTAGATCCAGGAGAGCCTTGAGGTCATAGGACAAACCAGAGTCTCCAAACTTGTGAAAGACAAAAAAAAAAAGATGGCGTTTTGAAATATGCCCCACATATTCTGTTCTTAATAAGGCCTGTACTAAAAAAAAAATATGTCTATTTCACCAGAGTCTAATGCAAGGGAAAAATAACAAAACAGGACACAATTTCCATGAAGCCTAGGACAACCCTCTTTAAATGAAGGCTTAAAATGCAGATAATGGGAATACCTGGAGAAAAAGAGACAGAAGAAAACATGAAGTAATAATCACCAAATTACCCTAAAGTTAATGATAGCCAGCACACTGGCCATGCAGTAAGCTCACAGAACACTAAACACGATAAAGTACAAAAGTGCACACCCAAGGGTATCACACTGAAACTAGAGACACATCACAGACAGAGAATGTACTGAAAAATGGCAGAGAAGAAACACACCTTCGACAGAAAGAAACAAAGATTTGAATTAAATTGGACCACTTCTCAAAAACCACGCAACAAGAACAGAGGAGTCTGAAAGAATTAAAGAGTTGAAAATAAAACCCACTTTCCTAGAATTCGGGCAAGCAAAATTATCCTGCAGTACAAAGAAATAAGGACTTTCTGAGACAAAATTTGAGGAAATTTGTCCCAAGTACACATACTTGGAATGAAATTGTTGGAAAGTTTATCAGAAAGAATGTAAATGATAAAGGTAGGGGATTAGAAGAAGAAAAAATGAGGGGACATATCTTTTATGTTTCTTATAATTAATATAACAGATGACACTTTGTTTAAACTAATGTCAGGAAGAATGTATTTGGCAATGAGAAGCTTATGGACAAGAGAAATAAATGACAGCAATGTGAGAAGACACAGGGAAAGGAAAATTGGGGACAGTGTGTTAAGAGGTACTTGCACACGGTGAAGCGGCACAGTGTTACTTGGCAGAGGGGTGGGTTAGTTGTGCATGTATGCTGAAAACTCAAGGACAAAGACTAAAATGTGTTTTTTAAAAAATGTGTAACTGATATGCTAAGAGAGGGGAAAAAAGAATTACAGGAAATGCTCAATTTTAACGAGAAAAGGTGGCAAAAAGGTAGAAGACAAAAACAAACAAGGGTAAAAATGGAAAAACTAAAATTTTGGTAAATATTAATCCAACTGAATAAACAACCACTTTAATCATCAATGGTCTCATTACAACTGAAAGACACAGTAATAGAGTTCAAAAAATACCACTGTATGCTGTCTACAAGAAACCCACCCTAAGCACAAAGTCAGAGACAGATGAAAGGTAAAGGGATGGAGAAAAACAGACCATGCCAACACGAATCCAAAGGAAGCTGCCAGAGGAATAGACATCATAGACAATGCAGATTTCAAACTGAGGAAGATGCAGAGATAGAGGGGCAGTAGGTACTGATAAAGGGGCCTATTCTCTGAGAAGGCACAGCAACGCTGCATGTGTACCTGCCTAACAAAAGAGGGGCAACACACCTCAGGGAGGAACTGATCGAATGCAGGAGAGATAGACAAATCCAGTACCAAAGCTGTAGAAGTCAATACCCCCTCATCAGGAATTAGACATTTCAGTAGGCAGGAAGTGAGGAAGGACAGACGTGAAATGAACAGCACTGTGAAACAGCTGGGTTTCATTGTAATCTATAGAATACTTCACAGAACAGCAGAATATACATTCTTCTCAGGTTCACATGCAACATTCACCAAAACAAACTACATCCTGGGACATAAAGCACACCTTAACAAATTTGAAAGAACAGAAATCATACAAAATAGGCTCTCACACCACATAAGCATTCTTCTAGAAGGCAATACCAGACATAGTTGGAAAACCCCCTCATACACGGTGATTCAAAAATACACTTCTAAATAATACATAGTAGCAAACTAGAAGTCTCAAGAAAAATGAAAAATTATTTTGAATTAAAAACATGAAAACACAAGATAGCAAAGGTTCTTGGATGTAGCGAAAGCAGTATCCAGGGGGAAATTTAAGCCATCACATACAGTGGAAAAATCAAAGATCTCTAATCCCTAATACAAGCATGTACCTTAACAAAGAATAAAGAGAAGAGCAAGTTAAACCCAAAGCAAGCACAATAAAAGAAATAATGAAAATTAGAACGAAATGAATATCATTGTGGGAAATCAATGAGAAAATGAAAAGAAAAAAGCTGCTTGTTTCACAAGACAAATAAAATTGATGAATATCCAGTGAAGATAACAAAGAGAAGAGGGAAGACAGAAATTACTAATATCAGGAAGGAAAGGACGAGAAATGAATATAAAATAAGATGATAAAATGCAACATCCATTTATGATAAACTAGTAATAGAGGTGAACTTCCACTTCTTGAGAAAGAACATCTTCACAAATCCTGTAGCTAAATTCATGGCGTTTGTTCCATATGATATGACTGTCTCTACGCAAGAACTGGAAGAACTCACAATGACAGAAACAACTCCTGGGATTAAGAAGAGTACAGTAAGTTTGCTCTCCTTCCAGTCCCACACAAATAGAGTCAACCGAACTTTGACACAGAAGGAGATTCAAACGAAAAAGCAAGTATTTTAAACAAACGGGGAGAAATAATGGATACCCACATGCAAACACACACACACACAAAACAAATGTAGACACAGGCCTCACACTTTTCATGAAAATTAAGTCACAACACATCACAGATCTCAATGTAAAATGCCAAAGGAATAAACTCCTACAAGATAACACAGAAGAAAATCTGGATGACCTTGTGTTTGTTGATGAATTTTCACATAGAAAACCAAAAAGCAAGGTACACAAAAGAACAAACCAAAACTTTTACAATTTTAAGTAAAAAGAAAAACTCCTCCTCTGAAAAAGATGGTGTAAAGAGAAGATCAATACCAATTCAGAGTAAGAGAAAATCTCTGTAAAACATTTATTGGATGAATGATTGGTATCTGAAATATGCAAAGAATTCTTAAACTGTAATAGTCAGAGGAAAAAAATGCAATTAAAAATGGGCAAAAGATCTGCAGACAGCTCACTGAAGGAGAGATCTAGATGGGAAATAAGCAATATGAAACATGCTCTACATCAAATGTCATTAGGAAATTGCAAAGAAAACAACAATGGGGATCATGAAACACTTATTAAATTGGTAAAAGTCAAAATATTCAGAACAGCAAACATCAGTGAAGATGCAAAGCTACAGGGACTCCTAGTTCATCGCGGGTAGAAACCGGATTTGGAACATCCACACTGGAAGACAGGAACCTCCTTTCAAAATGAGATACACTGTCACTACATAGAGTAAGAGCCAGCAATCATGCTCCGCGGTATTTTTCCAAATGAGCTGAAACCTTATGCTCGCACAAAACCTACATAACAATGTTTAGAAGAACTTTATTCATAACTGGCAAGTGTTAGAATTTTCAACAAGATGTCCTTCAAGTATCAAACAGACAATCAGTGGTGCATCCAAACAATGAAACACCGTCCAATGATAAAAAGAAATGAGGTATCAATCTAGCCATGGAAACACATAGAGGAACCTTAAAAAGCTATTATTAAGTAAAGAAGCCAATGTGACAACGCTGTGTAGTGTATGATTCCAAGTATATAAAATTCTGGGAAAGACAAAAGTATGAACCACTAGAAGGATCTTTAGTTGTGAAGGATTTGGGGGTTGGAGGGAGGGATGAGTCAATAGGTGGAGCACAGGGGAGTTTCAGGGAAGAGAAATTACACTCCATGATACGGAAATGATGGGGACACGTCAGTACACATTTGCCAAAACCCACACAGTGTGTAACACACAGAGTCAATGCTAACGTGCACCGCGCACTGTAATTCGTCCAATTCACCCCTTTTTTACTGAAACAGGACATCTCTCATTCAACTGACTTCAAGTTATTTCCTTTTCAAGACTGGCCCTGAGCTAATCTGTTGCCAATCTTTTTTTCTTCTTCTCCTAAAAGCCCCCAATACATGGTTGTATATTCTAGTCGTAGGTCCTTCGAGTTGTACAATGACTTCAACGTATTTCAATAAGCCAGTCTGTGCTCTAGGAGCCTGAGAACCAAACGGGAGGGGAAACTTCCATCGAATGCCTTGTTGGGGAGCACAGCACTGTTTTCTCTGAGAAGTGCCATGGTCACTATCAGTAGTGTCAGAACCCCAAGGTGGATGATGAGTGTCCTGGTATTGTACACCTATTAGTGTACATACAAGTGTGACTCTGATTTCTATTTTGGGTATCTCTGAGTCAAGACATTTCCAGAATTCTTTTACCACAAAGGGGCAAGACAACTGGTTGCTTTATAGAGTTTCAGGTGCCTGAGCTTAAGTTGGGTTGAATTAATCTCTTCACTGGGCCAAACTCAGACTGTGGTTGGTCCACTATAACCCAGAGGGTCGGGATCTTTGCTGCAACAGGTACAGGGCTGGGAGCAGCAGCAGAGTGACTTAGGGGCCCTGGGGAGCCCTCTGGAATCTTGCTTCCTACTGGCTGCACTTTCCTGGCCCTTCCTTCTCTCTGAAATAATTACTCTTTAAGGAGCAACCATCAGATGGGCTCAGCTCAGTGATAGGGTATAATCATCCTCATAACCGTAGACTCCCCCTAATGTCAAGGCGACTCCAGCCTCAGTCTCACCTTCACTCTCAACACACACACAGATGCCACCCAAGACACTGACAGAAGATCACATTAAGGAGGCTGGATTCCCAGACTCCTGCTCTCAGAGGACAGGAATTCCCAAAACTGCCAACTCAGTGTCCTCTGCAGTTAGAACCCAGGCTTGGTGGGGTCAACAGTGCAACACAGGGCAGCACAGCGCCCAGGAGGAGCTGCCCAGCAAGTAGCAGCCCACAGTGCAGGAGCCTCCAGGCTTTGTCATCAGCCTGTCCAGGTAAGAAGGCCCAGGGGAAAAGGGAGGGCGAGGCTTAAGTGGTCAGTCGTCAAACATCATCAGTACCAAACTCTGGCCACTCATTACAAGAAGAAACTTGAGGGACAAAAATAGGCATTCACACTAGCTGTTTTTTATATAAAGAAACACTAACAGGATGATGAAGCAGTGAGCAAAACTGGTCATTGGAGAGTGGCTGGAGTAAGAGCAGGAGTGGGGCAGGGCATGTGGGCAGGAAGTTCTCTTAAGTTACTGTCCTCTCTTACAAACTTTTTAAACATTCCCATGCAGGGGCCGGCCCGGTGGCCCAGCCCTTAAATGCTCACTTCCACTTCGGTGGCCCAGGGTTCGCTGCTTCGGATCCCGGGTGCAGACATGGCACTGCTTGGCATGCCATGCTGTGGTAGGTGTCCCACAGGTAAAGTGAAGGGAGATGGGCACGGATGTTCGCTCAGGGCCAGCCTTCCTCAGCAAAAAAAGGAGGATTGGCAGCAGTTAGCTCAGGGCTAATCTTCCTCAAAAAAACAAAAATATTCCCATGTATTCTTCACTTGAAATAAGGGCAGACCAGGGCAGGCCCAGTGGCATAGCAGTTGAGTCCACATGCTCCGCTTTGGTGGTCTGGGATTCGCCAGTTTGGATCCTGGTCATGGACCTATGTACCGCTTGTCAAGCCATGCTGTGGCAGGCGTCCCACATATAAAGTAGAGGAAGATGGGCACGGATGTTAGTGCAGGATCAATCTTCCTCAAAAACAAAATAAAATAAAATAAGGAGAGACATTTACATACACCATATTTTCCTATGTTTGATCATTATTTTTAAATAACTTTTATTTTTAACATTTCTACATAGGAAATCATTTCAAGATTTAATCCTTTAAACATTAATGGATATAAAATTGTAAACCATAAAATATTTGCCAATCTCTTTCTAACAAAAAAGACAAGGGGCATTTTTGTTTCTGCCTCCACTATATCTACCCTGGGAATATTTTTAGGAAGGAGTAGCATATTATACAACGTTAGGGGTTTGCAATTAAGCCCTGAAATAAACTAGGAATTCCAAAGATTTACACAACCTCTGACCTGATTCCTCATATCAATGAAAAGAGAAATTCAAGTGCCTTTTCCCCACATCCATTAAAACAGATTTCAGAGGCTGGCCCAGTGGCATAGCGGTTAAGTTCACTTTGCTCTGCTTCAGTGGTCTGTGGTTTGCACGTTTGGATCTCAGGTGTGGACCCAGCACCCCTCATCAAGCCAGGCTGTGGCAGCATCCCACATAAAATGGAGGAAGATGGGCACAGATGGTACCTCAAGCGACAATCTTCCTCACACACAAACACACAAACAATAAGAAAATAAGTAAAATTCACTTGCCTTAGGAATCGTATAGCCTTTTAAATGTGAAACTTCTCTAGGGACATGGACACACAAACCTGACCTAAACATGGAAAATGCACCTGAGAACTGAAATACACCCATCGCACATCTTGAGGTTCTCTTGTCTAAATGGAAAAAAATTGTTTGTTCCACAATTTTCTTGCCTTGCTCACATCATATCTCTGACATTACATTCCAAAACCCCAAGTGCAAATGGAAACTAGAATCAGTGGATTGTAACCTTCAACTGATCAAGGAATCCAAGGACAGAAACAGGAATATTCCAATCAGCTCATAGAAGCAGCCTGCTGGCCTGCAGTTCAGAAGGAAACCCACACTCAGAAAGGGACCATATTCCCAGACTTGAGGTGTAGACTCTCCCAATTGAGACAGAACCCCTGGAGAGGGTGAGTCCCTGGTGAAGGGGGGGGTGGGACCCCTGAGCAGCCACAGGAATGAACTCTGGGAGCCCCATGCACCCTCCCTCTCCTGTGAGCATGGAAGCACTGCCTCCCCCAGGTTCCCACTCTCACATGTGAGGAAACTCTCAGCCAGATTCAGTCTAAGGTTCTGACCCACATGAACTCCAAATTCATGAACCCTGTCTCCACAGGACAGAAGACCTGATCTTCACAAACTTCCTCACTGTGCACAGATTACACTCTCAGTGCACCTACAGTGTGGGTGCAAAACTGAAACAGTGTCTAAAATGTCCAGCCCTAAGGAACCACAACCACAACCTCAGGAAGGGTGTCACTCCCCACCCCATGAGCACGTGCACCCCCAGCTTTCCAGGGCTCTGCAGCTCCTCTCAGGATAAAGGCTCCTTCCATGGGGGTGTGAGCAGGAGGAGGGGGAGGCTCCCCAGGAAGAACAGCTGGGCCTTCAAGTCCTTCCCTCTGCACGCCCAAGGGGGCCTTAGCTTGGGTCTTAGACTGGGAGCCTCTGCTCCCCACTGGAGATGCTTTGGAACAGCATTGTTATTTTACATGACACAAACCCAGTGTTTCAATAATCCAGCAAAAGCATTTAAATGCAGACCTTTCAGAGAAAGTAGGGAAGAAAAGTATAAGCTATTCCTATCACTTCAACTAGAAAACCACAAATGTCTATTCCTTTAAGAAAAAAGGTGAATTACTACTGTTACTGAGTGAGGGCTCGCCACCTGATGTGCACAGAAGCTGGGATCATGGCACACCAGGCTTTGAAAGAAGAAACAGTTGAAGGTGCCATCGATTGGCAAGGAGACAGGAGGACAGGCTCTCAACTCTGGCTCCCTCATCCAGAGCAGGGGCTGAGGCTTAAGGGAGCAGGGAGGGCCAGCTGGGATGCAAAGACCTGGCAGGGTGAGGTCTGACTGGCAGATCAAAACTTTCTCTTCTGCACAGGCTCCTGGCTGGCCAACTTCTGTGACAAAGAGCTTTAACATCCTGCTGTTAAGATGGGGTTAGTGACGGGAGGTTACGAGGAAAAGCACACTGAACAAGAATCAAGTTGTCATGCAGATTTAACTCGCCTTTTCCACTGACAAAGTTTCTACAGATCTGCAGCCATCCTGCCCTTCCTGGCACAGAGAGGGAGGCACCCTTACAAAGGGATGTTTCTCTTAAATGTAAACTTCCCTTACAAAAGGGTAACTTCTAGGTTTTCAGAGATTTGCCTGTGTCTGCTGTTTTTTACTACTCATCAGCTCAAAATAGCCCTTATGCCAAACACCCATAATTTGGGATGACAACTCTGTTCCCGGTCCTGTGGTGACATTATTTCCGAGGCAAGAAATCACACCTGAACACTTGTGGTCAGCATGTGTAAGCCCTGGAATTTCATTCGAAAGCATCCAAAAGTAAGGAACACACCTCAGAAACTAACGACAGACATTCAAGGTATGAAAGACTGAAACAAGTATTCTGAAAAAATGGAATGTTACAAATGAATACTATATTTTTCCTGAAATTCACCTCTATGTTGCCTGTTTGGAACTACTTCATAGTGTCTTCCAAGGTCTACTGACTAAATATATTTACCTTTATTGAAAGACAGAGACTTAAATAAGTGAATAACTTTTTGATTCTCAAATGTGGGGGGAGATGCCAATGGGACAGACCACCCAGGACATTTTTTTCAACAGGAACCTCCACCTAAAGCACTTCCCATAGGATGTCTGGGCCCAGAAAGATCCTGGGGGAGAGACACAAGCATTTTCTGCAATGAGGTTCCAGGTGGTTATTCTCTGCTTTCCTCTATGTAAAACATCCACATGATGAGGATCGAGGCTGCCCCAGGGAAAGAAGCCCAAGGCATCCTGCCCTGCATACCAATCTACATCATCCTCCGGGAAGCACAGGACATCCTGACCTGATCCAATTGGATTCTTTCTAAAGTTACAGGACCACCCAATAACCAGACCCCAACTGCACCCGCCATTTTAATGACTTTTATTTTTTTTGGAAGATGAGCCCTGTGCTAACATCTGCTGCCAATCCTCTTCTTTCTGCTGAGGAAGACTGGCCCTGGGCTAACATCTGTGCCCATCTTCCTCCACTTTATACGTGGGACACCTGCCACAGCATGGCTTGCCAAGCAGTGCCATGTCCGCACCGGATCCCAACTGGCGAACCCTGGGTCACCAAAGCAGAATGTGGGAACTCAACCATTGTGCCACTGGGCCAGCCCCACAACTTTTTTATATGATCTTTCCTTTGTCTTGTAGAGGAATAACTCACATACCTATGCCTTATAAGTTTAGCCCTGCCCTAAATCCACTTCAACTCTTCCTTCCCATGGGTCCTGTCCCCACACTATTCTCTGAATAAGGGAGCATTACTCCCAGACCTTGAGAGTCCAAGAAATCTTTCAACTTCTCGGCTCCTGGAGTCCGTATCACACAGACAAAAATAATGCTTAAAATAAAGCCATCATGGGAGAAGGGGCGGAAAAAATGGCATGGTGAGCTGACTCGGGACTCCTTCCCCTCCAAAATATAACAAAGGATTGGAAAAACTAAATTTCAGATAAATCTAATGCCAACACATTAGAGACCTACAATACCAAGAAGGCGGAGGACAGAGACCTTGCTGCCGGCCTCAGAGGAGCTGGAATGGGGTAGGAGAGAACGTCGCTCCCTCCCGTAGAGTCTGTGATCACTGCTGCACGGGTCCAGGAAGGAGCGGGGGAGGGGCCGTGCAACCAGGGGATCATCCAGGACTCCCACCGCTGGTACAGTGGAAACCTGCTGACGGTGAAAAGCTTCCGTGCACGAGGACCCCATAAACCCAGGGCCTCGGGAGACCAGAGAACAGAACTGATCCAAATCCAGATTGGAGCGCGAGAAAAGCAGCCCCTTCCTCACAGCAAAGCGCACTGGGCACCGCCATCTTGCCCGAAGGCGGAGAGCTCAGAACATGCGGCTCTCAACCCCCATCTAATGGCAACAGGCTGTAACTGCAACCGAATTCTAATACCATGAGAAAAAACTGCTCCTCTACCATCCAGCAATTTATAAAAGCCCCAGACCAGAAGGAAAACAATAAAAACATAGAATTAAGTCCTGAGGACTTGGAATTAGGTAAACTAAGTGAAAATGAGTTTAGAGAAGCTATAATCAAAAAACTCAATGAGGTAGAGAGAAAGATAGAGAAACAAGTCAATCAGTTCTGGAGTTACTTCAGAAAAGAGATTGAAATTATAAAGAAGAATCAAACAGAATTACTAGAGATGAAAAACACAAAGGACCAGATAAAACAGAATATGGATTCCCTGAATGCCCATGTAGACACCATAGAAGAACAAATTAACATAATTGAAGACAGACAGGCTGAATGGCTCCAGACAGAGGAAGAAAGAGAACAAAGAATTAAAAAAAAAAAAAGAGGAAAATTTCCGAGAGATAGTGGATTCAATGAGGAGAAAGAACTTAAGGATGACAGGAATTCCCGAGAACGTGGAAAAGGAAAATGGAGCAGAAAGTGTGCTTAATGAGATTATAGAAGAGAACTTCCCAAATCTAGGGATTGACAGAGAAATGCATGTAGAGGAAGCTTTCAGATCTCCTAGTTTTGTCAATGTAAAACGACCTACTGCAAGGCACATAGTAGTAAAATTGGCAAGAAGGAAAGATAAGGAAAGAATACTCAGGGAAGTAAGAAAAAAGAAGAGAATAATCTATAAAGGAGCCCCTATCAGACTGTCAGTGGATTTCTCTACAGAAACCTTACAAGCTAGGAGAGAATGGAGTGATATATTCAAAGCTTTAAAAGATAAAAATCTTTAGCCAAGAATACTCTATCCAGCAAGAATTTCCTTCAGATATGAGGGAGAAATTAAATCTTTTCCAGACAAACAAAAGTTAAGGGAATTTGTAACTAAAAGCCCTCCACTACAAGAAATCCTCAAGAAGGCTCTCATACCTGAAAAAAGGGAGAAAGGGGTCACAAACCACAGACTAGGGAGACTGATGGATAGAACCAGAACAGGATAGCAAATATTCAACTATAGCATTAGAGTTAAGGTAAAAACTACCAAAGCAAGGACGATCTTATCACTCTAACTACAAATTCATAACACGAGTTGGAATAAGAAATGAAAATAATTATTTAGGAAGGGAAGAGCAAAGGCTCTAAATCAGTCTAGGCCAAGTAAGTAAGAGACCACCAGAGAATAGACTATATTATACATGAGATTCTGAATACAAACTTCAGGGTAGCAACTAAACTAAAAAACAGAACAGAGCCACAAAACATAAATAAGGAAAAATCTAAGAAACCCAGCATAAGAAATTGCAGTATCAAATGGGCCAGCTAAAGCACACAGGAAAACAAATGCAGGAAAACAAGATAATGAGCGACAGATTGACAGCATTAAGTCCACATGCATCAATAATCACTCTCAATGTAAACAGATTGAACTCTCCAATAAAAAGACACAGAGTGGCAAAACGGATTAAAGAACAAGATCCAACAATTTGTTGCCTCCAGGAAACACACCTCAGCCCCAAGGACAAACACAGACTCAGAGTGAAAGGGTGGAGGACAATACTTCAAGCTAATAGCAAGCAAAAAAAGGCAGGTGTTGCAATTCTTATATCAGACCAAGTGGATTTCAAAATAAGACAGGTAAAGAGAGACACAGAGGGACAATATATAATGATCAAAGGGACACTTCATCAAGAAGAAATAACGCTTATAAATATCTATGCACCCAACAGAGGAGCACCAAGATTCATAAAGCAACTATTAACAGACCTAAAGGAAGATGTTAAAAACAACACAATAATAGTAGGGGACCTCAACACCCCACTCACATCAATGGACAGATCATCCAGACAGAAAATCAACAAGGAAATAGTGGAGCTGAATGAAAAACTAAAACAATTGGACTTAATAGACATATATAGATCACTCCACCCTGAAGGAGATGGATACACATTCTTCTCAAGTGCACATGGAACATTCTCTAGGATAGACCATATGTTGGGAAACAAGGCAAGCCTCTACAAATTTAAAAAAATTGAAATAATAACAAGCATCTTCTCCAATCATAACGCTATAAGGCTAGAAATTAATTACAAGAAAAAAGCTGAGAAAGGCACAAAGATGTGGAGACTAAACAACACACTACTGAACATTGAATCATTGCAATGGATCATGGAACAAATTAAAGAAGAAATAAAAAAATACCTGGAAACAAATGAAAATGATAGCATGCCATACCAACTCATATGGGATACAGCAAAAGCTGTATTAAGAGGAAAATTCATCGCAATACAGGCACATCTTAACAAACAAGAAAAATCCCAAATAAGCAATCAAACTACACCTAACTGAACTAGAGAAAAAAGAACAAATAAAGCCCAAAGTCAGAAGGAGAGAAATAATAAAAATCAGAGCAGAGATAAATGCTATTGAAACAAAAAAGGCAGTAGAAAGGATCAATGAAACAAAGAGCTGGTTCTTTGAGAAGATAAATAAAATTGGCAAACCCCTAGCCAGACTTACAAAGAAAAAAAGGGAGAAAGCTCAAATAAACAAAATCAGAAATGAGCGAGGAGAAATAACAACAGACTCTGCAGAAATACAACAGATTATAAGAGAATACTACAAAAAACTATACGCCAACAGAATGGATAACCTAGAGGAAATGGATAAATTCTTGGACTCCTACAATCTCCCAAAGCTCACTCAAGAAGAGGCAGACAATTTGAACAGACCAATCACAAGGAAAGAGATTGAAACAGCAATCAAAAACATCCCAAAGAATAAAACCCCAGGACCAGATGGCTTTCCTGGAGAATTCTACCAAACTTTCACAGAGGAGTTAATACCTATCCTTTTCAAGCTATTCCAGAAAATTAGGGAGGATGGAACACTTCCTAACACATTCTACGAGGCCAATATCACGCTGATACCAAAAGCTGACAAGGACAGCATGAAAAAGGAGAACTACAGGCCAATATCGCTGATGAACACAGATGCAAAAATTCTAAACAAAATTTTGGCAACCAGAATTCAGCAATTCATCAAAAGAATCATACATCATGATCAGGTGGGATTCATACCAGGGACACAGGGATGGTTCAACATCCGCAAATCAATCAACGTGATACACCACATCAACAAACTGAAAAATAAAAACCACATGATCATCTCAATAGATGCAGAGAAGGCATTTGACAAGATCCAACAGCCATTTATGATGAAAACTCTGAACAAAATGGGCATAGAAGGAAACTACCTCAACATAATAAAGGCCATATATACAAACCCATAGGCAACATCATACTCAATGGGCAAAAACTGAACGCCATCCCCCTGAAAACAGGAACGAGACCCAGATGCCCTCTATCACCACTCTTATTTAACATGGTACTGGAGGTCCTGGCCAGAGCAATCAGGCAAGAAAACGGAATAAAAGGAATCCAAATAGGGAGGGAAGAAGTGAAACTCTCGCTGTTTGCAGACGACATGATCTTATATACAGAAAACCCCAAAGAATCCATCGGAAAACTGTTAGAAGTAATCAACAACTACAGCAAAGTTGCAGGGTATAAAATCAATTTGCAGAAATCAGTAGCATTTCTATACTCCAATAAAGAACTAACAGAAAAAGAACTCAAGAACACAATACCATTCACAATCGCAACAAAAAGAATAAAATACCTTGCGGTAAATTTAACTAAGGAAGTGAAGGACCTATATAATGAAGATTACAAGGCCTTTCTGAGAGAAATGGATGACGACATAAGGAGATGGAAAGACATTCCAGGTACATGGATTGGAAGAATACACATAGTTAAAATGTCTGTTCTGCCTAAAGCAATCTACAGATTCAACACTATCTCAATCAGAATCCCAATGACATTCTTTACAGAAATAGAACAAAGAATTCTAAAATTCATATACGGCAACAAAAGACCGCGACTTGCTAAAGCAATCCTGAGAAAAAAGAACAAAACGGGAGGCATCACAATCCCTGACTTTAAAACATACTACAAAGCTACAGTAATCAAAACAGCATGGTACTGGTACAAAAACAGGTGCACAGATCAATGGAACAGAATTGAAAGCCCAGAAATAAAACCACACATCTATGGACAGTTTATCTTTGAGAAAGGAGCTGAGGACATACAATGGAGAAAAGAAAGTCTTTTCAACAAATGGTGCTGGGAAAACTGGAAAGCCACATGTAAAAGAATGAAAATTGACCATTCTTTTTCACCATTCCCCAAAATAAACTCAAAATGGATCAAAGACCTAAAGCTGAGACCTGAAACCATAAGGCTTCTGGAAGAAAACGTAAGCAGTACACTCTTTGACATCAGTATTAAAAGGACCTTTTCAGACTCCATGTCTTCTCAGAGAAGGGAAAGAATAGAAAGAATAAACAAATGGGACTTCATCAGATTAAAGAGCTTCTTCAAGGCAAATGAAAACAGGATTGAAACAAAAAAACAACTCACTAACTGGGAAAAAATATTTGCAAGTCATATATCTGACAAAGGCTTAATATCCATAATATATAAAGAACTCTCGCAACTCAACAACACATCAAACAACCCAATCAAAAAATGGGCTGGAGACATGAACAGACATTTCTCCAAAGAAGACATACTGATGGTCAATAGGCACATGAAAAGATGTTCATCATCGCTGATCATCAGGGAAATGCAAATCAAAACTACACTAAGATATCACCTTACACCCATTAGAATGACAAAAATATCTAAAACTAATAGTAACAAATGTTGGAGAGGTTGTGGAGAAAAAGGAACCCTCATACACTGCTGGTGGGAATGCAAACTGGTGCAGCCACTATGGAAAACAGTACGGAGATTCCTCAAAAAATTAAAAATAGAACTACCATATGATCCAGCCATCCCACTACTGGGTATCTAACCAAAGAGCTTGAAGTCAGCAATCCCAAAAGTCCTATGTACCCCAACGTTCACTGCAGCATTATTTACAATAGCCAAGACGTGGAAGCAACCTAAGTGCCCATCAACAGATGAATGGATAAAGAAGATGTGGTACATATATACAATGGAATACTACTCAGCTGCGAAACAGAACAAATTCATTCTATTTGCAATAACATGGATGGACCTTGAGGGAATTGTTAAGTGAAATAAGCCAGCTAGAGAAGGATAATCTGTGTATGACTCCACTCATATGAGGAATTTAAAAATGTGGACTAAGAACAGTTTAGTGGACACCATGGGAAAGGTGGGGTGGGGGCTGGGCACAAAGGGTGAAGTGGTGCACCTACAACACGACTGACAAACATTAATGTACAACTGAAATTTCACAAGATTGTAACCTATCATTAACTCATTTAGAAAAATAAAATAAAATAAAGCCATCATGGGCCCGCCTGTGGCCGAGTGGTTAAGTTCACGAGCTCTGCTTCGGTGGCCCAGGGTTTCGTGGGTTCGAATCCTGGCGCGGACGCGGCACCACTCATCAGGCCATGCTGAGGCGGTGTCCCACAAGCCACAACTAGAGCCACTCACAACTAAAATCTACAACTATGGGGGGGGCGGGAGCTGTTGGGAGAAAAAGGACAAATAAAATCTTGAAAAAAAAAAATAGAGCCATCCATGGCTCTGGGGGATAACGATAAGCGGTTAAAATATTGGGTCTGGTTGAAACGCGCCAGGGAGGAAGAAGTGTTGATAATGATCCTATGAATGAAAGAGGGGAAGTGGCTTTGGGAGGGCGGGGAGGCATCTGGAAATTTACGGATTTACTGTCAGTCCCAGGAAGAGCAGCCTGTGGGGAAAGGACTGTGGATTGAGACGCTGCTCCCCAAACATTTGGAAAACTATGGAGAAAACGGGTGCGCTCTGAGGAGAAAGGAGGCTCTGGGGACCCCACAACCAGAGCTCCTCCGCGCACGGAGCCCGGAGACCGAGGCCCGACTGTCCTGCGGGCCCTCCCGCGGGCCCCGCACCGTCTGGGACACGCGGGGCTGCGGCCGCACAGCGGCCCAGAGACGCTCCGGTCCAAGTCGCCGCGCGCAGGGACCACAGGACGCCCGGGGCCCGGCTGCCTGCCCCGCCCCCACGCTGCGGCCGGAGGGGCCTGAGGGCCGAGAGGCGCCACCGCGGACTCGGGGCCGCAGACTCCGGAGGGGACCGAGGGAGGCCGGGCCCCCTCCGCCGCTTCCCACCAGCCCCTCCTTCCGCGTCCTCACCCCGGGGCCGCACACTCACCATTCCTAGGGCTCCTGGGTCCCCTGAGTTCTTCCTACGACCCCCACGGCCACTGCAGGTCACAGGGTGACAGAAGCTGCAGCAGAGCCACCAGGACCCTTACGGCAGACAACAGCTCACGTGCAGCTCCGCAGCAGCCGGAAGCCACCTTAACAGGAAGTCCAGTGCATGGCCCCACCCACCTGCCCCAGAGGCTCCCCTGACTGGACAGTCCCAAACGCCCCGCCCCGTCATGCCAGAGTGGCAGCAGGTGGGAGGCTGAAGGGCTCAGCCAAACCCGCCTGGGCTGGCGGTTGGAACCAGACTCACTTGGCAGGTTTGCGTTTAACCAGAACTTTTTCCTGGCCTGGGGCTGCCTCTATGGTTTCCACCCAGCTCTTTGTGAACTCGTGGGTGCAGGTGTGCAGGGGGAAGTACTGACTGAGTTTCAAACGGCTCAAGTACAGACTGATGCAGGCTCGGCGAGCAGAGGAGTCCATAGAAAGATTTCTTGGACTCTGAAGGTCTAGCAGTAGTGCTCTTTTATTCCGAGCATAGTATGGAATAGGAGGAGAACAGAACCCATGGGCAGTAAAGAGCTGCTGCCTGGGGACAGGACTCATGGGCAGGAAAAGCTGCTGCAGTGTGTTGAGGGTTAGAGCTAAACTTAAGGCATAGGTATGTGAATTATCTCTTTACAAGACGAAGGAAAGAATATGTTTAAAAAGTCGTTAAAATGGTGTCAGTACAGGTGGGGTCTGGTTATTGGGTGGTCCTATAACTTTAGATAAGAATCAGACTGGATGAAGTCAGGATGTCCTGTGCTTCCTGGAGGATGTTGGTGGTGGGGGGAGTCAGCTACATGAAGTTACTAGACAAGAACAATAAACAACACTTAAGTCCTTGCCATCCCCATTAAAAGTTTCTAGAGATAAGATCATCCCCCTTCCTCCTGGTGCAGAGAGGGAGACACCCCCACAGATGGAGACTTCCTTCAAAAATGCAAATGTCTCTCAACAAAGGGCAAGCAAATTCCACTCCTCAGAGCCTCCTTCCCGCCTGCAGTTTTTTAAAAAGTAACCAGCCTAAAATCATCATCATAACCCCCCCGAACCCTTTGGCCCTGAAATCTGTTGGGGGTATGGACAATGGTCAGTGTTCTGTAACTACTTCAGGCTGTATAAGGTCGTAGAGCTGTCCCTAAAAGGGGCCATAGGTACAGGTAGGAAGTTCAGAGGACTGGAAGGTTAGGCCACAGAGTTCAAGGCTGACAAGGTACACGGATCCTCTGGAGATGAGAGAATCAGTTGACGAGAGGTGGTCCAGGAGGTGAAACTTTGTTGACATGCAGAACACAAGCAACGAAATAGACAGCAAATTATAATAAGAAAGACAAGCAATATGATTAACCCAATGAATAAGGTTTTGATAGTAGTCCCGAAACCTGGTCCTGACCAGGAGTTCAACCAATCATTTAGAGATAGGGTAGGGTCAGACATGGATTTAATTTGGTGGCTCATATCAGACAGGAAGCCAGAGATATTTTGATGGTAGTCAGAAATATAGACACAACAGTCCGTTTTTATAATGGTACAAGCATGCCCCTGTGCTGCTGTCAAGACATCCATTGCCATTTGGTTTTGGAGGACTGTCTTACGCAATTGGGAAACTTCTAAATCGAGCAGCGAAAGGCTATGTCATGTATCATTTAATGCCTTCATAGTAAATTTGTTTAGACCTTCCATGTGCCAGATAATACTTTTGATTCCTAATTGGGGAAGGAAAATTGAGGCAAGGTGGTCATACCAGTGGAAGACAGAGCGGGTCCAGCGTTGTTGCAGGTTGGATAGGTTAGCAGGAGGAGATATAGTAAATGTAGTTCTATCTTGCATCCAGACGAAGCCTAGGGTGCATCATCCAGTCCATCCAGGTGGCAGCCAAGGCCATAAGTTGGAGCCACATAACCACTGAGTGCCATTAGGGGCTAACCAACGTACGCTGGGCCGCCTATCCCAGTCAGTCCCAAACCAACCAGTACTTTTTAAGGCTATGATATGAGAACACATATAACGGGGAATTTTCCCCATAGGTTGGGTGCTATTAGGCCACGTGTCACAGGTGTGATTGGTTTGTTCCCAACATGGAGTGGCCTTTTGACTGAGTTGACCACTAGAAGGAGTGAGCCAAATATATTCGTCCCAAATTTGATATAGTCCGTCCTGTGCGTATCGATAGGTTGGGGACGTTACCTTTGGAACTTCTTGTTTATGATCACCTGTGGCACAGCAAATCTAGTTAGTATTTGGGCAGCAGTGCTGAAGGTTTGATTGTAGCCGGGGAACTCCCAGATGTCAGAGACAGATGGCCACAAGGAGACATTATGATTAGTAATAGATGAAACTTGTAAAAGAGAAGAGCTAGAAATGTATTGCATAGTGAAGAGAAGCATTGCACGCCAATCAGTACCCTGGAGGGGAAAGACCCACCAGGAGAGGGCAGAAGTACTAGACAGAGGCAAGAGTCCACAAACCCAACACGTGGTTTGGTTACGGAGCTCAGCATAATGTTGAGCCCATTTTTAAAAAGAATTGTTTGTCATTACAAAAGGAGATAAGAGGAAAATAATCAAGATAGGGTTCATTTTGTTCTAAAAAGTAGTTTTAAATCACTGGTTTGTTCACAAGAGTGGTCCGGTTGAACAGCAGGATCTGGATCAGCTTTGTCCTGAATACAAGTCATAAGTTTTATTCGGGAAATATGTGTCCAAGAAGTACGATCTTTTAATATTATAGCTGTGGGGCTACTTAGAATGACTTGATAAGGTCCTTTCCATTTTGGGCTTAACCCATCGGAATGTGTTTTCCAATCTTTTCAATATACCATCTCTCCAGGATTTACCTGGCAAGGTATATTGGCAGACAATCGTTCCGGCTTAGGTAAATGATTATTAACATAGTCACTTAGTTCCTTTCGTATTAGACCAGCCTCAGTGCAATATCGACATAGTTGGTGGTAATCAGAGTCCAATACTATATCGGTGGATAGAAAGGGCCTTCCATACAGGCTTTCATAAGGGCTTAACCCTAAACTGTTCTTAGGGGCATTCTCATCCATAGGAGGCCAACAGGTAAGAGTGTAATCCTAGTTTCCTGAGTCTCGAGACTTAAGTTGGAGAGATGTCGGTTTAGACTATGGTTTGCCTTCTCCACTTTCCCAGAGGATTGTGGATGCCAAGCTGAATGCAAATAGTATTTAATTTGTAAAGCTGAAGAGACCTGTGGTGTTATTTGAGCTATGAAAGATGGACCATTACCACTCTGTAAGGTCTTGGGCAAGCCAAAGCATGGGATAATCTCCCTTAAAAGGGCCTTTGTTACTTCGATTGCAGGTTCACTTCGACAAGGGAAGGCCTCAGTCCAGCCTGTAAAGGTATCGACAAACACCGAAAGATATTTATAGCCATGACATGGAGACATTTGGGTAAAATCCAGTTGCCAATCTTCCCCGGGAGAGGTGCCCCATCGTTGTATAGGCCCTAACAGAGGAGGTGGTTTAGCTGTCCCCTCTGGATTTACTTGAGCACAAGTGGCACAAGAGCGGCAGATCTGTCTAATGGTGGCATGGAAAGTATGGCCATCGAAGGATTCAGAAAGTAGCTGAGTCAATGATTGTTTGCCAAAACGGGTAGCCTGATGAATTCCATTAAATAATTTCCATTGAAGGCTTTTACATATGAAAATTTTTCCCTGGTCATTAATTAGCCAAGACTATTTTGTTTCCTGGGTATATCGCTTTTCTTGAGCCAGGGTTATTTCTTGAGTTGTATAAGTAGGACTAATAAGGCCCAAAGCAGGGGGAGTGGGGAGTAAGCTTAAAAGATTACTTTGTTTAGCCGTCTGTTTAGCTTCCCGGTCAGCAAAGTTATTATCCATGCTCTCAAGGGATAAATCCTTCCGACGTCCCTGGCAATGGACCACAGCCACTTGCTTTGGAAGAAGCACAGAGTTTTAAAAGAGCCGAAATCTCTCCTCCATGTTTGATAGGGGATTTCTTTGTATTGAGTAAACCCCTTTCCTTCCATATGACCCCATGTGCATGTAGGACCAAGAAGACATATTTTGAGTCAGTGTAAATATTAATAACCATATCCTTCGCCAGGTGAAGGGCTCGGGTAAGAGCGATGAGTTCAGCCTTTTGAGCAGACGTATTGGCTGGAAGGGCTTCTGCCTCAACAACGTGCAAGGCGTTTACTATGGTGTAGCCTGCCTTGTGTATGCCCTGTTCTGTGAAGCTACTACCATCTACAAACCAGGTGTCATCCGCATTACCTATGGGTGAGTCCAGCAGTCAGACCTGCTAGAGTACCCTTGTTCTATGATTTCAGAGCATGTGTGCTCCAAATTCTGAACTGGGTAGTCAGGACTGGGCATAAGGTCTGAAGGATTAATTGTTAGACACAGCTTAAGGATGATCTCAGGGGCGTCTAGGAGGATGGCCTGATATTTAGTTAGATGTCCTCCAGTCATCCATTGATGTCCCTTAGTTTGTAACACGGCTTGTACCTGATGGGGAGTCATGACAGTTAAAGGTTGTCCCATAGTTAATTTAGAGACCTCCTCAACTAATAGAGCTGTAGCTGCTATAGCCTTTGAGCAGGCTGGCCATCCCAAAGCCTCCGAGTCTAGAGTCTTTGAGAAATATCCAACAATTCGGGTCTCTGGGCCTAGTCTTTGGGTTGAGGGTACCAAGGGCCTGGCCCTGCTTTTCGGTAACATGAAGAGTAAAAGGCTTGTTGCCGTTAGGCAGAGCCAGGGCTGGGGCGGAAGACAATCGCTGTTGAATCAACCGAAAGGCCTTATCTTCTTTTTGTGTCCACTCCAGAGGTTCCGTATCAGGTCCTCTGGTTGCTTCATTTAAAGGCTTTGCTGTTACCCCAAACTGAGGAAGCCGTAAACGACAGAATCCTGCCGTACCAAGGAAAGTGGGAAGTTGTCTTTTTGTCTTTGGTGGTCCAAGTTCGAGGACAGTCTTTTTCGTATTTATAAAAAGTGCCCGGTATCCTGGGGTTAAATCATAGCCCAAATAGGACACCTGCTGTTGTGAAATTTGTGCCTTTTTTGGGGACACCCGATATCCCTGTTGGGCTAAGAAATTAAGGACAAGGACAGTATTGTGATCAGAATTCTCCTTTGGGGGACTACAAATAAGAATATCATCAACATATTGTATTAAACCACCAAGAGGGAGCTGGACATCTCGCAGATCCTTGCCTAGGGCACTTCCAAACAAATGGGGGCTATCCTGAAAACCTTGCAGGAGGATGGTCCATGTCACTGGATAGGAAGAGCTTCACTAGGAAACATCCATTCAAAGGCGAATAAAGGCAGGGAAGTGTCATCCAAAGGAATACAAAAGAAAGCATCCTTTAAGTCCAGGACTCTGAACCAATTACAGTTTTCTGGGATCTGGGAAAGTGTAGTATCTGGCTTAGGCACGATGGGGTGGATAGGAACAGTGGCCTCATCACTTATGCGGAGGTCCTGGATCAAAGGATAATCTCCATTTGGCTTCTTTACAGGCAAGATAGGAGTATTATAGGGAGATTGACATCACTTAAGGAGGCCCTGAGTGAGGAATTTTAGTAAAAGGGGTTGTAATCCTTCAATTGCCTCTGGTGTTAAAGGGTATTGCTTCTTCTGGGGTACAAGAGTAGAGTCCCGCAGGGTAATAGAGACTGGCTGTGCTGTTACAGCTCTTCCTGGAAGGGAGCAGTCCCAAACCTGGGGATCAACTGCTTCCCATATATGGGGTGGAATATCAGAGGGTATCTGGGAAACAACAGAGCTTGGAGAGAGAGCCACAAACAAGCCGTCCTCCTCACGTGTTAGAATAAATTAGCTTCCTAATTTTTTCATTGTCATCCTAATAATAGAGTGGGACAAGAAGGTAGGACTAGGAAAGTACGGGAAAACACCTGAGTCCGATATTGGCAAGATAAAGGAAGAGTTTGGTAACAAAACTTAGAGTGGCCCTCTATTCCGACAATTTTTTGATGGGACTTACGAGTTGGGCCAGAGTGGCAAACAAGTACAGAGTAAGTGGCTCCCCTCTCAATAAGAAAATTGATTTGCTTACCTTCCACATCCAGAGTCACCCGTGGCTCAGTCTGTTCAGTGGTGATGGGAGCCGGACTGGCCTCTGGGCCCCTTCAGGCGGAGTCCTCAGGATCACATCTCCGGGCAGGGAAGTGTGTTCTTCGCCCCTCCTCACTCTGGAGGCGAGGACAATCACGCTTCCAACGTCCCTCTCGCTTGCAGAGAGGACAAGGCCCAGGAGGAAGATCATTTCTTGGGCACTTTTTGCTCCAGGGTCCACATTGACGGCAACAGTAACAAGGGACTCACCTGGGCCTCCGGCATTGGTAGTTTGAGACCTGGGCCCCTGGTTAGCCTGTTTCTGTGGCCTATGCACAATGGGGGCTGCTGAAAATGTGAGCCTGTGCCTTACCCTGTAACTTTGCCCTTCTGTCCTTATCCTGTTTAAGAGTCAAGTCCCGATCATTGAACCCCTGAGTAGCAACCTCCAGAAATCTCTGTACAGGTGTTTGGAGACCCAAGGCCAATTTAGCCAATTTTCGGCGTATGTCTGGGGCAGATTGACTCATGAAGTGCATGTTTAGAATAGTAATCCCTTCTGGAGAAGTAGGGTCTAGATTAGTGTATTTTTGAATAGCTTCAGCTAATCTCCCTTGAGAAAGGGCAGGGTTTTCATCTGTTCCCTGAGTTATTTCCTGGAGTCTGTCAAAATTGACGGGCTTTGTAAATCCCTTCTTTATTCCCTCTGTTAAACAAGTAACCATGTGATTCCGTTGTCCTCGATCTTCTTCATTCCTATGATCCCATTTCTGTCTGTATCTGGCGCCACACTGCCTCCTACTGGATATTTATGTCTGTCTCTAGTATGTAATTCGTCTGCAAATTCATGTGCTCCCGCCCAAAGACGATTTCTTTCATCTGTAGTGCAGCAACGAGTAAGAATAATATAAATATCCTGCCAGCTCAATTCAAAGATCATAATGAGCTTTTGAAAGCCATCAATAAATTGGGAAGGATTTTCTGAATATCTACCCAGTTGTGTCTTAAGTTGAGCCGTATCAGACACTGAAAATGGCACATGGACTCGAATGGTCCCCATTTCCCCATTTGCTACGTCGTGGAGAGGGAAATGTCCAGGATTATAAGAGGTCCCACTCCTCGTATGACCTGCAGCACTTATGGGGATTGAGGACTCAATTTTAGCTTCCTTCTCACAGGGAGGGGGTATTTTGGTCTTTGAGTCCTCGGGAGAGGTTAATTGGGCAGGAGCTCCAGGGGCCTTAGGAAGAGGTCTAACAAGGCAGTCATCATCTAATATATCAGGGGCAGGTTTTTCTACTTTAGTTGGGGAAGCTAGACACATGCGACAAACTGCTCTGAGTTCAGGATCTTGACGTAGGGCCATTAATGCTTGAATATAAGGGATTTCAGACAATTTTCCCAGGCGGCAGCAAAATAAGTCTAGTTGAAAAATAGTATTAAAATTTAGGGTGCCATTCATGGGCCATTTTTCCTCATTCAGGTTATATTGAGGCCAAACAGTATTACAGTAAAAGATAAGTGTCTTTTTCTTGAGATCTTGTAGATCAAATTTTGCACAGTTATTTAAAAGGCAACCCAAAGGTGAATCCTTAAAAATGGAATTAGAAGCTCCCATGGTCTTAAGAAGCAAAAAGACAAAAGAAGAGAGATGAAAGAAAAGAGTCCATTACCTTTAAAATCCCCCCTCAACCTAGGCCAGCATCCTACCCGTCGTTCATCCTGTGGGGTTCCTACAGCAAGGAGTGTTGGGGGCATCCCCTGGCACTGCATCCATTGTATACCTTCCGTTATTATGCCTGGCAGTAATAGGTGCCTGGTGAATGGTACCCACGATAAAAGAAGTTTAAGAGAGATAAAAGAAAAGGATCCATTACCTTGAAAATCCCCCCTGTTGGGGTTCCTATGGCAAGGAATGATGAGGGCATCCCCCTGCATTGCATCCCTTGTATATCATCCCTATTATGCTTGGCAGTAATAGGTGCCTGGTGAATGGTTCCTGAGATAAAAGGATAGAGAAAAAACAGAGAAGTTTTCCGCTGGCCTGGGGGACATTCTACCCAATTGCATCCTGGAGCCATTCTCCCAAGAATGGGTTCCCATACTCAACCAAAGGTTAGAGTTTGGTACTTTCCTTGAACTGGAGTCCCAGTTGGGACTTTCTCTTGGTTCGGAGTGTGGTCAGGAGCCATCGGGAGGGATGCCAATCCGGCCTTGGGAAAAGAAACCTGCCATGGAGTCTTGGAGATTGGCGACCATCCTAATGACTTAAGTGGTCGACCCGCCCCCATGTAAAATTTATATATTAGAGATAGGATTAGGAAGGAATGGATTAATTCATTCTACATCACCCTCAGCCTTAAGGTACTGATTCCCTTCAAGCTGAATGCCATGATTTGCCCCATAGAGTAGCCGTGGGCAGCAAAGTGGATTCATACAGCTGTTCAAGAAAGTTCCTGATGGAGAAGTGAATTTAGATCCATCCTTGAAAAAGAGAGGATGGCACAAGGAAAAAAGGGCACTTACCAGAACTTGAGCTCACAAGCCAATGAAGCAAGACCCCCATACGGGGCACCAGAAATGATGCAGGCTGGGGAGGCGAGGAGTCGAAAGAAAGATTTCTTGGACTCTCAAGGTCTGGCAGTAGTACTGTTTTATTCAGGGAATAGTATGGAATAGCATGGGGACAGGACCCATGGGCAGGAAGAGCTGCTGCAGTGTGTTGAGGGTTAGAGCTAAACTTAAGGCATAGGTATGTGAGTTATCTCTTTACAAGACAAAGGAAAGAATATGTAAAAAGAGTTGTTAAAATGGTCTCAGTGCAGGTGGGGTCTGGTTATAGGGTGGTCCTATAACTCTAGATAACAATCAGGCCGGATTAAGTCACAATGTCCTATGCTTCCAGGAGGATTTTGGTGGTGGGGCGGGGGGGAGTCAGCTACATGAGGTTACCAGACCAGCACTGTAAACAAGACTTAAGTCCTTGCCATCCCCATTAAGAGTCTCTAGAGATAAGATCATCCCCCCTTCCTCCTGGTGCAGAGAGGGAAACACCCCCACAGATGGAGACTTCCTTCACAAATGCAAATATCTTCATCAAAGGGCAAGCACATTCCACTCCTCAGAGCCTCCTTCCCCTCTGCAGTGTTTTTAAAAGTAACCAGCCTGAAATAATCCTCATCACAGACCATGAGGGTGACCCAGGCCAGGCCACATGGAAATAATAGGATCTTAGGTCCTCTATGGGCCATGGGCTTGTGATAAGGCTGCGAGGCCAACCGTGGAACTCTGACCCTTGTTGAGAAACACTGACACTTAAATGTGACCTCACCATCTGTGATAAAGGGTCAGGCTCCCTTTTATTCAGTGATCCTTGTTAGCAATGAGCCTTCCAGCCATCCCTCCCCACCCCACTCACTTGCTACTGAAGATAAAGACTCCATGGGGACTGGCCCAGTGTGTAGTGGTTAAGTTCACACGCTCTGCTTCAGGTGGTCTAGGGTTCGCAGGTTCAGATCCCGGGTGTGGACCTACACACCACTCATGAAAGCCACCCTCTGGCGGTGTCCCACATACAAAATAGAGGAAGACAGGCAACAGATAGCTTAGGGCCCATCTTCCTCACCAAAAAAGAAAAAAAAAGATAAAATGCCTCAGAACACTTGGCTCTGGTGGGAAGTTTGAATCCCACAGACTAGGCTGGGTGCAAGGACTCTTCTCAGTGTAACCACAGGGTGTTACATGTGTTCATTAAAGTCTCAGGTGTACATTTGACACTGGAAGGAAATTTATTTTAGATCAGCTTTTGCCCTTGTCCCTAGGGACCTCTCAAATGTTAACGGCTCTAATATCCACATCTAAGGCCGTTGACCTACCTTCCCTGATACAAGAAAAATGACGTCTTTTTGCAACTGTCGGATGCACCTGGAAACTCTTCCCCCACCCCTTAGCTTTATCAAGGGATAACTGAACAACACACCTGTCCATATTGAGAGATCACAGTGCGATGACTTGATATATGTATACAATTTGTATACTTGAAATTTGCTAAGACAGCAGATGAAGTCTTCTCACCACACACACACAAACAAACACACACACACACACACAATGTGCCTAAGTACCCAGGAGTGGAATTGATGGGTCACATGGTAATTTTAGTTTTTATATTTGAGGAACTCCCAGACTTTTTCCACAGTAACTACACCATTTTGCATTCCCACCACCCACGTGTGAGAGTTCAAATTTCTAAATACATCCTCAACAACACTTGTTTTTACCTCACATCTTGATTCCAGCCATCCTGGTGGGGGTGAAGTGGTATGTCACTACGGTTTTGATTTGTGTTTCCTTCCTCACTAAGGATGCCCAGCATCTTTTCATATGCTCTTGAGCATTTCCCTGTCTTCCTTGGAAAATAGTGTATTCAAATCCTTTACCATATTTAAATAGAGTTTTTTGCCTTTTTCTAATTAAGTTTGAAGTGGTCTTTAGGCATTTTTGATACAAGTTCCTTATCAGAATTACGATTTGCAGAATTTTCTTCCATTCTATAGGTTGTGTTTTCACTCTCTTGGCTTAAAAGTTTTGCTTTTGATTGTGGTACCATACGCATACCATAAAATTTACATTTTCAACATTTTTTAAGTGTGTAGTTCAGTTGTAGCACATGTCAGAATTGGCTTTCTTTTTTAAGCTGAATGATACACCATTGTATGTATGTGCCAGATTTTCTTGATCCATTCATCCGTTGAAGGGCACTTGGGTTACTTCCACCTTGTGGCAAACGTGTAAAATGCTAGTATAAAAAGCAGTGGACGTATATGTGTTGAAGTCCCTGCTTTCAAATCTACTGCGATTCCCAGAAGCAGCATTGCTAGTGCAGGCAGTAACTCGGTTTGTAATATTTAGAAGAATTGCCATGTTGCATTCATACCATCCAAATAGTTTTTTATTCACAGCAGCAGTGCACAAGAGTTCCAAAGGGTGTGTTCACTGTCTCGATGGGGTCCTTTGAAGCACAAAAGTTATTGATTTGATGAAGTGCAAATAACGTAGTTTTTCCCGTTTTTGCTCTCAGTGTCTTATCTAATAATTCTTTGCCAAACCCAAGGTGATTAAGTTTTTTCTTATATTTTACCTGATTGTGTTATTGTTTACTCTAAGTTTTAGGTCTTCATCCTTTATGGTAAATTATCGTATGTGATGTCAGATGAGGATAAAACCTCTTTTTTTGCATATGGCCATCCACTTGCCAAGCACCCATTTATGAAAAGAATATTCTTGCCCCATTCTTGGCAATTTTTAAAAATATCAGTGGACCACAGAGGTATGGATTTAGTTCTCAAATCTCAATCTACTCCATAGATCTGTATGTCTGTCCTTGTGTTAGTACCACACACTCTTGATTACCATGGCATATGACAAAGTTTGAAACCAAGAAATGTTAGTCCTACCATTTTGTTTTTCTGTTTCCAAGATTGCTTTGACTACTCTGACTCTCTTGCAATTCCCATAATTTTATGAGCGAGCCTGCCACTTTGTGTAGAGGAATCACTTGGCATCAATGACAGGTATGTGCTGAATCTCAGGTCATCTGGGGAATAGTGCCATTTCAACAATGTTAAGTCTTCTGATTCATGAAATTGGGATGTTTTGCCATTTATTTATACCTTTTTAATTTTTTCTACCCATATTTTGCACTTTTCTGGGTATCCATTTTGTACTTCTTTGGCTAAGTTTATTCCAAAGATGTTATTCTTTTGAACTTACTGTCAATGCATTTCTTCATTTCATAATCAGATTGTTCATTGCAAGTGTATAGAAATACAATTGATTTTTATATCTTGATCTTGTATCCTACCATGTTGCTAACTGTAATTATCAGTTCTAATAAACTTTGTAGTGGATTCCTGACAGTTTTCTAAAACCAAGATACCTCAACTGGAAGTAGAGATAGTTTTACATCTTTCTAACCCTTCTTTATGCATTTTCTTTTCTTTTCCTGCATAAAGATTCCAGCTAAAATCTCCCGTACATTCTGGAATAGAAGTCGCAAGAGCAGACATGCTTCGTTGATTTCTTTCTTTAGGGGAAAGCAGCCAGTCTTTTCCAATTAAATATTATACTAGCTGTGACTTTTCCATAGATGCTCATTATGACATTAGGAAATTTCCTTAATTCCTGGTAATCTGAGAGCTTTCACCATGAAAGGGTACTGGATTTTGTCAGTTATTTTCCCTGTGTTCTGTTGAAATGATGTGACGCTATTGTTGCTTTTTAGTCTGTTGATATCCTTGATGACATAAATGGATTTTGGATATTAACCCAACATTTCATCCCTTGAATAGATCCTTCTTGATCATGGTGCATAATTCTTTTATATTTTCCTGGACTGGGTTTGCTGGTATTTGCTGCAATTGGCCTCAAAAAATGAGTGCAAATTATTCTCTCCATTCTGATTTTAGAAGAGTGTGTGGGGACTTGGTATTAAGGACCTCTGAAGGTTTCAGAGATTTCTGTGCTGAAATATTCTGGGCCTAGCTTTCGTTTGTGGGTGGTCGCTTGTTTACCAATTCAACCCCTTCACTTGTTTACTTCAATTCCGATTTTCCAGTTATTCTTGATTTAGGTTCCCTAGTTTCTGTCTTTTAGGAATTTATCCATTTCATCTCAGTTCTCTAATTTGTTTCCTTTTCTTCTTGCTTTTGGGTTTGGTACCTCATCTTTTCAAGTCGGTTAAAGCAAAAGGTTGGGTTACTGATTTGAGATCTCTCTTCTTTGTCAGTATAGCCATTAATGCCTATAAATTTATTTCTTTGTACTGTTTTAGTTGCAGGCCATAAACTTTCACCCCGCAGGTATGTTACAATGTTCCTTATTAGATTTAGTAATATTTTTTGTTTTAAAGTCTATTTTGCTAGATATTTGTGTCATCTCTCCAGCTGAATTTGGGGGGCTGAATCCAGATGTACATTTTCCCCTGCTTTTCCTTTCAATCGTATCTTTGAATCTATAGTGTGCTTCCTGTACAGACCATGTATTTAGATCGTGGTTTGTTTGTTTTAATCTGAAGTGACAATCACTTCCTCCTGCCTGGATCATGTAATGCAATCGCATTTAGTATTCCAGACCTAGTTGCAATGACACCTGCCTTTTTAGTTTTAATTTATACAATTCTCATGTTCTTTTTACTTTCTCCACTCCTTCTCTTTTTTTTTGAAAGATTTTATTTTTCCTTTTCTCCCCAAAGCCCCCCGGTACATAGTTGTATATTTTCAGTTGTGGGTCCTTTTAGTTGTGGCATGTGGGACGCTGCCTCAGCACGGCCTGATGAGTGGTGCCATGTCCACGCCCAGGATCTGAACCGACACCCTGGGCCACCAAAGCAGAGCGCGCCAACTTAACCACTCGGCCATGCGGCTGCCCCTCTCCTCTCCTTCTTTATGGCTTTCTATTGCATTAACTGAATATCTTCTAATGGAGCATTGCAGTTTTTAAATGACTTCTTCACTCTATTTTTGAAGTTCTTTCTTCTTTAGGGGTTGCTCTACTATTCAACACATGCTTCTTAATTTATAAGAAGGAGCTTCAGATTACACCAACTTCATTCCAGTGATGCACAAAATCTTTACTCATATAGAGCTCTATTCTCTTTTGTCATTTTTGTGGTATTATTGTTATGCAGATTACATCTACTAAGGCTAGAACCAATAATATCTTGTTACATTTATTTCTTTACTGTCTATAGTCACTTCCTTAGCACAACACAGCTTTGCTCCCACCCAGGACCTTTGTGCTTTTACTGAGAAACAAATTACACATATATTACAGCTCTATATGGAATAAGGACAACAGCACATTAAATACATGCTATTTTATACAGTTTCCTTGATATCAGCTAAAAGAAAGGAAAAAATTGGTATTTATTCTGTCTTCAATATACAATTACTTGTACTGCTGTTCTTCTCTCTTTAGGTTGATATCAACTACCATCCTGGGTCACTTGATTTCAACCTGAAGAACTCCATCAATAACCTCATAAGGCAGTTGCCTATTAATATACTTTCTCAGTTTTTGTTAATCCGGGAAAGTCTTTATTTCATCCTTATACTCTATAAAGTAGTTTTGGTGAATATGGGATTCTTGGCTGACAGGTCTTTTCTTTGTTCACTTACAATATGTTGTCCCTCTGCCTCCTAACCTCCCGTTTCTCTGCTGAGACATCACTTGTTAATTTTACTGCGGTTTCCTGGAAGAGATGGGTTATGTTTTCAACAGCTGTTTTTTCCCCAGTGTACAGTTCCTACTTTCTGGGATCTTTGCACGTTTCATATCTTTGCTACAATCCATACGTTATAGGTAATATATTGTAGCAACTGGGTACCGGTCCCCTTCCTACTGGGACTCTTTATTATTATTAGCTTGTTTCTTTGTTCAGTGACTAGGCAGAGTATTCTAGCTAAGTCCATGTCCTCCACACAGAGGGAAACTTCTGACTTAGCCCCTGGAATCGGGCATGGCTTTGGCTGTGTCTGCTGTCCTGACACAGTGGCATGGGGGTTCTCTTCCTCTTCCATGGACACAACCTGTGCTTAAACTAGATTAACTGCTGGCTGTTGCTCTATTTCCACCAACGTCCTGGGGTCATAACTTGCTCTACCAAATACTCCAGTGAAATGCTGGCTCCTTTGAAGAAATACTTCGTGAAGCCCCTGTTTAATATTTGTTCTCACCCATCCAAGTGTCATTCCAGCACTCTGATTCCCTGGTTCTCTCAGGAAACCTAGTCAGCCTACAGTCTAAGCTGTGTCTTCATAAAATAGACAGATCTGCTAATTGTCTTTCACCTCATTCTCCAATTTTTAAAATTATTTTATTGAGGTCATAATAGTTTATATGGTTGTGAAATGTCAGGTGTACATTATTATGGTCAGTCACCACATATATGTGCCCCTTTACCCCTTATGCCCACTGCCCCACCCTCTTCCCAGCTGGGAACCACTAATCTGTCCTCTTTGTCCATGTGTTTGTTTATCTTCCACATATCAGTGAAATCCTGTGATGTCTGTCTTTCTCTGTCTGCCTTATTTAGCTTAACATAATACCCTCAAGGTCAATCATGTTGTTACAGATGGGATGATTTTCTCTTTTTTTCTGGCTGAGTAGTATTCCATTGTATATATGTCCCACCTCTTCTTTACACAATCATCAGTTGATGGGTACTTGGATTGCTTCCACATCTTGGCTATTGTGAATCATGCTGCAATGAACATAGGGGTGTATAAGTCTCTTTGAATTGTTGTTTTCAAGTTCTTTGGATAAACAGCCAGTAGCAGGATAGCTTTATCATATGGTATTTCTATTTTTACTTTTTGAGAAATCTCCATACTGTTTTTCATACTGGCTGCACCAGTTTGCATTCCTACCAGCAGTGTATGAGGTTCTCTTTTCTCCACATCCTCTCCAACGTTTGTTGTTTTCTGTCTTGGTGACTGTAGCCATTCTAACGGGTGTAAGGTGACAGCTCATTGTAGTTTTGATTTGCATTTCCCTAATGATTAGTGATGTTCAAAAGTCTTTTCATGTGCCTGTTGGCCATCTGGCTATCTTCTTTGGAAAGGTGTCTGTTCATATCCTCTGCCCATTTTTGATTGAATCATTTGTTTTTATACTGTTCAGTTGAATGAGATCTTTATATATATATTGGAGATTAACCCGTTATCAGATGTATGTTTTGCAAATATTTTCTCCCAGCCTTTTTTTATATTCTCTTTTCATTTTGTTCCTGTTTCTTTGGTTTTGCAGAAACTCTTTAGTCTGACGTGATTCCACTTGTTTACTTTTTCTTTTGTTTCCCCAGCCTGAGTAGACATAGTATTCAAAAACATGCTGCTAAGACTGATGTCCAAGAGTGTACTGCCTATATTTTATTCTAGGAGATTTATGGTTTCACATCTTACCTTCAAGTCTTTAATCCATTTTGAGTTAATTTTGGTGTTTGGTGAAAGATAGTCATCTACTTTCATTCTTCTGTTCATGGCTGTCCAGTTCCCCCTACACCATATATTGAAGAGACTTCTCTTTCTGTGTGGTGTGTGCTTGTCTGTGAAAGATTAGCTAGCCATACATGTGTGATTTTTACTTCTGGGCTTTCCATTCTCTTCCATCAATATGTGTCTGTTTTTGTACCAGTACCATGCTGTTTCGATTACTATAGCTTTGTAATATCTTTTGAAGTCAGGGATTGTGCTGCCTCCAGCTTTGTTCTTTTTTCTCATGATGGCTTTAGATATTCGGAGTCTTTTGTTGCCCCATATGAATTTTAGGATTCTTGGTTCTATTTCCCCAAATACTGTCATTGGGATTCTGATTGGGATTGCATTGAATCTGTAGATTGCTTTAGGTAGTATGGACATGTTAACTATATTTATTCTTCTAATCCACGTGCATGGAATATCTTTTCATCTCTTTATATCATCATTGATTTCTTTTAATAATGTCTTATAGTTTTCATTGTATGAGGCTTTCACCTCCTTGGTTAAATTTATTCCTACATATTTTATTCTTTTTGTTGCAATTGTAAATGGGATTGTATTCTTGAGTTCTCTTTCTGTTAGTTTGTTATTAGAGCAAGGAAATACAACTGATGTTTGTAAGGTGATTTTCTGCCCTGCCACTTTGCTGTAGTTGTTGATTATTTCTAATAGTTTTCTGATGGATTCTTTAGGGTTTTCTTAAATAGAATCATGTCATCTGGCAGCAGCGAGAGTTTGAAGTTCTTCCTTGGCAACTTGGATGCCTTTCATTTCTCTTTTCTTGCCTGATTACTCTGGACACAACCTCCAGTACGCTATTGAATAAGAGTGGCCAGAGTGAGCACTGTTTTCTCTTTCCTGTTCTCAGAGGGATGGCTTTCAGTTTTTCTCCAAGAGTATGACATTGCTTAGGTTTGTCATATATTCCCTTTATTATACTGAAGAGCTTTCCTTCTATACGCATTTTATAGATAGTTTTTATCAAGAATGGATGTTGGATCTTGTCAAATCCTTTCCTTCCATCTATTGAGATGATCACATGATTTTTATTCCTCATTTATTAAAGTGGTATATCACATCGATTCGTGGGTGTTGAAGCATCTCTGCATCCCTGGTATAAATTCCAGTTGATCATGGCATAGGATCCTTTTAATGTCTTGCTGTACTCAGCTGGCCAATATTTTGTTGAGCATTTTTGCATCTATGTTTATCAGGAATATTGGTCTGTAATTTTCCTTGTTTGTTTTGTCCTTGTCTGGCTTTAGGATCAGGGTGATGTTGGCCTCATAGAATGAGTTAGCAAGTGTGCCATCTTCTTAAATTTTTTGGAACAGTTTGAGAAGAATACACATTCTTCTTGTTTGAATGTTTGGTAGAAGTCTCCAGAGAAGCCATCTGGTCCTGGATTTTTTTGGTCTTTTTTTCCTTTTTTTCTTTGGAGGAAGGTCATCCCTGAGCTAACATCTGCTGCAAATCCTCCTCTTTTTGCTG